>NC_080033.1:17615807-18215807 GCF_030020395.1 Manis pentadactyla
CAGCCCCAAGGGTCCCAGATGCCCCCAACCCACCCCCTGCTGATCTACTAGGTTCAGAAAACGATGGCAGAAAGGGAAACAGAAGGTGATGGGAGGAGGGGGGGCTTTGGGGTCAAACCCCCTGGCCCAGCCCGGTCCTGCCTAGAGCAGCCCCAGGTGGACTCAGGGCCTGGCAGGTGCTGCACAGGTTCTGCGAAGGTTCCTGGTGAGTGTTTGGCCTCTTCTTCTTTTACAGTGTTTGTCACACCCCAACACGAACATTTACTGCCGCATCGACCATAAAGCAGATGCGGCTTCTTAGTTTCCTCTGTCAGCTGCTCTTTAAGAACTGTGGCAGGGTCCGCCTGACCCCACTCCCTGGCTAGGGTCACAAGCTGGAGCCTGAGCCAGAAAATCAGCTCTGAGCCTGGGCATATTCAGGGACCCGAGGCCAGGTTCCCGACTCTCCTGATTTCTTCAGTCCCCAAAGGGCTGCCCTGATTCCTGGGTGGGCCAGACAAAGGCTCCCATCCCCCCAGGAAGTGGGGGAGCTCCCAGGGATGGTGACCTGACCCTCCTCCACCACCTGAGAGGGTGTGAATAAAGAGGACCCTTCACCTCTTTTGTCTTTTGCTGTGAATGGGAACATGTCTTGGCAGAAATTCACCTGAAACTCTGGTCCCTTCTCTCCTGAGTCACACAGGGGTAATTTTATCTCTGTTCCTGGGAAGGAGGAGGATGAGGAGTGCAGATGGAGTGGGGCCATACTAACAGGAAAGGGAGAGATCACAAGAGCTGACCCAGCCAGGGGCGCACCCCCGCCGTCCGTAGCCTGCTCAGGACCCCGGGCCGTGGCCACCTCCCAGTGTTTGCCCCTTTGCAGACACGCACTGGGTCTCAGGTACACAGAACAGGGGGCCATCTGATGTCCGCAGGAAGAGGAGCTGCCACGGGCAGCAGCCATGGGCAGGACCCACACCTTTGCACACTTCCCCTTGGCAGCTTCTCTTTGCCCTGAGCATGGTGCTCCCGGCCCTGCTTCCCATCTGCTTCCCCTTTCCTCCCTGACGTGGACCTCATTGAGACATGTGTCCAACCACATATGTGGGCCCATGTCCCAGAGGGAGGGCTCCCCCACTAACCCTCCTGGGCTCCCAAGCACAGGGCCAGTGTCCCTCCTCCCACTGGGCCTCAGCTGCAGCCCCTGCCACACATCCTGGCCCGCAGTTCCCAGTCCTTCCCTGAGGACCTGGGGCGGGTGCTGCTCCCATGTAGGGTCTGAGCACCGAGGCACAGAACCTACAATCTCCAAGGAGGTTCTCCCATTGCCCGAGGGTCCTTGCATGAGGTGAGAGGTAAGGAAATGACCTACAAAGTGTCACATCCCCATGTAGCTCAGATGCTCCTTATCCCGATGCACCGGGTGTTGGGTTAGGCAGAGCAACGTGTTTGTTGATTTCCTATTGCCACTGAAACAAATCACGACAAACTTCATGTGCAGTTCAGCACAAATGGAGATGTCCCCTGAGCTGCATTCTCTTTGGAGTCATTTTCTTGGCCTGTAAGCTGTGTTCCTGGGCTGGGGCCTCTTCCTCCCTCTTCAGAGCAGCAGTGCAGCAGCCTGAAGGCTGTCATCTGCTTCCATCCCACGTCTCCTACCGGCTCTCCAGCTGCCATCTCCCTCCCTCACCTACAGGAAAGGACCCTTGTAATTATATCAGGCCCACTGGGTAAACCACCGCAACCTGCCAATCACTGGCCTGAATTCAGTGTGTAAGTTTCCTTATCATGCAACATATTCACACACGTGGGGGACAAGGCTGTGCCCGTCACTGAGGGCCCATATACCATCCTCTGCGCCTCTCAAGGCCATGCTCATCATCTTGCTGGCCTAACCGCTCCTGGGCAGCCTGGACTTGGTCACCCCGACTGAGGGGCAGTTCCTGCGGTGATGCCCATAGCCCCTGACTGCCCTCGAGGGGTGGAGACAGAGCCAGTCCACACTCCCTGAAGCCCTGTGCACCTCTTGCTTGTCATTAGTCCTCATCTGCTAAGGTGAAAGAGTGCCTTGATCCCCACTGGACCATCGGGTCCCCCGAGCCATTGGGTAGCGGGATTGTCAGCACCGTGGACAGCGCCGCAGCTTTGTCATTCCAGGGCTGCAGCAGGGAGGTCACCCTGGGAGGGGCCGCTGGAAAGGCCGCCCATTTCTATGGGACACCAGACACCAGGAGGCAGACTATGTTACAGGGAGAACCCAATTCTGCTCTGATTTGTAAATCAGGAATCTCTGCACGTCCATTACAACTCCCGCGTGGCTGATCGCTGCACCGTAGTAAGGCCTTGGGGAGGCTGAGGGCCTGCTGGGGCCTCTCAGGAAATCTCTCTGCCCCTGAGAGTCAGGCCACTGTCTTGTCTACAGCAAGGAAGGGTTTGTGATGAACCTCTGGCCCTCGGTCCCGACCTTGGAAACAAACCTGTTACCCACATGGAGCAGCCCCTGCCTGACCTAGCATTCTGGTCCCTGAGACCCAGCCTAGACCCCCCAAGCAGCCAGTTGCATAAGCATGCCCCAAAAAAGATTTTCCTATTTCCTTTCTGTTATGTCTTTTTATTTGATTATTGCTGTCAGGGAACATACTCTGTTTGATTTTGATTATTTTAGTATTGGTTAGATTTTAGGTAGGACATCAGACATAAGCAACAAACAAAGTCGCCCTCCAGCTCCTCCAGGCTGAGCCCCGCACCTGGTGTCAGAGGCCTTTCCCATCTGCTGTCTTCCCACTGAGCCCGTTTACCTCTCAAGGGACAGGGTGGTGTGAGGACCAATCTCCGCAAACCAAAGGGCTCCACTTGACTTTAACCCCAGGAGAAGAGAAAAGACTGGGGCCTTCACAGCCACCCCATCTTCTTCATTCCTGTTTATGTTTTACCCACAGAACCAGTCTGACTATATAGACCCAGCCCTGCTCTTTCCGGGGTCTCAGGTCCAGTGTATCCATGCGGGGTGCCTTTGTAAAGGTCACCTTGCTGCTGTTATCTTTATTTCTTTCCTGTTCTCAGTTGCGTTCATTTTGCTGTTATTTGTACTTTCTTATGATAGGACCTTTGGTTGTTGATTTTGAGCTATTTCCTTTTTTTCTAAATTGTAAGGATTTAGGGTTAAAAATTCCCCTTTGGGCACTGCCTAAGGTGCATCTCACAAAGTTTGGGTGTTTCTCATTTGGTTTTTGCTTTTTTAACTTAGTGGACTTAACTTAATTTTGGTGCTTTTTCAATTTCCTTTGAGATTTCCTCTTTGACTCTTAGATTATTTAGATACATGCTGTTTTGGAGATTTTCCAGTTGTCTTTCTGTTTGATTATTGCTGTCAGGGAACATACTCTGTTTGACTTTGATTATTTTAGTATTGGTTAGATTTAGATCGGATATCAAACATAAGCAACAAAAGGATGAATTGGACATTCTTTCCTTTGGCCATTCTTTAAGGAGAGGTCAGCTAGCAATGAATTCTCACAGTTTTCCTTCATCAGAGAATTTCCTTATTTCCTTTTCAGTTCTGAAGGGTAATTTTACCAGATACAGTATTTGTATTCTAGTGTTCATAGCGGACAGTTCTTTCCTTTCAGCATTTGAAAAACGTGCCACTTCCCTCTGTCCTCCATGTTTTCAGATACAAAAATCTCCTGTCATTTGAGTTAGTGTTCCTTAGTAGGTAATACATTGTTTCTCTGGCTGTTGTAAGATTTGTTTCCTTTCTCTTTAGTTTTCAAGGGTTTGCTATACATCTTAGTGTGATTTGTTTAGGTTTACCCTGTATTGGGTTCATTGAGTTTCTGAAGACATTACTTCTTAAAATATTATTTAGGTCCATGTTTTTTCCCCTCTAATTCTGGCACTCAGGTGGTACAAATATTAGGCCATTGTGTCATTGTCCCACAGATCCCTGGGACTTTGTTCATTTTCTTTCCATTTGTTTTCTATTTTTCAGAAGTAGTAGATTCTATTGATCTGTCCCCAAGTTCACTGATTCTTGTCTATCTCTATTATAGTAATCAGTCCGTCTATAAGGTTTTTTTGCATCAGTTATTGTGTTTTTCAGTTCTGTAATTTCTATTTGGTTCTCACATATAAGTTTTATTTTCTTACTGTGGATTTCAGTCTTTTTCAAAAGAAACCATAATCAGTTACTGAAGCGTTTTTATACTGATTGCCTTATAAAATTCTTGTCGGATAATTCCAACATCTGATTCATCTTGGAATTGGATTCAGCCGATTATTTTTTCTCATTCAAATTGTAGTTTTTACTGGTTCTTGGTATGCCAAGTGATATATTTTTTTATTGCATCCTGGACCTTTTGTTGTTGTGCTAGTAGACGTGATCGTATCAAATCTTCAGTTTCAGCAGGCAGTCGCCCTATTTCAGTTCAGCGTGCCAGTGGATTCTGGCCTACGTTTGCAGGCTTTCATTCCCATGACAGTGTAGTTTCGGAGCCCAGGTACTGCTATCCTGGCCTGCTTTGCTCTCTGGCACCGCTGTAACTCCCACTCAATCCCTGTTTGTTCCCTGCAGAGAAAGGGTCTCCCTTGGCTGCCTGGGCCACTTTTTGCCACCAGGGAAGTGGGGGAGCAGTTGTTAAGCCTGCGTTTCCTTATGCCACTAGAAGGAGGACAGAGAGAGACAGGGCTCCAACCTGGGGCCCCGGTAGTTGGGTCAAACCACTTCCAGTTACCCAGTTGTCAGGTGGGGGCTGGGACAGCCCAACTTCTTGCTGCAGCTGCACCAAATCTACCTCCATCCCACAGGTGCCTCAGTTGTGGGGCAGAGGTTGGGGGGCTGTCTACTAGGTCTCTGGTAGGCCACCCCTAGTCTTTTGGCCAGAAGGACTAGGCTTTGGGGGTTGCCTCTCTATGTCTCTGGCAGTTCCAGTTTTCAGGCTTCTCCTGCGTGTCACTGGGGTTACATGGGAGATAAAAAAGAAAACCCAGAGAACTCACTACCTGGCTGCCTTTTTCTTTCCAGCTTTCAGAATTCTTCTACCAATGTTTGTTGTTGGATAACTCCCAGGAATTTAGTTGTATTTGGAGGAGAGGAGCAGGGATGAATGTGTCTGTTTAGAGGGAGCAATCTTGTTCCAGAATGGGAAGACCAGGTCATCTCCTTTTCTTAGTTACTATCGTTGTTGTAGGAAATCTCCACAAACTTAGTAGCTTAAGCAATGCAAATTCATCATCTTACTGTTCTGGAGGCCAGAAATCTGACGTGGTCTCACTGAGCCAAAATCAAGGTGTCGGCAAGGCTGTGTTCCTAACTGGAAGCTCGAGGCGGGGTGAGCATTTTCTTGCTTTTTATAGCTTGTAGAGGCTACCCACAGTCCTTGGCTTATGGCCCCCTTCTTCCATCTTCAAAGCCAGTAAAATAGTATCTGTGTGACACTTCGTCATTATTGCTCCTTCTGAACACAACAGAGAAAGTTTCCCTGATTTTCAGGACTCATGTGATTAGACTGGGCCTCCTGGGTAATCCAGGATTGTCTCCCCATTTCAAGGTCCTTAACCCATTCAGATCTGCAGATTCCCTTTTGCCATGTAAAGTAACATATTCACGGGTGCTGGGAATTAAGACATCATTTGGGGTCATTCTTTTTCTGACCACACTACTCAACTACCTTTTATGTTTCCATAAATGAATTTGATCAATTCATTCCTTAAAGAAGCTGCCTAATTGCTGCATTATTTACAATAACCGAGATATGGAAGCAACCTACGTGTCCATCTACAGATGAATGGATAAAGAAGATGTGGTACATATACACAATGGAATATTATTCAGCCATAACAAAGAAATCCTGCCATTTGCAACAACATGGTTGTATGTAGAAGGTATTGTGCTCAGTGAAATAAGCCAGGCGGAGTAAGACAAATACCGTATGATTTCACTTACTTGTGGAATATAAATACAAATCAAAACAGAATGAACCAAACAGCAGTAGACTCATAGACACAGAGAAGGGACTGGTGGATACCACGGGGGAAGGATTGGGGTGGGTGGGTGGTGAGGTTTGTAGAATAGCCTGTTTTTCCCCCTTTGAGTACCCTTCACAACCTTGGGGAACATCGATTTACCACACGTACAAGAGTGTGTTTCTGATGTGTCTGTTCTGTTCCACTGGTCTCTGTATCTTGTCTTTATACTAGTACCATGTTGTTTTGATACAGTTTTTTAATACGTTTGGAACTAAGGAAGTATGAGGACTCCAACTTTGTTCTTTTCAAGGTTGTGTTTGCTGTTCAGTGGCCCTTGAAATTTCATACAAATCGAGATGAATGGATGGATTTCTTCAAAAGATGCTGTTGGGATTTTGCACGGGTTGCACTGTATCTGTCAGTTTTTTTAGGTAGTGTGACGTCTAGACAATTTTGAGTCTTCCATCCGTGAACTTGGGATGTGTTTGTGTATTTGTGTCTCTAATTGCTTTCAGTCATGTTTTCAGTTTACAGTGTACAGCTCTTCCATTCTTAGGCTAAGGTTATGCCAAACTGTTTGAGCCTTTTCAGTGCTACTAGAAATGGAATTATTTCTTCATTTCCTTTTGGTTATATAGAAACAATTAATTTTTCTGTGCTTTTATCTTGAGCATTTTTTAACTCATCCAATACTTTCTGCAGGTTTTTTTTTTTGGTGTGGAATCTTCAGGGTTTTCTCTGTTTCCAGTCATGTCAGCTGTGAACAGAGATAATTTGCTTCTCCTCTTTCTAGGTGGTTATCTTTTGTTTCTTTATCTTGATTGTTTCTTCTGGCTAGGAGTTGTGGTACTGTTTTCTAGAAACAGGGCAGGCAGCACAGGCTTGTTCCTGCTGTTAGAGAGAAGTTTTCATTCCATCATCATTTAGTTTGACGTTAGCTGCAAGCTCTTTATGTGTGGCTTATTATGTCAAGATTTTTTTTTTTCTGTTCTTAGTTGACTGGGGATTTTCATCAAAAGGATTATCTGTTGACTTATTCATGAATTTAAATGAATGACCATGGGGGTGTTTTACTCATTCTGTTAATAGGGAGGGAGTATTACGTGGAATGTTTGTCATATGTTAAACAATCTTTGCTTGCCAGAAACATATGCCCTCTGGTCATGCTGTACAGTCCTTTTTATGTGCAGTTAATGATGGTTTACAGTTGTTTTGTTGATTTTTACATCATCCATCAGACATAGTTGAGTATTCTCTTGGGTTTTCTCATTAATCTTGCTATGGGTTTCTCAATTTTGTCAGTCTTTTCAGGGTACCAGCACTTGATTTCCTGCAAATTGTTATGAACTTTCATACATTTTTTTGTCTCACTATTTTGGGGGTAGTCATTTGAGAAATGCAGCTTTTGCAGTAGTTTTGTGTAGATTCCAAAATAATTTTTTCTGTGTATATTATTGTTAATTTAGTGTCTCCATGGGTAGTGAGTGCCTGGGGTTTACTGCTCTCCTTTCTTGATGGCCGTGTCTTTTTTATTAAAGAGATTGTGTTAAGAGACTGAGGGATATGAGTTTAAGTATTTACGGAAGCCCAGCAAAAAGGATACTATGTTTTTAACAAAAACAAGGGATCTACCCCTGTCACATTTATATGTGAAATTTAAGCTTCTTTTTAAAAACTAAATTGTGTAATTCGTGATGAAGTGAGATTCCTTTTTGAACTCATTTGATTGCGTCCTTGAAATGCTCTGACTTATGAAAAAAACCTCATACTAGCTTTGCTTCCCAAATAAACTCTGCCCACCAAGCCAGGAGATGAGCATTCAGAACCCGTCTCCCTACTTTGTTTTACTGGTTGCAAGATTTTATTGTCTATGAATCTGTGTGTGTACAGAATAAACTCATCCATCATTTTTGATGGGTATTTCTTGGTTTTTCTTCCCCAGTCCTGCTGAAAACATTGCCCATATATCCTGGAATATCTCTATATGATTCTCCTGAATATATTCTAAGAAGTGGAGCTCATGGGATATTAATCTTAAAAAATTTTATAGCAAACATTGCAATAGACAAAATCTTTGTGCAACATCACATATTGTCCCTTTTAAATCTCTTCCATCTTTTCCCATGCTTCTAATTCCAAAAGTCAGAAATGGCATGGTATTCTGCTACTTTTTAATAGAGTTCTTTTCTAAAAAGAATGGTATTTTAGTTGCCCTTGTGTAATTACATTTCTACAGATGTGCAAGCAGAAGCTCTGCTCCCACATGTCCCTTGTCCCTCTCCTCCTCTCCTGCCCTGCCCCAGTGCAGACTTTTCCCCACATGGGAGCTTGATCAGGATGAAATACACTGTCGCTTCCTAACACATTGTTTCTACTCCTGAGTTCCCAGTTTCCACAGCACTTCTTTTACCCTCTCTCCTCGACAGCGCAGTAAACACACTATAAAAATGCCCCCCGTTTTAAAAATTTTTATTAATGTATTATTGATATACACTCTTATGAAGGTTTCGCAGGAAAAATGTGGTTACTACATTCACCCATATTATCAAGTCCCCCCTCCAAACCCCAAGGCAGTCTCTCAGGACTCTCTAGTCTGTTCCATTGGTTTAGGGGTCTGTTCTTGTGCCCATACCAAATTGTCTTGATTACTGTGGCTTTGAGGTAGAGCTTGAAGTTGGGGAGCATAATTCCCCCTGCTTTATTCTTCCTTCTCAGGATTGCTTTGGCACTTCATGGTCTTTTGTGTTTCCATTTGAATTTTACAATGATTTTCTCTAGTTCATTGAAGAATGCTGTCAGTATTTTTTTTTTTTTGGTATCATTAATCTACAATTACATGAGGAACATTATGTTTACTAGGTTCCCCCCTACTAGGCCCTCCCCGTGCCTTCCCCTACATTATACATGCTAATTGTAATGCCCCCTTTCTTCCCACCCCCTTATCCCTCCATTTCCACCCATCCTTCCCAGTCCCTTTCCCTTTGTAAACTGTTAGTCTATTCTTGGGTTCTGTGATTCTGTGGCTGTTTTGTTCCTTCAGTTTTTTCTTTGTTCTTATACTCCACATATGAGTGAAATCATCTGGTCCTTGTCTTTCTCTGCCTGGCTTATTTCACTGAGCATAAGACCCTCTAGCTTCATCCATGTTGTTGCAAATGGTAGGATTTGTCTTCTTCTTATGACTGAATAATATTCCATTGTGTATATGTATCACATCTTCTTTATCCATTCATCTACTGATGGACACTTAGGTTGCTTCCATTTCTTGGCTATTGTAAATAGTGCTGAGATGAACATGGGGGTGCATCTATCTTTTTCAAACTGGGCTGCTGTGCTGTTGTTATTTTGACAGGAATTGCATTGATTGCTTTAGGCAGGATGGCCATTTTGACAATATTAATTCTTCCTATCCATGAGCACGGGATGTGTTTCCATTTATTGGTATCTTCTTTAATTTCTCTCATGAGTGTCTTGTAGTTTTCAGAGTATAGGTCTTTCACTTCCTTTGTTAGGTTGATTCCTAGGTATTTTATTCTTTCTGATGCAATTGTGAATGGAATTGTTTTCCTGATTTCTCTCTCTGTTAGTTCATTGTTAGTGTATAGGAATGCCACAGGTTCTGTTTATTAATTTTGTATCCTGCACCTTTGCTGAATTCAGATATTAGATCTAGTAGTTTTGGAGTGGAGTCTTTAGGGTTTTTAAACTACAATACCATGTCATCTGCAAACAGGGGCAGTTTAACTTCTTCTTTACCAGTTTGGATGCATTTTATTTCTTTGTGTTGTCTGGTTGCCGTGGCTAGGACCTCCAGTACTATGCTGAACAGAAGTGGGGAGAGTGGGCATCCTTGTCTTGTTCCCTATCTTAAAGGAAAGGCTTTCAGCTTCTCGCTGTTCAGCATAATGTTGGCTGTGGTTTGTCATATATGGCCTTTGTTATGTTGAGGTACTTGCCCTCTATACCCATTTTGTTGAGAGTTTTTATCATGAATGGATGTTGAATTTTGTCAAATGCTTTTTCGGCACCTATCACCTATGGAGATGATCATGTGGTTTTCGTCCTTCCTTTGGTTGATGTGGTGGATGATGTTGATGGATTTTCTAATATTGTGCCATCCTTTAAGCAACAGAGTGTTCTCCAAATCCACTGAATGATTCATAATTGAAGGAAATGTAATGAATTAATTTCTTAATGACATGTCACAACAGAATTCACATCAGAGAACTTATATGAGAACTAAGTCTCAGGTACTTTCAAAACTCAGCTGTAAGTACTCATGTGGCTCTCTCGCTGGGCTCTGTTCTATTCCGTTGGTATGTCTCTCACTCCACAAGTACACATCTTGATTACATTTTAATCCAGTATTAGAAGTCCTAAAATGAATGAGTGTGAGTCCAACCATCCCAGTGTATTTATTTCACTGATTTCTATCTTAATTCTGCTGTGTGCTGATGGTATACTTTGTGTGATTTACCTCTTAGGTTATTTAGGTTTGTTTTATGGTCCCTAGTATGATCTATTTTGGTGAATGTTCCATGTGCACAGTTAAGTGCACGTTGTTTTATGTGGTTGTTTGTTGGGTGATATTTCATAAATGTTAACTTAATACATAGTGTTGTTTAGGTCTTCCATATCAGGAATCAGCACTTTTTTTTCTTTTCTGTGCTAGGGGTAAGGATTCCTTTACACATAAAAATGCATAAGACGTCAGCACTTTTTCTTAAAGAACAACATGGTAAGCATCTTAGTATTGTGGGTCATACATTTTCTGTCACAACTGTTCAACTCCACTGTTACACTGTGAAAGCAATCATAGAGAATATGTAAATGAATAAATGTAACTATGATTCAGTAAAACTTTATTTACAAAATCAAGTCATTGGCCCATGGATCATAGTTTTCTGCCTCCTGTATCCTTTTGGTGTTTGATTTACTTTGTTTAGCAATTACTGTATGAGGCTTTGACATATCCATCTATAGTCATGGATTTATATATTTTGCCTTCAATTCCATCATTATTTGTCTCATGGCTTGTAAAGATCTTTTGTTTGAAGCATACATGGTTTGCAGTTGCTATGACTTCAACTTTCTTTTAGCCAATGTCTGCATGTCGTTTTCCATTTTACTTAAACTAATCCATGTCTCTGTATTTTAAATGGATTCCATGTAGGCAGCATAGTTCTTACTTTATTGTTAATTCTAATCTTAAAAATTCTGTCATTTAATTGGGATGATTAGGCCATTTAAATTTAATGTAATTATTGACATCAGTGGATTAAATCTATCATTTTGAAATTTGTTTTCTATTTGTTCCAACTTTTTAGTTCCACTGAGAGTCCACATAGACTGTCCTATGAGTGAGGAGTTTGGCACTTGGCCAAGAAAACTTATGCATGATTTTTCATGTCCAACTATTGACAATTACAAAGGCTTTACCTGGCAAGACTTTCAGGGGTAAGTTGCCCTCTCCACAGGAGACTTGGTGCTCAGTCAGTGCATTACAGTCTCTGAAAGGAGTTGCAATCAAGGAACTCCTGATTGGCCATGCTCTTATGCATATATACATTCCTTGCTGAAGTGCCTGTACTTGATTTTCTTTATCAGAGATCCAGGAAGAATAATTTTCTCCACTTTGACTTAGTACTCAGTATTTTTCTACTTCTAAACCATCCCCTTCTCCTTCCTCCCAAACCCCCACCACACCTCTAGAACCCTTTTAGCTTCTGTTCAGAGGTTCCTCAGCAGTGAGATGATTTTCATCTGTGTCTATCTACCTGAACATCTGTTGGTGAGGGGAAGTTAAGAGGAGAGTATCTATACTTTCCCTTACCATCTTAGTAAGTAATTAAAGGCTTCACTGTTACTTTCTTTTTGTCTTGTGATTTTAATTGGCTGTTCCCACATCTGATGGCTCAGCTCTTTCCAGTTCAGCTGCACTAGTGACAGTGAGTGTATTAAATTTATCCTTGTATCTGGAACTCCCAAGCATTACAGACAGGCTTGCCTGCCTAAAGTAAAATAAAATTTTATTTTAATAAAATTTTAGCTTATTTCTCATTACCTAAGTTTCCTGGGATGGGGGTGGTGAAGGGAGCCTTTAATTTCAGGCTTTTTGTTTATTCTTTGACTGCAGCTAACTGATGGCTTCAAGAAAATGTCTTGTTATGATAAAAGTGATATTCTTTCCAGCTTTCTAAATCATAAGAGTAAACAGAAATGTCTGGCCACCACTTTTCCTAGCTTGTGAGAGCTAAATCATTCACCTATTACGGTTTTCTCCTAGGAATCTTGCCAGACTGTTAAATCCTATGTCATGAGAGAGTAGCTCCATAATGCCTGTGCTCCTTATCTAGTTCCATATTCCATTCGCTCTGACCCAGCATCCTCATTGTCCGCTCTTATTTACTCTGTTTTGCTTCCTGCCTGTACCTGTTAGCTAGACCCAGCAGCTCTTTTGGTATGCAATCCCGCTCAGCTATTAGCAGGCACAGCACTTTTCCAACTGCGTACACTGATGTTTGGGCCTGCAAAGGGGTCTGACTTTCAAGAAGGGAGCTTATAACAGATCCAAGGCAAAGAAAACTTTGTTTAGTATATGGGGGCTTCTGAGTAGTGTTCAAATAAGGGGAAGCTTTTATTTTCAAACAAGGGGAAGTAGGCTTCTTCTTTTGTCCTATATGATTCAGGAAAACCTGAGCATTCTGTCTTCAGATATCCCTATTCAAAGCCTCAGGGTTCTATCCCTTACATTTCCAGGTCCAAATGTTTCCCTCTGTCTACTCAGAATGCAAAAGATGAGTGTCTCAATCGGTGCCAAGGAGACTATCTGACTTTCCAAGTTTATACCAGACTTATGAATGGGTCTGTGCATGTCATATTCTCTCCTCAGTTTATCGGCAGTCTACCAAAATAACTAGTCAATTCCACAGTCCTAATTTTTAGCAATTTCTTCCATACTTGAGATTTTGAGATTCATCCAACACCTGAGATTTTGCATATGCAAATATAATACATTCCTTTACTCCTGCAAAATATTTTGATTTATCACTGCTGCATATTCTAGCAATTGCCATGCTAGTGCATGCCAGGGCCTATCAATTGTCCACCTGCCATCATCAGTGATGATACTCCCCACGTCAGTCAGTATTTGGCTGCTCCCACCATGTAATCTGAAAAGCAAGGACAGTCTGTTGTGGCCTGTGGATTAGAGGTCAAGGTAACGATCATTAAGCCAAGGGGAGGTTTCCAGGAAAGGGGAAGTTGTGTTTCTAGCAGCCTATGTTTATAGTAGCTAGGTGAAGGAGGCACTGGCCTGTGGATGGGAACCTGGGGGTGATTCTGGCAGCCCCTCATGACAAGGAAAAGCACGAGGAAAAGAACAAGGGTGCAATATCCTTTGAAAAAAGACTGTTAGCTTGTCCCACTTTCCTATGTCTTTTTATTCACTAACACTGATAAGTCCTTATTCTTTAATTTGATAATAATTGCATTTTACACTAAATATCCTCAAAAGAAAATTAGTTTTTGTGGATACAGTTGTCTATCCCAGCATCTTGAAATGTGGTGCTCTTGAAGACAGCTTTGACCTATATGGTTGATCGTCTCCTTTGCATCTGGAATGCTCTTTTTTAGTCTTTTCTTTTTCCCTTATAAAATATGAGCTCGACCCAGTTTTGGTAGGAAGTAATTCTTCCATAAGCCTTTCCTTTATGCACAAATTTATAGTGAACTTTTCCTTTTCTCAGATGTTGGAGAGTAATTCTAGCAGTAACACTCATTTAGATATTATTTCAGGGTAGCACATATTATTATTACTATTTAATCATTTTTTCCATATGTTTTATCTGCACAATTATTTGTTATAGGTAGATTCAACTTCCTTGGAGCAAAGGAAACCTAATTTTTGTCTTTTTAAGATTTTTATCAGAATTAAGCTAAGTGTTCCGTCTATGAGAGCATTATATAAAGATCTCAGAGTGAGGAATCAAGTCTCTTTAATGTGTCACTGGCATGTGGCACAGGCCCTGGCACAAAGAAGCACTCAGTAAATATTTTCTAACTGAATAAATAAAGACTAAATTAAATTGTGTTAAGTATATATTCTGGTATGCCTGCCTGTTTGTATATGGGTGTTGATATAAAAACACACAAATCTGATAACTTAATTTTTTATTTGAAATATTTTCTAAAATGGTAGGTTATTTTTTCCTCTAAATTTACTTAGTCTGCTTTAAATTACTGAGAAAAGTAGCACTTTTATTCCTGTTATAAGTCACATAGTGATGAGCATTCTTGAATTTATTTCTCTATTTCTTAAAACCACAGACCTACAGATGAGTTTGAATCAGATTCAAAAATCTATGGGTACTTGAAAGCACATGGGGCCAGGCTGCAGTTTGTGGGGGACTCTATAACTGCAGGCACATGACAGCTAGAAATTAGTACACTATTTTGGGTGGTGAAATTGTTTAAGCTGAGTTTACTAACTCTGTGAAATAACCCTTGAGCTGAAATTCTCAAGAATTTTGTAAATCTTAAGAATCTTTATGAAATAACTCTTGAGCTGAAATTCTTAAGAAAATATTGGTGAATGTCAACCACCTTCATTTATTTTCCTTTTGTGTACATCTTTATGATATATGTTATTGTCAGAATAACAAGTGGATTCTTTGAGGCTGTTCAAGAGTAAAAGAGACTTGGCTAGTATACCAACATAGCTGAAGGAAGAAGCACCTATGCCTAGTGAGAATATTCTTCCATTTCCAAGAAGCTTTGCAGGGCAGTTCTGCAAGATCAGATTTGTACAACATACAAAAACAAACATTTGAATGCTTGACCAGATCGGATCCTCTCAAAGTGTTAATATCAGACTCATTTTTATTACTGAAAAATAATAAAAGATAAAATATTAAGAGACAAAGTTACTCTTTTTTACAAATGATTTCCCACAGGGGAAGACTGTCAACTTTATTATATGCTCCCTTTCACTTTTACTTGACTTTTAGTTAAAGCCCAGTTCATTTAGTTTATACTACTTAGACATCAGACTTTTTTCTCATCATTTTTTCATTTAGCTACTATCTGATTGCCTCCTTAGAAACCTTCTAAAAGGCCCTTTCATTTTTATCCTCTTCTCTGTTATGTGCCTCATCTGTACAGAAATATAGTTGGGCAATTTTTCTCAAATCTGCTTTCAACTCATTTTATTCCAAACAGTGAAATGATATTAGTGAACCCATAGTTGCCTTGCTTAGTGAAAATACACTTCCATATTTTGTACATGCAGTTCTTTTTGAATAAAATATATTTATTTCCCACCTTCTATCACGTGTGCTACATACCTCACACCACATCCAGTTTGTCATGTGCCAAGTCACTTGTCAATATTCAGTTTAGTTATTACTTCTCCTGACAATTCCAAAACTGCAACTAGCTTAGGCCTGGCCTGCTTGGGAGAACTGAATGGTGGTTCTTGATTCAAGTAAGCATTAGAGATCTCAGGAGCAATAATCTGTGAATTTTCAATTTCATGATTAACACATAATGTGACACCCTTGTTACCATGCCTTCTTTTTTCTGACATGGTAAGCAATTGCTGACCTTCTCTTCTACCTTAAATTTAAATGTCCAGAAAACAGTATGTAATTGTCTGAACAAATCGCTCATTTCTATTGAGTTCATCTCTTTCATGTCTAGCTATATTTTTGTCTCCTGGTTTGCCTAGGATTGAGCTGTTTTGGATTAGGTATCTGCCATACTGATCCAATCAGTGGTGACATGTAACATGACCAGCCACTTACAAGGACCATGGTTAGGCAGTGCCCCTGATTCAAGAGTGTGGGCATGAACAGGACAAGCCTTGACTGACATCTTCATTACTTTCTCTTTCTTGATTCAGTGAACACATGACAACACTCCTGTGCATACAGTTCCTAAAATGTTCCACCTACAATTGTCCTACTAGAACACATTTAGTAATTCAATATTTACTGACTACCTAATATGTGTCAGGTAAATTTATGTTTATTCATATTAGGATAAATTAGAGCTATAGAGCTGAATAAGATTCAAAAACCCTTGATTTTAACTTTCTTAGAGAGCTAGAAAGACTATCAATTACTTACTGATAAAGTAAGTGCATAATAAAGGAGATTTGAGAAATGGAGGAGATGAGAGGTAAACAGGTGAAAGATCATATAAGTCTTTGAATATTACAATAAAGAGTTGTTTTACTTTTGTTAAAAAGCCCTTGGATATTTTTTAATTCATGGGTGTATTATGATCTAATTTCTGTTTTAAATAATCACTTTGGCTGCTGCCTGGAGAATGCACTCAATGGGATTAAGGTTAGAAGTAGTACAAGCAAATTATGAGATTAGTGATCTGATCCAGATGAAAAATGATTGCATTCTGAATTACATTTGGAGGAGAATGTGATGAAAATAAGTTATATTAGAAATTTTAAAAGAAGAACCGAGAAAATTTAGTTTATATTGGGTTTTACATAGTAACCAACAATTAGAACCTGAGCAACTGAGAAGACAGTAATCTTCTGAGAGAGGAAATATTCTCTCTGGAGTAGATTTGTCTGGAGAATATCTAAGGTAGTAGCTGTAAACAGATTTCCTGTTTTAGCCATGGTTAATTTGACATGCCCCTTAGAAATCCAAGAAGAGATGTTGAGAAGGCATTTGTAAAAATAAGATTAGAACACTTTGGAGAGAATCAGAGTGCGGTTAAACATTTGAGAGTCATGACTTCGATGGATTTTTAAATTAGAGACCAGAGAGAAGAAAGACTAGTAAAGGAGACAGAAAATGCGTCTCATGAGATGGGCGAAAACACAGATAAACCTTGTTTTGTTGGAATATGGTACCTAGTTTTCATAACTGAGGGTCTATCAAAATCCCCTGAAAATTGTTAAGAGATTGCTGTGCCTACCATCTGAGTTTCTGATTCAGGAGATCTGAGATGGGCCCAGTGGTTTGCTTATTTTTTATGTTGTCAGGTGTACTAAGGGATCCGACTACATTTTTTGCTATTCGACTAGTCACAGCTTTTAAGCCCAATCCTCCCTCCTTTGCCCGCATCCAGGTAACCTGCTAAGAGATCTCGGCCTCTTCCACTTTTGCTTTTGGTGAGAGGTTCAAATGCTGAAAAACATCTGCCAGTGTGAAAGGAGCTTTACCTGGACCACCCCCAGTGGCAATAAAAAACCTAGCCAGTCTCCTTTCCCTGTTCTCACGGGCTGTTTTTGGACCTGCTTGGGAATCATTCTGCTCTCCCCAGAAAGCTTTTTGATGTGAGTAATAAACCTTTTCATACCCTTTTAGTATGTGTTTGGTTCGTATACTTAGTCTCGGTTTATGGACCAAACTTGGGGCAGTGTCAGTCCTGCTGCTTCAGGCGCCATAGGGGATGCTTGTACTGCTTCTGTGAAGACCACTATAAGGACACTTATCTGAACACTAGCATATTTTAACAAAGAAGGAGAGGTCATTCAGATTAAAATGTTGGTAAGAAATCAAGTAAGAGGATGACCGAAAGTTCACCATCAAATTTAGGAAGATCATTTGTAATCTTAATAAGAGCTACTTTAGTGGAATGGAATGGGGATATAATGAAATGGAATGGAATTGAGGGTACATGAAAAGTCTTATTTCAAGAATAGCTTTTTAAAATGTTAAGGTACATTTCTATCCTCAAAGAATGATCTAATATAAAGGGGGAATGATCATGTCATAGGGAAAGGGGCTGCTTGTTAATCAAAGTCCTTGAAAAATGACCATGTACTCCACAACAGAACTGGAAGGTTTATTCTTAGACTAGAAAAGGGAGAATCTTAGATCATGTTAGAGAATTCTTACATCCATATTAGAGGAGGAAAATGAAGTTGGTCTCACCTGACTGTGTCTCTTTTCCTAGTGACATATAAGCTGAGAGCATCACTTCAGTAAAGAGGGATGGACTGTGGAGAAATAGTCACAGGGAGAGTGGAACAATGATTTTCTAAGGTATCTAAGGTTCATTTATTAATTTTTGGCAGTGATGAGTACTTATCTGAGATGTGTGGTCATAAGTTTAAAAGGAGACCAAGTAGTACCAGGAGCCAGTATTGAGGAGTATACATATGACTGCAGTTCTTAAGTCAGGCCTTCTGGGTTCAGATCCTGTTTTCACCACTTATTAGTTGTGTGACCTTGAAAAAATACTTAACCACTGAAAAGGCTCACTGCCTTTTATAATATTAGTTTGACATGAGAACATGTCAGCTTTCAAAGGTCTGAATACTACTGTGTACAACAATTTCTTGCTGTAGTGCAGAAAATTACTGTAAGTAATAAACATTTTCATACACTTAGTATGTGCGTGTGGCATCATCAGTCTCAGTGTGTGAAACCAGCTGTGAGCAGTGTCCATCCCACTGGTCGGCCTCTGGCAGGCTTGCCTAAATCCTATAACAAAAGGGATGGCCCACTGACCATCATAACCTAAGCATGGGATTTCTTCCTGGAAAACTGGGGTTCATTACAGGTAAAAAACAATAAGGTCACGTTCTTAATTTTGTCAAACCCTCTCATCCCTGTTTCCATGGTTACTTTACTTTTGTGCCATTAGGAAGATTCAGATTGGATAATAAAAATATAGTTGGTCACCTTGGATAATTTAATCAGTATTTTGTTAAAAAAAAGCTCTTCTCCTGGGAAGGCTTTCTGGTGAGCATTAAATGTGATAAAATAGTCTTTCCCAAAACTTAATCATTATCTACTATTTCAATCTTGCTACTTCTAAAACACGGCCTATCTAGTCTATTACCTCTACCAGAGCAGCTTCATTGGCATGCGATCTGTCTAGTTGCACAAACCCCATACTAGGCAGAGTCCCAGGCTTTGTTTAATGCTTCACTTTCATCATCTTGAAATTCTTTGAAATTGAGTTTTCTAAGTAAAGTCTGACAGAACATCAAAGCATGCACACGAGCGGAGGAAGCACAGTGGATGGCAAAACCCTCATATGGTTGTGGTCCAGCACCTATCAGTACCATCGGCATGGTGGGAAGCATGAATGCATAGCAGTTGGTGTGGTACATAAACATGTGCCTTGGGGCAGCTCAGGGCCCTACGGGACTTTCCAAGACAGGACCTGAGACCAGATTGGAGCTGGCATTGGCTAAGCCGCAGAGAAAGTGCCAGCAGCAGTGGCTATGGGAGAGAGGTGGGGCTCTGCATGGATGTCAAGGCCTGAGATGGGAGGCCGACTTGTTCATCTACCTGCAGAGCCTGTCCTCGAGGCATCTGCAGTCGTATTAACCCTCTAGTCTGAGCATTGTGCCAGAATCTGCCTGCAGTCAAGCAGTAAAATATGTCAGTAAATTGCCAGAAAATAAAAGTGTGCATATCGACATTGCAATAAAGAATATTGGCAGTTATTAGAACACTTCAAAAAGTTTAGAATCTCCAGTTTCATTCATTTCAGGAATGACCTTTAAATATCGGAAGACAATTTTTAATTATTTCCTCGAAATTCAAGATACAGCACTAGAATGCATAGACAGGCATTTCGAATTCCATATGAATCATGGAGTTGCTTTGTTTCTTACATGACCTCCACAAGTTACAAGAAATGTCAGAGGAAAGAATAAAATACCTTTATATAAATTCACATTTAAATTAAATTCAGACTGCAAGAAAGTGATCGGTATGAAGAGTTAAATCTTTTTTGAAAAAATGTTCTGCAAACAATATCAGGTCCAGATGTACCAAATTTTATTTTTTGAAATAATTTATTAGAAATTTATCCTAATATTATCACAGCTTATAAATATTCTTAGTTCCAGAAACAGTTTATCAGAAGAAAGATCCTTCCCCAAATTAAAAATTATCAAAATTATTTGCAACCTTGCGTTTTATCTAGAGTGGTGAACATTGCTGTCAGTCACATCAATTGTAAATAAAATTGCTCCAAATATAAATTTTGAGGATCTAGCAAATGAATTTTCAGAAAAGTGAGACAAAAATCCTATGATCAATCAAGATGCTATAGTAAGAAGTTATTACTTAAGGTACTATATAAAACTATAACACCATTATTTTTTTTGCAATTTGTAAGTTAATATTTCTCATGTAGCAGTAGTAACCCTGTTATGTTTAGAATTACATTTAATAATAAGATCTTTGAGGAAAAAGCTTTATATTTTTGTACTTTTAATAACAAGGTACTATGCAAGGGGTCCTGCATTTTCATTTTTTATTACATAATGTAAATTATTCAACTTTTCCTACACACAGGTCATCAATTATTTTAAATCCTACCTCTACTTATCCTCTCATCTATGTAGAGTAAACTTTGAGATGTATTGTTCAAAGTTCTAATATTGGGAGAACTTTTCATCTTTTTCAGGACTATCCCTATGAAAAGAGGTGTTCCAACATGTATATGAGATTTCTATCAGTTCCCGCAAACAGACGCTTCTAAGTAATATTGCCAAACTTTTCATTTAGATGCCATATGGTATATCATTGGGTATGATAACCTGCCATAAGTGCATTATGCTTTATTTTTAAAAGTTATCTATAGCCTATCTATATGATAATCAGTGAAATAGAATGTAAAAATAAGGTGGGCCTGTCAGATATGACTTTTAATTTTGTTTCCATCACTTATAAGTTGTGTGATCTTAGACAACTCACTTAATTTTTCTTGGTCCAAATTTATTTATCTGTAAGATAATGGACTTGTTTAGTTGCCTTTTAAGCCCCTTTATGGTTCTAAAATTTTATATAGCAAAACTATTTTAAAATATTTAATCACAACGATGGTTGATTACCCAAACAAAAATGCCATTCACCTCAAAATTTAAGAGTTATAATTTTGAAGCAAAATTTACAAGTATTGACTGACTTAATGTAGAGTGTCATGATTTACATATTCTGGGACTATATCGCAGAATTATAGATCAGCTTCCAATAATTAAGTGGTCTAGTTTTATAGAGGAGTGCATGTTGTAGCTGAAGAAAAGCAATATAGACCTGGATATATCAGTGACAGCTTAGTTACAGCATTTTTTTTTGACACTCTAAAGTTTGGCATTTGTCATATAACCTATAATCCCATTTCCTTCCCACCTCTTCAACTCTCCCACTTCCACATGTGTAATTTATATTCCAGAGAGCGTAGTACTAACCATAAATTTTTTCCCTGAAAATTTTTTTCACTTAAATTTATAAAATCTTTCTGAAATCTAGTATTACCACAAGAAGAGTCATGCATTGAAGAAACTTTCCCGTTTCTTTATAGCAATGTAGAAAATGCATTTGTTGTACTAAAGATGGAGCAACCAGTAATAACAAAGTGAGTTTCTTCCTATTTCCAAGGTGCCACAGGTCATTCATTCAGGGGCTGACTGCTAGGTATGGTATAATGTTATCTGTTCTTGAGCAAATAAGCTCACAGTTCTGTGGTGAAAAGCCCCAAATAGAGCATTGTGTTTGCTTAAAAAAATGTGGTAGAAATCAACAGCTCTCACTAATAGACCACAGTGCTCACAATGCGTGTTTGTTTCTAGTATTTGTAATTTCTGGGTCTGTGTATTCTACATCTACACATTCTTTGTTTCCAGACACTCTGCTGATTTCTGAATTGAGGTCAGGCTGTTCCTTCTAACACTGCTTTATAAACAAGTGATGAGATATGCCATACCCCAGGATAGATCAGAAACTTCTAAAGTACTGTATGGAATTCTGGGCACACTGCACACAGCCTTTGAGCAAATAAATAGATTTCAGATCAGTCAGTCTTCTCTTTCTCAATCTGACTTTACATGATGGAGGAAACCATGTGGACAAAATTAGGAAATTTAGAATATTAGGACAAGAAACTATTCTAGAATAGAAAGCATGCTATGCTGTAGAGTCCTCTGTTGGATATGATGTTGGCCAGAACACTTACTGAAATTAAAGGGAAAAGCATAGTTGTAGTCATTTCCTCCCTTTTTTAAAAGTCATTCCATACTAGAACAAGAGAAAAAGTAACCTGCTCCAAATTCTGTCAATGGATAAATTACTAAATATTCTAAGAGAAAACAGCAACAAAATTAATGCTTTATAAATGAGTATGACATCATTTTAAATGAATCACCCAAATAATATTTGTTTTTATTCTGAAATAAAGTGTTTAGTTCAAAATCACATCATCCAAAATTACTTTTACTCAGACTCTATTTAGAACTTGAAAAATGTCATTAGCAATTTATCATGGAGTATTCTGGGACGAATGTGGAGTAGAGAGAGCCTAAGTCTACCTTATCCCAACTGTACTCTTTCCCAATCTACACTTATTCACAGGGCATTTCACCCTGAATAACAGAAACTGAAGTGAACACTTTCCATACAACAAGGAAGAGAAAAATAAAAAACAAACAAACAAACCCAAAACAGCAGGAGAGACAGAGACATGGTAAAGGAGGGTAACCCACCCACCCCCAGCACAGTGACTGGCAGAGGGAAGGGGGAGGGGTGTCCCTGAAAGAGCCAGGCATGGACTCCCTGCCCTGAGGGGCAGTAAAAAAAACCTTGCCATTTAAAGTACAACTAGACCATAGTGGAATAACTTAAGTTTCAAAATCAAATACCTACCAGTTAGTAAGGAAACAGTTTGAGGCAATCTGGGATCAGAGGAGCCAGCCAGTGCAATTGTTTGTACTCCTTCTGTACATCTTAGTGTGGCCCAGAGCAGGAGCTAGGTACACACACCAATCTCAGACTTGGTCTGGTCGGCCCCCTCATCCCCACCCATACCCAGGTACCCTGTAGGAGATCCAGCAGTCATGCCCTACTGCTCACTGTCACCCAACCACTGGAAAGTTCCCTGGCTCACAGGGAGGGTGCACAAATTTGTGGGCTGGTACTACCAAGAAAATTCCCCAGAGCACTTTGGGGGGACACACATGTGGGACTGACACTTGGCCACCAGTGGGACTTGACAGGTACCAATGTGGGAATTCTCCAGGGCAGCCCAGAGAGTACAGGGGCTGGGGTTAATGCATGTGCGTGATATCTGATCCTGGTCCCAGTGGGACCACAGGTGCTGATGAAGAAATTCCCCCTGGAAATCCAGAGTGTGCAGAGGCCTCATGGGAACATGCAGCAAACACAGTGCCTGATCCCAGCCACCCACAGGAGGTAGGGCGCTAACATGGGAATTCCCTTGAGCAGCCATGAAGGGACTGAGGGGAAAAGTGCGCAGAGCTTGATTCCATGCTGTCAGCAAGAAGCAGTGGGCACCTGTCATGGGAGTTCTCTGGAGTGGTCCTGAGCAAACCAGCAAACCAGCATGTTCTTGGGCATGCAAATGAGGAGACACTAAGGCCTCAACTGGTGCCAATTTGGGAGTTACCTGGAGTGTATCCCCAACCCACTGCTGCCCCATCACCCTCTCTATGCCAGCACAGAACCCACAGGTGACCACCCATGATCTCCTCCAATGGACCTTCAAGGCCTTGCCCCCAGGGACCACACCCTCAGAGCCCCAGCACCATGAAAAGACTGCCTTACACTTGTCAGCCTCCAGCTTGCCAAAACCACAGGCACACAAAATATACACAGGGCACTCTTCCCCAGAAGGCCAATACTCCAAGACTCGGAGACTGAGCCCTTTCAGTGAATTCAAAGAACCAAGCACAGAGAATCATATGAAATTAGAGGAATATGCTGCAAAGAACAGAACAAGAAAAGGCTCTAAAAAAGGAGCTAAATGAAACAGTTAACCAGACTACCTGGTAAAGAGTTGAATGCAGTGATACTCACTGGATGTAAATAAACAATAGCAGAACTCAAGGCAGACCTCAGCAAAGAAATAGAAATTGTAAAAAGGAACCAATCAGAAGTGAATAATCAAATAGATGAAATAAAAAAAATTGGGGGGAATGAACATCAGACTAAAGGATGCAGAAGAATGGATTAGTGACTTGGAAGATAGAGTAATGGAAAGCACTCAGGCTGAACAGCAAAAGGAAGAAAATTAAAAAAAATAAGAATAACATAAGAGAACTTGGGACATCAAATGTCTTAACATCCACACTGTAGGAAACCCAGAAGAGGAAGAGACAGAGAAAGAAGTAGAAAATTTACTTACAGAGATAATAGCTGAACATTTCCTCCAACTGGGGAAGGAAACAGTCTTCCAGGTCCAGGAATCACAGAAAGCTCTAAATAAGATGAAACCAAGGAGGTCCACACAAAGACACATTTTAGTTAAAATGCCAAAGCTCACAGACAAAGAGAGAGTCAAAAGCAGCAAAAAAAACAAGAAAATGCAGTAAGTTACATATAAGGGAAACCCCATAAGTTTAACAAGCTGATTTTTTGGTAGAAACTCTACAAGCCTGAAGAGAATGGCATGATATTACCAAAGTTCTGAACTAAAAAACCTTCCAACCCAGAATACCCTATCTAGCAATGTTATCCTTCAGAATTCAGGAAAGAGAGCTTCACAGATAAACATAAGTTGAAAGAGTTCACCACCTCTAAACCTGCCTTACAAGAAATGTTAAAGGGACTTCATTAAGAGGAAAAAAAAGACCCAAAGTAGAAGCAAGAAATTTAAGAGCAGGAAAAATTTCCATTGGTGAAGCAAACATACAGCAGAGGTAGTAGAACAGTTATTTAAAAGCTAATATAAAATCAAAAAGACAAAAGTAACAAAAGCAATTGCATCTAAAAATTAAGAGAATCATTTAATAAAAAAGGAGTAAGGATATATATATATATAAAACATGAAGGAGGAAGAATAAGAAATGTAGTGGTGTTAAAATGTGTTCAAATGTAAGTGACCGTCAGTTTGTTGTAGATTGTTGTATTTATAGGATGTCCTTTAAGAACCCCATGGTAACCACAAACCAAAATCTTATTATAGATACACAAAAAATAAAAAGAAAGGAAGCCAATCATAACATTAAAGAAAGTCAGAAAGCAAGAGAAAAGAGTGAGAGGAAGAAAGGATCAGAGAAGAACAAAAGCAACCAGGAAACATTTAACAAAATAATGGTAAGTACATGCATATCAATAATTATGTTAATGCCAATGGCCTAAATGTCCAATCAAAATACCAGATAACTGAATGGATTAAAAAACCAAGACCCATCTATTTGCTTCCTGTATCTTATTTCAGACCTAAAGACACACACAGACTGAAACTGAAAGGATGGAAAAATATATACCTTGAAAATAGAGATGAAAAACTGGTGTTACAATACTTACAACAAAATAGACTTTAAAACAAAGAAAGTAATAAGAGACAAGGACATTACATAATGATAAAGGAATCAGTCCAACAGGAAGATATAACAATCACAAGCATCTATGCACCAAACATCGGATCACCTAAATATATAAACCAAACACTAACAGAACTAAAGGGATAAATTGAAAGCAATACAATAATAGTAATGGTAATTACACCCCATTTATATCAATAGATCAGCCAGACAGAAAATTAGAAAAGGAAACAGAGGCGTTGAATGACACATTAGAACAAATGGACTGAAAAGATATTTACAGGTTATTCTACCCAAAGCTAAAGAATACACATTTTTCTTAAGTGCACATGGAATGTTCCTCAAAACAGATTGCATATTAGGATATAAAATAAGTCTCAAAAAATTTAAGATAGTTGAAATCAAGTATCTTCTCAGATCATAATGGTATGAAACTAGAAATCGATTACTAAAAAAATACTGGAAAAAAAACATGAACACATGGAGGTTAAACAACATGTTTCTAAATAATGGATCAGTGAACAGATCAAAGAGAAAATAAAACAATACATGGAGACAAATTAAACAAAAACACAACAGTTAAAAATGTATGGGATGAAGCAAAAGCAAAAAATTATGTGTCTACAAATTGGACAACCTAGAAAAATGGATAAGTTCCTAGAAACGTACAGTCTTCCAAGACTGACCCAGGAAGAAATAGAAAATTTGAACAGACCAATTACTAGTAACAATATTGAACTGGTAATCAAACAACTCCAAGCAAATAATCCCAGGACCAGATAGCTTCATGGGTGACTTGTACTAAACATTCAAAGGTGAGCTTATAGTTACCCTTCTTAAAGTATTCCAAATAATAGAAGAGGTGGGAGTACTTCCAAACTCATTCTATGAGACCAGTGTTGCTCTAATACCAGAACCAGAGAGACAGTACAAAAAGAAAACTACAGACCAATATCCCTCATGAACATAGATATGAAAATCCTCAACAAAATATTAGCAAACCGAATTCAAAAGTATATCAAAATTATCATTCGTCTTGACCAACCAGGATTTACTGCAGAGATGCAAGGATAGTACAATATCCACAAACCAATCAATGTGATGTATCACATTAATAAAAAGAAGGATAAAAACCATATGAGCATCTCAATAGATACTGAAAAGCATTTGAAAAAATGCCATATCCATTTATGATAAAAAAAAATCTACAAAGTGGGTATAAAGGGAACATACCTCATCATAATAAAGGCCATATATGACAAACTCACAGCCATCATACTCAATTGTGAAAAGAGGAAAGTTTTTTCTCTAAGATCAGAACAAGACAAGGATCCACATCTCGTCCATTTTTCAAAATAGTACTAGACATCCTAGCCATGGAAGTCAGACCAAAAAGAAAAAATAAAATTCATCCAAATTGTTAGGAAAGAAATAAAACTGTAACTATGTGCAGATGATTTGGCACTATATATAGAAAACCCCAAAGACTACACCAGAGAGCTATGAGAACTAATAACTGGATTCAGCGAAGTCACAATACATAAAATAAACATGCAGAAATCTGTTGCATTCCTATATCTAACAATGAACTAACAGGACAAGAAGTCAAGAAAACAATTCCATTTACAATTTTATCAAAAAATTATAAAATGCTTATGAATAAACCTAATCAAGGTGAAAGACTTGAAAACTCTGAAAACCATAAGACACTGAGAAATGAAATTAAAGGCACAAATAAATGGAAATCTATCCCATGCTCATGGATAGGAAGAATTAAAAGTGTCAAAATGGTCCTCCTGCCCAAAGCAACTTACAGACTCACTACAATCCCTATCAAACCACCAATGGCATTTTTCAATGAGCTAGATCAAATAGTCTTAAAATTTGTTCAGAATAAAAAAAGACCCTGAATATTCAAAGCAATCTTGAAAGAGAACAATATTGGGAGTATCGTTCTCTCTATAAAGCTACAGTGATTAAAACAGCATGGTACTGGCACAAGAATAGACCCATTGATGTATAGAATAGAGAGACCAGAAACAAAAACATCCAGGCAAATATGGTTAATTAATGTATGACAAAGCATCCATGAATATACAATGGGGAAAGACAGTCTCTTCAATAAATGGTGTTGGGAAAACTGGACAGCTACATGTAAGAGAATGAAACTATGAAAGCATAAAACTCTTAGAAGAAAACAGGCAAGAATATCATGAACATCAACATAAGAAATTATTTATGGATACATCTTCTCGGGCAAGCGAATCAAAATCCAAAATAAGTAAGTGGGACTACATCAAACTAAAAAGCTTCTGCACAATAAAGGAAACCCCCAGCTAAACAAAAAGGCCATTGATACATATTTGCCAATGATATATTCAATAAGGGGCTAATATACAAAATACATAATGAACTCATATAACTCAATAACAAAAAAACAAATCGTCCAATTAAAAATGGATAGAGGACCTCAATAGACATTTTTCCAATGAAGACATACAGTAGCCAACAGGAGCATGAAAAGATGCTTCACATCACTGATCATCAGGGAAATGCAAACCCACAATAAGGTATCATCTCACACCAGTCAGAATGGCTACTAAGTAAAAGACAAGAAATGACAAGTGTTGGAGAGGATATGGAGAAAAGATAACCTTTCTACTCTGTTGGTGGGTATATAACTGGTGCAGCCACTATGGAAAGCAGTATGTAAGTTGCTCAAAAAACTAAAAATAGAAATACTGTACAACCCACCAATTCCACTTATGGGAATTTACCCAAAGTAAACAAAATCACCATTTCAAAAATATTCATTCACCCTCTGTCCATTGCAGCATTATTTACAATAGCAAAGATACAGAAGCAACCCAAATGCCTATGGATTGATAAATTAATAAAGAAGTGTTACATATATACAATGGCATGTTACTTGGTCATGGAAAAGAATTAAATCTTGCCATTTGCAGCAACATAGAACTAGGGGGTGTTACGCTAAGTCAAATGAGCCAGGAAGAGAAAGACAAATACCATATGATTTCACTTATATGTGGAATCTAAAAAACAAAACAAGACAAACAAAAAAAGAACAGAAAAAGAAATAGACTCATACAGAGGGACAACAGACTGTTGGTTATCATATGGCGGAGGGTAGGGGGATGGATGAAATAGGTGCGGAGGATAAATAAGTACGAATTGCAAATTGTAAATTAAGTTAGTTATAGGAATGGAAGTACAACATATAGAATATAACCAATAATATTTTAATATCTTGGTATGGTAATAGGTGAACTACACTTACCATGACTAGAATCCAATAATATATATATAATAACATATTAGATATATAATATAAAACATATATATATGTGTGTGTATATATAATATAAAACATATATGTATATATATATATATATATATATATATACGGTCAGAAGAAACAAGATTGAATGCAAAAATGTGTTCAAAATTCAAGTAAGTTTATATTAAGGTGATCTGGTCTGATTATTATTCTTGATCCTCTGCCCTATTATACATTGAAGATTCATCTCTTCAGGAGATAAATTAATTACATGGCTGTTTCATATTTGGATTAACCTGGGAAAATTAAAATTGTCTCTAAAATGCTTAGTAACTAATTGATACAGTATAAAAATCAAAAGAAAGTAAAAGCCATTTATCATGTATATTGTCATCTTTTCCAAATATATTCTAATACCTATTATTAATGAAAATATTTAATATAATTTAATAATTTAAACAAATTCCTTAATAAATAAATAAATAAAAGTAACTATTACAATAATTATGAAAAACTATTATTAATGAAAACAACAGTATTTACTTATTTCATAATATGGTCTAATGGAACAATTATTGATATTAAAAATGCTCTTATAGAACTCATGCAAATTAAAATATGCCTACCAATATTTCTGTTTGGCTTATCAATCATAAAATAGGTAGTAAAATCAACACAATTTTCATCTTCAATATTTACTTGCTCTAGATTGAAATGTAGGTTATTTAGAAATCTTCACTCTATACATTCAATTGGCCTTTATATCCACTTATCTTCTTCGATCTAAGAATGTTAAATCTGAAAGGATCAAAATTTTTTTCACAGCTATTATTGTTTGAAATGTGTTTTTCCCAATACCTAAAAGTTGAATTCCAAACCCTTAGTCCCTCAAAATGGGACCTTATTTGGAGATAGGCTGTCTTAGACAGTTCAGGCTTCCATAATAAACTATAGATCAGGTATCCTAAACAGGAAACATTTATTTCTCATAATTTTGGACACTAGGGAGTCACACGGTTTTGTTGATCTGGTGTCTGGTGAGGGTTCACTTACTAGATTGTAGACAGCCACTTTCTCTGTGTCCTCACATGGTGGAAAGATAGGAAGCACACTCTCATGTTTCTTCTTACTAAGGGCACAAATCCGATCATGAAGTCTCCACCTTTCAGACCTAATTACTCTCAAAGATCCTAATACATTCACATTGAGGATTAAAGCTTTAACATATGAATTTTGGAGGGACACAAATATTTAGTCCTTAGTAAAGGGTCTTTACTGATGTACTCAGGTTAAAATGAGGTTGCTATAGTGGGCTCTAATACAAAATAACTGTTGTACTTACAAAAAGGAGAAATTGGAGAACCAGGGATTGGTATGATGCTTCTACAGCCAAAGATTGCCAGCACGTCATCAAGGCTAGGCAAGAGGTGCAAAACAGATTCTTCCTCCTAGCCCTCAGAAGGAAACAACTCTACCAACACTTCTAGGGTTTTAAACATGCAGAATTGTAAAACAATAGATTTCTGTTGTTAAATTATCCCATTTGTGATATTTTGTTATTCTAGCCCCAGGCAACTAATATACATATGCATAAAATATTTATGTACTTGCTTAAATTACATGCTTGTATATTTCACATGTAATTCACATAATATGGATGAATGTAAAGGCAAATGCATGGAGAGAGACAAAGAATATTCATATCAGTGATAGTAGGAGTAAAGAAGAGGGATTCTTGGGTTTATCTTTAACATGCTAATGTATAAAAGAAAAAATTAATAGTCACTTGTGCAATTAAAAGTTAATTATAAAGAAAACAAGCTTTAACTTTAAGTTTCAATAGTAACCTACTTGGTTTCCTTTGTTTAAAATTACATGTATATATTATTTCTCCACTTAGAGAAATCCTACTAACCGTTCCAGAACCAATCCCTTCCCCAATATTTCCAGGTGAAATTAGTTGTTTCTGTGTGAACATGACATTATGATTCAATTTCCATTATGGTGTACTTTAGAATTTGATCTTTCAGAGAAATAGTTTGATATATTTTTTGTGTCACCTACTAGAGTATGAGCTTCTTGATTTAAGATAGTTGCCTGAAAATGCAGTATGTATCATTCTTCTTTGTAAAGAGTAGGAACTTTAAAATTATTTGCTCAGTTTTACAGTATATTGATTAAATGGGGGAGAGTACCATAGCATTCAGAGGCATACATTTTGGGATTAGATAGACCTCTCTTTCTATTCCAGCTCTGACATTTATTTGTTACGAATGTCACCTAATCTTGGATAAATAACCAAAGCACTGACCACTTAGATAATAATCCTAAAGACTCCACCAATAAGCTATTAGAACTAATGAATTCAGTAAAGTTGCAGGATACATATTCAATATACAGAAACCTGTTGTATTCCTATATAGTAGTAACAAACTAGCAGAAAGAGAATTAATAAAACAATTCCATTTATAGGTGATTTAAAAATAATAAGATACTAAGAATAAATTTAACCAAGGAATTGAAAGACCTGTACTCTAAACTATAACACCTTGATGAAAGAAATTGAAGATGACACAAATGGGAGGATACACCATGTTTGGAAGAATTAATATTGTTAAAATATCCATACCACCCAAGGCAATCTACACATTCACTGCAATCCTTATCAAAATACTAATGGCATTTTTGACAGAACTAGAACAAATAATCTTAAAATATGTATGGAACCATGAAAGACCTCTACTTCTTGCTGTTGGCTTTCTCTGATATGTGACATCTAGGAAAATGTATATGGAACTTTTGCCAGAACTATATAGAAGGGGGTTGTCATTCTGATGGACAACTCTTGATGCTTAGTCTTTGGTATGGCATAGTTCCTCCCAAAATCCAGCCTTTTGGCTGCAGGTTGATCGCCTCTTATTTCTTCTGCCCTGGAGAGACAAGTAGCACACTATTACTAGAACTGACCACAAAGCTGGATATGGTTTTCTTTCCCTGTGTGAAATGACTCCACAAGCATCACCACCCAAATGTCTGTTTTATTAACACAGAGTATTGCACAGTATTGCCTCATATTAAGGAACACATTTTATGTCAAAATATGTGCATTAATAGGTACAAAACTATGGGATCTGCTGGTCTAACCCCATCACCCAGAAGCAGCAATCTAATGAAATGGTGAAAAAGCCTGCTAAAGGTTGGGTTTGTCCTCTGGGATATGAAATATATCTCTGTACTGATAGCATATAATATCAGGCCAACTGGAGATTTGAAAAAAGATGGTGGCATGAGAAGTAAGGAAGAAATCTCCTTCCAAAACCACATGTAATATGAAAATATATCAGACACAACTAATCCTAAATGAGTGACCAGAAATAAGATTGCATCAGAGATTCTACTTCTGAGACAAGAGAACATCTCACTGAAAAAGTAAAGTAATAAAACCACGACCCAGTGGGACATGAGAACTACCCCAACCACAGCTCACTAGAGGGAGGAAGAGAAATAGAGCAGGGAGGGAGTAGACATCTAGGAATGCTAAAAACCCAGCCATAGAATCTACTCTGGGAGCACAAACCCACATTGCATGGTGCTCTGGAGATTAGAGGGGTTGAAAAGCAAAGTCAGAGACTGAAATTCCAGCTATTTGTGGAGAACAGGTACCCACAACAGGCTGCTCTGGAACAAAAGGAAGGTGGGCACTTTGAAAGACTTTCCAACAGTGAGAGGGCTGCTAAAGGGGCAAGGATTACACAGAGTTTACTCCTCAGGAGGAGGAACAGGTGGACAAAATCGTCCCGGCACACAACCCAGCAAGTTGGGAACTTTCAGAATATTCAGGAGCTCCATGCACCTGGCTGGCAATGCAGCCTTGAGGGCCCCCACTGTGATAAGCAGCCTGCCACTCCTTTCTCTTGGTGGGCACCTGTGCTCAAGAGTGCTGCCCCCACCATCGTGTCTGGCCAGCAGGAAGGCAGCCCTGCCTACAACTACACAGGCTTAATGCACAGGCTGCTCCCTGCACACGTGGATAACTGGACCTGACAGTGGAGGCAAGCAGGAAAGACCTCTGTCCTCCTGGCAGGCACTGGTGCATCTCACCTGCAAACCCTGTCATCACTCCAGGCCAGCAGGAGGACAGCCCTTCCTACAGCAACTTTTAGGTGCTTAACACAGAGGCTGCTCTCTGCATGCACGGTTCAGTGGCCCTGACAGTGGAGGCAGGCACTGCAACTGGGAAGCAGCAAAGAGCTGTCTCTTTAGGGTAGGCACTGCCACTGCTCACCTGTGACCACTACCATCACTCAAGGTGCTGGGCAGCTAGGAATAGCAGAGCTTCTGGGCACTAGAGGATGCTGCCTACACAAACAATATTTCTCATTATCCAATAGGATTATGAAAAGGCAGAGGAACCTTGTTTAATCCAAAATTCCTCAAACACCAGAAAGAGGGCCAAGTGAGACTGAAATCACCATCTTCCTGAAAAAGAATGCAAAATAAAAGTCATAAGCATGCTAATGGAGTGGCAGAAAAATTTTCAAGAGCTAAGGGATGAATTCAGGAGGGGGATAGACACCTTAAAAAATACAGTAACTGAAATGAAACATAAAATGGAGGGATTTAAAAGCAGATTAGATGAGGAAGAGGAGACGTTAAATGGAATAGAAATTAGAGAACAGGAATACAAAGAACCTGAGGCACCCAGAGAAAAAAGGATCTCTAGGAATGAAACAATATTGAGAACTCTGTGAACAATCCAAATGGCACAATATTCTCATTGTAGGGGTACCAGAAGACGAAGAAGAGAAAGAGGGATAGAAAGTGTCTTTGAAGAAATAATTGCTGAAAACTTCTCCAATCTGGGGAAGGAAATAGTCTCTCAGGTCATGGCAGTGCACAGATCTTCCAAGACAAGGGACCCAAGGAAAACAACACCAAGACATATAATAATTAAAATGGCAAAGATCAAGGAAAAGGACAGAGTATTAAAAGCAGCCAGAGAGAGAAAAAAGATCACCTACAAAGGAAAACCCATCAGGCTTTCATCAGACTTCTCAGCAGAAACCAGAAGGGAATGTCAAGATATATTCAATGTAATGAAACAGAAGGGCCTCAACCCAAGAATACTCTCCCCGGCAAGATTATCATTTAAATTTGCAGGAGGGATTAAGGAATTGCCAGATAAGCAGAAGTTGAGAGAATTTACCTCCCACAAACCATCTCTACAGTGTATTTTAAAGGGACTGCTCTAGATGGAAGTGCTCCTAAGGCTAAGTAGCTGTCACCAGAGAAAATAAAACCCAAAAAGCAAAAACCCAATTAAAAAATGGGTGGAAGATATGAACAGACATTTCTCCAAAGAAGAAATTCAGATAGCCAACAGGCACATGAAAAGATGCTCCATATCACTAATTATCAAGAAAATGCAAATTAAACCACAAATCCTATATTCTTTTCTCTGAAAGGAGCTGTCACTATCTGCTATTGATTGAAAAATCTGGGAGGATACATTAAGTAACCTTTTCTTAGTCTCTGGCTTAATGGGATATTTTGTGATATCAACCAAGACAAAGCAGAGCTGAAACAGAATGGCATGATTAACACAACAGAGCCAAGTTTATACATTAGCATTTGGCAGTAAGAATATGCAGTCAAAATATTTGGCAAAGATTGTTACTGTGGGTCTAAGTAGATTTGAACAGACACATTTTTCTTCGTGGCCATGAAAACCACAATTTCATTGTTTTAACATAAATATCCCTAGGCAAAGGGTCTTGGCAGTCATATCTGACTGATTATGGAAAATCTATAGACATTTTTATTGTTTAAATAATTTTCTTTTCTTTCATTGAGATAAAACAGCAGGAAAATTCTATCACTTAATACTTTGATATGATTAAGCTTAAGTCTATGGCTGCTACCACATGATGGAATTGGACCAGATTTGAACATTATGGTCCCTGGTATACCTAACTGGTTTGCTCTCACTTGAGGTTGAATTGCTCTATTACATTTATATAAGTGCTGAGTTCTTAAGATTTTTCACTTTACCCTTCAGTTTCTTCTATTTGTAGAGGATAAAAAATTAAAAAACAGATATCTTGTAGTCCAAGATTCTAGATGTAAAATGTAGTTAGCCATTTGGATATAATTGATGGAGATTTGGAAAGCAAAAGTGAAGAGATATTTTTCTTCTTGTGGCTTCTTTTACTGAAGTCTGGTCATACAGATATATGGGGCTTCCCTACAGCAGTGTTCGGTGTCCCTTCTCTTATTTCCTGGATGTTAGAGGTAGTTACAAGGTAACAGTGGTTGTTTCTTGTTCTCAGCATAGCCCTTGTGGCAGACTCAGAAGTCACTCCCTGAATAGATGAGTGCTATAATATTCATAGAGAAATTCCAGGGCAGCCATCAGGCACTTTCAGCACTTATAATGACTTTCAAAGGTCTAAATTCCCTGTATCAAATATCTTCCTGCTTAAAATACCCAGAGCATTTTGTTTTCCTCCCTGAACCCTGATGGATGGATCAAGTTAAGGAGAAGTGAGTCCTACAATGTAACAGTGGGATTTCATGTGATTGAAGGAGTACCGTCACAGAGATTAATAGTATGAAGTGAATTTATGTTCATATAAGGTTGTTTTCTTAGGAAAATATCATGTGTTCAATGTATTAGCAAAAGTTAGAGAAAGGCCCAACATGGAAGTCCGACGTGTTTATTTTTAGTGGAGTTAGATGGTTTTGATGATAAAGAGAGTGATGACACTAATCTTTGGGCATCTGTGTGCTCTGGGCCTGAAACCATTATCCCTTCTGCAGACCTTAAAAAGTCAACATAAAGACTTTTTGTCAGAATTTTTTAAAAATGATATTTGAGTTTTATCTGACTTCAATTTTTAAAATATGGACAAATATAAGATAAAATTACACATTCCACTGTGTTCACATTCCTGTCTCCTATTCAGCTATCTTCAACTCAGAGCAACATTCTGAGGGAAAAGAGGCATGTCTCACATTGGGCACTCATGTGTCTCAGATAGATTCATGGAATTCTAGATTTTTGGACTATTGGGAAAGTAGTTCTTACAGTCAGTGATTGTGCGTGCCGGATGCTGTCAATTCCTCGTAATTTCATCAACAGCCTGGCACCATGGCATTTGAACCGATTCTAACTTGAGGAACAATCTATAGGTCGTAGAAGCTGAGAGTTTGAACCATACTGGATTTCTGATTTTCTAAATATTAACTCTTCCCAGACTTTTAAAATAAAGAATCTTAAAATAGTACCAAGTCTGCTTGCATTATTATCTGTAATCCATTAAATACAGCATACATGTAATAATAAAACTGTGTATTTTTAGTTTTGGTGAGTGGTGAAAAAGCTGACTCTTAGAATACCTTTCCAATGATATTCTTTCATTTATTATTCTTATCAAGGAAATACAGATTATCCCCCATGTTATCTCAACGGCTCACAATGTCATTTGAAATCATGGATCAAATAACAAACTTGTCTCTTAATATTTTGTGCTACAGTTGTTTCCATTCTGTTTTTAAGACTATATTATTTATATATTTTTCATGCTCTTTGCTGTTCAACAGTGATCTCCCTGGCATTGGTATTTGTAAATTATAATAAATTGAATAGCATAGATGTTATAGAAAGATAAGATTTAAGAAATAAAATTGTCAGATATCATGAAGAATCAGTTATACAAATAGTCAAAATTAAATCATCATTGTACTAAATATACAGTGAATTAAGATAAACATGTGAAAAGTGTCCTTAAATTTCTTTAGAAGTAAACAAAACAAAGCAAAACAAAAAGCCCTTTAATAAATAATTGAAAATAGAAATTATTTATTAAATAATCTACATTTAGATTATTTAAGTCACCCCAGCATAGATGTTAAGAAGTCTATGTATGGCCCATTACTTTAATGAACATAAAAATATTTATGCTTGATTAAAAGCTTTAAAAAAAAAGTATGGATGTTTTTGGCTAATTGGTTATTTAACAGAATACGTAATTGAGTATTATGACTGGTGACCTTTTTTTTTGAGAGGGCATCTCTCATATCTATTGATCAAATGGTTGTCAACAACAATAAAATTCTGTATAGGGGACTCAATGCACAATCATTAATCAACCCCAAGCCTAATTCTCAACAGTCTCCAATCTTCTGAAGCATAACGAACAAGTTCTTCCATGGTGAACAAGTTCTCACATAGTGAATAAGTTCTTACATGGTGAACAGTGCAAGGGCAGTCATATCACAGAAACTTTCGGTTTTGATCACACATCATGAACTATAAACAATCAAGTCAGATATGATTATCCATTTGATTTTTATACTTGATTTATATGTGAATCCCACATTTCTCCCATTTTTTTTTTTTTTTTACTAAAATGCTGAAGTGGTAGGTAGATGCAAGATAAAGGTAGAAAACATAATTTAGTGCTGTAAGAGGGCAAATGTAGATGATCAGGTCTGTGCCTATAGACTGAGTATTAATCCAAGCTAGACAAGGGCAATGAAACATCCAGAGATGCAGAAGATTTCTCTCAAAATGGGGGGGGGGGCGGTGAGGTTCTAAGCCTCACCTCTGTTGATCTCCAATTTCTCACCTGATGGCCCCCCTGCGACTGTGCCTGTCTGACCTTTTTTTATGCTGAAATTTTTTAGAATAAGTTAAATAAGTATTTATACTTAATTAGAAATTAATAGTATCTGCCTCTGGCAGAGTACTTCAAAGTCCTACAAGGAGGAATGGAAATGGATTAATTCTGAAAATATTTCTCTTCCATTGACCTGAATAATTCCTTTGAGACAGAATTGCAAGTTTAGTAATTGCTGTTGAATAACAGGGGTGAGATATTAGTACACTAGGTTGAATGACTAATGCATTAATGTGTGGAAGACAGACAATAGGATTTTTGCAAAACTAGTTTCCAGGTGCTGGAGGCTTCCGTTTGCCTCCTCCATGAAAAACCCACACACTTTTATGAAAGCATCCACTTATTACAAATTCAGGCAAAAGTTAAAGAAACAAGGAATTTACCAGGTAATTCCTTCACTTAGCGGAACAGAAGAGACAACAAGGAAAAAAATACCTGGCAACAAATGTTGTTTATCCTTTATCTGTTGATCTTCAGAGACATTCACAGGATTATAAGATCAAATGAATGCTTTTTGTTATATACCAAAATTTCTCCATGACCCATAGCTTTGACTTTTCCTGTCAATCATCTCTCTTTTTCAACTGTCTTCCCTTCTGCATTTCTTTTTATAAACCAATTATTTCATAATTCACAAGAAAATCAACCCTGGTTTTTGGAGTTCCTTCTTTATGCTACTAATCTTTTCATGAAATTAAATGATATTGATTCTTTCTCTCATTTCTGTGTAATCCTTTGCAAATTGCCTTCTATTGCTGCCCTAACCTTAGAAAGATTTCTTTCTTCAGGACAACAGTGTCTCTCCAGTGACTAATCACAAAGATTTTCCGTTCTATATTGTTACTGCTTTTTCTTAGTCTGTCTCCAGTTTAGTTTATGCAACATTTTATTTAGGCCCTTTTCCTGCTTCTTTGTCTCTTTCCTTCCTTGTCTCCTTTCTTTCTGTGTCTCTTTTCCTGTAGTGTTTTCCACAGTTCCTAAATAATGGTGTTCCCCCAAGTATGTATTCTGTTTTGTAACTGTACTCTTTATCATATGCTTCCATGATTTCATCCAAATCTTAAAGTACTTTCTAGCTCTCTTGGTGACACATTTCCCCTTTCCATTAAATTACAGATCCTACTCAATATAGGTGATTGAATTTTACCTTGTACCCTTAATTGAGGTTTCTACTTTTAGATGGTTTTTTAAAATGCAATGCATTCAAATACTTTTTTGAATGAAAATAGTGATAAATTTTATGCAAGGACAAATTATAGATTAGGCCATACCTTTAATTACCAACAACATATTCATGGGTGATGTTTTTAGTATTTGAAATTGTGAAGCCCAAGTCACATAATTTCAAATGTAAGAAGAAAAATGTAAATGGAAATTGCTAACCAGTGAAGCCAGGCTTGGTAATCGATACTTTTTAATTTAACATTTAGGCTTCATCTAACCCCAAATTACCTAATTCATTAGGGTTTTTTTTTTAATTGAAGTACTGATATACAATCTTATGTTTCAAATGTACAACAGTGGTTCCGCAATTATCCATATTATTAAATCCTTACCCCCTCTAGTGTGGTAACTGTCTATCAATATGGAAAGATGTTACAGAATCATTGAAATTATTCCCCATGCTGTAGTACCCCTGTGACCAGCTCATATTGAGATTCTGAATTATTGGGCCCGTTTATCCCCCTCAACCTCTGCCCCCACCGGACCCAACCCCTTTCTTTGGTGACCATTACTCATTTCTCAGTGTCTATAAGACTACTGCTCTTTTGTTCCTTCTGTTTTGCTTTATTTTTAGATTCCACAAATAAATGAACTCATATGATATTTGTCTTTATTTGTCTGGCATATTTTCTCAGCATATTAGCCTCTAGGTCCATCCATGTTGTTTCAAATGGCAGGATTTCTTTTCTTTTTATGGCTGAATAATATTCCATCGTGCATATGTACCACATCTTCTCTATCCATTCATCTGTTGATAACATTTAGGTTGCTTCCATATCTTGGCTATTGGAAATAGGATGGTGATAAAAATAGGGGTGCATAAACCTTTTCAAATCAAAGCTTTTGTTTTCTTCAGGTAAATTCCTAGAAGTGGAATTATTGGCTTGAATTGTATATCTATTTTTAGATTTTTGAGGAAGCCTGTTTCTGCTTTCCCAAGTGGTTGCACCAATTTACATTCCCACCAACAGTGTAGGATGGTTCCCCTTTCTCCACATCCTTGCCAACACCTATTATTTTTCTGTCTTTTGGATAGTGGCCATTCTAAATGGTGTGAAGTGGTATCTCACTGTGGTTTTCATTTACATTTCCTTGATTAGCAGTGTGGAGCATCTTTTCCATGTGCCTATTGGATATCTGTATTTCTTCTTTGGAGAAGGGTTTGTTCAGGTCCTCCACCCATTTTTTTAATCAGGTTATTTATTTTGGGGGTTTGGGGTCATATTAGTTATTTATGTATTTTGGGTGCTAATCCCTTATCAGATGAATTCATTTATGAGTATATTCTCCCATGTGTTAGGATGCCTTTTTGTCCTGCTGATGGTGTTCTTTGCTGTATAGAGGCTTTTTAGTTTGATGTAGTCCCATTTGCTCATTTTTAATTTTGTTTCCCATGTCTGAGATGTGTCCAGGAAAAGCTTAGTCATGTTTATATTCAAGGGACCTTTGCCTATGTTTTCCTCAAGAGTTTTATGATTTCATGACTTATATTCAGGTCTTTGATCCATTTTGAGTTTACTTTTGTGTATGGATTTAGACAATAATCCAGTTTTATTCTCTGAAATGCAGCTGCCCAGTTTTGCCAACACTAGTTGTGGAAGAGGCTGTCTTTTCCCCATTGTATATCCATGGCTCTTTTATAGTACGTTATATCTACGGTTCTTTTATAGTATGTTAATTGGCCATATATGTGTGTGTTTATATATGGGGTCTCTATTCTATTCCATTGATCTATGGGTCTGTTCTTGTGCCAGTTCCAAATTGTTTTGATTATTGTAACTTTGCAGTAGAGCTTGAAGTCAGGGAGCATAATCCCCCAGCTTTGTTATTCTTTCTCAGGATTGCTTTGGCTATTTGGGATCTTTTGTGTTTCCATATGAATTTAAGAACTATTTGCTCTAGTTCATTGAAGAATGCTGTTGGTATTTTGATAGGGATTGTATTGAATCTGTAAATTCTTTGGGCAGGATGGTCATTTTGACATCCTATCTATGAGCATGGGATAGATTTCCATTTATTGGTGTCTTCTTTAACTTCTCTCATAAATGTCTTAAAGTTTTCAGAGTGCAGGTCTTTCATCTCCTTCGTTAGGTTTATTCTTAGTTATATTATTGTTTTTGATGCAATTGTAAATGGAATTATTTTCCTGATTTCTCTTTCTCCTTGTTCATTGTTAGCATATTGGAATGTAACTAATTTCTGTGTATTAATTTTGTATCCTGCAAGTTTGCTGAATTCACTTATTAGTTGGAATGTTCTGTAGATGTCTGTTCTAATGTGTTGTTCAATGCCTCTATCTCCTTACTTATTTTATGTCTGCTTGAATTGTCTATTGGTGTGAGTGGTGTGTGAAAGTCTCCTAAAATGACTATGTTGCAGTCTATTTTTTCCTTTAATTCTGTTAGTATTTCTTTTACATATTTAGGTGATCCTGTGTTTGGTGCATAGGTATTTATCATGATTTTGTCCTCTTGTTGTACTGACCCCTTTTTCCTTATGTAATGTCCTTTCTCTCTTGTTAGTTTCTTTGTTTTGAAATCTATTTTTTCTGATATAAGTATTGGTACTCCTGCTTTTTTCTCCCCATTATTTGCATGATATATCTTTTTCCATCCCTTCACTTTTAGTCTGTTTATGACTTTGGGTCTGAAATGAGTCTCTTGTAGCCAGCATAGAGTTGGGTCTTGTTTCTTTATCCATTCTGCCACTCCGTGTCTTCTGATTGGTGCATTCAGTCCCTTTACATTTAAGGTGGTTATTGATATATATGTACTTATTGCCGTTTTATTAATTGTTTACTGGCTGTTTTTATAGCTCCCCTCGGTTCCTTTCTTCCTCTCTTATTCTTTTCTCTTGTTATTTGATGGCTCTCTTTAGTGTTATGATTGGATTTCTTTTTTTATTTTTTTGTGTATATCTATTGTAGACTTTAGTTTTGTGGTTATCAAAGTTTCAAGGATAGCTTCCTTACTATAACACAGTTTGTCTTAATTTGATGATTGCTCTATTTCAAACACAATATAAAGGTAGTTTCTTTTTCTTCTTCCTTCTCCCCATTTTTGTATTAGATGTGATGATCTGCACTCTTTGTATGTCCCTTGACCAATTTTTTGTACAGTTGATTTTGCGTCTTTTGTTTTGTTTTAATTTTTTACTTGCTTGGTAAGTAATTGGTCTACTACATTTATTGTGGGTTTATTTTCACTGGTGAAAACTATTTATTTATAGAAACTGTTCCATGTACAGCAGTTCCTTTAACATATCCTGTAAGGATGGCTTAGTGGTGGTGAATTCCTTCAACTTTTATTGGAAATTGTTTAATCTCTGCTTCAAATTTAAATGATAATCTTGCTGGGTGAAGAATTGTTTGTTGGAGGCCCTTCTGTTTTATTATATTTAAATATATCATTCCTTATGCTTCTGGCCTGTAAAATTTCTACTGCAAAGTCTCCTGATACCCTGACAGGGTTTCCTTTATAAGTAATCTTTTTCTCTCTCTGGCTTCTTTCAGTACTCTCTCCTTAACCTTGATCTTTGCCATTTGAATTGTTATATGTCTTGGTGTTGTTCTCCTGGGGTTCCTTTTGTTAGGGGCTCTGTGTACTTCCATGACCTGAGTATCTATTTTCTTCCCCAGATTGGGGGAGTTTTCAGTAATTAATTTCCTCAAAGAGACTTTCTATCCCTTTATATCTCTCTACTCCTTCTGGTACCACTATTATATGAATATTGCTTCATTTGGATTGTCTGTATAACTCTTGTCATTCTTTCATTCCTAGAGATCGTTTTTTCTCTCTGTGCCTCACCTTCATTTTGTCCCTGTTCCAAATAAGTTCCACCCCATTCACTGTCTCCTCTACCTGCAATAATCCTCTCTTTAGTCCTTCCATTGTATGTTTCATTTCAGATATTGTATTCTTCATCTCTGAGTGGTTCTTTTTTCAGATCTTCTGTCTCTTTGATGAAGTTCTCCCTGAGATCTTGAATATTTTTCTGTAAATCAGTGAGCAAGTTTCTTACTTTTGCTTTGAAATCTTTATCAAGAAGATGGGTGTTCTCCATTTCATTTAGTCCTTTTTCTGGTGTCCTGTCCTATGGTTTTGTTTGGAATGTATTCCTCTGCCTCCTCATTTTGTTAGGGCTTCTGTGTTTCTCCTTTTGTATTAGATGTCTTTGCTTTACTTTCTAGTCTAAAAAGCAGTAGTTTTATGAAGAAGCTCTGCTGTGGTATCTAGAAGTTCAAGACTCTTTGCTCTGCAGTGCCTGGTTCTACTTCGTGGGAACCCCAGCTGCTGGCATGCGCTGGGCCAGGCTGCCTTTCTGTTGCCTGTAGTGGCCTGAGTCTGTGCTGGCAGTTTGCTTTAGCTGCCACCTTTGTCACCAGCACAGAGTCTCTGCTTGAATCCCTGTGGGAGAGCTGCCGTCTGCCTGTCGTGCAGCAGTGGTGGAGCTACATGGTTCACTTGGTGTGTGGAGTCATGTATGACTCTTCCTGGGTCAGATGGGCAGCCCCAGGACTGGAAACCCACAGCGATGGAGGAGCTCTTGGGGCTGGCTCCTGTAGGCACCTCTCCAGTTGGGCTTAAACAGAGCCAAGGAAGCTGGGGGAGTCTCCCTATGCCTGCCAGGCAGTAGAGTCTGAGATGCTGTTGGGCTGAGTGGGTTGGCTGACAGCAGTGTAGACAGGGAGAAACCTCTGGGGTGTTTTGCCAGTGACGGGGATGGAGCATCTTGGCCTCCCGAGAGTTCCCAACCTGTTGGGCCAAGGGAGAGCTGGGGAGGTATCTTCTACCCGCCCCTTCTCCTGAGGAGAGAGCGCCATCCAACCCTGCCCCTTCTGACACCCCTCACAGTGCTGGCAACCCTTTCAAACTACTACCTCTGCTTTCGGTCTTAGCTCTGGTGGAGCGTGCCAGTCCTCCACGAGCAGCTGGAGACTCAGCCTCCCAGAGGGTTCCACCTGACCCTGGTGTCCAGGCCCGCTAATCACCAGAACCCAGGGTAATGTGGGCTCCTGCTCCCAGAGCAGATCTCCAGGGCCAGGTGTGTAGTGAGCCTGGGCCCCTATCCCCTCCTGGCTCAGTCCCTCTTTCTCCTGCCTGCAGGCTGGTGTTGGGATGGGCTTTGGTCCCACTGAACCACGGCTCTGCCGCTTTGCCCCTCTCTGTGCAGTCTTCTCTTCTTCTCCAAGTGTAGGTGGTCTGTCCTGCAGTCCTCAGGTCATTTTCACGTTTTTTATGAAAATGTTGTATTTGCTGTATTTTTTTCTTTTATGTGTTTTGGGAGGAAGCTTCTGCCTTGCTTTCCTAATCCACCTCTTTGTTTCCACCCCCTACCCCACATTCATTAGGTTTTAAACTAAAATGTCAGCTAAAGACAGCACTGTAATTCATTTTCCTTTTCATCCTGAAAATCTGTTTCATGTTACACATTGTGCATAAATAACACAACCAGAGAATTATGTCTGTCAAGTGGACACTCATTCATTTAACACATGTACAACACACTTTGCTCAGTAATTTGGCAATACACTGCTAGGAGACCATTTCAGGTCACAGAATTAGTTATCTGAGGTTTTTCTGAATTAAATGAGACAATTATTTTTCATCTAGTTTATATGTTTTTGATAGAAAAAGGTACTGTATTTTAAATATCAATAAAAAGGAAGGAGAGATATTATAAGCAAAAATAATTGTGTGATTTAAAGTTAAAATACATAAGGAAAATGAGGCAAATATGAATGAAAGATTCATGACAGAAGTAAAAATAAAACCATCAAATCCAAATCTCTTGATTTAATCTTTTTAATTATCTCAAGTGATGTTTTAGCTTATATCACAGCAGTTCAGATCTTCTAAACTCTTCATGTCACATATGAATAGTCTATTAATTTCATGTTCATTTATTCTGTTCTATCCCTTTGCCTTCACAGCACAACTTAATACATTTCAATAATTTGGAATTATTATAGTGTTAATGCTTTATGAAAAGACAAATTGTAATGGGGTACACTTTTACCAACAACACATTCATGTGTGATGTTTTCAGTATTTAAATCTGTAAAGCCTAACTCATAAGATTTCACACATAAGAAAGGAAGATATGAGAGAGATTGTTTTCATTTGTTTATGTTACTTTTTCTTCTGTTAAACAAAGCTCCTTGACAGGAGGAACTATGCCTAAATCATCATTGTAGCTCAGATATTAAGCCAATATCTGATAAATCAGGTTTTCTATTCAATAACTGTTACATGAATGAAAATAATGGTTTTATTATCTAGAAATTATAATAATATACCTAATGATATAATTCAAAATTAGCAAACATGATACTTGCAAAATGATAAAGGTAAGAATAAAACATACCAAAGACACAAGATGAATTGGAACCATAGCATTGAATCACACAAATTAATATAATTTTAAGGTATTGGTGTCATAAATATCAAAACATCTGCTAAAACTGGAGGATAAATATTATTAAGGATCATACTGAAAAGAAAATCCCATTCTCTATTTTTACACATAACTGAAACTAGAAGTCTTGCGTGTATGATTAAAAAAAAACAGATAGGAAAGACTTTGTCATATAAATAACATGATACACTAATGAGCTTCTCTCCCTACATTCACAATACATGAGAATTACTAACCCATTCTTCTTACTCTACACCTCTGCCAAGATAACCTATATGTACAACCTGATTATTTTAAGGGAGTTTTCCACTTGGTCAACTTTGTACTGAATGAGACACACAGTAAGTGTATTTCCAAAACACAAGGGAAGAAGTGTGATGTCAAAGGATGTGCGTGGCTTTAGGAGTGTAGGGTTTATAAAGATCTAGTTTTGTTATTGACTCTTTTCTGAGTTTGTTTTTATGTAAACTTCAATTTCTCCATTTGTAAGTCAAAAAGAAGAATTTAGTTCTGCCCTCATCTTAAGTAATATTGGCACTGTATTTCAGGGTAGCCTCAAATTTCATCATGTTATTTATGCAATTAATATAAGCTTTCATGTAAAAATGAAGTCAAGGTGGCTTCTCTACATCTACTCTTAAGGGTCCTCTTTTGTTTGATGACAGAAAAAGTTGATAATGTCACAGACATTGATTTTAGTTTGGACTTTAATTTTCAGTGGTATATTTATGAGAGAAGACACAAGGTTCTGTGTGCCTCCAACCTGTCAGAGAACTAAAATCTCTTTTTAATCTCTAATATTTTTATACTGCTTTTCCCATAGCCTTGTAAAACACTATACAAAGCAAATGGCTCAATTACCTATTACATGTTGATGTTAAAACATTGAATCATGGGGAGGCGGAGCCAACATGGCGGCGTGAGTAGGACAGTGGGAATCCCCTCCCAAAAACATATATACTTTTGAAAATACAACAAACACAACTAGCCCTAAAAGAGAGACCAGAAGACGCAGGACAGTGGCCAGACTGCAGCTACACCAGCGAGAACCCAGCGACTGGTGAAAGGGGTAAGATACAAGCCCCGGCCCGGCGGGACCCGAGCGCCCCTCCCCCCAGCTCCCGGCGGGAGAACAATAGGCAGAGCGGGAGGGAGACGGAGCCCAGGACTGCCGAACACCCAGCCCCAGCCATCCGGGCCAGAGCGCAGACACAGTACATGCCCAGGGGGCCCTGGATACTGGGGGAACAGGGAGTAAGACCTCTGAGCGGGTGCTGAAGCTGAAGCCCCTGTGACAAAGAAAAGCGGGGGCTTTTTGAAAGTCTTAAAGGGACAGGGACTTAACAGCTTGACGGAAACAACCCAGGTCACAGTACAGCAGCTGGAAATTACAGGGAAAACCGGGTGCACTAACCCCCTGGGCAACAGCTCTGAGACCCCTCACGGAGGCAAACAGTCAAGCAGCCCCCCCATCCATTACCCCACCGGGCGCTGCAAAAGCAGAGAAGCAGCCTGAGACAAATTCCGCCCACAGAAAGGGAAATTTCTCCCTTCCGGCCAGGCAAGACACAAAGACCCAGTCTACACGCAATTACCCAACACAAGCCACTAGGGGTCGCAGTTGTCCCAGTAAAGAAAGGCCAGTAGCAAGTGAAAATTTTGGCCCTCCCAGCTGACAGTCAATAGCACCTGTCAACATGAAAAGGCAAAAAAATATGATCCAGACAAGACTAACCCAGACAGCTTCGGCATCTGCTACATCTTCCCCTGAGAAGGAATCTGGGGAGATAGATTTAGCCAGTCTTCCTGAAAAAGAATTCAAAACAAAAGTCATAACCATGCTGATGGACTTGCAGAGAAATATGCAAGAACTAAGGAAGGAGAATTCAGAAATAAAACAAGCTCTGGAAGGACTTCAAAACAGAATGGACGAGATGCAAGAGACCATTAATGGACTAGAAAACAGAGAACAGGAACGCAGAGAAGCTGATGCAGAGAGAGATAAAAGGATCTCCAGGAATGAAAGAATTTTAAGAGAGCTGAGTGATCAAACAAAAAGGAACAATATAAGAATCATAGGTATTCCAGAAGAAGTAGAGAGAGAAGAGGGGATAGAAAATGTCTTTGAAGAAATAATTGCTGAAAATTTCCCCAAACTAGGGGAAGAAATGGCCTCTCAGACCACAGAGGTACACAGAACTCCCATGACAAGGGATCCAAGGAGGGCAACACCAAGACACATAATAATTAAAATGGCAAAGATCAAAGACAAGGACAAAGTATTACAGGCAGCCAGAGAGAAAAAAAAGGTTACCTACAAAGGAAAACCCATTAGGCTATCATCAGACTTCTCAACAGAAACCCTACAGGCCAGAAGAGAATGGCATGATATACTTAATGCAATGAAACAGAAGGGCCTCGAACCAAGACTACTGTATCCAGCACGAATATCATTTAAATATGAAGGAGGGATTAAACAATTCCCAGACAAGCAAAAGTTGAGGGAATTTGCCTCCCACAAACCACCTCTACAGGGCATCCTACAGGGACTGCTCTAGATGGGAGCACTCCTAAAAAGAGCACACAACAAAACACCCAACATATGAAGAAGGGAGGAGGAGGAATAAGAAGGGAGAGAAATAAAGAATCATCAGACTGTGTTTATAATAGCTCAACAAGCGAGTTAAGTTAGACAGTAAGATAGTAAAGAAGCTAACCCTAAACCTTTGGAAACCACAAACTTAAAGCCTGCAATGGCAATAAATTCATACCTTTCAATAATCACCCTAAATGTAAATGGACAGAATGCACCAATCAAAAGACACAGAGTAATAGAATGGATAAAAAAGCAAGATCCATCCATATGCTGCTTACAAGAGACTCACCTTAAACCCAAAGACGCGCACAGACTTAAAATCAAGGGATGGAAAAAGATATTTCAAGCAAACAACAGAGAGAAGAAAGCAGGTGTTGCAATTCTGGTATCAGACAAAACAGACTTCAAAATAAAGAAAGTAACAAAAGACAAAGAAGGACATTACATAATGATAAAGGGCTCAGTCCATCAAGAGGATATAACCATTATAAATATATATGCACCCAATACAGGAGCACCAACATACCTGAAACAAATATTAACAGAACTAAAGGAGGAAATAGAATGCAATGCATTCATTCTAGGAGACTTCAACACACCACTCACTCCAAAGGACAGATTCACCAGACAGAAAATAAGTAAGGACACAGAGGCACTGAACAACACATTAGAACAGATGGACCTAATAGACATCTACAGAACTCTACATCCAAAAGCAACAGGATACACATTCTTCTCAAGTGCACATGGAACATTCTCCAGAATAGACCACATACTAGGACACAAAAAGAGCCTCAGTAAATTCAAAAAGATTGAAACCCTACCAACCAACTTTTCAGACCACAAAGGCATTAAACTAGAAATAAACTGTTCAAAGAAAGCAAAAAGGCTCACAAACACATGGAGGCTAAACAACACGCTCCTAAATAATCAATGGATCAATGACCAAATCAAAATGGAGATCCAGCAATATATGGAAACAAATGACAACAACAACACTAAGCCCCAACTTCTGTGGGACATAGCAAAAGCAGTCTTAAGAGGAAAGTATATAGCAATCCAAGCATATTTAAAAAAGGAAGAGCAATTCCAAATGAACGGTCTAATGTCACAACTATCAAAATTGGAAAAAGAAGAACAAATGAGGCCTAAGGTCAGCAGAAGGAGGGACATAATAAAGATCAGAGAAGAAATAAATAAAATTGAGAAGAATAAAACAATAGCAAAAATCAATGAAACCAAGAGCTGGTTCTTCGAGAAAATAAACAAAATAGATAAGCCTCTAGCCAGACTTATTAAGAGGAAAAGAGAGTCAACACAAATCAACAGTATCAGAAATGAGAAAGGAAAAATCACGACGGACCCCGCAGAAATACAAAGAATTATTAGAGACTACTATGAAAACTTATATGCTAACAAGCTGGGAAACCTAGGAGAAATGGACAAATTCCTAGAAAAATACAACCTTCCAAGACTGACCCAAAAAGAAACAGAAAATCTAAACAGACCAATTACCAGCAATGAAATTGAAGCAGTAATCAAAAAACTACCAAAGAACAAAACCCCCGGGCCAGATGGATTTACCTCGGAATTTTATCAGACATACAGAGAAGACATAATACCCATTCTCCTTAAAGTTTTCCAAGAAATAGAAGAGGAGGGGATACTCCCAAACTCATTCTATGAAGCTAACATCACCCTAATACCAAAACCAGGCAAAGACACCACCAAAAAAGAAAACTACAGACCAATATCCCTGATGAACGTAGACGCAAAAATACTCAACAAAATTTTAGCAAACCGAATTCAAAAATACATCAAAACCATCATACACCATGACCAAGTGGGATTCATCCCAGGGATGCAAGGATGGCACAACATTCGAAAGTCCATCAATATCATCCACCACATCAACAAAAAGAAAGACAAAAACCACATGATCATCTCCATAGATGCTGAAAAAGCATTTGACAAAGTTCAACATCCATTCATGATAAAAACTCTCAGCAAAATGGGAATAGAGGGCAAGTACCTCAACATAATAAAGGCCATCTATGAAAAACCCACAGCCAACATTATATTGAATAGCGAGAAGCTGAAAGCATTTCCGCTGACATCGGGAACTAGACAGGGATGCCCACTCTCCCCACTGTTATTTAACATAGTACTGGAGGTCCTAGCCACGGCAATCAGACAAAACAAAAAAATACAAGGAATCCAGATTGGCAAAGAAGAAGTCAAACTGTCACTATTTGCAGATGACATGATACTGTACATAAAAAACCCTAAAGACTCCACCCCAGAACTACTAGAACTGATATTGGAATACAGCAAAGTTGCAGGATACAAAATCAACACACAGAAATCTGTGGCTTTCCTATATACTAACAATGAACCAACAGAAAGAGAAATCAGGAAAACAACTCCATTCACAATTGCATCAAAAAAAATAAAATACCTAGGAATAAACCTAACCAAAGAAGTGAAAGACTTATATTCTGAAAACTACAAGTCACTCTTAAGAGAAATTAAAGGGGACACTAACAGATGGAAACGCATCCCATGCTCATGGCTAGGTAGAATTAATGTCGTCAAAATGGCCATCCTGCCCAAAGCAATATACAGATTTGATGCAATCCCTATGAAACTACCAGCAACATTCTTCAATGAACTGGAACAAATAATTCAAAAATTCATATGGAACCACCAAAGACCCCGAATAGCCAAAGCAATCCTGAGAAAGAAGAATAAAGTAGGGGGGATCTCACTCCCCAACTTCAAGCTCTATTATAAAGCCATAGTAATCAAGACAATTTGGTACTGGCACAAGAACAGAGCCACAGACCAATGGAACAGACTAGACAATCCAGACATTAACCCAAACATATATGGTCAATTAATATTTGATAAAGGAGCCATGGACATACAATGGCGAAATGACAGTCTCTTCAACAGATGGTGCTGGCAAAACTGGACAGCTACATGTAGGAGAATGAAACTGGACCATCGTCTAACCCCATATACAAAAGTAAACTCAAAATGGATCAAAGACCTGAATGTAAGTCACGAAACCATTAAACTCTTGGAAGAAAACATAGGCACGAACCTCTTAGACATAAACATGAGTGACCTCTTCTTGAACATATCTCCCCGGGCAAGGAAAACAACAGCAAAAATGAACAAGTGGGACTATATTAAGCTGAAAAGCTTCTGTACAGCAAAAGACACCATCAATAGAACAAAAAGGAACCCTACAGTATGGGAGAATATATTTGAAAATGACACATCCGATAAAGGCTTGACGTCCAGAATATATAAAGAGCTCACACGCCTCAACAAACAAAAAACAAATAACCCAATTAAAAAATGGGCAAAGGAACTGAACAGATTGTTCTCCAAAAAAGAAATACAGATGGCCAACAGACACATGAAAAGATGCTCCACATCGCTAATTATCAGAGAAATGCAAATTAAAACTACAATGAGGTATCACCTCACACCAGTAAGGATGGCTGCCATCCAAAAGACAGACAACAACAAATGTTGGCGAGGCTGTGGAGAAAGGGGAACCCTCCTACACTGCTGGTGAGAATGTAAACTTGTTCAACCATTGTGGAAAGCAGTATGGAGGTACATCAAAATGCTCAAAACAGACATACCATTTGACCCAGGAATTGCACTCCTAGGAATTTACCCTAAGAATGCAGCAATCAAGTATGAGAAAGACCAGTGTACCCCTCTGTTTATCGCAGCACTATTTACAATAGCCAAGAATTGGAAGCAACCTAAATGTCCATCGATAGATGAATGGATAAAGAAGAAGTGGTACATATACACAATGGAATACTACTCAGCCATAAGAAAAGGGCAAATCCAACCATTTGCAGCAACATGGATGGAGCTGGAGGGTATTATGCTCAGTGAAATAAGCCAAGCAGAGAAAGAGAAATACCAAATGATTTCACTCATCTGTGGAATATAACAACAAAGGAAAAACTGAAGGAACAAAACAGCAGCAGAATCACAGAACTCAAGAATGGACTAACAGGTACCAAAGGGAAAGGGACTGGGGAGGATGGGTGGGTAGGGAGGGATAAGGGGGGGCAGAAAAAGAGGGGTATTAAGATTAGCATCCATAGCGGGGTGGGAGAAAGGGGAGGGCTGTACAACACAGAGAAGACAAGTAGTGATTCTACAACATTTTGCTATGCTGATGGACAGTGACTGTAAAGGAGTATATAGGGGGGACCTGGTATAGGGGGGAGCCTAGTAAACAAAGTATTCGTCATGTAAGTGTAGATTAATGATTAAAAAAAAAAAAAAAAAAAAAAAGCAGTTCCTATGTGGTGACCTCTAATGAGTTCTACACAATGATATAAAGGGCATATAAAAGTGTAGGCAAAGGGTCTGTTTGTGTTTATACAGAGGATCAAAGCCTAATTTGGCTATCCCAAAAATGAACTAAGATACGATATGAAAAAGAACTTCCAACATCAGCACTCTCGGGAAGACTCATGACAGAAGATGATCAGCAAAAAAAAAAAAAAACTCCAACAAAAATCCACGCACTGTCACAGGTGTAGATGCACTCATCCCACCAGTTCCTGGACTTGCCATGGGAATGATGAAGGAGATATCTAAGCTGGCCTGTGCATACAGTAAAACAAAAATTGGACTGGATCTATACTGTTGGAACTCAACCAAGAATTAGGCGAAGTGCAAATTGTAGCACTCCAAAATCTTACAACCACAGACTATTTATCGTTAAAAGAACATATGGGATATGAACAGTCCCCAGGAATGGGTTGTTCTAGTTTATCTGAATTCTCTCAGATTGTTTAAGTTCAGTCGGACAATATCCACCATATCATAGATAAGTTTTCACAAATGCCTAAGGTGCCTAACTGATTTTCTTGGTTTCAGTGGAGATGGCTGGTAATTACAGGTATGCTTTGGTTAGGTAACTATATTCCTATTATGTTAATGTGTGTGCACAATTTAATTAGTAGTTTAAAACCTATCCATGCTGAAGTTACTCTACAAGAAGATATGTCAAAGAAATAATCAATCTTCCCAGGTTTTCTTCTGCCTGCTACTTCTATAGCTTTTCTTCTTCCTACCTAATCACAACCTTTAAATAGAACTCGTGCCACATGTCGAATTTACCGAGTATCATAATTCTTCCAAGTGGTAAAGATACCTCAAGACAAATGCTGGGCATAGATGCCACAGGGCATAAATATGCAAAGAAGTAAAAAGCTAACCTTTTCAAACGATAAGGCTTCTCTCTCACCTACCAACTTAACATTTCCCTGTATGGCCCCGGAAGATGACTGGTTAGCCAGAGACGGGTAAGATTCCTCAAGGGAGGAACAACCTAAGACAGGCACAGTCGCAGGGGGCCATGTGGTGAGAAAATGGGGAGCAGCAGAGGTGAGGCTTAGAACCTCCCCCCTCATGTTCTGAGAGAAATCTTCTGCATACATGGATGTTTATTGCCCTCGTCTAGCTCGGATTAACACATAGCCTACAGGCACACACCTGATCATCTACATTTGCTCTCTTACAACACTAAACTCTGTTTTCTACCTTTATCTCGTATCTACCTACTTCAGCATTTTATTAAAAATAATAATAATAGAGAAATGTGGTATCCACATATAAATCAGGTTTAAAAATCAAATGAATATTCATATTTGAACTGACTGTGTATAGTTCATAATGCATGAACAAAACCGAAAGCTTCTGTGATGACTGCCCTTGCACTGTTCACCATGTAACTTATTCACTATGTAAGAATTTGTGCTCCATGTAAGAATTTGTTCGTTATGCATCAGAAGATTGGAGACTGACGAAAATTAGGCTTGGGTTGGATTAATGAGTGTGCATTGAGTATTGACCCCCCTATACAGAAATTTATTGTGGTTAACAACTATTTGATCAATAAATATGAGAGATGCCCTCACAAAATATATATATACATATATATATATATAAACACACTTCCAATTGTAAAATAAATAAGTAACCAGGATGTAATGTATAGCATAAGGAATATAGTCAAAATATTGTAACAACCTGGTATGGTGATACCTGGTACCTAGAATTATCATGTATATAAATGTTGAATCACTGTGTTGTACACGTGAAACTAATGTAATGCAATACTGTTGTCAACTACCCTTCAATAATAAAAAAACAAAAAAAAACAAAAAAAAAACATTGAATCATGAAAGATCTATCAGTTCTGCAATGCTTAGTATCCAAAGTAATGGATATTTGTTAAATTGTATCTGTCATGATGACTATAGCAGTTTAGTAAATCTGTCCAGATAGCAACATTAAGCTATTTGGATCAATACATTGATTATTTTTACTGATGTCACAGGATGAACTTCAAGGATAATGCTAAATTGCATAGAATGAATACAATTTCTGGGAGATACCTCCATGGAAAAATCTAGGCCTGGTGCTTTCTCAAAGGGAGAATCTCTTGGAAAATTTTACTTATTTATTAGGGTCATTTTTTCCCCCCAGTTTAGACCTTCTATACCTTCTGAATGAGTTTTGATCATTTATATTTTCATGAAAATCATGTATTTTACCTGGTTTTACAAATTTATTTCATGGTGTTGAACAAACAACTCTTAAAAATTCTTATGATTTCCTTTATATTTATGGCAATTCTCCACTTATTTCCTATTTTACTTAATTATGTTATCTTTCTTTCTATTGTGGTTTACTGTAGTTAACATTTTATACATTTTATTGTTTTAGTATGTAAATAAGAAATTCTTTACATAGGTGAAGTTAGTTTATTTAAAAATAATTACATTACTTATATGTCTGTTATTTTACTAGCTTTAAGTAATTAAAGTTGGGAAATAATATAATCTACCAAATTTCTCTTTTCATTTCCCTGACATCTCTTTTTACTTTTATCTTTTCCAAGGTTTTACAGTTTATGATATTCATACGGTAATTTGTAAACCTAAACTCCATATTCAATTTATTCATAGTCATACATTCCTCTTGTGATAGTTTCATCATGATCTCAAGGTTGCCAGAATTCAACCTAAAGTAGTGAGTTAAATAAAAGCTTATGAGTAATACATGAGCAGCATAGCCTCTGAGTTATTTCAAGTTCAAGAAATGTGTCCATTACCTTTTTATGTGATTGACAGTTGGGTTGAGACATACTTTCTTTCCTTGAGGGAGCACACTGTGTTCCAGTGCCTTTAACCACTGGAGGGTACAGGGTCATTTCCAAGGTAATGAAAATTCTCTTTATGACAGCATCTTCTGAGAGTGTTCTTTTATCTGTTAGTTCTCTCAGGGACTGTATATATCACTTCCAGTTTAGTCATGCCCTCCACCCTGCCTCACTGACAAAACGTTTTATGCAAATATTGTTCATTTTTAATATTGGAAATAAAACAAAGTCCAAGAAAGCTCCCATTGCTATCTTGTACATATTCTTCTAATAAGTGAATTTTTCTTGGTTTTAGAAAAATGAAAATTTACATTCCAGTAAAACGTCAGTGTATCAGTACCCTTATAAATACAATTGCTACTATAGTCCAACAGATGTCTTTTCAAAATATAAATTATTTAGATATCATGTATTTCAGGATATATAGATGTAGTTTAGAAAAAACTTGTAAATCAGTTTTATACAGGTGACAGAAGGTTCACATGTTATCTCTGTGAGATCTTGTTTGAAAGCAAGAGTTTGACAGTAGTTTTTTATAGCTACTTGAAACAAGTACATGTATATTCTAGGTGTATGATCAACAATCAACTTACCTAGTATGGTGAACTAGCAGTAAATCTTGCAGAGAATGCTGGAGGGCTATATATTTAAGGTACATATCAATAGAAGTCTGGAGATTTTTGCATTTAGCGATGTATTTATTGAACACCACTAACATTAAATAAAACTTTAATAGTGTGAGAAGAACCACATAAGAGTTACAACATTATTTTCAATTTATTTATGCTGTATAATCATAGAATAGTAAATATCATATGGAAGGAGAACTATGGTAAACCATTTTGAAAAGATTTTAAATCATATTTCTCTAGTGTCAGTCCAAGTTATGAGTTGTAATAGAATATTTTTAAGCATCCTACTTTTGAGGTTATTCCATCTCAGTAACTCCATCTCACATTAAAAATGTTGCAACATGTGATTCATTACTTTCATTAGAGCTCTATCATTATCTTAGACATATGCTTAGAACAGTGAAAAAAAAATCCATGCATTTCAGAAGTCAGTTTTCAAATATAGTTTAATGGATTTTCATCCTCAATAATTCATATAGTTTGTAATGTGCAGTATTGGTAAGCTTTTAATGAAATACCTTTTGCAAACACTGCACTTTATCTTTGTTTACATTCAATAAATGTTGAGCATGTAAAACACAAGGCACCATCCACCTATGAGAATGAAAGACAAAAACACAGTATCTGCTATTTTCGAATGTTAAGCACTATTTTGTTTATGATTCCTATTCCTATTTTTATATTTTAAGAAATGATGCATAATTTATATTCAGTAAAGTTCATGTGCATCTTAATGTATTTTTACCTATGTTTACCTCTGTGTAACCATCCTTCAGTCAGGATATAGAATATGCCAGGATCACAGGATCCTTTCTCTTGCACTTTGTCAACATCATTCATATTCAACTGCTACCCTGTCCTTTGTCACCCTAGAGTAATTTCCCTTAATGGTGAATTTGCTTCCATTCTTGCCAACACACTTGACAAAAGTGCAATGAAGGTTCTGTTATTTGATTGCTATTGTTAAATAGGTCCCCTGTTGCTAAACCCTTGCCTTATCCCAGAATATTTCTATTTTCCTTCTGCATTGCCTCTTGTCCACATACTGAGTTTATACTCTAAATAAAATAGTTGTCTATTGTGATTACCTTTATGTCTTAGGTGGAAGTTGTGATAAATATGTCATCATTCAGCCATGTTTACTGGAAGATTGATACTGTGTTATACTTTATTTAGTCAAATTTATTGAGATATAGGTGATATGCAGTAAAATCCAACCTTTTTACAATAACATACTATGAGTTTTGACACACATATATATAGCTCTGTAACCATTGCAATAATCAAGGTAGAGAAAATTTCCATCGACACAAATTTATCTTTGTACTACTTTGTATTTAAATAAATCCCCACCTCCCAATCCTTGGCACCTACTCATTAGTTGCCTTTCCTTATAATTTTGCTTTTCCCAGAATGTCATACAAATGTAATCATATTGCCCTCCAATTTGCACAGTTCCTGGTGAGAAGTTTTTTCTAATTCCTATCTGTGTTCTTCTATATGTAAAGAATCTTTTATTCTCTGACTTGACTTCATGATTTGTCTCTCTACTGTTGGATTTTCATAATCTTAAGTATTAAGCATCTAGACATGTTTTCCATTTGCTTGTTTGTTCAGTCTTATTTGCCTTGCTTGGGAATCTCTGCACATCTTGGGTATATAATTGACTTTGAGGTCATTTGTTATTTTTGAAAAATTCTTGGGCATTACTCTTCAAAGATTTCTTCTTCTTTATTACACTCTACCTTCCAGTATTATAATTGTGTATGCTCTTTTCTTCTGGGATTCCAGTTGCACATATGAAATTATTTCTGAGTTTCTTTTCCTATAGAAGCAAATCCTACTGATGGGTGAACCTAAAACCATACTGAAAACTTTTCCTTTCATGGTATCACACTACTAAAGAGGATGGAAACCAAATACTCTTCCATCCTCACATTACAGCTAGTGGTGACTACAAAGCCCTGTTCTACTCTCTGAATTTAAGTGGAAGTCTGTTGCAAGAGTTTCTGGCAAAGTTTTTATATTTCAGATGAAAATAGAAAACTGCAATGCTCCTGCCTACTCTATACATTAAAGATATGATTTTTGGCACTAAAACAGCCATCTTGGACTTATAGAACTGTAAAGTGACATGCTAAGGCTTGTGGAGCTCAAATGCAGATAAAACCAGAATCTTTGACATTACTGAGGCATTGGACCAACTCCAAAATTTCCAAACTTAGATTTTTAAAAATAACTTTATTGTGCTGAAGAAAAAAAGTATGTTAAATCTGAATTCTAAATCCAATAAAAGTTTGCTTCTAAAAGGAATATAAAAAAGACATTTTAAGATAAATAAGGAGAGCTTGTGTCACTAGCAGATTCTGTTATCAGACAAGATGAAGGATGTTCTTCAGGATGAAAGGAAGTGATCTGGGACAGATTTAAATCTGAAGGGAAGAATGAAGAGTACTAGAAGAGGTAAATAATGGAATACACATAAAAACTATGTTTAATGCTTAGCAAAATTTCTTTAAAGACAAATTACTTTTTAAACCAAAAATAATCACATTGTAAATAAGGAATTATGACCTAGATAAAAATAAAAGTTGTGAGTATAATAAAAAGAATAGGAGCTAAGTAAATGGAATTATATAACATTATAATATTTAATGTTAACATATAACATGTAACATAATATTTTATAATATGACATTAATGTAATGTGGGAAGTCATACAATATTTACTCTAAGAAACTCTGATAATATAAGAATACAAAATTTAGATCCAAAACAACAAATCAATATAATTGTTTATAATATGTATAGATATAAAAACTGGAAATGAACAATTGGAAAATAGTAACAATAACTAAAAAAAACATTTATAATATTAAATACTGAAGAATAATCTTTGAAAGGTCTATAAGAACCATCTTTGAAAATAAAATATATCTAAGCGGAATTTAGAAAGCCTAAATAAATGGTAGGGTATACATGTTTATGAACAGCAAAAATTAATATTGAGGTATCTCATTTCTCCAGATTAATCTGTAGATTCAATATGCTACTAATCAAAATCCCAAGCAAGCTTTTTCATAGGCATTGAGTAGCTGATTTACAATTTTTGTGGAGAAACAAAGAAGAAAAAGAAAAAGAAGCTGGATGACTTACAGTATCATCTTTTGAGACCTGCTGTAGAGCCACAGTGAAGAAGAGTGTTTGGTATGTCATAAGGATAGATAAATGAGGAAAAGTAGAATCTAGAAATAGATTCATACAGATATGACCAACTGATTTTCAACAAAAAAATCAAGATAATTCAATGGAGAAAAGATAGTTTTTTCAGTGAATGTTCCTGGAACAACTGGACGTCTGAATATAAAATGTAAACATTGACCCGTATGTAGTATTATCTAATATTTCAAAATGAATATTATCTATAAACTTAAAAGTTAAAGATATAAATGTTCAAAAAGAAAACATGGAGAAAAATCTTCAGAAACTTGGGTAGGCAAAGATTTCTTTGAGAGGACACAAAATGTAGTAACCACAAATGAATTAATTGGTAAGTTAGATTTCATAAAAAATTAAAGTTTCTGCTTTTGAAAAAGGGCTCATATTGGAGGAAAAGTATGTTCCAAACATACATCTGGTAAAAGGGTTCTATGTAGGACATATATGAACCTTTTGCAAATTAATCCTAAAAAAGCAAACAAAAATTTTTAAATGGGCCGAAGTCTCAAAGAAGTTCTTCACAAATAAGATACATAGAGGACTAATAAGATCATGGAGGGATGTTCAACAAAAGATAAGAGCTTAAAATTAAAACCACAGTGAGGTACCACTTCACACTCACTAGAATGGCAAAAATTAAAGACGCTCACAATGCCAAGCATTGGCCAGGAGAGCTGTTCGAACTCTTACATATAATGAGAGTGACTTTGAAAAATATTCTGATGTTTCTTATAGAAATGTGGCATGTTGCGGCATTTTCTCAAAATAAATGAAAACCTATGTTCATCAGTGACATATATGAATGTTCATAGCTGCTTTATTTATGTTAGCTTCTGACTGAAACTACCCACGTATACATAAATATGTGAGTGGAAAAACAAACTAGTGCATGTGCACAATGTAGTATTACTCACTAGCTAACAAGAACAAATTTCAGATGTAGCTGCAACAAGCATGACCCTCAAAACACTATGTTAAGCAAAAGAAGCCAGCCATAGATACTATATAATCCCTTTTATATGATATCTTCGGAGAGGTAAAAATAAGTGACCACGATTCAGATCAGGCTGGTTGCCTGGGATCAGGTTTTGGAGAGAATTGAATGAATAGGTACATGAAAGAACTTCTGGAGTGAAAGAATTTTTCAATATCTTGACTGTGGTGACAGTTTCAAGGTATATACAGTTGTCATAACATCATACACACAATTAATATGTGGACATATTATTTAATGCAAGTTATAATTTTAAAAATTGGACTGTAAATTATATAATTGGAACCGTGCTTCAGAAAGATAACTTGTCAATGATGTTTATATGGAATGAGAGGCAGGAGTAGGATTAGAGAGACTGTGAGCTGACGTACGAGCTGAGAATTTTGTCCGAGTTTACATAAGAGGTAAGGAAGACCCACGGTAGAAAAGGCAAAATTTAGGAAGGGAAGTACACAATGATAAGTGAGGGCTTTAGCACTAATATTTGCTGAACTCTTGAAGCTGCAGTGACAAATTCTGGAACACAGAGCCACTGTGTTTGTTCTCTTGTTTAAAATTATTATGATAATGGTATATTTCACAAAAAAGTGGTTAATAGACAAACTAGGCTACTTTGGAGCAACCTAAGAATGAACTGCACAGCAACGTTTGCTACTTGTAGAGATGATGTTTTGTTATAAATGGGTCATATTATGCTAAAACAAATGAAAGCAACAATTCTGATCATTCATTCAACATACCCAAATGCTTTCTGAAAAATTATCACACTTTTGTTGAAAAATCTGTGCATCTTTGGTTCAACTGTACTACAAGTTTGGGGATGCGTATTTGAAAAATATAGGAAATGTAGGACGAGTTTATATAAATTTTTGGTATAGTTTTCAGCAGTCATCTTTGTAATAGTAATGAAATATCAAGTTCATGTTCTACTGAAGGCATTTAATCTTAAATATATTAACTGATGCATTCTAATTATGCTAAGAAAAACATGGATTGTTTAACCTTTTAAAGAGAATTAAAATAATATTTTTTCACAATACAAAAATTGTATCTGTAAGGAAAAACCTCTTTTCTTACTTTCTCTAATTTGCATGGTCTTTTAGTAAAATCAAAACTTTGTTACAAAAAGAAACAGCTGGAATTGCTCAGAAAGGTGAAATAGAAGTATTTTGATAAGACCGCCATGATTTAAGGTTAACTATGCCAAGAAGACAGAAGTAGCTAATATGAAGAGGTTAATATTCTGATGGCAAGAAAAAATGTCTTAAAGAAGGGAAAGGTTAAGGGTTAAATGCCATATTATTTGACTGTTAGTCAAACAATATCTGTGATTTATATTTTAGTTCAGTATCTGAGTTGTGACTTTTTGTTTTGCCCCCCAAATAAAATAATAATAAGTTGTGTTAGTATGCATTTAAAGTGAGGAATTGGGGGGAGGGTATTTAAGTTTTTAAAAGTCAGAGAGAGACTTGGACTTGGAATAACCTTTGCTCTGGCAAGATTTTAGCCTAGATGACATCTTTGGGCAGATATATATGAAAGTGAGACGGAAAACATTAATGTTTGTGTGCTATTACTTCCCAAGTCATTAACAATTGAATTATTAATCAGTGAATCTTAACAGATCATATTTATAGGATACAATCACCCAGACTCTGTCCACTGTAAAACAGTAATAAAATGTCTGTAAGCAATTTTGAAATTTCAGGAATATGAAGCTTGTTATCAGAAATTTATATTCCTAATTTAATATTTTCTTAAATGTAATTCAAAAATGCATATTTACAAAGCTCTGTCATCTATAGAATTTTGATTAGAATATATCTATACATACACTTCTTGTGATGTACAGTTTTATTTTTTCCAGAAGTCTGTGTGATTCATGCAGTTCTTATATTTGTATTATGCCAAATCAGAGGGCCATCTCAGAATTCCTAGACTAGTTTTGATGCCTTGGACGCAGCACTTTCTTAATACATTTGTCTGCTTAGACTCTTACTGCATTGGCCACATCACATTTAAATGTTGGTCTGTCTACCCGGGGAGACTGTGGATACCATGAAGGCAGAGGACGGTCTTCAAGCACAATATTGAAATGGAAATGTGGGTGTTTAGGAAATATTATTAAATGGTGAAGAATAGAGTAAATAAAGAACCAAAGGTCTTAAGCTGACCGTATCTTAAATAAATATTCTTATTATAATATGTAAGTTAACCCAGCAATAAATAATCCATGTCAATGTTTTTGAGTGATGAATTAAAGTGTCTTCTTTTAATATGTGGCTTCTTCATTCACTGGGGATTAAGTGCTTTCAACCTAATCCCTCAAAATTGTTTTGTGAATAAGAAAGACTTGAGGTCTCGCGGTGGACTCCGCATGGCGCAGGACCTTGAGCTTGGGACGTCCGTGTTTCCCGGCTCGCAGACACATCTGGACGCTCTGCTTAGAAACCTCTACGACTTTGACCAAAACTAACATCCATGAGAAAGACATGAGTATACAAGAATTTAACTTAGAAAAGGCACGTTTGGAAGTGCACCGGTTTGGGATCACAGGTTATGGAAAAGGAAAGGAAAGAGTCCTGGAACAGGAACGCGCCATTATGCTGGGTGCTAAGCCTCCTAAAAACAGTTATGTGAATTACAAGGTTTTCCAGGAGCAAATCAAAGGAAAAAGGGCAGCAAAGGAGGAAGAACAGAGAATGGCCCAGGACACAGATATTTTCAAGAAAAAGAAGAGGAAAGGGCAGGAAGACAGGAAACTCAAAAAGAAGAAATCAGCTCCCATTTTGTCAAGTGGACAGAGTGGACAGGTTGGAAAATTCAAAAATGGGACATTGATTCTGAGCCAAGTTGATATCAAGAAAATTAATTCTTCCCGAGTGGCTAAATGAAGTACTTTGTAACATAAAGAGAGGACTGGGAAAGTGCCATTATACTGAAACTGGACTCCTGCGAGACTTCTAGATTATTATTTATTTTCAATACATAGACTTTAAATTTTAGGGAAAAAATAAATTATAAATAATAATAAAAAAAAGAAAGACTTGAGTAAGACTTTTCCTGATAATATTCTTAATAATAGGCATTGTACTATGACCAAAAAGAAAGCCAGAAAATAAGATAGCTTTGATGAATTACATATTTTCATTCTCTTCCATTGCTTTAAAAAGAATCCTGAGTTTCAATTCAGCTTCAAAAGAGATATTACTCATTCTAAATAGTACTCTAGTATTTTTTTTTGAAGAACATTATGTTTACTAGGCTCTCCCCTACCCCAAGTCCCCCCCACAAACCCCATTACAGTCACTGTCCATCAGCATAGTAAGATGTTGTAGAATCACTATTTGTCTTCTCTGTGTTGCAAAGCCCTCCCCTTTCCCCCACCCCCCCATTATACATGCTAATCATAATACCCCCTTTCTTCTTCCCCGTGCTTATCCCTCCCTACCCTCCCATTCTCCCCAGTCTCTTTCCCTTTGGTAACTGTTAGTCCATTCTTGGGTTCTGTGATTCTGCTGCTGTTTTGTTCCTTCAGTTTTTCTTTTGTTCTTATACTCCACAGATGAGTGAAATCATTTTGTATTTGTCTTTCTCCACTTGGCTTATTTCACTGAGCATAACACCCTCTAGCTCCATCCATGTTGTTGCAAATGGTAGGATTTGTATTCTTCTTATGGCTGAAAAATATTCCATTGTGTATGTGTACCACATCTTTATCCATTCATCTCCTGATAGACACTTAGGTTGTTTCCATTTCTTGACTATTGTAAATAGTGCTGCAATAAAAAGACAGATAGGGGTGCATCTCTCTTTTTCAAACTGGAGTGTTGCATCCTTAGGGTAAATTCCTAGAAGTGGAATTCCTGGGTCAAATGGTAAATCTATTTTGAGCATTTTGAGGAACCTCCATATTGCTTTCCACAAAGGTTGAACTAATTTACATTCCCACCAGCAGTGTAGGAGGGTTCCCCTTTCTCCACAACCTCACCAACATTTGTTGTTGTTTGTCTTTTGGATGGTAGCCATCCTTACTGGTGTGAGGTGATATCTCATTGTGCTTTTAATTTGCATTTCTCTGATAACTAGCGATGTGGAGCATCTTTTCATGTGCCTGTTGGCCATCTGAATTTCTTCTTTGGAGAAGTGTCTGTTCAGCTCCTCTGCCCATTTTTTAATTGGATTATTTGCTTTTTGTTTGTTGAGGTGCGTGAGCTCTTTATATATTTTGGATGTCAAGCCTTTATCAGATCTGTCATTTACGAATATTTTCTCCGATACTGTAGGGTACCTTTTTGTTCTGTGGATGGTGTCCTTTGCTGTACAGAAGCTTTTCAGCTTGATATAGTCCCACTTGTTCATTTTTGATTTTGTTTTCCTTGCCTGGGGAGATATGTTCATGAAGAGGTTGCTAATTTTTATGTCCAAGAGATTTTTGCCTATGTTTTTTTCTAAGAGTTTTATGGTTTCATGACTTACATTCAGGTCTTTGATCCATTTCAAATTTACTTTTGTGTATGGGGTTAGACAGTGATCCAGTTTCTTTCTCTTACATGTAGCTGTCCAGTTTTGCCAGAGCCATCTGTTGAAGAGACTGTCATTTCACCATTGTATGTCCATGGCTCCTTTATGAAATATTAATTGACCATATATGTTTGGGTTAATGTCTGGAGTCTCTAATCTGTTCCACTCGTCTCTGGCTCTGTTCTTGTGCCAGTACCAAATTGTCTTGATTACTATGGCTTTGTAGTAGATCTTGAAGTTGGGGACTGAAATCTCCCCCACTTTATTCTTCTTTCTCAGGATTGCTTTGGCTATTCGTGGTCTTTGGTGTTTCCATATGAATTTTTGAACTATTTGTTCCAGTTCATTGAAGAATGTTGCTGGTAATTTGATAGGGATTGCATCAAATCTGTATATTGCTTTGGGAAGGATGGCCATTTTGATGATATTAATTCTTCCTAGCCAGGAGCATGGAATAAGTTTCCATTTGTTAGTGTCCTCTTTAATTTCTGTTAAGAGTGTATTATAGTTTTCAGGGTATAAGTCTTTCACTACTTTGGTTAGGTTTATTCCTAAGTATTTTATTCTTTTTGATGCAATTGTGAATGGAATTGTTTTCCTGATTTCTCTTTCTATTGGTTCATTGTTAGTGTATAGGAAAGCCACAGATTTCTGTGTGTTAATTTTGTATCCTGCAACTTTGCTGTATTCCGATATCAGTTCTAGTAGTTTTGAGGTGGAGTCTTTAGAGTTTTTTATGTACAATATCATGTCATCTTCAAATAGTGACAGTTTTACTTCTTTTTTGCCAATCTGGATTGTTGTATTTCTTTGTTTTGTCTAATTGCCGTGGCTAGGACCTCCAGTACTATGTTAAATAACAGTGGGGAGAGTGGGCATCCCTGTCTTTTTCCCCATCTCAGAGGAAAAGCTTTCAGCTTCTCGCTGTTCAGTATGATGTGGCTGTGGGTTTATCATATATGGCCTTTATTATGTTGAGGTACTTGCCCTCTATACCCATTTTGCGGAGAGTTTTTAACATGAATGGATGTTGAACTTCGTCAAATGCTTTTTCAGCATCTATGGAGATGATCATGTGGTTTTTGTCTTTCTTTTTGTTGATGTGGTGGATGATGTTGATGGACTTTCGAATGTTTTACCATCCTTGCATCCCTGGGATGAATCCCACTTGGTCGTGGTGTATGATCCTTTTGATATATTTTTGAATTCGGTTTGCTAATATTTTATTGAGTATTTTTGCATCAGTGTTCATCAGGGATATTGGTCTGTAATTTTTTTTTTGGTGGTGTCTTTGCCTGGTTTTGGTATTAGGGTGATATTGGCTTCATAGAATGAGTTTAGGAGTATTCCCTCCTCTTCTAGTTTTTGGAAAACTTTATGGAGAATGGGTACTATATCTTCTCTGTATGTCTGATAAAATTCCGAGGTAAATCCATCTGGCCCGGGGGTTTTGTTCTTGGGTAGTTTTTTAATTACCGCTTCAATATCATTGCTGGTAATTGGTTTGTTGAGATTTTGTGTTTCTTCCTTGTCTTGGAAGTCTTGGAAGGTTGTATTTTTCTAGGAAGTTGTCCATTTCTTCTAGGTTTTCCAGCTTCTTAGCATATAGGTTTTCTTAGTAGTGTCTAATAATTCTTTGTATTTCTGTTGTGTCCGTCACGATGTTTCTTTTCTCATTTCTGATTCTGTTGATGTGTGTTGATTCTCCTTTTCTCTTAATATGTCTGGCTAGAGGCTTATCTATTTTGTTTATTTTCTCAAAGAACCAGCTCTTGGTTTCATTTATTTTTTCTATTGTTTTATTCTTCTCAATTTTGTTTATTTCTTCTCTGATCTTTATTTTGTCCCTCCTTCTGCTGACTTTAGGCCTCATTTGTTCTTTTGCCAATTTTGATAATTGTGATGTTAGACTATTCATTTGGGATTGTTCTTCCTTCTTTAAGTGTGCCTGGATTGCTATATACTTTCCTCTTAAGTCTGCTTTTGCTGCATCCCACAGAAGTTGGGGCTTTGTGTTGTTGTTGTCATTTATTTCCATATATTGCTGGATCTCCATTTTAATTTGGTCTTTGCTCCATTGACTATTTAGAAGCGTGTTGTTAAGCCTCCATGTGTTTGTGAGCCTTTTTGCTTTCTTTGTACAATTTATTTCTAGTTTTATACCTTTGTTGTCTGAAAAGTTGGTTGGTAGAATTTCAATCTTTTTTAATTTACTAAGGCTCTTTTTGTGGCCTAGTATGTGGTCTATTCTGGAGTATGTTCCATGTGCACTTGAGAAGAATGTGTATCCTGTTGCTTTTGGGTGTCGAGTTCTTTAGATGTCTATTAGGTCCATCTGTTCTAGTGTGTTGTTCAGTGCCTCTGTGTCCTTACTTATTTTCTGTCTGGTGGATCTGTCCTTTGGAGTGAATGGTGTGTTGAAGTCTCCTAAAATGAATGCATTGCAGTCTATTTCCTCCTTTGGTTCTCTTAGTATTTGTTTCACATATGCTGGTACTCCTGTGTTGGGTGCATATATATTTATAATGGTTATATCCTCTTGTTGGACTGAGCCCTTTATCATTATGTAATGTCCTTCTTTATCTCTTGTTACTTTCATTGTTTTGAAGCCTATTTTGTGTGATACAAGTACTTCAACTTCTGCTTTTTTCTCCCTATTATTTGCATGAAATATCTTTTTCCATCCCTTCACTTTTAGTCTCTGTATGTGTTTGTATTTGAAGTGAGTCTCTTGTAGGCAGCAGATGGGTCTTGCTTTTTTATCCATTCAGTGACTCTATGTCTTTTGATTGGTGCATTTAGTCCATTTACATTTAGGGGGATTATTGATAGATATGTACTTATTGCCATTGCAGGCTTTGGATTTGTGGTTACTAAAGGTTCAAGGGCAGCTTCTTTACTATCTAGCAGTCTAACTTAACTTGCTTAGTACAGTATATCAAACAAAATCTAAAGGTTCTTCTTTTTCTCCCCTTTTTTCCTTCCTCCTCCTTTCTTTATATGTTAGGTATCATATTCTGTACTGACATGGTTAGGTGATTTTATTTGGCATTTGCTTAGTGATTAATTGGTCTACTTCCTTTACTATGGTTTTATTTTCTGTGGTGACAGCTATTTAGCCTTAGGAGCACTTCCATCTGTAGTAGTCCCTTTAAAATGTACAGTAGAGACAGTTTGTGGGAGGTTAATTTCCTCAACTTTTGCTCATCTGGAAATTGCTTAATCCCTGCTTCAAATTTAAATGATATTTAAATGATAACCTTGCTGGATAGAGTATTCTTGGTTTGAGGGCCCTTTTGTTTTATTGCATTAAATATAGCATGCCACTCCCTTCTGGCCTATAATGGTTCTGCTGAGAAGTCTACCTATAGCCTGATGGGCTTTCCTTTGTATGTGATCATTTTTCTTTCTCTGGCTGCTTTTAATACTTTGTCCTTGTCTTTGATCTTTGCCATTTTAATTATTATATGTCTTGGGTGTTATCTTCCTTGGGTACCTTGTGTTGGGAGATCTCTGCACTTCCACGATCTAAGAGACTTTTTCCTTCATATGTTGGGGAAGTTTTCAGCAATTATTTCCTCAAAGCTACTTTCTATCCCTTTTTCTCTCTCTTCTTCTGCTGGGACCCCTGTAATGTGAGTATTTTTCCATTTGGATTGTTCACACTGTTCTCTCAATATTCTTTCATTCCTAGAGATCCTTTTTTCTCTCTGTGCCTCAGCTTCTTTGTATTCCTGTTCTCTAATTTCTATTCCATTTACTATCTCCTCTACCTCATCTAATCTTTTAAATCCCTCCATTTTATGTTTCATTTCAGATACTGTATTTTTCAAAGTTTCTATCTCTTTCTTGAAGTCCTTCCTGAGATCTTGGATATTTTTCTGTAGCTCTGTGAGCATGTTTATGATTTTATTTTGAAACCTTTCCCAAGAAGATTGATGCTTTCAGTTTTACTTTCCCTCTTTCTGGTTTTTGTCAGATCCTTGTTTGTACAAAATTCTTTTGCCATTTCATATTACTAGTGATTCCTATGCAATAATACTTTTGTGTAGGCAGTGCCTCTAGTGTCCAGATGCTCTACTCTCTGGAGCTGCCCAGCACCTGGAGCAATGGTGGGGGTCACAGGCACATGCCATCAGCACCTGCCTGGAGGAGAGATCCCTTTCCTGCTTCCCAGCTGCCATGCCTGCCTCCACTTCCAGGGCTAATTGGCCAAGCACACTGGGAGGAGCCTCTGCGTTATGACCCTGTAGCTGCGATAGGCACAGCTGCCCTCCAGCTCTCCAGGCACTACGGTGGGGGCAACAGTTGTGCGGAACTTTGGCTGCGAGGAGGAAGTAGCAGCAGGCTGCGTGTTGCAGTAGGGGGCCTTGGCCCTGCATTGCCAGCCTGGGGGGTGGAGCATCTGAAACTTCTTAAAGTTCCCAATCTTCTGGGGTAAGTGTGCTGGGACGATTTTGTCCACTTCTCCTTCCTCCTGAGCAGCAAGCTCTATGTAATCCTTGCCCCTTTAGCAGGACTCTCACCATTGGGAAGTCTTTCAAAGTGCTTGTTTTTCTTTTGATCCAGATCTGCTGGTTGTGGATACCGGTTCTTCACAAGTGGCTGGGATCTCTGACTCTCTGAGTATTCTGTCTGTCTTTGCTTCCCAACCCCACTCATCTCCAGAGCACCATGTATGTGGGTCTGTGCTCCCAGAGTAGATCTCCAAGTAGATGAGCAGTCCTGGCCTTCTCCTGCCTTCCAGCTCCATTTCTCTTTCCCCCACCTGGGAGCTGGGGTGCTGGGAGTTCTTGGATCCCACCAGACTGCAACTTTGCTACTTTACCCTTCTCTGTGAGATCTTCTTTTCCCTAGATATGGGCAGTCTGTTGCAGTCTTTGGGTCACTCTTTCAGAATTAGTTGTATTTGCTTTATTTTCATGTTATATGTGGTTTTGGGGGGAGGTTTCTGCCTCACTTTTCATGCCACCATCTTTTTCAATCCTGTGCCTTTTTCTGTTTTGTTTGATTGTTTTTTCATTTGTTTTGTCTTTTAGACTTCACATGTCAATGAAGTCATATGGTATTCATCTTTCTCTGTCTAATTTCATTTATGATAAATACTCTAGGTCCATCCATGTTGTCTTAAATGGCAAGATTTCATTTTTTATGACTGAGTAATATTCCATTGTATATATTTATCACATCTTCTTTTTCCACGTATCTACCAAGAGACACTTAAGTTGCTTCCATATTTTCACTATTGTAAAGAATACTGCAGTAGAGATTAAAGATGGCGGCGTGAGAGGTGAGACAGAGGCTTCTTCCTAAAACTGCATACAATTTGAAAATATAGTTGGTGCGACTAATCCTGAGAGAGCAACAGAAAAGAGGGCTGTGCCAGACTGCATACACCTGGAAAAAAGAGCAGACCCCATGGAACAGGGCAATTACCAAAGCTGTGTCCCAGCGGGACCCGAGCCCCTCCCCCACCCCAGCTCACTGGCCGGAGGAAGAGAAATGGATCAGGGAGGGAGTGGAAGGCCTGGGACTGCTGCATACCTAGCTCTGCAGATCTGCTCTGGGAGCACAAACCTACATTTCATGGGGCTTTCATGGTACTCATGTGATTATGGGGCTGGAAAGCTAATACAGGCAGAATTCCTGGAGAGACTGAGGTTCCAGCCACTTATGGAAATCAGGGATCCATATCCTACTGTTCTGGGACAAAAGTTTATACCTCTGTGCTCAGCCTACATTGCTGGTGGTAATGTAAGCTAGTTCAACCATTGTGGAAAGCAATATGGAGGTTCCTCTAAAAACTAAAAATAGAAATACCATTTGACCCCGGAATCCCACTCCTTGGAATTTACCCAAGGAATACAACTTCTCAGATTCAAAAAGACAGATGCACCCCTGTGTTTATTGCAGCACTTTTTACAATAGCCAAGATATGGAAGCTACCTAAGTGTCCATCAGTAGATGAATGGATAAAGAAGATGTCGTACATATACACAATGGAATACTATTCAACCATTAGAAAGAAACAAATCCTTCCATTTGCAACAACATGGATGAAGCTTGAAGACATTATGCTCAGTGAAATAAGCCAGGCAGAGAAAGACAAATGTCAAATGATTTCCCTCATTTGTGGAGTATAACAATGAAGCAAAACTGAAGGAACAAAATGGCAGCGGACTCAGAGACTCCAAGAACGAACTAGTAGTTATCAAAGGGAAGGCGTGTGGGAGGGCGGGTGGGGAGGGAGGGAGAAGGTGACTGAGGGGTATTATGTTTAGTACACATGGTGTGGGGGATCATGGGGAGAACAGTGTAGCACAGAGAAGGCACACAGTGGATCTGTGGCATCTTGCTGCACTGATGGACAGTGCCTGCATTGCGGTATGGGTGCAGGCTTGATAATATGGGTAAATATAGTAACCACGTTGTTTTTTCATGTGAAACCTTCGTAAGAGTGTATATCAATCATACCTTAAAAAAAAAAAAGAAGATATGGTCCATATACCTAATGGAATTATTATTCAGCCATAAAAAAGAAATCCTGACATTTGTGACAACATGGATGGACCTAAAGGGTATAATGTTAAGTGGAATAAGCCAGGTGGAGAAAGACAAATAGCACATGATTTCACTTACATGTGGAATCTAAAAACAAAACAAAACTGCAGCAGACTCAGAGACACTGAGGAATGACTGGTGGTTATCATGAGGGAGGGGTTGTGGAGAGTAAGTGGGGTAGTTGAGGGGGATAAACGGGCACAAAAATCACAGAATCATAATATAAATGGGTCGCAAGGATGGAAGTGCAACATGGAGAATATAACCAATGATTCTGTAACATTTTTCTATGTTGACAGTAACTACACTAGTTGGGGTGAGGATTTAATAACGTGTAACTGTTGAATCACCGTGTTGTATACTTGAAGCCAATATAATATTGTATATAAACTATACTTCAATTTAAAAAATTTAATTAATTAAACATACAAATATTGAATTAAAAAAAAGAAAACTGCAGTAAACATAGTGGTACAGATAGCTTTTGCATTAGTGTTTTTGTTTTCCTCAGGTAAATTCCCAGAAGAGGAATTACTGTGTTGAATGTATTTCTATTTAGGTTTTTGAGAAACCTCCATACTGCTTTTCATAGTATGTAAAACACCAATTTAGACTCCCGCCAACAGTGTAAAACATTTCCCTTTTCTCTATACCCTTACCAACACTTACTATTTCTTGTTTTTGAAATTAGTCATTCTGACTGGTATGATATGGTATCTCACTGTGGTTTTGATTTGCATCTCCCTGATGATCAGCGATGTTGAGCATCTTTTCATGTGTCTGTTGGCCATCTGTATGTTTTCTTTGGAAAAATGTCTACTCAGGTCCTCCCATTTTTAAATCAGATTATTTGGTTTTTTTGATGTTCAGTTATTTGAGTTCTTTACGTATTTTGGATATTAATCTTTTATTGGTTCTTGAGATAGCATTCTAAAGAGAGAAACTGAAATCTTCAAAAAAGTTTAATATATAAGCAAAAATGTCTATAAATCATATTACTATTACTATTGTGATATCATAATATTACACATTCTCTAAAATTCTTACCTCCTAGAAAGAATATACAGTGATGTTATATGTTGGTAGGAGCATATACTGATTTCTAAAAAAGTAAAATTCTACTTGTCATGTAAACATACAAAATTTGTAAAAATTAAGGTAACTGCTCATTCTGAGAATTTTTGCTTTATATTATTTATTTTTGTTATTTCATATATTATTAAATTGAAATACATAATTTCTCTAAAGTCACATGGTTGTAATCATATATGATGTGTGTTTCTGGCAACTGTGAACAAAAGTTGACTAATCATTTGTAATTTTGTGGAATGAAATATTCTATTAAATGTGTCTACAAGATAAGGAGCTCAGGAAGGAATCACCTAAGTTCTGTGTCCTGTTTCTTCACTTCCTCAACCTTGAGAAATCTCTTGAAGCAACCAGTTGAGTTTGGGCCCCCAGACATTCTTCACTATCTCTTCCATTTATTTTCTTCTTTCCCTTTGCTGTTGTCACCAACCCATACTTAGCAGCAACTACTTTTCATTAATGGCCTTAATCCAGGACCTGTTATGAGTTCTTCCTTAACAGCCACTTGATTCCTGATGGCCTGCTTCATACCTAGCTTTATGCATATTTTGTATGTTTTATATTGGCCTTTCTAGTGTTCTTTGTATGTTAAGGCAAAAATATGTTTTACTGGTAAACTAATAATAGAAAGGTATCATATAACAGTTTCCAATGGAGGGAGAATGTATTCGTGGAAAGTGTTTTGGAAGGCTTTTATTTTCCAAAATATTAAACTGTAAATCACCTAAAGGTATATGTATAATAAATATTTAGCATGAGTATAAATAATAAAAAGTAATGTGTTTCCTATTCACTATTGTTTTACTCATGCTGTATGTCTTTTTGCCATCTGTTGTCCATTTTACGGTACTGATCCAGGTGGTTCTTTAGTACATGCGACTGCAGAAATTTGTAGGTGGAGAAGAGTGCAAGGTAGCTCTGTTGCATTAATCAGATTTTTATGTTAGTTTCAAAATGGGAAGAGTGTTTTGAAAAGCCAGAGAGAATCTCTTCCTATAAAAAGACCAAGCGGCTATTGAAAACTTTATATAGGCAGCTTTGAGCGCATTTTTCTGGGATTGATTTGATTCAGAGCATAATGAGGAAGTTAATGATTTGGGAAAGTTTTTCCTAAGGCAATGTGTCTGTGATAAAGCAGAGTGGGTTTACTTACAGGAAAAAATTAGGATGCAGAGTCTTGAAAAATGATTTTGCCTATTCATATCAGGTGGCAAATTATACCACCTGGCTTTTTTCATGTTTTTTGGCTTTTATACTAAAATTAAAATTCATAATTTTGTATTTTTAAAGAGAATCCACCAAATTGTGTAAGCTACAGACCTCATAAAAGTGGAATTGCCTTCTTTTTTAAACAGTTGATATCATGGTTGATATCCCTTTTGGTTACATTATGATTGAAAACATGTATGTGAACAATCAAATTTACGTTTGTGATCTCCTTAATAATATGTGCCTGAAGAAAATAGCCAATGAATGTTCCCAACAATTACATATGACAAAATCTAATCCTAATAACAGTGATCATTTACCAGGTACTGTTTTACATATGTTGACTTATTTACCACTGTAAACTCATAAGGAAGATTTTATATTGATTTCATCTCTGTTAAATAAATGAGAAAACTGATTCACAGAGAGGACCAGTTATAGGTCCAAGCTCACATAGCTGGGAATCTGAACGTGAACCTTGTATGCTAATATCCATACTCTGAACCACTATACATGCTACCTCTCAAGGTATCTTCTTCTTCTTCTAAAATTTCTAGATTTTAGAAATATTGAGAGGAACTTCACAAGTTCAGCAGCTATTGTTTTTTCTCCTACCAGACGTAATCCAGAACCATTTAGGTGGCTTCTTCAGTGTCCATAAGGCTGGGGTCTCTCCCACCACGAGATTGGATGCAGGGTTTCCATTCATATTTGTAGTTTGAAAATTCACCCAGCCGATGCTGCTACACCTTTTAGATGACAAGTAGAGAAATAACATGATTGCAAGAACGGACTATGAAAAGTTGAAAGAAACCAAAATTATTAGAATGAATTGGCCTTTTCCTTTCTACCATTTCCTCACAAGCTGAAAGGAATGAACTTATACCTAACATCCTAGAGAAAGTATTCACAGCACGTTATACAGTCTGGATTAGTGAGGACAATAATGAATCAAGTTGTACCTGCTCAACCTTTGAAACATAGCTGAGGTTTTGAAATTAATACATTTAAAAGAAGCAACACCATATCGTGTGTTATTTAGGTATATGTGTATATGTAAAGACAATTTTTTAAACTTGGAAATGAAAATGAAATTAAGAATAGTGTTTAGTTTTGTGATGGATGGTGGGGAATGATAGAAGAAAGGAAGAGCTAGAAGGCATAGGTATATGGGAACTACCAGTTATATGTATGTCAGTTTGCTTTAGTTTTGGGTTCTTCAGTATTTATTATTTCAGTAAAAACAAATGAGTAGAAACAGAAGTTAAATGTGGGCAAAACTAAAGAATGTATTATTCAGGCAAACATATATATATACTGTAAAATTATTTTTTAAAAGGCTGTGTGTAGACCCATGATGACAGTGTATTATGAATCTGAGGTTATGTTTTTGTGTATTTCAAAGCTTCTGATGTAGGCCATTCCCTTCCCCAGTATGGGTGGATATCATTTCTCAGTATTTCTTCCTATGCTTTTAATGCTAACCCAGCCCTTAAATTCTTTTCTCGATTAACACTAGGCCAATATGAAGAAAATCAATTTATTGGATTCCCAAGTCCTGTTACTCTCCTCTCTACCATTTTCTAGTCCTTTCCTTTAAAAATACTTGTAATATAAAATTTGGATATGTGTCAAAAACTTTGTGAAGACAGGGTGCAATTCTGTAGGTCCATGAAAACTTTGTTTAGACTATGTTGGTTTTGGATTATCCCCACTAAATTCAATGTTAGTTATCAGATGAAGAGATGAGTGTGTTGGTATTAACAAGGTCTTATGATTATGAGGTTTTCTTTTTGCTGAAAATTCTTGACTTCTGGTCAAATTGGATATGATCCCGTAATTTTCTCTTGTATGGCTTAGTATCAACTTTCTCTTGTATATTTAGTTAAAACTTTGATGTTCTGCTTTAAAATCCACCTTCCCTTCTGTAATCAGAAAGATGGTAATTATTGGAAAGCCTGTCGAGGCGCCCCTTAGGCACACATGAAGGCCACAGTTTTCTTTTATCATCATTTATTAATACCCTAAATCCAAATACTATCAGGTAAGGATATGTATGCCTATAAATCAATATATTAGTCAAAAGCTTTAAAATTTTTCAAGGCACAGTATTACATAGAGAGTATGCTGTAGGCCAAATGTGGTTTCCATTTCTTTCAGAATCTTGATTTTTTTCCTTCATACTCAGTCTTTCCAGACTCTTGCCACTTGTTCATTGACCCAGTGCTTCAGGGTCCCACTGTTCATTGGCTAATCATACTTTTACATTTGTGTTAATATTTTAGAGGTGGTAACTCCCAAAGTTTTGCATCTTTCTAGATAATAAATTTCAACAGATTTTTTTCTTCTTCTGTAGTTCAAAGGCATAATTAATGCAGTCTGAGGTATTGTAGCAAGCCATCCTAAAAAAGTAATTTTCTGGTTAAAGAAGTCTTTGGCATTTTAGATAACTAAGAATTCTGCATGGTTATGTATGTGTAAAATGTAAACCAGTCCCCATTCCACACAAATTTAACTTGGTTTTAGAGATATAGGAACAAAGAACGAAAAGTCAGGGGTTAACTAATGCCGCGGCTTTCAAACTGTAAAAGTGAAAGTAATTGTGGAAACGCCATCATTTGAATCATTTAACAGACGGAAGCATTTGACAGTATTCTTTGGGGAGTTATGCTTCAAGTGCAGAAAGCACTAAGAGAATAAAATGGGATGTGGGCATTTTCAAATTTAGGTTCCATAATACTATGGTTCATTTCTAGCTTCTTCTGAAAATAAAAATGGTTTATTTCAGGGCCCACAGAGCTTTATTCCTAGAGTTGAGTTTCATGCTGCACAGTGTTTTCAGACAGTACCTGTCTGGAGCATAACACACTTAAGTGAAATAGCAGAACGACTCTAGTTTTGAGGCTCCATGAAGTCAGAAGGTATATCAGAATTTCTTTTCCATTAGGTTATTTGGAACCTGTGGCAACCAAGTCACAACATTGTCTATCATTTGAATTTCTAGATATGCTTTTAGGAATTGCAATTATGGCCTTAATTTATTCTAAAAAGAAGTATTGTTGCATGGATTTGACTAGGTTTGTAATGGAGTATAATAGAAACAAAAGTAGTATTGTATGTACTCTTTCATAGTCATATATCAGATGAAATTTTAACAGTATGAGACTTTTTATAGGTACACTGTTTATGCACTATAAGCTATAAGTACACTGCATTTATTATTTATAACCTCACACTTAGAAAGCACTTTGAAATACATTTGGCTCATATTCCATGAAGCTTTGACATGGTGGTCCTGGTTTTAATAGAAGAGATCACTGAATCATATGCCAAAGATGTTAAAGGTAAAGAGATGTTTAGGCATCTGAAGTTAAAGTGGAAAGGGACAAAGGAAAAAATGAAAACAAGTAAAGAGTGGGAATGCAATTGTGTGTGTGGGTGTGGGTGTATATATATATATATCCACAAAGGACACAGGAAGAAATAATTGTCTACCAGAAAATCGGAAAGTGTGCTGTAATCAAGGGGTGAATATAAGCCTAGGAACAAGACTGTGTGTGTAGAAGCTGTGATAGTATGTGTGTGCATGTATGTATGTACGTATTTGTGTATGCATATATATATATGTATGTATGTATGTAATTACATGTGTATGCATGTAGAACAATATGTTACTGTTCAATGTAAATATCGCTACTCCTTATTACTATTCTGCTACAATAGAGTGGGTAAAGGGATAAGCCCAATGTATATGTCTGACTCATCAGCTCACTAACACAAATTAATTAGAAAATAATCCATAGTTCAATTTTAACCAAGTTTTTCCTCAATTTTTAGTCAAGTTCTGAAAGCCTTTATTATTCACATGTTTCTATTTAATTTTTATTTTAATCTTATTCCTTATTTTTATATTTTTGTTTTATCACAAATAAAATGTTATTTGTATTTATATATTTATTTTTATTTTGCAATTTTTAATTGAGATATAATTGACATATAACATTATATTAGTTTCAGATGTACTGCACTATGATTTGATGTTTGTATACATCATGAAATGATCACCAAATTGTCTAGTTTATATTGATTAACACAGTTACAATTTTTTTCTTGTGATGATAATTTTAAAGAGTGATTCTTTTAGTAATTTTCATACAGTATTATTAATTATTTTCACCAAGCTATACTTTACATAAGGATTTATTCATCCTTATATTTGTCCTTATTTGTCCCCAGGACCTATTTGTCTTATAACTGGAAGTTTGTATTCTTTCAACCACCTTCACCCGTTTTGTCTACCTTCAAGCCTCAGCCTGTGGCAGCCACCATCTGGTCTATAAATTTGTGTGAGTTTGTTTACTTGTTTGTTTGTTTCATGATTCCACATGTGAGATTGTATGGCGTTTTTCTGTCTTACTGATTTAACTTAGCATAATGCCCTCAGTGTCCATCCATGTTTTCTTAAATGGCAAGATATCCTTTTCTTTTCCTTCTTTTCTTTATTCACTCATTTGACAATGAACACAGGTGTTTTTCCATGTCTTGACTGTTGTAAATAATGGTACAGTGAACGTGGGGGACAGACGTTTCTTCTACATAGTGTTTTTATTTCGTTTGGACAAATACTCAAAAGTGGGATTGCTGGATGATATGGTAGTTCTGTTTTTAAGTTTTTGAGGAGCTTCCATACTGTTTTCCTTAGTGGCTGCACCAATTTACTTCCTACTAATAGTGCACAGGGTTCCCACCATTTATCTGTCAGCATTTATCTATTGTCTTTTTTGATGCTAGCCATTAGAACAGGTGTGAGATGATACCTGATTGTGGTTTTGATTTGCATTTTCCTAATGATTAGTCATGTTGAGAATTTTTTCATGTACCTGCTGGATATTTGTATGTCTTCTGTGGAAAAATATCTATTCAGATCTTCTGGCCATTTTACAATTGGGTTGTTTGTTGGTTTGCTAGTGACTTGTATGAATTCTTACTATGTTTTTAATATAAATCCTTTAGTAGATATATGATTTGCAAATGTTCTCTCCCATTCGCTAAGTTGCCTTTTTATTTGTTGGTGGTGCCCATTTTGTGCAGAAGCTTTTTGTTTGATGTAGTCCCACTAGTTGGTTTTGCTTTTGTTGCCTGTGCTCTCAGTGTTAAATCCCAAAAAAAGACCCTGTACAATGATCATGTTTGAGTTATTGGACTAGAACTAAATCTTTGCATCTCATTTCATCCTGCCCCTGTATGAAGGGCTTATCTCTTAAGATTCTGGCATACATAGTTAGTAGATTTTGAGCAAAACCAGAAACCAATGAGGGACACTAGACAGGGGACCAGTTAAGGGAGGGTCCCTTTGCACAATGCCTTTTCCCTAACCTTGGTGAGAAATGAGAGATGGTGAGCATCTTAAAAGTCAGGGACAGAAACTCAGTAAGGGCCTGGTTCCTGGCTCAAATATCATAAATCTGTAAGCCTACCTTCAAAAGAATCAATTATCACTTCTCTACTCTATTAAAATCCTTGTCAGAATTATGTGAGTATTCTAATGGTAGGTGGAACTGTTCAGTGGTCTCTGCTGCTATGGAACCAGGAGAAGCTGATAACTATTATGGGCAATTATTTCAAAAAGGCTGTTTGCTTTTTAATAACAGATCAGCAACAGTCTGTGAAATATTTCTCTTTATTTTGTTAGGGCCCATGTCAGCTCAACCTGGGGCTCAGTTAAACCAGAGTCCACAAAATTTGATAGGCATAACTATTCATTGTTAGTATTTCAGACTTTTTAGTTAGTATTTCTGGCACTTTTTAATATGCCAGGTGTTTGGAAGTGAATTACTTTAGGCAATAAAGAGTAAGGGGCTTTTACATGCCTTTTTTTATATAATACAATGTCCCTAAGATGAACATATTATTATCCCCACTTTATAAGTTAAAGAGAAAAATACACTAAAGTTAGAAAACTGCCTTAAAATTACTCAGCTACTGAGTTGAAAGCCCATTTAAACTTGTGTCTGCCTGAATTTGGAGATCAGGACATTAGCATTACTTCTGCATGTGGTTAACCTAGTGTTTCCAGATACATATTTGAGTCACCAGTAGACCCTAAATGCAGAACCCTGTGAAAGGCAGTGCTTTCTGACTTGTAAGTGATAGTGATGATAACCTGCCTTCATTGGTTTTATTTGATTTCTGAATCCATATTCTCTACCAGAGTACTTGACCCAATTTAGAAAACGTCTCAAAGTGTAGCCATGATTCATAGTAGAAAGAAAAAGGCAACTTACTATCAGATTAGTTAATTTTGCCCAATAGCCATTAGACATCAATTGATATTAATCTCTATAGTGAGGCTTATATTTACATTTTCTAAGGTAACTCTGAATTCATCCTTTTCTATTGTTAATTTACTTCACCATTATTTTATTATTTATTAATTTACTTATTTACTTACTGAATCATACATTGTAGTAAGTAACCATAAATACTGTTTTAAGCATGGCATGGTAAAAATAGATGTATTCATAAACAGTACTGTTACTTGCTATTATTGATGCTTACTTCAGATCCAATACTAAACAGATATAAATATATACATGGGCCTCTATCTTTTTAAATGAAGTGTCAGACTTATTATTACTCATATTATTACTACTCATAAATAATTATGGATATGATGTTCTTGAAAGTTAAATTTTATATAAGAATCTGCTGTTGAAATAACACACTTATTAAATAATTTTTATAATAGCACCCATTTGTAAAATGAATTAAATTTAAAATGACTTTTTAAATAACTCCTTTCAAAGTACAAGGAACCAAGTATGTAAAGAGCTGTTTAGCCTTTTAATGTACATACTTCACCTATCCAGAAAGAAAATGTGAACTACATTGCTGGTGTCCACAGATGTTTGATGTCTAGGATGCATAATTAAAAAATACATTGTTCCTAAAATTATCCAACTCCTTCTTAAATCTTGTTGTTGTGCTTTTTTACTGGTCATTTTATTTTATTTTTTTTTACTAAAATACTTGGATTACAAATACTTTTCCTAAATTTAAAAAAGGAGACAATTAACTCAGTATTTTCTAAATGAAAAATGGAAACCAAAATGTTCATTGAAAAATGGCATCTATGCTAACCTCTGATACTACCTTTTTCAAAATCCTAATAAAGCCAGAGTAAGATACAGAAAAATCTGCTGGAATCTTGGAAGAGGTACCATTAACAATAAAGCCAGCAGGCCTGGCCTGAGAAATGGAATTAAATCAACAATATCAATGATCTATTATTGCTACTTACCCTAGATCAAGTATGAAGAGCAGAGGTAGTTTCGTGTTATCTGAAATGTTAGCCTGAGTCTCCTTGCTCCTGCATTCATGGTAAGATGCGTGCAAATGTATAATTTCATGTTAGATGAAAGTCTAAAGTCCTTAAAGTGGATACTGAAATGAGGGGAAAGAAAGAAAAAAAGAAATCACACTTCTTAGGATAAAATATTATAGACTATGTAAAAGGTAACATCATGCTTACATGTAGAAGTTCTGAAGAAATAGGGAGAAGAAAAACATGCTAGAGTGTTCTTGGGAGCATGCACATAAAATACAGAAATCTGGGTTCATATTAAACATGATTAAAAGTCAGAAGAGGAGACAGTGGTGTCAGAGTAAGACAAGATGGCTTGCAGGGCAGCAAGGTGAGATGCAAAGACTTTAAGTTGAGATTAGAAGGAAGTCAACATAAAAGAGATTTCAAGAGTGAAATAGCTCTAACAAAATTTAAAAATAAAGCAGCATTGGCAGCAGAAAAGAGCAGCATCTACAAAATGGGAAATAAAATCAGTAATGTAATGGGAAAACAGAATTTCCCAAAATGCACAATTAAAAAGCAACTGTAAAAGATGAGAGAAAATGATAGGCAGACAAGACAAACGGCTGAAGCCCAATCAATGCATCATTGGCGTTATAAAGTAGGAATGAGATATGGGAAATGGACCAAAGTTCCAGCAAAGTCAGAGCAGTATGTATAGGGACTTTTCTGCGTTAAAATACTCCTTTGTATACAGAACAATGCCTTCATTTGGTTCAAACAAAAAAACCACATCTGTAAGCATCTTCAAAAATTATTGAATTGCAATTTTTTATTATGAAAATGTTCAAATACACAGAAAAGTTGCAAGAATAGTAAGACAAAACCTGTATACATCTTAACTAGATTCCGCAATTGTTATCATTTTGCCACAATTGGATTTTATACATGCAAGGGCATGGTGTGTGTGTTTATCTGTGTGTGTGTTTATGCACTTAAATTCTGCATGAGAATTCAGGTAGAAAATATTTCATTACAAGGGAACAAAAACCGGTTGTCTTCAAAATTCTCTCTTGTGAATCAAATTTGCAGAAGACAAGGGAACAATATCTACAATGTTTTGAGAGGGAAAGGACATGATCCAATTATTTTATGCCCAACCAAGCACTCTTTAGTAAATACTGAGAACAGAAAAGCATTCTTATGTAACTAATATACCAGAAAATATATCATTTATGTGCCCATTGTTAGAAAAAAAACTTGTTTAAAAATGCATGTTAGCTAATTTGAGAAGTAAATAATATTAAAAGCCCAAGAATAAAACTTAGATGGGAAAATGGACTAAGATAAGCATGGAATTCAATAATATGCATGATTAACTGTGATGTAAATCTGTCAAGAGAATGTAGGTTCCAAAAATGGTTGCATTTTGGAGATAAAGGTTTATATAGTGTTAAAACCTGTTAGTAAAAAGAGTTAATGAAAGGTTTGAGAGAATGCAAGCATGCTATAGTATTGTTATGTAGGAAAATAAGAAGATTCAACTTTATTAGCTCTCATATAACAAAAAAATACAACTTGGGGAATTCATAGAAAGTAAAAACAGAAACGACAAAAACACTAAAAAGTGAGAGAAAATACAAAATAATCAAATACAAATCTCTAGTATATTAAAGTCTCCAGTAAAGGGAAAGAATACCAGGTAATTAAAACAAAATTGAATACTATCTTTTATGCTCATAAATTAGAAAATATAATGAAAAAATAGATTACATTCATAGTTGAAATGAACACCCAAAACTACTAAGGAAAGACTCCAGGATATAGTATGAAGACCTAATAAGTACATGCAATCTTCCAGAAATGGAATAAGTATTAGGAATAGAGTTGTGAAAGAGCTTACAATTTAATTATACAGGACAGATTGAAGAAAAACTCTAGTGTGATGAGTGCTGGAGAAAGGAAAATACAGAGCATTAACTGAGCATATAGCCTTGAACAGTGGGGAAGAGAGTGGCTGGAAGATCGGTGAAAGGCTTCCGGTGGGAGAGCACCAAACAGGTAAAGGCGCAGAGGCAAGAAAGGGAAGGCGCTCTCAGCGCTGACAACTCCCCGTGTACCTAACGAACGTTCTCACGCTTTGTCATCAGGAAGTAGTGACACATGGCATGCATCGGTATGGCTATCCAACTTTAGGTATTGTTCCATTTTGAAAATAATAAATATTAAAACTTTAACTATAACTTTCTTGTTATCATACAAATAATGATACTTGAGTCTTTAAAGTATCCATATTCAATTTTGCGTATAACTTGAGCAGCATATTAAATTTCCATATTACTTTTTCTTTTTGCTGAATTGAAAACTCAAACTTTATATCAAAAAGTGCCACTGAATTTGGATTTCTGAATTTTTGAACACCAATTACATAAAGAAACTCCACAAGCTTTAAGAAAGAGAATCTAGTTACCCACCAAACACAGTATTATTTTAGCATCATTTGCAGCATTAATGGCCGACAATAATGGGTGATTAGTGACTTTTGAGTTCTAGGGAGAATGAATTTTAGCACCATAAGGCTATATTGACACAGAATAATATTTAATTATAAGATTTTTAAAGGTTTTTGAAGGTTTTGGTTTAATAAATTATTTCATAACAAAATTGTTGTGGAAATAAGAATAGATGTTACCAACTTCACTGATGCATTAAGACCTAAATATAAGAATTAAAACTATCAAATTACCAGGAAAATATTATGTTAGAGTCAGGAAAATCTTTTCTAAGCATAGCACAAAATCCAGAGAACCCCCCAAAAAGAAAAACTGCCAATTGACATTATAAAAACAAAAATGATTGTACATAAAAAATAATGTAAACTATTCAGAAAGTTAGCTATCATATAAAAATATTTGTAGGACAAACTATTTAAAACATATTATATAAAGAGTGTTTCAAATCCATAGCCAAAAGATAAATATTCTAATACAAAACTCTTTAGAAGTGCATCTTTAATGTAATCATCTTACATAAATTTTAAAATCTATCCAACATTTCCTATTATTTTCTCATATACTTGATTTTGGGTTTTTCCTGTTACCCGTCTTTAAAACTCCTTTAGTTGCTATTCGAATTTATAAGTCAAAATGACTTTTTGTAGTGTCTTTGTTTCAGTGATACAACCTCATTGAAAGGAGTAAGAGCAAAGGGCTGGCTGAGGTAACTTTGGAGATTAGTGTCATCTGTAAGGCTATAGGCAAAGAAAATTGTAAATTCTAGTTGAAAAATTGTTTCCCATGGAGTAATAGTTAACAATTCTGAAACCACTGCACATTATACTGGAATTGAACAATTAAGTAAATGAATGTTGTTGGATGGTAGGGACCTGTTGGAGTGAGAGTTTTCAGATGAGAAAGGGGGGAAGCTAGAATGACCCACGTGGTAATGAATCAGTGTTGGTGACATCACTGTGTACTCAGATTTAGCTTAATATAGATATAGATTATTACATATAGAAATATTTACATATATGTATATGCACACAGGTTAGTATATATACAATATATCTCTTTGCTCTGTCAGAGGACCAAGAAGCCATTACACACAGTAGCAATGATCACACTCAGAACCCAGAATTTTGTTTATAATTCCATTCTCTAGCAAAAAGAAACCCAGGCTCTCTGGTGAAATGCCTGAATCTAGAACTGGGAAGGAAATATGCCAGATGAGTTTAGAGCATCTTAGAGTGCGAGAAAGTAAGGAAGTGACCATCCCCAAAAGATAGGAGAATGTCAAAGGGATATATCACTAATAGAAAGAACTCCTGTGACCAAAGTTGAAATAATCTGAGAAAAAATAGTACTGGATTATGAACCAAAGTGTAAAGTAAATATTTATGGGTTCACACTCATGTAAATAAATGATTTTGCAAAAAGTAAGTGGGATAGAATCAACAAATCTCCCATGCAGAAGAATTCCAAATAATTTATGTTGATACTCTGCCCTTAAAAGAGTTAGCGTAACTCCCTACTCTATAGATATGAGCATTGCATAGGTTTCTTAAAGATTAAGGTGTGGAAAGGGAGGGGGAGAAAGAGTGACTTTGCAGTGGAGAAACCTGGCAAAAACTATCTCAAATAAAGTAGTCAAAGTTAAGGTTAATTAGAAGTCATATTAATCATATGTATACTTGATATGATGTATGATAAGAATAGCACTTTGCGTTTGTGTCCTTCTTCCCAAAACATGTAACTCCAATTTAATCATGAGAAAAACAGACAAATACAGAGAAACATTCTGCAAAATACTAATAGTCCTTAAAATTTTTAGTGTGACTAAAAATAGGAAAAGTATGGGTGTGTCCTGAAACAGAATAAACAAATTAGGGATAAACTGAGGAAAGCTGAATAAAGTATGGATTTTGTTAATACTGCATGTAATTATTGGTTCATTAATTGTGACAAATGTACTAATACTAATATAAGATGATAATTAGGAAAACTGAGATGGGTTAAAAGGGACTCAAATATTAGGCATTACTTTTGTAAGTCTGAAACTGCCCTACAATAAAAAGTTTACTTAAAATAGTCTTTTTAATCAATGTTGCTGGAACAATTGGGTACCCATGTACCAAAAAATCAGATATTAAACCAAAAATTTAAAAATATTAAATGAGTCATAGAACATGAATCATATATGAATTTTCTAGAAGAAAACATAGCTGAACATATTCATTACTTGGACTTAGGTAAAGATTTCCTAAATATGACACAAAAAGCATAAGTAATAAACTTTTAAAAATTGATAAATAAGACAAAATTAGAACTTCTGTTCTTTAAGTGTGCTCAATACAGACCAAAAGGCAAGACATTTATAAATTTATAAAAAATTTTCATGTAAACAAAAGACATATTCAGATATTTATTTTTTTCTTAATAGAATAAGACAAAAATACTTATTAAAAGGGCAAATTACTTGAACAAACACTTTAAAAATAGAAAGTTATTCACATACAAAGAAGGACATGAAAAATTTTCAACATCATTTCATTATTCATTAGGACAATACAAATTATTTCAAACTCATGAGAATTGCTAGAATTACAAAAATGGCTGACAATCCCAAGTGTAGGGAAGATATGGAGCCACTGAGCATTTTATACATCACCAGTGGGCACACAGTATGAGACTGTTACTTTGGAGCGGCCATTTATCAGTTTCTTACAAAGTTAAGCATGCAGTTATATAACCTGGAAGTCCTTCTCCTAGGTATTTACTCAAGAAGAGTGGAAATAGACATTCACACAAAGAATTGCTATTGAATGTTCATAGCAGCTTTGCTCATAATAACCAAAGACTGGAAATACAAATGTCCATCAACTGGAGAACAGATAAACCAATTGCAGAACACTCTACAATGGATGGTACCCAGAAATAGGGAGGATAAATTGCTTTAGACACCACAAGTAAATGTCAGTAGCATTATGTTAAGTGAGAAAAAGTAGACACAAACAGCTATATTCTATTTTCCATTTGTAAGAAGTTCTAGAAAAGGCAAAGTTACAGTGATGAGAAAGCAGAAGAGTATTTGCTTGGGGCTGAGGGTAGGGAAGGACTTACTGAAAACAGACATGAGAAAACTTGGGATGACAAAAATATTCTATATCATCATTGTGGTTATTTGTGGATTACATTTGTCAAAACTCATGGGACTTCACACTTAAAATGGCAATTTTTATATGTCAATTATGCCTTAAAAAGTCTGATTAAAACATAAATTAATTTTCATATTAAATTAGTACTGTTCAGCTGTAAACATCTAACTGCTCCTTTCATGGCTCTTTATTTGAACTGTTTGGAATGGCATATTTACATCTCACTTTTATGTTATTGAACCTTAGGATCTCTTTAACTTCATTTACAATTTTGTTATGAAAGAAAAGCTATCTGAATGTAGTAATATAATTTGGTTACTGGGCCTAAATTTGCTATTAATTTCAATAGAGTCACTTAAATTATATCATTTATTTCACCAAAATCAGCCTGTTCATCAAGAAAATAATCTATGTGATATACCATGTGAATCAAAATCACGAAGTAATTTATTTGAAATGTTAGTTCATACTACTTGTAGCCTCATCATATTATCTAATTCATTTATAGGTTGTGAAAATATTTTCAAAAGATATAGTCTGAAAACCAGATTTCAGACCAACAATGGCTGTTTTTAATCTATTCATTCTTTTCAGCTGTTTTCTATGGAGTATACTCAGTATACTTTCAGTCTTAGTCAGTAGTTACCTTTAAAAAAAAATTAATGGGCTTTTCCAAATACCCATCTTGAAACCAGAAGAAACCATGTTCTTTGGATCAATTTCTATTATTTCACATTTTATACATATATTTTAAAAACCACAGATTAGAGGCATATTTCCTTTTCAGAAACATAACAGTTTGTGCAAACCCAGTTGTTATTAGAAGGCAGCGCCATCAGTGGATGACTCTAGAAACAAGCATAACTCAAATTTACTTTAGAAACCACAGATCTGGCTTGGATTGAAAGTAACTGAATCAGCTTGGTGTGTTCCTTTAAGCTGATCCAACTTCTCCATTTTCTGCAGAATTCAGAATTCCTTTAGTATTGTTAATCATGACCTAGAATTATCTCTAAGTTTGTTAGTCAATTGATTGAACATAGTTTCATGGTATAACTATTTCAAATGCTATTATTCATTTTATTTATGATTTGAGAAGGTGGATGATTTGCCAGAGGTCATTAGGAGAGAGAGAGAGAGAGAGAGAAAGACAGTGGGGACAGGGCAAGGGGAAGAGGGTGGGAGGGAGAAAGAGAGGCAGAGAGAAAGTGTTCAGAGTAAAAAAAGTGACAAACATTAGGTTTTGTGAATGCTTGGGTGGTGGTCTTTTCATTTCATGACACTGCTAATTAACACATGAGTGATTTGTGGGTCATGGATAAAATATGCAAGTAAATACCCAAGGGTGAATGCTGCAAACATGCAGGAAATTTTTATTGTATTTCTATAAGACTAAATTATTAGGCTTTCCATACTGGTAAACTTTTAATATGTGTGAAATAAAAACTCATATGTGATATAAACATATAATGTATTAATGGAATGGAAGTTTTTTCCATTTTTCTAAATTTTATAATAGAAAGGAAATAGTTCCATGCCTTATGAGCTATATTGCCTAAACTACGTGTGGTGCCCATGAAAATACACAGCTAATATTTCTAGCTGTGGGAAGCCCAAGTGATTGAAGGTCCCACCTGCTGCCCTGGATCCACCATCATGGCAGTGCCAAAGCTATATACTCGCCGACGTAGCTCCTGGCCAGTACCTGACATGGCGAGGCACTAAGGCAGGCTCGGTGTGGCGAGGCCGGGACTGTTCCATCTGGAGCCTCAACTTCATGCTTTCCCACCATCCTAGCTGCACTAATAGGTTCTCTCAGTACAATCCTCCTCATTCCTCTCTCTCCTTCCACAGGAGTCCCACAGCATCAGGGTGGGAAGGCTCTCCCACCTATTCCTGTTCCTCCCCATTAAATCTATTCCATGTCTAATTCCATCTTGCGATCCCTTTTTAAAGGCATAAACTAACACAGGTTTCTTCTTAATAGCTCTGATCTTGAGTTTCTGTACTTATAAAATATAGAAAAAGATCTTCACTTTGCTTACTGAGTAGGATTTCAGTTTGAATTCACAAAGAGGGCACTTTGAAAGCACTATTTATAAATGCATTGCACATATTTTCATCTAAAACACATTATTTCCTATACAAAGAAGAAACAAAAACACTATGAATAAACTGTGAAATGCCAGCAATTGTAAAATGTAACTCAATTCCAGAGGGAAAAAAAATGCGTATTTTAGAGTCAGTGAAAGTGATCATTATTGTTTCCATTATAAATAAGTATTTCTCAGTATAGGCAGCATACAGCATATCCTTCATTTCTCATAACTACTTTTGTGATGTATAGCCTTTTTTGTCTTGAAGAATACAAAATTAATAAAATTCCTCTACATGCTCAGTTCCAAACATTTGCTTACACATCTGGTTGCACATAAGAAGAAACATAACAGTTTGATTACACATATGTTACATGTAGTTTAGTGCAAATGCCCTTGAGACAAAAAAGGAAAAGCCCAGAAAGTCTCACTGATAATTGGATGTCATCAAGTGTTTTTATAAATTTCAAAATAACATCTTCTAATTCATTAACTGACTTCCACCAGAGTTCTCAGGCTAAAAGTGTTTTTATCATTTTGTGGATGGGCAAATGGAAAAGGTAAGTAACTTCATGAGGTCACACAGAAAAACAACCAAGGCCAGGGAGATGCAGTCCAAGATTTTGACCATTTGACAGGCTGCTTTAAGAGTCTGTGTCTTATAAATATATTAGCTTTGCAGAAATTCACTTTTTAAAAGATTATTACTTTCAGAAAACTATGCTGAGACTTCCAAAATTTTACCAGTAATGTGACTTTTTTTTTTAAAGCCTTGCAAAAATTAAGAATGTTAGTTCAGGATAAGTTTTCTGAGTCTTGAGTCTCTTGGCTTTTCCTCGTTTGTAAAATGTCACACTGGTCATATGAACTGAGTGGCTCTATTTTTAACAGCTGTGCTATGGCAACACTCTTGGGGGAAAACCTTTAGTAACATTAATAAGGTCTGGGCAGCCACTTTGACAAATAAAGCCTTGTGAATAGTGACACTGCCACCAGGAAGCACCCGCTCATCACGGGAGGAAGGTCACCGTGGCGGGTTGGCCTTGGTAGAAGCTGCGGCCCATCCTCTTTTTGTCAGCAAAGCTTTGATTTTCCGTCATTGTTTTTCCTTTTTGCCCATCAACTCCAAAATAGCAAAGGTGGAACCTTATAAAAAAGCTTGTTTTTTTAAAAAAATTCCTCTGTCCTCTCTGCTTCATCCTCTTCTCTCCCTTTGCTTATTTTTCAGAAAACAACGATCTGTTTGTTCTTAGTTCATTTTCAGGTATGTGTTGAAACAGTTCTGGGTAATAAATAGTTAACAGGACATAGTCATCATTCCTTCAGAGATTCTTTGGAAATCTCAAATCTTATGGCACTTACATGCTTCCTCTCAATGGCATGCTATCAAAATGTTTGCTATTTAGTTTATCAACAAATAATATTCTCTCATTATTGGTCTAGTTCCCAAATTTCCTGTCTTCAATATAACTGTGCTTCAATTAACAAAAAAAGAACGAAAACAAATATACTAAATACTTAACTATATTCACAATGTTGTGTGAGAAATCTTTATTTTTAGCCTCTATCCCAGATTTGTTTTACACATGTATCTACCTGTCTGCTAGGCATTTGCAAACTCAGTATGGCGCACACTATTGATTTTGCCTCCATATCTGTTTTCTCCTCTATAAAGTCTCAGTTTGTGGTGCTGTTATCCATGCAGATGCCCAAGTTAGGAACTAAACTCATACTCTTCCTTCACCCTAACACTGCCATTTATAATCAATTACCTAAGCCCTTCTAATTTTGTCTTGTTAATTTTCATTAGATTAAAACTTTCTACTTCTGTGTCTGCTTTTGCTGAGGGTCTCATTTTCTACCCAGAATAATGGAACAAGTTTTTAAATCATCTGTCAAACTACTTTTCCAATACTTCCATTCTGCTGCTAGATCAACCTTTTTAGAAAACACAAACTTCGCTCCCCTTAAAAATCATTAAGGGCTTCATTTTTGAACATATGATCTTTAATTTTATTTAATAATGTATGAGTTTCTTGCTTATCTTTCCTATCCTGCCTATTGATATATGACTGTCAAATCATATACTTTAACAAGTCCCAGTATTGGAAATTGTTTCATAGCTGTAGGTCTTCATATACACATGTACTGTATTCTGTGACTGTACTGTGTGATACCACAGTTTATGATTCACCTGTCAAAATCTGACACAATTTTATATTTCCAGTACCAAGCTGTAATATTCAACTAAGTTCAACATTTAAGTTATTTCTCTCTGATATGGCCAAGATAGTAAATGTTAGCTGTTACAACAGACACATTAAAACCTCAGTGGCTTTACAAGACAAGGTTTATTTCTCAATTCCGTGAATATCTCTCCTTCAAGTAGACTCAGAGTTCCAAGCTGTTTCTTTATTGTGGCTCTTCAGCCTCCATAAGGCCTTCTTGGTCATTATCAAAAAGAAAGAGAGAGGAAGGAGGGAAATTGTCTTTTAGGTGATTTACAGTCCACAATCAGACATCATCAGATGGCCTCAGACTAACTGCAAAACTGTTGTAAATGTGTGAGGGTTGTTTACCATAATCGCTGGCCTGCCTGATAAGAATCACAGCCCTGGTCTGTACTTCTTTACCTTGCCCGCACTTGTAGAATTGCACGTGTTACATATAATGCATTGCCATTGTGCGCTTGCTTTTCTCTCTCTCCAACTTGAATATGAGCTTCTTGACAACACAGGAAGTTTCCTGCTTGTTGTTGTTTGTACAGACTCAGACAATCGCAAATGATAAGTGTTTATGTTTCCACAATGAACAATACATGCTGAGTTGATGTTTGGGTGTGAGCAGGACCAAATACGTGGAGGCAGTTAAATGTAGTGCATGTGTGGCAAACAGCCTATCGACTTGGACGATAATGGCTAGTACAGTAAATATTACAGAGGCTTTTTCATTCTTATGTATGAAATGTGAATGAAATTTTTGGTCTATGCCAGTGTGCCTTATTGCATGCTTATTCAACGTGTGAATATAACTTTTCAAGGTAATTTGTGCCATTTGGCAGGAATGCCATTTTACGGCACTCCAATATAAACAGACAGTAAGTCCTCGCTGGGGGAGACTAACATCTCTGCTTCATCAAGATTTCCCCATGGCTTTTAATACACATATGCTGTGTTATGTGCACTGTACGGCTGTTTCAAGCTTAGTCCTGTTTTATATGTCAGAGAATCCTCCTTTATTATTAAAAGATTAAGTGTCTAGAAATCACAAAAAAAGATCTGCACTTGAACTACTGACGCTTCTCAGTGCATGTGGAACTGGAGAACGGCGGGCTTTATGACCTGCGCTCCATGACGCTGCCAGGCCGCAGCTTTTCTCACCTAACTACACCACACATGATGGGAAGTTTTTCTCTTTGTGGGGTGAAGAGCTTCAGCTCCAGCTTCTTCTCATGTCATTAATTGGCCAAATCACTGATTCCTGCCACCAACACACTGGAAACAAAATGGAGTTCTTGAGTCCGTTGCTTTGTGGAAATTGCTTTCAACATACATATTTTTAAGTCGCAAATACTTTTTCATAAATGCTCCCATCCTACATTCTACAGTGTCTGTATTCCTATCTGGGGATGACGGAAGCTGAGTGGAATCCTTCAGCAGTGGGATAATTAATCTGCTAGAGTTGTGCAATGCTGGGGAGACGCTGTGGGTGGGAGACCAATATGAGTCTCCTGCTGTGGTTTGAAAAAAGTCACATGGACGAAGTAGGTTACTAGCAATACAAGTATTTAACTGAAGTATTTAAATCCGTGGTAGACAAGAGTTCTAAGAACAGAATTTGGGAGAAAATAATTATCATAGTTCTCTTGACAAAGACATAATGGAACCGACAGGAACCCCTCCACAGCTCAGGGTTTGAATATTGTCATATGAAGACTGGCTTCAGTCACAACTAGCTAGATTAGCAGTAGGTTGCTCTCTCTCTCCATCTTCACTGAATTGGCCCATATACAAAATCCTTGTAAAATTTAAGTGGATTCTCATGGTGGACAATTGACCCCAAATCCTTAGTCAATGCTCCCAAAGCTTGCATGCCATTTAGAGTGTCTGTGTTGGGTTCAAGATATAGGTATTTAGCCTTGGCATCTTTTTTTCAGAATGGGCCTTCCTTTTGACAAACTAAATCCCAAATTCAGACTTTTAATTCCATCCCAGTGAGTTTTCCTCTCTTTGGGGAAGATGGTTCTTGACATTGTTTCCCTTTCCTACCAGCAGATATCAGTTGGGAATATATAAATTCATTAAACAGGTGAGCCTTTGATAATCTTAGAATGCTCTTGATCATTCGTATCCCTTACCTCCAGCTCAGAAACCTTTGTGTTTGACTAATAATGGATATTGGAGCAGTGTTGTTTGCCTAAACTATTCTGTTACAGTTTTTTCATGGGACAGTGAGTATCAGTTTAATTTACATTTATTTAACAGAGTGATAATTCTTTTGATTTGAGCAAAATACACATCAGCTAAATGTGACTTGCCTTTTCAGTAAAAAACAGGGATCCCTAAAAGGGACAGTGGCCAGACAGAAATAGAAATAGAAACCTTTTTAGTTATCTCAAGCCAAAAAAAGATGGATTGTACAGAATTAGATTCTCCCTTACACCTTATAGAATGACTGGAGAAGGTAGAGTCAGGGACTCCTATTACGTTAGTCAATTCAGAATTGCGATCCTGTGCCCAGCAAGCTCCTGTTGCTGTTATCTAGGCTACTCATCCATCTCTTGGCAGTAGGTTACCAGGCCCCGGGATGCCAGGTCCACCAATGTAACTGGCACGGACACTCACATCTTGAAGGACTCTGTTGGAAACAGAAATACTTCACCTCTGTCTTCCAAAACTAACCTGTGTTTATCTAGAAACAACTAGATAAAACTGCTAGAACCAAAGTCATTTCCAGAAATTTAGTTCAAAGGAGTGATGGGAAGGTAGATTGTAAGTTTCCCAGGCTGTGTACTTGCAGGCTATGTTGGGAAAGTAATTTTTTAAAAGATTTTCAGCCTGTATTGTAAAGGAGGACTCTTACTGAGTACCACTAAATACATTCAGCCCAGGCATATGCACTACACAGAGATGAAAGGATCTAATAAGAGAATGGTGAGAAGTGTGAAGGATGATTTTAAACTGAAGAGAGCACCTCCTATGTAAGGAGGGATTAAGATTCTTAAAAAATATTTTAAAAATCACACAGTTCTTTAAAATGACTTAGATGTTTTTGTAACAGATCGTCAGCAGCAAATAGAAGAAATACTTGTTGATTTTTGTTTTCACAATTAAGAAATTTTAATTGAGGTCTTTTTATTGCTGATGTAGATCTAAATAGAAATATATACATTTCCCCCTGTTTTGCTCTATTTAAAATTGTATATCATTGCTATAAAATTGCTGTGACATTTTAGGGGCTTGTCTAAAATCAGCTAAGCCTTTGTCTACTTGATTTTTTTCTCAATGACAAGTATGTATCATATTATGTCATTAGTTGTTTTCATGTCAAGAGTAGTATCTTAAAATTGAGAAAAACTTAGTGAAAAGACACACAGCAATGACAGAAGCTACCCTCAGGACTGTTATGAAGTGTTTGACCCAACTAATCAAAGTGTGTAACGATACAGTCTTTCTACTGCCGTTCCGGTGTCTGAACTGCCTTTGGAGATTGTCAGCTGCTGGTAGATTGTTTGTATCACAGATTTTCAGCAAAAACATGTGTTGTGAAGGTAATTAGAACCAGTGACCATGTGTTTTGAAAATATATCCCATTACAGAGTTTCTGAGCTATTCCACTGCTCCAAGGATTTTATTAATTTGGTCTGTATGTTTCTGACTATAGTTTTTAAAAATACATTTTTTAGTAATGACAAAGGTGATATCACTCAATTTCTTTGGAACAGATAAAGGTTTTGAGTCTTGTTGGAACCTGCAGTTTTGAGTTTTATTCTGGGACTTGGATCTTGAGCCAAACATGGCCCTTCTGGCAATCATCTCCATACTTATCTCACCAAAAAGATTTGGAATAGATAGCAGATACTGGATTTTTTACCAAAAAATGTTTTCTGACTTTGCCTTTTCTGATGTATGACATTGAATCTACTACCCTTCCTTTCACTTAGGGCAACAAAAGATAAGTAAAGACAAAATAAACAAAACAAATGTATTGCAACTCAATGTCAACAATCGTGGGATCATTAATATTTGAATAGAAGAACTAAAAAATACGCACATCAATCTGTGTGTTCATGCATTTGCTCCTCACCTTATCCTATCATGGGCAAAATCTGTGACCCTCTGGAAAGGCTTTTCATCTGACTAAATGACTACACAATTTCATGTCCAGATTGGAACATTTTTGAGAGTAAGATGGGACTCTATTCCTAATCATACCAAAATAACAGGTGCAAACTTTATCTGTTCCAGCAAACGTGGATGTAAGCATGTATCTACATATTGACTGTGTTAAGGTAATAAAAAGGTCTATCCTTCCTTCTCAGCACACCTCACAATAGGCCTATTTGTGCCTGATATTTTAAAGGTACCATTTTGTGTCTTTTACTTGAATGTATTTTTCAGGTGCCAAGGCAGAAAACGTCACTGGGGGAGTTGACATACTTTTTGTTTGTTATGCTGAAATATAAATGAGGTCATCAGCAACTACTCTGAGAACATTTCTTGAGAGAATGTCTAAAGGTTGATTAAGTAAGAGAGACAAAATGTACAGAAACTATGGGCTAGTGAACTGAAAATAAACTTTATTATTTCAATAGAGCTGGATTTACTGTACCTGAGAACTCTGACAACTAAAATGCAAGTGGAAAACACAGATCATATGAAGAACCAGAAATAAAATATGAATGGATTGAGTCAAATTTATTACTACTGCCAAGAAAAATAATTGAAAGTCCACATAATTCTGATGCCCTTGCATAAAGGTCTACTTTGTACCTAAGATGGCATCATGATGCTTTTGTTTGTATATTTATGTGAGGTCCCATTGCATTTTGGCAAATTGGCCAGTATCATCATGAGTCATAACAATGTTCAAATGACAACAAAATAAAATTTTTTATTTTTATTTTTTGTTCAAAACAAAAAAACCTGTTTTGAACAGGTTGAATTAATTTAAAAACCTAGAGATATTATAGCACTTAACACAGACATAAAACTGTATACTTTTGTAAGAAACAGGTCATGTTTTTATGTTGCTCAGAGAAGCCAAATGACAATGTGGTCCATCTGGATTTCTTGAAACTCTACAAGTGTAAACTCCTAGGCATTTTCTGATAGAAAATGGATTGCAGTGTGTTGTTTAAAATATAGTTAAACATTCATAAAGCCTTCCCAATACTATATTTATAGTACCCAAACACACAGTGACATGCACAGTATATCATCTGTTCAAGAAAACTTCCATTAATGGGTTTCTAAATGATTAGTTACAAAAGTAGATCCCATAATTGATTTATAATTTTTCTTTCAAGAATACTATGTTTATGAATATTAACACAAACCTCTTATCAAAGCAATTACTACATTCATGTTCAGAAGCCTGTTAAATGTAGCAAATGTAATTGACTATTTGAGAAGCATATTAAGTAAAATTTCTTATCTGAAATATGATAGATGGCATTATAAACAAGCCTTTAAAAATCTCAAGGTGTAAGTCCTTGGGAAAAAAAGTGTATTTCTACAAGTCTAACAATAAGAGTATATAGAATCTTGTTCTGATAGAGAATAACTGTCATCTATACTACCAACTACCACTTGAAATATTTAAAATGTTAAGACTATTCTCTTGGGACTCTTGCTGATTAGATGCTGTTAGTGTCTAGAATAAAGCAAATTGAGTAGTACTCCTTTAACAAAAGTATCTTTGTAATATAGTTAAAAAAAATAATTATGTCCACATCTATTTATTGTATCTACCTGTTTAGCATTGAACTACCTATCTAAAATGTTACCTGTTATTCATAAAGAGAAAAATTTGGTTCACATATAATTTTTTCAAGATTAATTTGATATATGAAATAAGCAATATTGGCTTACAAATAGTATTAATTTTTATTGCCTCACACTAAAAATTTAAATAATACAATGAATTTTTGAATGATTTTCTCAATCCTTTAGTATCCTGTGTCTTGGACAGGTGGAACTGATTTCCGCTTTCCTTTGTATCCTTCTGCTGTCTGTATGAATTTAACAAGGAATGTCCTCCTATTTTGCAGGCAGAACTGCCAACCTAATTAGACTGTGAAACCCCTGAGGCCAGGAGGTGTCTTAATTTTTCCCTTCTGATTACTCGTTAACACCATATAGCACATTCAAGATGCTCAATAAAGCATTTCTTTTACTTTGAACTTTTTATTTTCAATAGCTTGGAGTATAAGGGGAGATGGCAAAGATGGTCGAAGGAGTTTCCATATACATTCCTCTCAGCTTTCCCTAATGCCCACATAATGTATACCATGGTGCTTTGGTCAATACTAAACCACTAGCTTTGGTAATACTGTTAACTAAACTAAAGACTTTATTTGAATTTCACCAGTTTTTCCCACTAATGTCTTTTTTTTCTGTTCCAGGGTTCAGTACAGGGTACCACATTGCATTTAGTTATCATGTCTCTTTAGCCTCCCTTCATCTATGCTAGGTTCTGTGTTTTTCCTTGTTTTTTATGACCTTGACAAATAAGAATGAGTGAGCAAATTTATTGAAAACCAACTAACCTACCTTATTATGTGTTTGTGAATAATGAGAACTGTATTGTATAAACTATGCACTTATTCTATTATTGCATTATAATTATTTCTCTTAAAATTTCTGATGTATATTATTATGTAATGTAGCTTAAACGTTAACATGGAAGCAAATATACTAACCAAAGTTACCGTTTTTATTCTGATTGTGAGTTTCAAATGTGAAAATAATTTCCAAAGGTAAATGATCATAGGTTTCTTCAAGGAATAAGAATTAAGAACCAATGAACATGTAGTGCTAGTGAGACAAAGACAGAATGGATTCGGGTTAAGAACATCTACTTTGAATTCAGAGAGACCTGGGTTTGGTCACGTACTTGGCCATTTACTTACTATGTAGATTCAGGTGAGTTACTTATTTCCTAAAGCCTAATTTTTTGTTTACTTAAATAAAGAAAATAATGTTACTTACTTTACAAGTTATACTGAAGACTAAGTGGTGTAATTAATGTCCCTTATTAAATTAAAATTAGCTATTAAATAAATATAATTAATGAACTAAAAGAAGGAAGCAGGAAAAGGAGATTAAAAAATGATCATTCAAGAATATAAAGGTCTTATTCAACTGAACAAACTATAAGAAATCTAATTAATAAATAACTTATGGAAAGTATGCATACCTTCTTGAGAAAACCCAAGACAATTAACTCACATGTTATCTGTTGATGTTTTTATTTAATATTTATCAGAAAGCTGTATAATTGGAGACTTCTATAAACTTTTAGTGTCCTTATAAATTAGTTTATCTCAATAAAATACCTTATTATTAATGTAATGCACACTAATGGCCGCTCCCACGTTTTAACAGTCTACTGTGACACCAAAGAGCTCAGTTAAGAGAAAGACTTTGTCACACTCTCAGCCATTGGCTAATGTATTCTAGGCACATTTCTCAGCAAATTTATCCATTGTAGAAAAGTCACATGTTTTATGTTCCCTAAATAAAAAGTACACTATACTAGAGATATTTTATGGAGAAAACTTCATCTTCAGAAAATAGAAAAATAATTTTTAAAATCTGAGTTATTTTCACACTGGCAGTTTAGATGGGTTTCACATCTATTGCTTCTGGCTATTTCTATTTTCAGCAGCAAGTTCCGACTTCATGTGTCATTTTTTTCTGTTGGATTTTTCCACCAAGTTTAACAAAATCCCATTAATTGTGATTGATAAGGAAGACAGAGTTGAACTGAGGATAGAAAACCAAGCTGAAAGTAGTAATATTCTGGCATTTGTATTCAGCTTATATATTTCCAATGCTTTTTTTTGCTTTGTTTTAATTTTCTCATTTTATCTTTACCAAATATGTAAAGTTAATCAAGAGAATAACATTGAATTAAATATGCAATAGGGGAACTGAGCATAGACATAGTAATTTATTAGCTTTGTCATCCAGGGATTTCCTGGCAAAGCTGGTACTAATATCTGGTTCTCTTGAGTCATGATCCTTTTTACATTCCATAAAGCATATTAAGAAATCTTTTTGCTAAAATGAATCATCTGGAATAGCATAATTTCCCACTACTTGAACACACACATAGGTCTCACCGGAAGCCCTTTTCTTCTCCAGAGACAAAACATTCTGTGAAAAAGCAAAGTCTATGAATCAGAGAATGAAAGATGCTTTAAATGCCAGCATTACCAATAGAGTGGGAAATTTAGTCATATCTTGCTTAATATTTTACACAAAAAGATGAAAATGTGGAATTTTAATTGTATTTTTCCTAAATTGTGCAAATATTACAGGTTTCCTTCTAAATTCAACTAAGTGGGTGAACAAGTGCTTCTTAAAACAACAGTAACAAAAAACTAATGCATGCACAGAACACTACTGGCCATAGTGCATACAAAGGGAGCAGAGCCATTATATGTTCTGCAGGAGCAAGTCATCTGCTTGGAGATATAAGAAGTGTGTTGCACAGCCCTCCCCATGACCCCCACACACTATACATGCTAATCGTAAGGCCTTGTTTCTTTTTCCCTGCCCTTATCCCTCCCTTCCCACCCATCCTCCTCAGTCCCTTTCCTTTTGGTAACTATTAGTCCATTCTTGGGTTCTGTGATTCTGCTGCTGTTTTGTTCCTTCAGTTTTCCTTTGTTCTTATACTCCACATATGAGTGAAGTCATTTGGTATTTGTCTTTCTCCACCTGGCTTATTTCACTGAGCATAATAGCCTCTAGCTCCATCCATGTTGTTGCGAATGGTAGGATCTGTTTATTTCTTATCGCTGAATAATATCCCATTGTGTATATGTACCACATCTTCTTTATCCATTCATATACTGATGGACACTTAGGTTGCTTCCATATCTTGGCTAGGGCTGTGCAACACAGAGAAGACAAGTAGTGATTTTATAGCATCTTACTATGCAGATGGACAGTGACTGTGAAGGGGTATGTGGGGGGGACTTGGTGAAAGGGGAAGCCTAGTAAACATAATGTTCTTCATGTAATTGTAGATTAATGATACCAAAATTTAAAAAAAGAACAATATACATGTGATGCTGTTGTTGCATATAAAAAAACTAGCATTCCAACAAACAATATAATATGGCTCTTAGTATGTCCACACTGAATAACCTAAGAGATCATGGGGAAGGAAAAACAGTGAGCAACCAGGGAAGGCTTTTTGCTGGAAATCTGAAGTAGGTGTGTCTTAAAAAGTCGTCAAGATTTGAAAAGGCAAAGAGAGAGAGGAGGGCATTCCAAACTAAGGAAAGAATATGAAGTATAATGATATGAGTGAAAATTGGGAAATAATATTTGGAGATAAGTTCAAAGAATCTTAGAATTTTAGAACTTGAACTTCAAACATCATACAGCTCAATCTCCTGTTTCCTGTTTAGAATGCTAAAAATAAGAAAACAGGTGATTTGCCAGAGATGCACAGCTTATTAATGATTCAATTGGTACATGAATCAGGGTCTCTTCATTTTTGCAGTCTAGTGCTCTTTTAAATAAACAAGTTAAATGATACTACTTCACATTTAATTCAGTATGAATAAAGCAATTGAAATTAAAGACTGGAAACAGGAGGTTACTAAGGAGACGGCTTGAAAATACGTTGTGATTATTGTTAACCTGTAAGTTTCATCAAGTTCACTTCTGTTCCTGTTTCTGGCAGGAGATAGTACTTCTGAAGTCTAATGTGGTTTTTTGCAATTATGTGGCATGAAATGACTTCAGTAGTGCCAGAATATCATGAGTGAGACTGTACAGCAAATTTTCCACCCCATTTTCAGTGTTGAGATTCAAATACAGTTTGGTTAAAGATTCTAATGACTATTCCAGACTTAGGAAATGCAATGCACATGGTTTGGTGGTGGTCGTGGTAGAAGGGCAGGCATAGGCTACAAGCTGCTATTGTAGGTCTGATTCTTTCTTTTATTTTAATGACCAGAATGTATGTCAGATAATATTTTATGTGCTAATACAATTCATAGTGACTCATTAAAAGGCAAATAATAATTTGTGTGATTAGACATTTTAGGATCCAATTCTAATTAAATAAATAACTCAAAATTAAATTAACTAATTCAAATTCAATAAAACTTTATGAGTTCAATGGATATTTCTTTATGAATATTTCCCACATGCCAGGCACTTTCTGCGTGATCATGATACATTAACAAACAATCAAAGTCCTGTCCTCATGAAATGTATTGGCTAGTGGAAATTTAGTTCATTCCAGTTCATCTCCTATGTGCTAGATAATGTGACAAGAGGAGGGTGTGAAACGATGAAACAAAGTGAACCTCTTTTTTGAGTCCATTATTTTAAAATAGAAGGTAGATATAAATAATAATTACAAAACAATAAGGTACAATTTCCAATCAACAAATGCATTGTGTCAGATGCCACAGAGAGGAGCAAGTGAATTATTCTGTAGGCAGCAGACAGAAATAGTTTTACTAAGAAATGGGCTCTGTATGGGTTGCATTTAGAAAGCAGAGGTGAGAGTGATTGCGCGGCTTCCTCCGGAGGGCGGGAACCCCGGACGTGGCGGGGCCGGGCCGGCAAGGGTGCGGGGCCTGGGTTGTTCTGCTTGGCCGCTGGGCAGACTGACCTTCTGCGCCGCCGTCCAGCCCCGACGGGTTCCGCACCTTCCCAGGAGAATGGCTTCGGAGATGGAGTCATCGCTGGAGGCAAGCTTTTCGTCCAGCGGTGCGGTGTCTGGGGCTTCAGTGTTTCTGCCTCCGGCTCGCTCCCGCATCTTCAAGATAATCGTGATCGGCGACTCCAATGTGGGCAAGACATGCCTGACCTACCGCTTCTGCGCCGGCCGCTTCCCCGACCGCACCGAGGCTACCATCGGGGTGGATTTCCGAGAACGGGCGGTGGAGATTGATGGGGAGCGCATCAAGATCCAGTTATGGGACACAGCAGGACAAGAACGCTTCAGAAAGAGCATGGTACAGCACTACTACAGAAATGTACATGCTGTTGTCTTTGTGTATGATATGACCAACATGGCTAGTTTTCATAGCCTGCCATCTTGGATAGAAGAATGCAAGCAGCATTTGCTAGCCAGTGATATACCACGGATTCTTGTTGGAAATAAATGTGACTTGAGAAGTGCCATTCAAGTGCCTACAGACTTGGCACAAAAATTTGCTGACACACACAGTATGCCTTTGTTTGAAACCTCTGCTAAGAACCCCAATGATAATGACCATGTGGAAGCTATATTTATGACCTTGGCTCATAAACTGAAAAGCCACAAATCATTAATGCTCAGTCAATCCCCTGATAATGGAATTACCCTGAAGCCTGAACCAAAGCCTGCAATAACATGCTGGTGCTAAATAACAGTCTTTATGATATCAGTAAAGAAATACTTTTGAAATATGACAGTGATAAGTTGTAAGATTTAATCTCAAGTATAATGGATCATCCTGACACTTTGCTATTTATCATTGTCATGCTCACATTTGTATATATTTTTTAAGGTATTATTGATATATACTCTTATGAAGGTTTCACATGAAAAAACAATGTGGTTACTACATTCACCCATATTATTGAGTCCCCACCCCCCATACCCCATTGCAGTCACTGTCCATCAGTGTAGTAAAATGCCACAGATCCACTATTTGCCTTCTCCGTGCTACACTGTCTTTCCAGTGACCCCCCTACACCATGTGTACTAAACATAATACCCCTCAATCCCCTTCTCCCTCCCTCCCCACTCACCCTCTCCTCACCCCTCCCCTTTGGTAACCACTAGTCCTTTCTTGGAGTCTGTGAGTCTGCTGCTGTTATGTTCCTTCAGTTTTGCTTTGTTGTTATACTTCACAAATCACATTTGTATCTTGTATCTACTTAAGTTTGTCACTGTGACAACACAAGGAATAAGTTGTTTTCAGGTGAGGTTGAAAATGAAGCAGAAGTAGGATCAATCAGAGCATCTTTCCATTGAGAGCCCAGTGAAGGAGGCTTCAGATGCGAGCGCAATAGAATTTTAAGAGTGGCTACTCAGTCCTGTTTTCCTGGGATTGAAAAAAATTGTAAGGTATATTTAGTGGTATGTCCTTTAATGGGAAGTGTTTGCAGTAGGATAAAAACTGGAATTTGCCTCTCACTAGAGTTCTTTATTTGTACTTTTAATGTGTTTAATTGCATTATTATTGGTATATTTTGGAGCCAAGACTTTAGCTCCAGTGAGAAGAGAAGGCATAGAGTTCTGGTTCACAGTCCATAAAGAACAAATTTTTCAATGATTCTAGATGCTTGATATTTCTAATCAACATCAGTCAGTTTTACAAAATTCATTGTTATTTTAAAAGAGTAATTTGGATTTTCTTCTTAAGTTCTATTAAAATATGCAAAAATAAGTCAGATCTTAATGCAAATGCAATGATATATCTTAATGCAAATACAATGATATCTTAATACAAATGCAATGATATATCATGCAATGATATGATATGAAGGTGCTTTACATTTTATTTTGATATTTTTAAACAGTGAAAAACTAACTGAAAGCATTTGAGGAGTCATAATTTGGGGGAAAATAGGTAAACATGGTTGCTGGCTACCACAGGAGACTTATTCTTAGCTTTTAGCTTTGTATCTGGAATAGTTCTTTGCTTGCTGTCCCCCATCCCCAGTCTATTTAATGATTAAAGACTGAATTAACAAATCAACTTCATTTGGATCATAGCTCCATGGACATCCTTTAATTGCTATGAATCTGCATATATTTCTTTAATAATATTGTGTTACAGTACATCAGTTTAAAAAATCTTTGCACATTTTATGGTCACAACAAGCGATTCCTCCTCAGGATGAAAAATAGATATTGAGAAGTATCCTGTCTATGCCTCAGTCGTGGAAAGAATATTTCAAAAAGTTTTTTAACCCTAAATAATTTTATTTTGAATTTAAAACTTTGCACATAGGAAATAGTAAGCTTGCATATGAAACTATTACATGAATGGAATGTAAGCCATGAACTTTAACTGAAGTGTGCACATTCACTAATTCTGATAGATTGCTGCCCTTGATAGTAGTAGAAGAAATTAAAGCCAAAAGATGATTCTACTTATAACATTTTCAGAATGTGGGAAACCAATAAATATGGATTCTAATCTAGTTTAGGAATTTTGCTTAATTATCATGGTGGTTCTAACTGGATAATTTAATTATAAAAACAAGATAATACTATTAAATGAACTGAAAGTAATAATTATAGGAAATAATTCCGTTTTAAATATATTAGAGTTAAGGAAAAACAAATTGACTTTATGTCTACAAAGGTTTATCCATTTTTCTTATGCTAGAATTAAAAATGATTTTACTATCTAAATTAATGTTGATTTGTAACTTTTTTAGTAAAACAATGATAACTGTATGAATTGTGATGGAGTAACAGCTTTTTAAAGATGGGAATCTGTTTGTTGCTTTTCAAAACATTTTCTAAAGTGTGGGAAGAAAGCTTACAGACTTTCCAAGCACATTTATGTTTTTTCAGTGCTATTAATGACTTTAAAAAAAAAGTAGTTTAACTTTGTTTCTTTTTGTAAGAAGTTAGTGTCCTTTACAGTTCTGTGAAAGGACTTATTTTTTTACTTTAATATTTATTAAATTAAAAATGTTTGTTATCTCATTTGTAATGATTTAGTGTTTTAATTTTTTCTATGTTTTTATTTTAAAAAGAACATATACTTTAATGGGAATAAAGCTTTTAGATATTTCCCAGAATATTTATAAAACAATTCATTGACTGTTGAGAAATCCCTTCCAAAATGGTGACTTATCAAACAACCAATTATTAATTTTTAAAGCACAAATCGCATATTTTGTAACTCTTGTGTGAATTTCTTTTAATTGTGACCCTTAGTTGGAAACATCAGATATGTTTTGGAAAAGTCTTAATTTGAGAACACCAAAGGAAGCTAATCCAAAATCTAGTTAGCTATTAATAGACAATGCTTTACTGACATATGGGTAATACATTTCATCTTGAAATCTAAACTGAAGTTAAGTACTTTTGTTGTGGAATAGTGTCACTGTAACCTTTTCCTTATGAAGTTCAATAAACCAGCTTTGCCATAAAAAAAAAAAAAAAGAAAGCAGAGGTGAAGTTAAAATAAAACTGAATACTTTAGCAAATGTATAAAATCTTCCAATTTTGGAGTTGAAATGGTCATTTAAATAAGCAAAGGTTCTTATAAAATTTTACATACATCTTGCTTCCTATAAAATGGAGTGTGAATAATTTTTTCCCCCTTTTAATCCTAATAGTCATGGTACTGGTAACTTTTATAAGAAACACTGATTAATCAGATTTAATGAATGTAGATTAAGAATGTTTTTGCATTTTATATAATAAAATACAGTTCATTAAATATTATGTTTACAAGATAGAGCTGTTACACGTTAAATATTTAAATCTTTGCTGTTGATTACTGCTCATGAGTTCTACATTAAACTTAAGGCATTAAATGAAATTTGCATACTATACTGGCACTAAGCTCAGATGGAATCAGTTCTCACATTAATTTATTACCTTCTCTCTAATCATCTAATATGCTAATTACAATTTTTATCCAGCCAGACTGAAAAATAGCTAAAGAAACATAGTATTAAACAGTCGCTTAGATGTAGCTGGAAACCCTATCTTCAATTACTTTAAAAAGTTGGTTCAAGTAATTGGAAATTTCCTTGCACTAAAAATGCAAGCTGATGAGTTATATTAATTTTGGCAGCTAAATATTACTTAAAAATAATTTTGGAACTTCTCAAGCCCACCCAGTATTATCATTTATTTTCAGTGGAAAGCTTTCTTTTTACCTAATGAAAGATCCAAGATACCTAAATAAAAATAAAAGTATCCAGTGACCTTAGAAAACCCCCCCAAGGATGAGGGAAAATGCCCAATGAAAGAGCAAATAAAGAGAATGGACTTTTAATATCAATAATTGGTGGAGTCTATTTAAAACTGTGTAATCTATAAGATCAAAGTTATATCTGTAGTTCTTAGTGGAAAGACAGTTCAGAGAGTAACTGTTTAAAATGGATTCTTGAAAGGCAAAAGCTCATCATATTAAGAACAGAAATTGTAAAAATCTTTGAAAGAATTTATCAAATTTGTGCATGCTTGAAAGTTGTTTTTATTCCAAGGAATTTTGTTTCTTTTTTAATATGAAGAACTCTGGGTAAAGGTGAAAGGGAGATTCCTGAGGAGAATGATTTTGTTTTGTTTCCCTCTGTGATTAGATTACATGGTGTATCTTAAAATTTTCCTTTTCATACAGTGATTAGAATCATTATACATAACTTGAAATAACTTCCCTAAGAATTATTGTCATTCTTTTGAAAAATGGATGTACTAATGGGCAAATTCTTTTGGCTTTCTATTAAGTCCTCACAGTGGGGTTTAACAGACATATTTGGGTTTAAAGCTCCATACTGTGCCTTAACAGTTGTATAACTGGGGTCAAATAGTTATCCCTCTCTATCAGCCTCCTCACTTGCAAACCAGATTTTTGCGAGGCTTAAATTAAGCACAGTTCTTAAATTAAGTAATTCTCTTTAAGGACAGTTAAATTTTCCCTAATAATTCCACCAAAATAAATGGTAAACTTTAGATGCCTATCTGATGCTCTACAAGTCTGTTTTGTTTTCTTTTTCTTTTCAAGACAGTTGCCAGCAAAAGTATAACAAAACAAAACATGAAAAGAAAATACATATTATGTCCCTACTATATTCAGTGCTAGATTCTGTGTGAGTTACAGAAATGTAGCCCATGAACTCTACCCTAAAAAAATATTACAATCCATTAAGTTATTTAACTTTGAAGATGACAAGTTAGGATAAAGTTTCTGCTACATAATGAAGATTTTAGTTAGTGGCATGCATTCTTCTACACTGGAAACTTATCCTGGTGATATTGTCTGGATTTCTGTATGGGATTTGCTTAGATAAATATGTATATCCATCAATTTTTTTTAACTTCCATCAATAAAACTTCTTGGCTAGAATCCCAGAGCAGCCACCTTCTTCTCACTTTACTAGACCACAGTGTAGTGAAGCTGTACACGTTGAGGTGCTGGGTACATAGCGTGCACGGGAAGCAGTCTTTGGGGAGAAGGGTTTAGGAAGTTATACCAGTTCTTTTGGGTATTATTTTGAACATACAAGGGAATGTTTACCAAACAGCACCCTAGTGATTACTGAAATTCCTTCCAGTTCTAAAAATTCCATGATTCTATGATTCTGTAATTTAGCCTATAAAAACACTCTCCAAAAAAAGTCAATTGAGCCATTCAGGAAATAATACCACTAGGCCCGTCATGTTTGTACTTCAGCCTTTTGGATGGACCACTATTTATTTTCAGAGTTCTCATCTTGATGGACCTAAATAGCAAAGGAAAGATATTAAAATATTGTCATTAGTATCAGTTCTTATTTTTTTCAAGCTTGGAATTCATTTTGTGGAAAATCATGAGATTTATCCTGACTCTAGCTCATTTGTGTTGGACCAAGGTTGAAAAGTAAAATAAAATACTGGAAACAAAACTTACAAAAAGTTTCCAAATATTATAAACTTATTTTCTCTTTTCTTTCTTGAGGCATTTTCACAAACTGTGACTTCAGTTGAAATATTTTTTCTTAGTACATTTGAAAATGTAGTAAAAGCAAATTCATTTAAGTGTATCTTGATTTCCTATTTTTAAAGCTAGAGATGACAACTAGTCAAACGATGGAAGGTTAAACATACTGAAGTGTGACATCATCCCTAATCTGTAATTTATTATATCTGCAAGGCCAAAAAATATAATCGGTTATCAAAGCTCATTGAACTTTTGGATTAATGGTAAAAAAAAAGTTAAAACATTCTACTTAGCGTGTGAATTATTCCTGATAATAATCAAGAAGATCATTCTAAGGAACGGTGAAATCATTTATATATGTATTCCTATATTATATACATGCTATATGAATATTGTATATATGTGTATATACATGCATAAAACATACATGTAGCATGATATAGATTATATATGCATGTTATATATTATAATGCACATACACATATATGTTCTTAGATATTTCCACATAAATACCAAATTGCAGGGGTTTTTAGCAAATAGTATTAATTCTTAACATTTTGGAAATGATTTTGTGTATATAAATATTTTACTTTCAAAAACACAGTGCCGTTAAATAGCTAATGATCATAAACCTGGTGTCCCTCTTAATCCTGAAATATGTTCAGTTATTGTTAGGATTGAGTAGTTTCTCAAGCAAATTTAAGACATGATCAACATAAATTACTCTTAGATTTCTTCTTATCTCAGGCACAAAATTATAACAGTGTTATCAATAGTCCCCAGAGATGCCACAAAGATGTTTATACATTTCTAAGTAATCAAGATTTGAATACATTTTTAATAGATATGTAGATCAGAAACTATTATACCATAAAATGATAAAAGACAACAATGGCATTTTGAAATTTTGTGAATACATCTCTAAATTTTCAAAAAGCTGTGCCTTGGACATAAGGCATTTTGTGCTTTTTACTAAAGATATGATGTTTATCTGAATTATTTTGTAGAGGAAAATGGTGATAATCTTAAGAGAAATTAACTATATGCCATGAAAATAATTGAAAAGCATTAATACTGATTGGTCTTATTTTTTGTTAGTTTATCAAGGTAAAGTGTCAATTCAGACCACATTAGATTAGGACCCTAAGAATGTTGTAAAGACTATTGTTCTACTGCCTTTTATGGCACAAAAGGGCTAAATCTTAGCATCCAGAAGAAATATTTTCCCTTTGGCGCTAGGGATGTGATGAAAAGCCCGTAAGTGCTACACCCATCCATCCCTTCCTTTATTATTTAAAGGAATGATACTTATTTCCTTTATTACTTACTATTTATAAAAATGTGGATCATTCTTTGTGTGCTTCTTCCAGATATGTTGCTACCCATGCAGAATATGCTCTTTGGACAGAACAGTTTTGTTTACTATGCTTGAAAAATTCCAGGAAGAAAGATGGGATGTCACTGTTCATCCTCTCAATTGTCAGTAGGAAATTTGGGCTTCTGCTGAATTGCGTACCAGAGTGGTTTTCCTGTTCAGCCCAGCAGGAATCTGCTCAGGAGAGGCCTCCACAGAACCCCGGAAATCGATACAGAGCATCTGGTGTCAAAATTAGTTTCTGTCATCTGAGAATATATTTTGCCCAAGGGAGATAACTGGCTGAAGCATAGGTAAGCAGTGCAGTGGAGAGACATCGTCAAGATGCCTGTTTGCACGGGCTTGTTGCTCGCAGTCTGGATGTTAATTGGCTCCACCTATCCTGCTGAACTTGCCCTTTGTGCAGCCTTGCTGAAATTGAAAATATCTGAAGTTTAATGAGTAACTTTCCCCACCCCATTAGGGATGGCCAGGATCATTTTCAGAATGTAAAATTTTAATTCATATGTTTCTGATTTGTTTATAGTTAATTCAGAAAAATGTTGTTGTTTCTGAGCAGTTTGATACCCAAAAATGCTATAGAAAAAAACCAGGGGTCGTCTACCTCGTCTGCCTTCAGTTTAGAATTCCTTGTTGTCTCCACCCTCTGTCATTTCCCTGATGTAGGTTTAGTAGTCACAAAGTTTCTCCTACTTCCCCAGGGAGATTTAGTCTTTAATCATTTTTGTGGTTTCCCTAAAATTTAAATTCTCTGTGGTTTCTTCTATATTCAATCAAATATACATATTTTTATTATTATCTTCTTTATGCCACCATAAGTCACTCCTCCTCTGCTACAGGATATCTAATATTATACTGTTAGGGTAAGACTCCACAACAGTTTTTGACATTGTCTTTGCAACAGTTCAAATAATTATTTTAGTCATTAATAGGTGCTGTTAAGCTGAAATGTTGTTACGTTTTCAAGAATCTGATATGGTTTTTTTTTTTTTTTTTTATTTTATTTTTTTATTTTAGATAATTATTTTTTATTGAAGGGTAGTTGACACACAGTATTACATTACATTAGTTTCAGGTGTACAACACAGTGATTCAACATTTATATACATGATAATTCTAAGTACCAGCTATCACCATACCAAGTTGTTACAATATTTTGACTATATTCCTTATGCTATACATTACATCCCTGTTGCTTATTTATTTTACAATTGGAAGTGTGTACTTTTTCTTGGTTGTTGTTGTTAGGGCATCTCTCATTTTTATTGATCAAATGGTTGTTAACAACAATAAAATTCTGTATAGGGGAGTCAATGCTCAATGCACAATCATTAATCCACCCCAAGCCTAATTTTCGTCAGTCTCCAATCTTCTGAAGCATAACGAACAAGTTCTTACATGGAGAACAAATTCTTACATAGTGAATAAGTTACATGGTGAACAGTACAAGGGCAGTCATCACAGAAACTTTTGGTTTTGCTCATGCATTATGAACTATAAACAGTCAGTTCAAATATGAATACACATTTGATTTTTATACTTGATTTATATGTGGATACCACATTTCTCTCTTTATTATTTTTAATAAGATGCTGAAGTGGTAGGTAGATACAACATAAAGGTAGAAAACATAGTTTAGTGTTGTAAGAGAGCAAATGTAGATGATCAGGTGTGTGCCTGTAGACTATGTGTTAATCCAAGCTAGACAAGGGCAATAAAACATCCACATATGCAGAAGATTTCTCTCAGAACAGGGGGGGTGAGGTTCTAAGCCTCACCTCTGTTGATCCCCAATTTCTCACCTGATGACCCCCCTGCGACTGTGCCTGTCTTAGGTTGTTCCTCCCTTGAGGAATCTTACCCGTCTCTGGCTAACCAGTCATCTTCCGGGGCCACACAGGGAAATGTTAAGTTGGTAAGTGAGAGAGAAGCCTTATTGTTTGAAATGGTTAGCTTTTTATTTCTTTGCATATTTATGCCCTGTGGCTTCTATGCCCAGCATTTGTCTTGAGGTATCTTTACCACTTGGAGGAGTTATGATCTCGGTAAATTTGATATGAGGCACGAATTCTATTTAAGAATTCGTTGTAATTAGGAAGGAAGAAGAAAAGCTATAGAAGTAGCAGGCGGGAGAAAACATGGGAAGATTGATGATTTCTTTGACATATCTTCTTGTAGAGTAACTTCAGCATGTATATATTTTAAGCTACTACTTAAATTGCGCACACACATTAACATAATAGGAGTATAGTTACATAACCAAAGCATACCTGTAATTACCAGCCATCTCCAGTGAAACCAAGAAAACCAGTTAGGCACCCTAGGCATTTGTGAAAACTTATCAATGATATGATGGTTATTATCTAACTGAATTTGAATAGTTTGAGAAAAATCAGACAAATTAAAACAACCCATTCCTGGGCACTGTTCACATCCCATATGTTCTTTTAACAGTAAATAGTCTGTAGTTGTAAGATTTTGGAGCGCTACAATTTGCACTTCTCCTAATTCTTGGTTGAGTTCCAACAGTATAGATCCAGTCAAATTTGTTGTTTTACTGTATGCACAGGCCAGCTTAGATATCTCCTTCATTCCCATGGCAAGTCCAGGAGCTGGTGGGATGAGTGCATCTACAGCTGTAGCAGTGCGTGGATCTTTGTTGGGGTTTTTTGATGATCATCTCCTGGCATGAGTCTTCCCGAGAGTGCTGATGTTGGAAGTTCTCTTTCATATCGTTTCTTAGTTCATTTTCGGGGTAGCCAAATTAGGCTTTGATCCTCTGTATAAACACAAACAGACCCTTTGCCTACACTTTTATATGTCCTTTATATCATTGTGTAGAACTCATTAGAGGTCACCACATAGGAACTGCATTTTTTTTTTTTAATCATTAATCTACACTTACATGACGAATACTTACGAATACTTTGTTTACTAGGCTCTCCCCTATACCAGGTACCCCTAAATACTCCTTTACAGTCACTGTCCATCAGCGTAGCAACCTGTTGTAGAATCACTACTTGTCTTCTCTGTGTTGTACAGCCCTCCCCTTTCTCCCACCCCGCTATGGATGCTAATCTTAATACCCCCCTACTTCTCCCCCCCTTATCCCTCCCTACCCACTCATCCTCCCCAGTCCCTTTCCCTTTGGTACCTGTTAGTCCATTCTTGAGTTCTGTGATTCTGCTGCTGTTTTGTTCCTTCAGTTTTTCCTTTGTTCTTATATTCCACAGATGAGTGAAATCATTTGGTATTTCTCTTTCTCTGCTTGGCTTGTTTCACTGAGCAAAATACCCTCCAGCTCCATCCATGTTGCTGCAAATGGTTGGATTTGCCCTTTTCTTATGGCTGAGTAGTATTCCATTGTGTATATGTACCACATCTTCTTTATCCATTCATCTATCGATGGACATTTAGGTTGCTTCCAATTCTTGGCTATTGTAAATAGTGCTGCGATAAACATAGGGGTGCACTGATCTTTCTCATACTTGATTGCTGCATTCTTAGGGTAAATTCCTAGGAGTGCAATTCCTGGGTCAAATGGTAAGTCTGTTTTGAGCATTTTGATGTACCTCCATACTGCTTTCCACAATGGTTGAACAAGTTTACATTCCCACCAGCAGTGTAGGAGGGTTCCCCTTTCTCCACAGCCTCGCCAACATTTGTTGTTGTCTGTCTTTTGGATGGCAGCCATCCTTACTGGTGTGAGGTGATACCTCATTGTAGTTTTAATTTGCATTTCTCTGATAATTAGCGATGTGGAGCATCTTTTCATGTGTCTGTTGGCCATCTGTATTTCTTTTTTGGAGAACCGTCTGTTCAGTTCCTTTGCCCATTTTTTAATTGGGTTATTTGTTTTTTGTTTGTTGAGGCGTGTGAGCTCTTTATATATTCTGGACGTCAAGCCTTTATCGGATGTGTCATTTTCAAAGATATTCTCCCATACTGTAGGGTTTCTTTTTGTTCTATTGATGGTGTCTTTTGCTGTACAGAAGCTTTTCAGCTTAATATAGTCCCACTTGTTCATTTTTGCTGTTGTTTTCCTTGCCCGGGGAGATATGTTCAAGAAGAGGTCACTCATGTTTATGTCTAAGAGGTTTGTGCCTATGTTTTCTTCCAAGAGTTTAATGGTTTCATGACTTACATTCAGGTCTTTGATCCATTTTGAGTTTACTTTTGTATATGGGGTTAGACGATGGTCCAGTTTCATTCTCCTACATGTAGCTGTCCAGTTTTGCCAGCACCATCTGTTGAAGAGACTGTCATTTCGCCATTGTATGTCCATGGCTCCTTTATCAAATATTAATTGACCATATATGTCTGAGTTAATGTCTGGATTCTCTAGTCTGTTCCATTGGTCTGTGGCTCTGTTCTTGTGCCAGTACCAAATTGTCTTGATTACTATGGCTTTATAATAGAGCTTGAAGTTGGGGAGTGAGATCCCCCCTACTTTATTCTTCTTTCTCAGGATTGCTTTGGCTATTCGGGGTCTTTGGTGGTTCCATATGAATTTTTGAATTATTTGATCCAGTTCATTGAAGAATGTTGCTGGTAGTTTCATAGGGATTGCATCAAATCTGTATATTGCTTTGGGCAGGATGGCCATTTTGACGATATTAATTCTTCCTAGCCATGAGCATGGGATGCGTTTCCATCTGTTAGTGTCCCCTTTAATTTCTTTTAAGAGTGACTTGTAGTTTTCAGAATATAAGTCTTTCACTTCTTTGGTTAGGTTTATTCCTAGGTATTTTATTTTTTTTGATGCAATTGTGAATGGAGTTGTTTTCCTGATTTCTCTTTCTGTTGGTTCATTGTTGGTATATAGGAAAGCCACAGATTTCTGTGTGTTGATTTTGTATCCTGCAACTTTGCTGTATTCCGATATCAGTTCTAGTAGTTCTGGGGTGGAGTCTTTAGGGTTTTTTATGTACAGTATCATGTCATCTGCAAATAGTGACAGTTTGACTTCTTCTTTGCCAATCTGGATTCCTTGTATTTTTTTGTTTTGTCTGATTGCCGTGGCTAGGACCTCTAGTACAATGTTAAATAACAGTGGGGAGAGTGGGCATCCCTGTCTAGTTCCCGATCTCAGCGGAAATGCTTTCAGCTTCTCGCTATTCAATATAATGTTGGCTGTGGGTTTTTCATAGATGGCCTTTATTATGTTGAGGTACTTGCCCTCTATTCCCATTTTGCTGAGAGTTTTTATCATGAATGGATGTTGAACTTTGTCAAATGCTTTTTCAGCATCTATGGAGATGATCATGTGGTTTTTGTCTTTCTTTTTGTTGATGTGGTGGATGATATTGATGGACTTTCGAATGTTGTGCCATCCTTGCATCCCTGGGATGAATCCCACTTGGTCATGGTGTACGATGGTTTTGATGTATTTTTGAATTCGGTTTGCTAAAATTTTGTTGAGTATTTTTGCGTCTACGTTCATCAGGGATATTGGTCTGTAGTTTTCTTTTTTGGTGGTGTCTTTGCCTGGTTTTGGTATTAGGGTGATGTTAGCTTCATAGAATGAGTTTGGGAGTGTCCCCTCCTCTTCTATTTCTTGGAAAACTTTAAGGAGAATGGGTATTATGTCTTCCCTGTATGTCTGATAAAATTCCGAGGTAAATCCATCTGGCCCGGGGGTTTTGTTCTTTGGTAGTTTTTTGATTACCGCTTCAATTTCTTTGCTGGTAATTGGTCTGTTTAGATTTTCTGTTTCTTTTTGGGTCAGTCTTGGAAGGTTGTATTTTTCTAGGAAGTTGTCCATTTCTCCTAGGTTTCCCAGCTTGTTAGCATATAGGTTTTCATAGTAGTCTCTAATAATTCTTTGTATTTCTGCGGGATCTGTTGTGATTTTTCCTTTCTCATTTCTGATACTGTTGATTTGTGTTGACTCTCTTTTCCTCTTAATAAGTCTGGCTAGAGGCTTATCTATTTTGTTTATTTTCTCGAAGAACCAGCTCTTGGTTTCATTGATTTTTGCTATTGTTTTATTCTTCTCAATTTTATTTATTTCTTCTCTGATCTTTATTATGTCCCTCCTTCTGCTGACCTTAGGCCTCATTTGTTCTTCTTTTTCCAATTTTGATAGTTGTGACATTAGACCGTTCATTTGGGATTGCTCTTCCTTTTTTAAATATGCTTGGAGTGCTATATACTTTCCTCTTAAGACTGCTTTTGCTGCGTCCCACAGAAGTTGGGGCTTAGTGTTGTTGTTGTCATTTGTTTCCATATATTGCTGGATCTCCATTTTGATTTGGTCATTGATCCATTGATTATTTAGGAGCGTGTTGTTTAGCCTCCATGTGTTTGTGAGCCTTTTTGCTTTCTTTGAACAGTTTATTTCTAGTTTAATGCCTTTGTGGTCTGAAAAGTTGGTTGGTAGGATTTCAATCTTTTGGAATTTACTGAGGCTCTTTTTGTGTCCTAGTATGTGGTCTATTCTGGAGAATGTTCCATGTGCACTTGAGAAGAACGTGTATCCTGTTGCTTTTGGATGTAGAGTTCTGTAGATGTCTATTAGGTCCATCTGTTCTAGTGTGTTGTTCAGTGCCTCTGTGTCCTTACTTATTTTCTGTCTGGTGGATCTGTCCTTTGGAGTGAGTGGTGTGTTGAAGTCTCCTAGAATGAATGCATTGCATTCTATTTCCTCCTTTAGTTCTGTTAATATTTGTTTCAGGTATGTTGGTGCTCCTGTATTGGGTGCATATATATTTATAATGGTTATATCCTCTTGATGGACTGAGCCCTTTATCATTATGTAATGTCCTTCTTTGTCTTTTGTTACTTTCTTTATTTTGAAGTCTGTTTTGTCTGATACCAGAATTGCAACACCTGCTTTCTTCTCTCTGTTGTTTGCTTGAAATATCTTTTTCCATCCCTTGACTTTAAGTCTGTGCTCGTCTTTGGGTTTGAGGTGAGTCTCTTGTAAGCAGCATATGGATGGATCTTGCTTTTTTATCCATTCTATTACTCTGTGTCTTTTGATTGGTGCATTCAGTCCATTTACATTTAGGGTGATTATTGAAAGGTATGAATTTATTGCCATTGCAGGCTTTAAGTTTGTGGTTACCAAAGGTTTAGGGTTAGCTTCTTTACTGTCTTACTGTCTAACTTAACTCGCTTGTTGAGCTATTATAAACACAATCTGATGATTCTTTATTTCTCTCCCTTCTTATTCCTCCTCCTCCCTTCTTCATATGTTGGGTGTTTTGTTGTGTGCTCTTTTTAGGAGTGCTCCCATCTAGAGCAGTCCCTGTAGGATGCCCTGTAGAGGTGGTTTGTGGGAGGCAAATTCCCTCAACTTTTGCTTGTCTGGGAATTGTTTAATCCCTCCTTCATATTTAAATGATATTCGTGCTGGATACAGTAGTCTTGGTTCGAGGCCCTTCTGTTTCATTGCATTAAGTATATCATGCCATTCTCTTCTGGCCTGTAGGGTTTCTGTTGAGAAGTCTGATGATAGCCTGATGGGTTTTCCTTTGTAGGTAACCTTTTTTTTCTCTCTGGCTGCTTGTAATACTTTGTCCTTGTCTTTGATCTTTGCCATTTTAATTATTATGTGTCTTGGTGTTGCCCTCCTTGGATCCCTTGTCATGGGAGTTCTGTGTACCTCTGTGGTCTGAGAGGCCATTTCTTCCCCTAGTTTGGGGAAATTTTCAGCAATTATTTCTTCAAAGACATTTTCTATCCCCTTTTCTCTCTCTACTTCTTCTGGAATGCCTATGATTCTTATATTATTTCTTTTATATTGATCACTCAGCTCTCTTAAAATTCTTTAATTCCTGGAGATCCTTTTATCTCTCTCTGCATCAGCTTCTCTGCGTTCCTGTTCTCTGTTTTCTAGTCCATTAATGGTCTCTTGCATCTCGTCCATTCTGTTTTGAAGTCCTTCCAGAGCTTGTTTTATTTCTGAATTCTCCTTCCTTAGTTCTTGCATATTTCTCTGCAAGTCCATCAGCATGGTTATGACTTTTGTTTTGAATTCTTTTTCAGGTAGACTGGCTAAATCTATCTCCCCAGATTCCTTCTCAGGGGAAGATGTAGCAGATGCCGAAGCTGTCTGGGTTAGTCTTGTCTGAATCATATTTTTTTGCCTTTTCATGTTGACAGGTGCTATTGACTGTCAGCTGGGAGGGCCAAAATTTTCACTTACTACTGGCCTTTCTTTACTGGGGCAACTGCGACCCCTAGTGGCTTGTGTTGGGTAATTGCGTGTAGAGTGGGTCTTTGTGTCTTGCCTGGCCGGAAGGGAGAAATTTCCCTTTCTGTGGGCGGAATTTGTCTCAGGCTGCTTCTCTGCTTTCGCAGCGCCCGGTGGGGTGATGGATGGGGGGGCTGCTTGACTGTTTGCCTCCGTGAGGGGTCTCAGAGCTGTTGCCCAGGGGGTTAGTGCACCCGGTTTTCCCTGTAATTTCCAGCTGCTGTACTGTGACCTGGGTTGTTTCCGTCAAGCTGTTAAGTCCCTGTCCCTTTAAGACTTTCAAAAAGCCCCCGCTTTTCTTTGTCACAGGGGCATCAGCTTCAGCACCCGCTCTGAGGTCTTACCCCCTGTTCTCCCAGTATCCAGGGCCCCCTGGGCATATACTGTGTCTGCGCTCTGGCCCGGATGGCTGGGGCTGGGTGTTCGGCAGTCCTGGGCTCCGTCTCCCTCCCGCTCTGCCTATTGTTCTCCCGCCGTTAGCTGGGGGGAGGGGCGCTCGGGTCCCGCCGGGCCGGGGCTTGTATCTTACCCCTTTCACCAGTCGCTGGGTTCTCGCTGGTGTAGCTGCAGTCTGGCCACTGTCCTGCGTCTTCTGGTCTCTCTTTTAGGGCTAGTTGTGTTTGTTGTATTTTCAAAAGTATATATGTTTTTGGGAGGAGATTCCCACTGTCCTACTCACGCCGCCATGTTGGCTCCGCCTCTCTGATATGGTTTTAAACTTAATCTAAATGCAGGGTCAGGGCTGAGGGTGGGGGTGAGTAAGCACAGTGTTAAGGCTGCATCTGTGGACGTTGTCTGTGTACATAGACAACATTGGCACACACTTTGTTTAGCTCAGCCTTTAGGAAACATTTCCTTTTGTCCACTCTGATCCATCCCATCAAGTCTACTAAGTCATTTGACATTCATATTATAATCCTTCATGAATATATTAATGAAAACAAAAATATTTTGCACTTTCTTTACAGACTTTCTTGTATATTCTGCCATTATATCATTAGCATTTTGTATGCATTTGTGGATAAAGTGAAGGTTCCTATATCCAGGATTCTGATCTGGCCCTTGTCGGCTAGCTCAGTACACATGTGTGGGCAATACATTGTTATTGACTCTATGAAGAGCTTTGCCCAGTGCTCTGGGTGACATGGTGGCATATCAGCTGCAAGGCTGCAGGAAAGCAGAGATGAGACTAGAGTGGTGGCAGCACTGAGGACAGAGGTTGAGATGGCTGCACGGGGCAGAGAGGCCCAGAGGTAGAGACCAGCTTGCTGAGTGCAGACTCGCTCTGAGTGGATGGGATTCTAGTGATTGACCTGCCACCATGGGAATAAAATTGGGTATAACTGTTTCACCGCAAGACTGTTTCATTATCATTCTTTGGTCTCACTAAATCCATAGTGAACTTGCCCAGGGCTGAAACCCATTGGCAGGACAGCATTATTACAGCTTTTGCACATGCGTTGTATCTCCTTGTTTAGCTTGTAGCCTCTGTAAAGCCAAGACTGCTTTAGCCATACGGAATTACATTATTTTTTAGAGTTTACAAAAAGCATTTATAGATAAATAGATAGAGATATCTCTTCTGTCTCCTTCACAGCAACCCTGTCCACTAGGGATATAACAAGGATTTTTCTTTACTACTAACAAATGGAGGAACTGAGATGGAAGAGAGATTAAATGACTTGTAGAAGGAAACATAACTGGTAAGTAGCAGAATTCAAATTAACATTTCAGCCTTCTGATTCATTATCCAACAGCCATGATCATCACCATCCACATTTATTAAATTGTTCATTATATGACAGATATTTAGTTTATATAAACTTAAACTAAATAGTCTTACTGCTCTGTTATAGTGTCCTCTCCATGCTACATTATCTACTATAATGCCATTAACAATACAGAAATCCAATAAATGTCTTAATATTTGAATGTCTCCTTATTAGATCTGTATCATTTTTTAGCTACCTGTGTAGCTTTTCTGAGAAGAAAATAGTTTCAAGTTCTTAGGCAAAGTGAATGTGCAATCTTTGTGATTACAGTTATCTGCCTTTATAAATAGTATGTAGATGTGTAAAATATAGCGGGCAACATACTATTGAGTATCAACTATGTACTAGTTCTGTCTAGCCACAAAAGACAATTCGCCTATCTCCGTATTTCCTTTTCAGGCTTATTCTACCTCAATTTCAGCTCTGCTGAAACCTCATTGTTCTTTGTAGCTTTCTGGGAAAACAGTCTTTTTATATATTGCCAAATGATTCCAGGCCTAAACCACATTCTAATTATCTACTTGCACTTTTTGCTAATTCATCTTGGCCTGAGATTCCAGGCGCAGAACATCTTTACAACTGTGACTCTGCCAGCTCCCTCCCACACTGCCTCCACTCCACTGTCTGCTCATTTTCTGTGACAATCTTTTCTCAACTTCTTTCTAGAATGATCTTGCTCCTTTTAATATTGAGCAATTTTTATTTTCCAGTTGTTACTTGAGTCTCCTGGGTCCCATCCGTTCATTTGTATAGAATCACAGATTTGATAGATAGAAAAAGCATTAAGTAAGTTACAAATGAAGAAAAGAAGGACCAACAAGATTATAGAAGTGTCCAAGTTTCCATATCTTGGAATGTCCTTTTTTTTATTTCTCCCTCATGCCCATCTGCTTTTTCTTGATTTGTTTTGTTTTGTTTTGTTTTTAGCCACAAGATGTTGTCTTCAGTGTTTTAAATACTTCCAGCCATCCAAAAAATTATGTTTGAGTCACATGTATATGATTGCATTTACTAGGAAAGGGGTGCATACATTTAGAGAATATTTTTATTAATATAATTTTTAATAAAGATCAGCAATATTTCATTTCAGAAAGTTTTTTTCTGCTTTATTTTTATTTATTCTTTTAAGTAATTGGAATTAACAGTTTTAGTTTGAGACATATGAGACATGAAATAAATCCTAATTTGATATGCTCTGATTTGCCATAAATTCTTTTATTTTTTCAAGTCATTTATACATTTTTGCATTGAGATTACTGCTTTAACTAGCCCATTAATTGTGTTTTCGTGCAATTGTTTTTAACTCTAAAAATCATTTTTGTTTTAAATTTAAAATTTTCATTTTCTATGGCAATGAATGCAATGAATAACAAAGTCAAAAAAATTATTTCTATATGAAAATTCTTAGTTAATACCTTACTTCAATGAAAATGATTTTAAAGTTATCCATTATCTGCAAGTTATAAGGAAAAATAAAGTTCCCTGCCTATAACTGCACTATTATTATCAGTGTCAGATTCGCACCTTTTTGAAAGTAGTAAATGTTAATGGTCTTGCTATGGGGAAGTTGGGGTTCCTATGGCCAGGATCCTCACTGATGATGTAACTGGCCTGTTGTTAGGTTACCGCTTCCACACCTTTAGGCAATAAGGTATTATTGCGCTATGGAGAGCTTGGCCCAGTGCTCTGGGCGGAGGCAGAGATGCTAGTGCTCCACCTACCCCCGGGAGAACAAGCCCGGTAATAAACCTTTTCACCCCAAGAACGTTTTTCTGTCCATTTCTTTGGTCACATTGAATCCATAGCGAACTTGCCCCGGGCTGAAACCCATTGGCAAGACATTTGCTTTTTGTTAGGTGCTTTGCAATTACAGGTCCCTGGAGCCCATGTTTCTCAAAGTTCTTGTCTTCATCAAAACCCTCCCTTTTAGAAGATATATTTCACCTACTGTAAATGACATGAAGGGTTTTAAATAATAGACCCTATTGTTATTATTTCTAGGATGAGAAATTTGAGGTCCAGAAATAGTTCACAAATTTACTTTTAAGTTCATGCAATTTTTGGCACTGGAATTAGAACTATCCTTCCATGTTGCTTTTGAAATTCCTTAGCAGTTTTACAGGGATTTTTGTTTTTGTGCCTTAACTCCTGCTGAGGTCATTCACTGATTTGCAGTGCTTAGGATTTGGAGATAAGCAATTTGAAGTTCTGTGCACATTTAATCTTTTGTCCCTACTACAATCTTTGAGTTTCCATTGTTGTGTTAGGGTGGTGCTATGATAGGTAGAATAATGGTCCCTAAGTGGTGTCTACTGCCTGATCCTTGGACTTTGTGTTACATCATATTTTATGGCAAGGTGGAATTAAGATTGCAAGTAGAAGATTGCAAATCATCTGACCTCCAACTAAGGAGGTATCCCAGATTGCCCAGGTGGGCCCAGTATAGTCAGGAGGGTACTTAAATGTAGAAGTGGAAGGCAGAAGATTTAGTCAGTGGTGAGGTGAGAGCGCGGCTGGCTGGTGGCGTTGGTAGCCTCCAGAAAGGAACTCAGCGCAGATGACACCTTGATTTTAGCCCCTGGAGACCTGTTTTGGATTTCTAACCGGCAGAACTGTAAGATACTTGTTATTTTAAGCCACTTTGTTTGTGGTTGTCTATTACAGCAATGATAGGAAACTAATAGAGGTAGAAATCCTTCTCTCTCACTGTTAAAATTTGAAAATCTGCTTTATGGAAAATGATCCAGTGGTGAAGTATTCCAAGGAGTCCCTTTTCCACTGGTGCTCTTGTTAAGTTTCATAATGCGCCCTCTCTGCTTGGTGGACGCACTGTGACGAGGCTTTAATTGTATTCACATTGTAGAAGGAGGGGCGCCAGGGCGTGTCCTCACACGCTTTCTTCCTGGGCAGGCTAATTTCAGACAGCTGGGGCTATAGTTTTCATAGGCCGCAGAGAACTGGAGTACGGGGATTTAGGGAATCATGGAGTTTTCAGTAAAGTAAACGGGACTTTGATAAATTCTCAGTGATGTGCTTTTGGCATCATCTGACTTAAGTTGCTTCCTCTAAGAATCGAATATAATACCATCTTACTGTTGCTCACAATTAAGTTCATGAGACATGCGTAATCCCTCATACAGGAATGAATACATCACACTCATTTTAACATCAATATTTTGTTACGCAGAATTGGGAATCCAGTTTATTCTTACTTGGATATATGTGTTGTCTAAGAAGGAAAACAAAGAGGCGGTTCTGTTGTAAGTCAGTTTTTCTCTCTTGAGTTAAAGATTACCAAAATGAGAGGAGGAAACCATGTTTCAGCCTCCCTTCACTGTCCCAAAGATTTTCCTTCTTTTCCCTTCAGATATTAACAAAAACAATGTAATCCTGACTTACGGGATGTTAAAGAGCACAATGCTTCAAGATGGTATACTTCACGTCCTAATTTTTGGAAGCCAGTATTTTGACATCAGTCCTGCCTGTGATTTAATCAGGAGTGTTCTAAGTGCCGTTTGCTTCAGTACAGCGCGCTGGAACGGTTCCCAGCCAGTGCCCGTGGATAACCCAAACTCTACAAAAAGCGCATAATAACTTCCTTCAGTTTGGCTCATCAGCGCTTTAAGTCCGGGGAGAGGAAATCCCGGGCAAAATACCTCTAAAAACCAAAATCAGTCAAAGGGGGAACTAAAGTTTAAAACCTGTTTATTGTTTACAAACTGCAGTCCAGGCCCATCTCTCTCCTCTGCTCCAGAACAAGCCAGCAAACCAGCCAGCCTCTCCCCTTAAACTCTCAGCTTCAGACACTCCCTCGGTGCGCAGGTAATTACCCACTGACGTGGAGGTGAACTTCTCTCCATCCCCGAGGATACACAAATACACTAAAGCCAGGAGAGACACTCTGGAAATGCTACAATTTTACCCACAATCGCACAGACATGTCCAAACATAATTTCCATTGAGAAAAAATATAAAGGAGTTAATTTTGCAGATGTCCGATCCCTGAGTTTCTCTTTTATTCCTGTGTTCTCTGATGGGACATCAACACGCTGCATCCTCAGCAGCTCTTGCGTGACAGACATTCTGCAACACACACGATGCTCGTATTGTGCGTAAGATACTGGTATTGATTCTTATACTGAAAAGGGGTTCACTCAGTTTGTGGTTCAGTCAAAATCTTTGTCAGCCAAAGCTTTCATCCAGGGCATTGGAGCCCTGAGGGCACCAGTGCCGCCTCCTCAGGTGCTCTTTTTTAGCCTTACAAGGCTCCTGAGTGCATTTTTAGAATTTCCAACTGAAATGTAAATGGCCAACTATCTTCTGAAATCTTCTGTAGAGTCCAATTATAATCCCTATTTATAGGTACATAAAATTTTGCTTCTAATTTTTGAGCTTGTGGGATGTATTGTTTGTTCGTACCTGGAATGTTGAAGACATTGAATGAAATACCGGATGAGAAAAGGAACACGTGAACTGTAAAACTGTGAGTAGGAGGAGGAGTAGCAGTGCTTTCTCTCTGGCAAGCTGTGTAAGTACAGAGATTGTGTGCTGATAATGAAGCAGAGCCTCCTGAAAGGATGGAAAGGAAAAGTGATCATGGGCGAGAAATCATAGTATTTTGAATCAATGATCGCATTATGATAATTAAACTATTCCTATTATTTTCCTGATCTTTGTCGTAATTTTTATTAGGATCCTGATAGAGCTATGCACATTTGTTAAGCAGCTGTTTTTTTACTTTTTTTTTTGTAGTAACTATCCATATACATGCCTGGGTGTCTGAAAGAGCAAGAGTCTGAAAGGGAGAAATAATGTGTGGGGAGATTAGTCACTTCCTCGTTTCTGTTTAAAAAAATTTGCTTGTCTCTTGCCTGCTGTGCCTGCCCCTCTTGCCAAGTGATTTGTGGTGGGGGGTGGGGGAAGTTTTTCTAAGTGTTAGAAATAAATGTTCTGTATTACTTACGTAGATATTAATCAAAATTAAGCATAGTTACATGCTAAATTCTAAAAGCTTTGATTCAGTTCAATTAACATGTTAACCTGGCCTAGGACAGAAGGTTAAATGAAGTTACGTTTCTGATACCAAAGACTTTTCAGAGAAGGGAAATTTAGTTTCTGTATAGTAAGCTCACTGTAGCTCAACTCCATGTCCACCTCAAGGCAAGAAGAAGGATAGTGCCAACTGAACCTTACTTATTTACCAGAAAATAAAAGGCTTTTTCAAAAACACTTCATAGAATTTCAATTACGTTCCACTGATTAGAAATTTGTCATATGCTGACCTCTAATAGCAAAGAACAACAACAATATTTAGTTGAGTTCACTACACTTTGGTACAAAAATTTGTGTCTTGTTAATAAGGAAGAATGAAGGAATGGATATCTTTAGGCTACAAATGGTTTTTACCACAAGTCCCAAGAAATTATTTGGTTACTGCTGATGTCCCTGCAAGAAATTTAAATGAACATTTTCAGAAAATTCAGGAAAAGGGGTAAAAGGAGTTAATTAATTCTCCATGGGACCAACTATTCAGATACCATTTACTAGATATTACATATTAATGCTTGTTACAGTAGAGCAGGAAGTTTAAATAAAATTGCATATTTCCTATTAACTGATTTTTCTATAAACAATCATGGAAAATTAAGTGCAACATTTTGTTCCTACTGAAATTAAGAATCTGAGAAATACATTAATCTCTCTTTCCTTTGTAACTATTGCTGTGGAGGAAAAAAGAAAATATTCTTCAAGAATTTTCTCTTCATTTCTAAAATCTCTTCTCTGGAGTTAGACATAAGCAGTGGTACACATATGTGCCCTACATTTAAGTCAATACTAAATAAAACTTTGTCATTTAGCCAGTTCTATTGACTCATCTGAAGGTGGTCGATATGATTTTGCTATTTTTTAATGATTTAAATAATCAGATTCTGATATCATATTAAACTTAGTTGACTGTTTCTGTCCAAAACCTGATGTTTGAATTTAGAATAATTTTCAGATCTTATAAACTTTTATCATACTTAGTAATGTTGGTCAGTGGTTTTTAAACAAGGATGGATGTCAGATTTATCTGTGTATTACCTAAAATGTCCACACTGCACTCTAGACCTTATTGGATTAGAATCACGGAGTGTGGACTTGGCAGCAGATACTTGTAACTCCACAATTTATGTTCTTGTGTGTTCCTCGCTAGAGCCAGACATTTCTGGGTTAGTTATGTGCAAGCATGACTCCAAAGTCAGTAAAAATCAGATAAAGTTCTGTCCTCATGGCTCACAACTCTTTCCTTTTACTAGGAATAAGAAGTAGGATATGTTTTAAAAATGACCTTTGACTCTAAAATCATCTTTTATTTGTTACATAGCAGAATTCTGTACATTTCAGATAATTTCTAAAAGTACAAAATCTTATGTGTAGAGTTTGAGTCAGTAATTATATATTGTATACCTGTAAATATAACTTTCTAAATTTTATAAAGTGATTACCATATAGGAATATATATGCTTCAGATTTTTTTAAGTAAACATAGTTCTAAATAATGTTTAAAAATACAGCAGATTAAAAATTCTCTGTGGATACCAAGAATTTTCAAGGAAATAACATCACAGATACAAAGAACATCTGCATAGCAACAGGTAGTATAATGGGAATGATGTGAGATAGGTGTGTGTGTGTGTGTGTGTGTGTGTGTGTAATATATAGCAGCTATTTATGTCAGGCAGTCAATACTGTTTCCATTCTACAGTTTAGGAAATTTAGACACAGTAATTCCAGTTTATCCAAGGTCAATAGTAACTGATTAAGCTAAGTGCTAAGCATAAAATTACTCAATTTTTAAATCAAAGACATCTTTGCTTGCATCTTGCTTCCTACTTACATCTTCTTCAAACTGAATATCACTTTTCTCTCAGATACATCACGAGGTCTACATGACACCCTCTAAGTGCAGCCTAGGGCATGTTATTTTTTATCATGTTACTTAACTAACAACTGATTACTACTTTCTTTTTGCTGAATAATATCTTTAAGTACATACATGAAGTAAGGAAGAACTGCTGTGGACTAAATTCAATACAGAGACAGCCATTGATAGATACTTTTTTATAGATGAATTAATGGAAAAAATGTCAATGGAATCTTTTGTATTTTCTGGTTTGGGAAGTACTTATTAAAAACAAAAGAGTCTAGAAAACAATTATTTGAAAATGCATGAACATCTTTAGAAAGCATGATTTAGAATCAAGATTAAAAAAAGGCTCCAGAAGTGGATTTCTTGAATTAAAAATTGAGACTGGTTTCTCCTGTTGAGAGCAAAATAATAGTATTATTCCCTGAGTAAGACAAAGCTAGAATGATTTATGTGGAGCATAACTAAAAACCATAGAAGCCGTATTTTGAGAGATACGTTAAGGAAAATTAAATCTGAGTCCCAACATAAATTTATATTGGGTGCCATTGCTGGGAACAGAAAACAATCTAAGTGTGTCTTATCACAGATTATTAATAATAAGAATTAGGTGTGTACAGAAATCATTGGAATACTGAAGGTGTGTGACTACAAATGACCTCAAACCAATACAAATTGATACACTGGTAGAACAAGTACCTCTATTGCAACCTCTAATGGAGATAAGAGACCAAGACAGCCCATCAATGCCTGTACTTTCTGAATTTGTAAGCTACCATCTTATCTATTACTGCTGATGTAATTGCCTCTTAGTACCCAGTTTGAATATAGATGCTGAAATAATGCAAAAGAATTCCACTTTACTCTTCTATGATCTTTGTTACTAGCACAGGGAATATGACTCTAGTCTCTCTTTTTTTTCCTTTCAAAAATCTCACTCAATCACACAATTGACAGAAACAAATCTACATTCAGAAGCCTAGTTGGCATGGGAGTCTGGGGAGTATAATTTAATGCACTGTCTCTCCAAATAATGGAGTGAGAAAACCAGTCCAGAATATCCACCAGGGAAAAATATTTAAAATCTATAGTGAAATTTTATTAGTAGGTCACCTAATATATCGATATGAGAGTTCTACATATCTTTTTGTGTTCCTTGTTAGTGTAATTTGTGTACATCAACATTTCCCAAAGAGTGAAGAATAAGAATAGCAACTTAAAAATTACTTTGATTTCTTTGCCAAAACTTTAGGCAAAAAAAACAATCTTCTAATGGTCTGATACAGTAATGGTAATGTTAACTTTGAATGTACTTAGGAAATTATAGGAAGAGACAAACTTCAACATTCGTCAAAATGAAATTAATTACAGATGAATAGTAATTCTAAATTTTTTAGATAATTCTAATTATTTTACTATTTACTATACAATTAAACTTGAGTAAAAATACTTTGTAAGAAGGAATTAAAAACAAATTTTTATAAAGTCCAATTTTTTTTCTTGGGATAATATTTTTTAAAGTTAAAAAAACTTACACAGTAAACATGAGAAAAATATTCAAACCCATGGTTTAAAGATGTTGACAATGTCCTTTCAAGGATTGATCTTCCAAACATTTATTCTGTGAAGCCGGTTCCCACTAACCAATATGATGCAAGCCAAACTCCAGGTTTATTTAATAACAGTGAGGCAGGAGAGAGAGGTAACCATTTAAGCAAGTCTTATTTTTGTCCATCCTATGGCTCTATCATGGTGCAATTGTCCTATATGATAAATGACTTTCAGTTTGATACAGGTGATGTTTAGGTAATATCGTTAGTCCCTATAGGAAAAAAGATATACCAATATGAAGACAAAACCTTATCAATCAGATAAAATAACATTTTTTTACATGGTTTTATGTGTTTAACCTAAAACACCAAGCGTCCAAATGAAGTTTCGGAGAGAACTGTGCTAAGATATAGAATTTAAATGGAGACTTTTTGGGGCATCTACATGGTCTTCATCTCAAATTAGATTTGAAAATTCTGGGGTTGAATTAGAAATGCCGGACAACAGGGCTCAGTTGAAATCCCTTATTGGGTTAATGGCAAAAATTGGAATAAATCCCTTGGCTATTTGAAAGACACACAAGCCACAGAGGCAGAGCATTGCCAGGAAGCTCTAAAAGTAAATAAGGTGGATTGTGTGGTTATAATTAGAATTTCATGAGAGCAGGGATTCATTTGTGGGGTCACTCTGGTGAGAGTGAATGATACTAATATTTACATTCTGAAATTACCACTGATCAAATTTTTTATAAATAATATACTTTCATCTGAGGGGTTATGTCCTCAAACCTGGAAAATAATACAAATAGATACATCTAACCATATATTAAATTCCTTTGAAATTGAAGAAAAGGATGAGATTATTCCTTTTGGAACAATCATTTACATTTACAGTAACTGTAATATTTGATATTACAATGTTTCCCTTTAATTCATAGTTTAATGAAAAGTGTTTATCTATGTCACTTTACCTTTGGCCCTAGATGAGAAGAGAGAGAAGGTGATCAGGGCCGTTAAGAAGATGGTAGTGTTGGTAGAGACTTGACAGCTTCTTATGGAAATTTTTCTTCAGGAGTTTAGAGAAGAGGTTGTGAGGATGAGGTGAGAGGAGGAATCAAAGGCAGAGCAACATCTTAGAGGATTGTTTTTACTAAGTAAGTTTCTTTGGAGTGAGAAGGAGACAGCAACTTAGTTTTCCCATTTATCAGCATTATTTTAAATCACTAGTAAACTGAGCTTAGCGCATAGATATATATTAATGAAATCAAGTCAGGAAATAACGTGGTAGAGTCATCACTAGTTTTTATCTTGAAAATAGTCAAATCAGAAAATCGTCAACTCAGGGGGATATAATTATGACTCCACATTATTTGTACCAAAAGTAGTGTAAGTCCCAAAGTAATCATAATGGAACACAAAAGACTCTCAATGACTGGAAAAAACAGCTCCAAAAAAGAGCACCAAAATTGAATAATGTTTTAATGTGTTTTTTGCAGTGATGAATTTGTACTTCTGACTCGATAGAACTGCACTGTATTGGGAATCATACTACAACTACCTAGTTCTCTTTACATACTAACTCTATGATCTTGAGACGATTCTTCAGCCTAATTGGAATGTGTGTATATAATGAAATGTGTAGGTAATTCCAGACATCCCTTGGAGAACTCAGTGTTTTTACCTTACATAACACAGAGCATAAAGATGGTAAAAACAAATCATGTTAGATTTTTCCAGTTGGAAAAGAAACTGAATATGCTAAACCTGATTAATCAACCTCATGAATAGAGTCCAGAAACATCTGTACATCCAGAGATTTTAGTTCAAATTAGAATCACCTCCATTTATCAGTTTTGTTAACTATAAGAACTCAAATAATTAAGTTATATGAGCTCTTTTATTATATATAGATGAAATACTAGCGTATGCAAAGCTCATAAGGGAAGAAAATAGAAAATTGGCTTTTAAAACATGTTACAAAATATCCAAATTTTGGAATCATATTACAAACATACTTATCATGGAAGGATAACACAGCATTACCAAAGGCTTGGATCAGAGTTGAAAGGCTGATAGCTTTTTCTTTTACTACCTGCCATGCAGGGTTTTGGGGCTGGCCCCTTCCCATGTAGCATTAATAATGAAAAGTATCTTAAGTTTACTTCTCAAGGTAGATAATTCTCTTGCGTTGATGACAGAATTCCAGTAGACCTTTCAATACAGTTTATTCTACCCATAAACTTTTAAAATGTACATATTCTTATTTTTTATGCATGTTAAGTTGTAAAGAGTTTCCTGTGCTGAACAGGCCTTGGCAAAAAAGACATATTCTCCCCTTTTACTTCCTCTGCAATATTCTCCTATCCAAATAGGCTCAGAGAAAGCCACAGGGTGTTTGTTTTCCCTAAGAAAACCAAAATATATCTACAGAATGCAGTTGCTTCAAAACTTATAAGTATTACATTTATTTACACATATTGTAACATGTAGATGTTTGCAAAGAAAATAAAATTTTAAATCCATGTCAATAAAATTTTAACAAACTTTACTAGAACTTGAAAAAAATTTGGAAAAGATTATTTTTGAGGTAATAATGTCCTTTTTGTTTTCTGTTCAATGCAAAGGAAAAGGGCTCAGTCAAGTCAAATTCTTTATTCCCAGTTCATAATTATTGTAGTTAACTGAAATACAAATTATATAGGGTAGTTGGTACACTGGAGAGAATGAAATGTCATGAAGTTTCTAAAACTTGGTCATTTCCATGATGCTTCCAGACCTGAAAATGGCGTTTTTCACTCATTGAAGGTAGAATTTTATTTTATGAATAGATACGTGATGATGTCATTGCCACTTTTTTTTGCCAGGTTTTGCTATTTCTGATAAGTATTAATAACAGCTTTATTTAAATCACTAATAATCAGTGTATCAGCTGAAGCCGGTCAGGTTAGGTACCTGGGGACTGAATCAGATTTGAGTTAATTGATTTTAAATCAGTTGCCTGGTCCAGTCAAATCTTCATTCAAACACTATTATTTGAATCATTTAATGAAACTATTCATTTGGAACCACGAAGCTAGGTTAAAAAACAAAATTGGTGAGGAGATTGTCCAGTTTCTATAAAAATCCAATTAGGGTATAAATTCCCAAATGTCAGAATTAAGGGAACAGAAATGTTACAGAAGAAATTCAAAGAACTGACAAATTTAATATCTTGCTTGGGAAGACTGTGGGGGAGAAACTATCATCATTTCACTGGAGAAAGGACTTTTGTCTCTCTTCCTATAATTTTGCAAAGCTGGTACTCACATTGCTGTTTGAGAGAATGACTGAAAGAGATAAAAAGGATCCACTGTTTTATTGTTTTCACTTTCTTACCACCAATATCATATCTTAAGTCAGAACATGGATTGCACTTTTTATGTCAAGCCCTAAAAGAAAAAGGCCAAGGACGAGGGTATATAGGTTCTCCTTGTCCATCATCTTATTATTATTTTTATTTGAATTTTTGTTTATTTAAACATATTAAATAGAAATGTATAAAGATTATATATTAGTATTACTGTATATATTTGTATAAATACTAAGTAAATACATGTGCTTAGCTCCCCTTCTTCAAAATTAGAATATTACCAATTCCAATAAATGTTATGTTTTACCACCCTATTAGATTCTCCTTACTTTTGTTCATAAGGTAATATTATTCCAAGTTTTTTTGACTTTTTGAAAAATATTACCACATATATGTAGTAGAGTTTTGTTTTTGAACTTTAAATGCTTTCAGCTCTATATTTTTCTATGCCTTTTTTATCCAGCAATCCATTTTTAAGACTCATTTATGTTGTTGTTTAAACTGCCATGTACTCATTTTAACTGACAATCCATTGTATGCCTATGCCATAATTTACCCACATTCCTATGGAAAGAAACCTTTCCCATGCAATTTTTTTTTTCTGTCACAAAAAAAAAAAAAACTGCAATGAATATTTTAGTTTGTGGGATATTTTAACACCTACCCTCCAAGAAAAATAAAAGGCAAGATAGGTTTTCAGATAAAACATATTCCCTTCCCCCCATTATTGCTGTGAGGTAAAAATCAACACAAATTAGTTTATGGGGAACCAGTGGCCTCCCCCTTCTGTTAACAGAAATCTCAATATTTGGACTCTAGTTATAAATACCCAACAAGTATTTATTGGATGAAATTTGTTATTGGAGCTGGAGCTAGGGTTTGGAGGCAGAATATTCTCAACCTGCCATATCTGGGGGTAGGGCTTCCACTGAAATAAGAGTGTGGGCTGGGCGGAAGAAGGGAGCCCCGGACATCTCAGCGCACTGGCCTGGAGTAGAGTTTCTGCCACACAGCACTGAATGAGGTGGGAAAGGGATGATAAACGCTGGTGGCATTTATAGATGGCATTGGTAGCCCATTTAGACATATATATGTGGGCGGCATGGGAACAGTAGCCCTTGGCTGGCATGCAGGGAGAGGAGGAGCCCTGCCTTCTTGACTGCACCTGTCCCGACTTCCTGAGCTGGCGTTGGGGGAAGAGGGCTGGGGCTTGTGACTCAAATGTCAGAGACTCTCACTCTTCACACCAAGGTTTAGTAGATTTTCTTGAGTAGTTATCTTGCCATTTGCTTAAACACTTTGGGATGCTCTTCAGGGACTTTGGTTGTTTTTACATGTTAGGGTTGTTTCACTGAGAAGCACCGTGGAACTCCACACCTTGCTATTCTGGGTCAGTTTCCCTGACTTCTGGTAGAATATTGTTCTTTCATGTTTTAAAAATTCATTCTGCCAGTCTGTCTTTTTCTTGGCATGTTTAGATATTAAGTGTGGCTATTGATATCTTTAAATCTAGGTCTAGTTAAGTCTAGCATTTCTTTTGTTTGCTTCTTTTTGTTACCCTTAATCTATTTCTGCTTTCTGCCTATTGAGTCATTTGGAAATTTATTATTTAAATATCTCATCTTTTCCCTTTATCTCTTTGCATTGTTCTTTTAGTGACTGTCCAAAAGAATTACAGTTATATACTTGTCTTTTCTCATTCTACTTAGAAACAGTATTTTACTACTTTGAGTGGCGATAGAAACCTTAGCACAGTGTGCATTCTACTGCCCTCCCTTTTGCTGTACCTGCCATATATTACCCTTGTACACATTGAAATTCTGTGATATAATGTTACACTTTTTCATTTAACTATCAGAGGCATTTTAAAGAACTCAAGAACAGATGAAGAGTCTGTCTTGTTTACTCAGGTGCTTACCATTTCTGCTGCTGCTCTTCATTCCTAATGATCCCAGTTTACCTCCGGTGTCTTCCTCAACGAAAACCTTCTCTTAGTAATTCTTTTAGTGCAGGTCTGCTGGCAACAACTTCTCTTAGTTTGATTTCATCTGAAAGTGTGTTATTTCCCTTCATTCCTTTAAAGGAAATAGGAATGAAGGGTATTTATATATAGTGAAAATATAAAAAATATTTATACTTTCACTAGGTACAGACTATGCTAAAAGGTTTCTTCATTCAGTATTTAAAATTTTTCTTTCACTCTTTCTGTCCTTAGTTATTTCTGAAGTAGAATTTGTCAATCTTCAAATAGTTATTCTCCAACAATTGATGCAATATATATTTTTTTCTGGTTTTGCTTTGAAAAAGGCTTTTCTTTGTCTCTAATTTCAAGTACTTTTATTACAACTGATACAGATTTCTTTTATCCTCTGGGTTTGATGGTTTCTTGAATATGTAAGTTATGTCTTTTATGAATATGGAGAGGTGTTCAGCTAGTATGTATTCAAATATTTCCCTGCACTCTTTTTCTCTTTTCCTTCTAGGTCATTTGGTTCCTTATTCTCTGTGCATTTTTTTTTTCTAATATGTTTGCATCTGTTGTTTAGATCTCTTTGTAGAGCTTGATATAATTAATAGAAATAATTTCTATTAATCTACAATTTTACTTTTTCCTCTGGCATATCCACCCTACTATTAAGCACATCCAGAGAGGTTTTAATTGGGGGGTTGTTACTATTAAGTTATGAAATTTCCATTTGATTCTTCTTACATATTTCCTGAGCTTTCTAGTTTTCCATTTATTGCAAGGGTGATCACTTACTTTTTGGAACATTTTTTAATAGCTGCTTTAAAGTCTTTGTCAAATACTTCCAACATTTGTGTTATGTCATTGGCATCCACTGATTGTTATATCATATACCTTTTGCTATTTCCCTTGTGTATTGAATACATTTTAAAAGCATCTTGGACATCTTGAATATTGTGTTATGAGGCTTTTATGTCTTCTAAGACCTGTAGATAATGTTTATATTTTTTTTAGCAGACAGTAACCTTGTCTTTAAGCCACAAGTTCCACCCAGCCATCTCTGGTTTGTGTTTTCAGTATTATTTTGTTTACTGTATCTGGAGTGTGCTATGCTCTAGAACAGTCTGGGAACTGGGTGGCTGTCTACCTCTTAGTTTAGTTTCCAAGGTCTTTTGAGTACCTTTAAGGACAGATTTTTGCATGCATATATACCTTGGTGTATGTGTATGTGTTTTGTATGTGTGTGGGGCGGGGGGTAGTAATCCCAGGAGTTGGTAAACAACTTTAAATATTTTTTTCTCAAGTTCTTCCCTTTCTGCTATCTCTGTGGCACCTTCCAATTCCCTGGAAGTCCCTTTTCCAGTAGTCTAGCTAGAATGCTGGCAATTTATTTATCCTTTGCCACTGCATATTGCTTGTTACTGTTCCCTCATCCAGGGCCAGGTGTCAGGAGGACAGGAAGAGGAAAGTCAGTCAGAGATTTGTCACACACGGTTGGGACTGCAGCTTCTCCAGTCAAAGAGGAAGGCTCACTCCCTTCAGAGCTGGAGATGGCCATGGACCCCTGCTGCCCTAAAGTTGGTACCAGGAAACTTCATTCTCTGCAGGCCTGAACTAGAGAGCAATGCCAGGAGTGCCAGGGCCCACTTCCCCTTAGGGATCCACTGATTCCAGGCAGGAGACACTGGAGGAGAAACAACGTAGTGACTTCATCATTGATTCAGTGTTATTTCCAATCCTGGTCTTTCTCCTAAACCTTCCTGTTACTATTGACTTTTAGGAATTCACATATCTGTTCCATGCTTTCTGTCCAGGCCTTTTAGTCTCACCGACTAGACTGACAACGTGTAGAATGCTCACTCCATCTTACCCAGAACCAGAGCACTGTTGATGCTTTAAGGCATAATATTCAATCATAATCAAAATTCAATCATAATGGTTTAGATACATAGTATTTTATAATTCTGCTAATACATTTATATGCAACTTTGAAATTCCTGAATGTCATTCTCCAAGTCAGGATAGATAGTGGCACCCTAATAATTTATATTATCATCCTACTGAAGAGAAGCAGTGATTCTTGTTCTTACATTTTTATGTCCACATAAAGGAAAACTATCATACTTCACACTTGCACGTTGTTGGCCATCTCTGAAAATAGCGTCCTCTTCAGATGTGATTTACATATGTAACAAAATCAAAGCAGAATAAAGCTTGAGAAATATTAGAAATATTTTCTTGGACCATATCTTTCAGCTGCTCATTGTCCTGAGTTTTTATTAAGTTTGATCGACAAACATTTCTTGATTTAGGTTCTAGATATACCTAATTGAAAATAGGTCTTTTTGTTTAACAAAAGTTTTCAAGTATGGGAGTTAATTACAAAAAACAGAAAGTAATCTCTTTCATTTAATAATGATTATTAAAATATGTTTTGTCATCTTAAAGTAGAGTATAAAAACAGTTGCTTTCATAGTCAAATCTTTTTTTCAAGACAATGCTGTAAAGATGATTTAGTACTGAATGCAAGGAATATGCTTAATAGAGGGCCCATTGTGCCATAACACAGAACGTAGAGACATGACATGAGTCTGAATCGTTTTTAGAAAGCTGTTATTTAACATACAAATTATGCAAGAAAAAGAAGTTTGTGTAAGATATCTGAGTTAGAGCAGCAGTGAATCATTTTAGAAACACCGTTAGATATGAAAAAAATACACCACCACATTATTATGCCATATTGAAGACATGCAACTTAAGATTTCAGTGCAGCTAAATTCAAAAGTAAGCATGATAAATTAGACTGCATCTACAAAGAATTAACGAAAGAGGGACCAAACCAAATCAACGTAGTCCCCAAATCATTATTTCAGTTAGATTTTTACATTATTTTGTGCTATGTCACCAATGTCGATGCCTGTAAATTATCCACAGATCCCAAGACATAAAAGCTTCAAGCACATGCATTCCACAGTATGATGCCAAAATCCAATGTAGATACTCTCTGAGCTCAGGAATGGAAAATTTACTTTGATATTCAATATATAATCTCTTTTTTATAGACCTTATAAAAGGAACAGTTTGTACATCAAATGATGAAAGTGGCTTGCTTTAACTAGGAGCTTTATTTTAGAATGTTTTGGCAATCTGCCTGTTGTGTGAGTGCATACATGTGTGTGTGCACTTATGAGATTGGAAAAAGACAGAAAAGTTTTGATATGCTACAAATCCAATGCTCCCCACGATAAGGTCACTTTTTGTGGGATCTAGGCCACGTCCCAAGCCAATGGTGATCTAATACTAATATAGAAACTGGCTTCTGCCGCTGATGCAGCTCAATCCATAGAGTGTATAGTAACCCAGATAAGACTGTTGGTGACCAAAGCAGAGCCAAATGCCACGCCTGAATTATGATAGTTCTGCAAATGAGACATCTCATATGACCGCAAACCTTTTATGGAAGATTTCTGGAGTGTTTTTAGTTATGACTCACATCATTTCATCTCCCTGTGTTATCTTCCATGAACATCAAATAGATATTCATATGGTATGTGTATTCATGACCATCCGGTTCTGCCTTGGTAGGATAATCTGGGTTTGGGTTTTACTTATGGGTTTTCAGCATGCTTTCTGAATTTTAAGTAACTTAAGCAATATAGTAGACTGTATTCTGGATTTTGGTGTCTCCTTAAAAGGCAAGTTTTTTCCTTTGAAATGTGTTTCATATGCATGTACTTGATACAGGAAAATCTCTGAGATTCAGAATCTAACATAAACTAAAAATGTACTTTAGAGATTGTGTGGTTACATTTAAATCAAATCTGATTTAAATGCTTCAAAGAGAATCTATAGAGAGAGAAATTTGGTCAGTGACTTGCTGTATGGTAAGGTAGGAGTGTGTGTGTATTTGTGTAATATGCTCTGTGCTTAGAGAATAGTATGATATTTACGGTTGGTTGGGATTGCTTACTCCATTCTCAGGAGCTATAATCACTTTTGCAATCAACTTTGAGGTTTTATTAAAATAAAATATATGTTTAATTAATGAAATGTCTGCCTAAAGGGTCCAGTCTAAATTTTATATATATACATATTGCTTTCACATTAAGCATACATTCTGGTGTTGATCAAATTTGTATGCATATTAAATAGCAATATAACTGTTCATATTTAACTTAAGGCTAAGTCTTGCATCAATTTCTCAATAGTGTTTTTGTTGTTACCATTTTGTTATAGATCCAGTCTGGTTTTCTTTTTCTACTACATTATTTCTGTCTTTTGCTCACTTGATGTTTTAATCTTTGTCCTCAAGCCTTATATTTACTAATCCCCTTTATTCCATCATTCCACTGGCTTGCATTCATAGACCGCTGAACTGATTTTGCATGTAAGCACTGAGACGAACATCTGTAAGGTTGGCCTTCCATCTCTATTTGAAATCTCTGTATCTCAACAAAAGGACTAATGTGACTAGAAAAATTACTATCCAAACATCAAAATTATAGGTCATCAGAAACAAGTTGCACAGAGTTTTATCCAGATGGGTTTGTGGCAAAATATTTACCTGGAATATGGGAATAAAATGACATATTCTCCTCAACTTTTGAGTCTTTTCAAACTGATTGAACTATTTGCTAAACAGTATATTACATCACACAAGGCTGCTATTACATATGTGTATATCAACACATTACATACTTTCATATTATAATCTAATCACATATATGGGAGGCAATGCTATTCTAAAATGTAGCTATAAAATAAGACCGTGTGGTATATTATGGTACAGATTTATATATGGCAAATTATTAGATTTTATAAGATTATCAGTGTTGAAATAGAACAGAGATGGTAACTTATCTAATGATTTCTTTTAAATAGTCTTGAAAATAACAGTTTAATATTAGTTATCATTTAGATATGTGGTCATGGAAAGCCCTGCTTTTTTAAGCATCAATTTGATGTGTCAAATGCACAGCAAAATTGTAGCAGTTTTCCTAAGCTTAAACTGTCAAAAAATTCAAAAAGTAATAAAAGTCCTGAGGTGGTTATTGTAAAATCATGAGGCAGTATTTATAAACAAAGCCCTATAGTTGCCATAGTTCCCATGCCCTTACTTCTTATCGCCTTGAGATGTAATTGATGTAGTATGCTGTTTCCCATTGTTTAAAAATTTCTAAAAGTATTGTTGAGACCAGCTTATATTGCATATGTATTTTATGAGGAACTGAATTTGAAAATCATGCAAAGCTATCCATAAATTTAATTGTTTGTGTGTTTAATTACTTATGCAAAGAAGATTTTGTGGCAAAACCTTTCATTATGAGTGTGTGATAGCATATATTAATATCTTCAAGCATATCTTTATAATAACAAGGAATCACACTGAGAAATGTGCTTTTATATACCAACCATTGCAAATACTGTTACTGATAATTTTCTCTATAGTATGAACTGAAGTACCTGGATAATAAGAAGCAGATTATTGAATCATTTTTTATACTAACATAACATTGATATACACTCTTATGAAGGTCTCACAAGAAAAACAATGTAATTACTACATTTACCCTTATTATCAAGCCCCCCCAATACCCCATCGCAGTCACTGTCCACCAGTGTAGTAAGATGCCACAGAGTCCCTATTTGTCTTCTCTGTCTTCCCTGTGAACCCCACACACACCATGTGCACCAATCACGATACGCCACAATCCCCTTCTCCCACCCTCCCTATCCACCCTCCCACAGCCCTCCCCTTTGGTAACCACTAGTCCCTTCTTGGAGTCTGTGGGTCTGCTGATATTTTCTTCCTTCAGTTTTGCTTCGTTGTTATAGTCCACAAATGAGGGAAATCATTTGGTATTAGTCTTTCCCTGCCTGACTTATTTCACTGAGAATAATACCCTTTAGCCCCATCCATGTTGTTGCAAATGGTAGGATTTGTTTCTTTCTCATGACAGAATAGTATTCCATATGTATATGTACCACATCTTCTCTATCCATTCATCTACTGATGGACACGTAGGTTGCTTCCATATCTTAGCTATTGTAAATAGTGCTGTGAAAAACATAGGGGTGTATATGTCTTTTAGAATCTGTGAAATTCTTTTATTTGAGTAAATTCCTAGCAGTGGAATTCCCAGGTCAAATAGTATTTCTATTTTTAGTTTTTTGAGGAACCTCCATATTGCTTTCCACAATGATTGAAATAGTTTACATTCCTACCAGCAGTGTAGGAAGGTTCCCCTTTCTTTCTATCCTTGCCAGTATTTGTTGTTCCTAGTCTTTTCTATGTTGGCGGTCCTAACTGGTGTGAGGTGATATCTCATTGTGTTTTTAATTTGCATTTCCCTGATAATGAGCAATGTGGAGCATCTTTCCATGTGCCTGTTGGCCATCTGAACTTCTTCTTTGGAGAGGTGTCTGTTCATATCCTCCACCCATCTTTTAATAGGGTTATTTGCTTTTTGGGTGTTGAGGTGTGTGAGTTCTTTATATTTTTTTGGATGTTAACCCCTTGTTGGATATGTCATTTGCAAATTTGTTCTCCCATTCTGTAGGATGCCTTTTTTGTTCTGCTGATGGTGTCCTTTGCTGTACAGAATATTTTAGCATGATGTAGTCTCATTTCTTCATTTTTGCTTTTGTTCCCTTGCCCAAAGAGGTGTGTACAGGAAGAAGTTGCTCATGTTTATATTCAGGAGATTTTTGCCTATGTTTTCTAAGAGTTTTATGGTTTCATGACTTAACATTCAAGTCTTTAATCCATTTCGAGTTTACTTTTGTATAGGGTTAGGCAATAATCCAGTGTCATCATCCTCTTGCATGTAGCTGTCTAGTTTTGCCAACAACAGCTGTTGAAGAGAAAGTCATTTCTCTATTGTATATCCACAGCTCTTTAATCATATATTAATTGACCATATAATATCCGGTCATATTATATCTGGGCTCTCTAGTCTGTTCCATTGGTCAATGGGTCTGTTCTTGTGCCAATACCAAATTGTGTTGATTACCATGGCTTTGTAGTAGAGCTTGAAGTCAGGGAGCAAAATCGCCCCCTATTTATTCTTCCTTCTCAGAAATGCTTTGACTATTCAAGGTCTTTTGTGGTTCCATATGAATTTTAGAACTACTTGGTCTAGTTCTTGAAGAACGCTGTTGGTATTTTGATAGGGGTTGTATTGAATCTGTAGATTGCTTTAGGCAGGAAGGCCATTTTTATAATATTAATTTTCCTATCCATGAGCATGAGATCCATTTACTGCTATCTTCTTTAATTTCTCTCATGAGTGTCTTGTAGTTTTCAAAGTATAGGTCTTTCACTTCCTTGGTTAAGTTTATTCCTAGGTATTTTATTCTTTTAGATGCCATTGTGAATGGAATTGTTTTCCTGATTTCTCTTTCTGCTAGTTCCTCATTACTATATAGGAATGCAACAGATTTCTATGTATTAATTTTGTATCCTGCAAATTTGCTGAATTCAGATATTAGATGTAGTAGTTTTGGAGTGGATTCTTTAGGGTTTTTTATGTATAGTATCATGTCATCTGTAAACAGGAACGGTTTAACTTGTTCCTTGCCAATCTGCATGCTTTTTATTTCTTTGTGTTGTCTGATTGCCATGGCTAGGACCTCCAGAGCTATGTTGAATAAAAGTGGAGAGAATGGGCATCCTTGTCTTGTTCCGGATCTTAAAGGAAAATCTTTCAGCTTCTCACTGTTAAGTATGATGTTGGCTGTGGTTTTGTCATATATGCATTTATTATGTTGAGGTACTTGCCCACCATACCCATTTTGTTGAGTTTTTTTGTAATGAATGGATGTTGAATTTTTTGGAATGCTTTTTCAGCATGTATGGAGACGATCTTGTGGTTTATGTCCTTGTTTTTGTTGATGTGGATGATGTTGATGGATTTTTGAATGTTGTACCATCCTTGCAGCCCTGGAATTAATCCTACTTGATTGATAGAAGATCTTTGGATGTATCTTTTGAATTCGGTTTGCTAATATTTTGTTGAGTATTTTTGCATCTGTGTTCATATCAGGGATATTGGTCTGTAATTTTCTTTTTTTATGATATCTTAGCCTGGTTTGAGTATTAGAGTGATGCTGGCCTCGTAGAATGAGTTTGGGAGTATTCCCTCCTCTTCTACTTTTTTGGAAAACTTTAAGGAGGATGGGTAATAGGTCTTCACAAAATGTTTGATAAAATTCAGCAGGGAAACTATCTGGTCCAGGAGTTTGTTCTTAGGTAGATTTTAAATTACCAATTGAATTTCCTTGCTGGCAATTGATCCATTCAGATTTTCTGTTTCTTTCTAGGCCAGCCTTGGAAGGTTGTATTTTCTTAGAAATTTGTCCATTTCTTCTAGGTCATCCAGTTTGTTAGCATATAATTTTTTGTAGTATTCTCTCATAATTTTTGTATTTCTGTGGTATCCATAGTGATTTTTTCTTTCTCATTTCTGATTCCTTTTATGTGTGTAGACTCTCCTTTTTTCTTGATAAGTCTGGCTAGGGGTTCGTCTATTGTTTTTATTTTCTCAAAGAACCAGCTGCTGTTTTCATTGATTCTTTCTATTGTTTTATTCATTTCTGCTCTAATCTTTATTATGTCCCTTCTTCTACTGACTTTGGGCCTCATTTGTTCTTTTTCTAGTTTCATTTTAGAGTTTAGACTGTTCATTTGGGATTGTTCTTCTTTCCTGAGATAGGCCTGTATTGCAATATACTTCCCTCTTTGCATGTCCTTTGCTGTGTCCCACAGATTTTGTAGTGTTGAATCATTGTTGTCATTTGTCTCCATACATTGCTTGATCTCTGGTTTTATTTTGTCATTGACCCATTGATTATTTAGGAGCATGTTATTAAGCCCCCATGTGTTTGTGGACTTTTTTGTTTTCTTTGTGTAATTTATTTCTAGTTTCATACCTTTGTCATCTGAGAAGTTGGTTGGTACAATTTCAATCGTTTTGAATTTGCTGAGGCTCTTTTTGTGGCCTAGTATTTCATCTATACTTGAAAATGTTCTCTGTGTACTTGAGAAGAATGTATATCCTGTTGCTTTTGCATGGAGTGTTCTGTAGAAGTCCATTAGGTCCATATGTTCTAATACATTGTTCTGTGCCTCTGTCTCCTTACTTATTTTCTGTCTGGTTGATCTGTCCTTTGGAGTGAGTCATGTGTTGAAGTCTCATAAAGTGAAGGCATTGCTTTCTATTTCCCACTTTAATTCTGTTAGTATTTGTTTCACATATGTAGGTGTTCCTATGTTGAGTGCATAGATATTTATAATAGTTATATCCTCTTGTACTGACCCCTTTATCATTATGTAATATCCTTCTTTGTCTCTTGTTACTTTGTTTTGAAGTCTATTTTGTGTGCTAAAAGTACTGCAATCCTGCTTTATTTTCCCTATTACTTCCATGAAATATCTTTTCCATCCCTTTACTTTCAGTCTGTTTATGTCTTTGGGTTTGAAGTCAGTGTCTTGTAGCATCGTATACACAGGTCTTTTTATTTTTCCATTCAGTACTCTATGTTTTTTGATTGGTACATTCAGACCATTTATATTTAATGTGATTATCAATAGGTATGTACTTATTGCCACTGCAGGCTTTACATTTGTGGTTACCAATGGTTCAAGGGTAATTCCCTTACTATCTAAAAATCTAATTTAACTCACTTATTATGCTACTGCAAACACTGCATATAGGTTCTTTATTTTTCCTCTTTTTTCTTTTCCTCCATTCTTTATATTTTGGTGTTATATTATGTACTCTTTATCCATTGATTGACTTTGGGGGTAGTAAATTTGATTTTCCATTTGCTTAGTATTTAATTGTTATACTTTCTTTGCTGTGTTTTTATATCCATTGGTGACAGCTATTTAGACTTAGGAATACTTGCATCTATAGCAGTCCCTCCAAAATGCACTGTAGAGATGGATTGTGTTAAATTCTCTCAGGTTTTGCTTATCTGGAATTTGTTTAATCCCTTCTTAAAATTTAAGTGATAACCTTGCTGGATAAAGTGGTTTGCAGCCCTTCTGCTTCATTGCATTAAATACATCATGCCACTCCCTTCTGGCCTGTAAGGTTTCTGCTGAGAAGTCTGATGATAGCCTGATGGGTTTCCTTTGTATGTGATCTTTTTTCTCTCTCTGGCTGCTTTAAAAGTCTATCCTTATTCTTCATCTTTGCCATTTTAACCATTATATGTCATGGTGTTTTCTTCTTTGGGTCCCTTGTGTTGGAAGATCTGTGCACCTCCACGGCCTGAGAGACTATCTCCTTCCCCAGATTGGGGAAGTTTTCAGCAATTACCTCCTCAATGACACGTTCTATCCCTTTTTCTCTCTGTTCTTTTTCTGGTGCTCCTATAATTCAAACATTGCTCCATTTGAATTGGACACAACGTTATCTCAATATTCTTTCATTCTTAGAGATCCTTTTTTCTCTCTGAGCCTCCACTTCTTTGTATTCCTCTTCTCTAATGTCCATTTACTGTCTCTTCTACTACATCTAATCTGCTTTTAAATCCCTCCATTTTATGTTTCATTTCAGATATGGAATTTCTTAATGATTGAATCTCTGTCCTAAATTCATCCCTGACTACTTGAATATTTTTCTTTACCTCCATGAGCATGTTTAATATTTTTATTTTGAATCCTCTTTCAGGAAGATTGATTAGTCCAGGTTCATTTGGCCCTTTTCTGCTGTTTGTGAGATTTTTGTTTGAACCAGGTTTCTTTGACATTTCATGTTTGTATGTGGTACCCTTTTGTGCCCAGAAGCTCTAGTCACTGGAGCTGTTCAACCTCTGGAGTGATGTCAGAAGTCACAGAGCAGCAGCGATGGTGCCTGAGGGAGAAAAGAGCTGTTTCCTGCTTCCCTGCTGCAGTGCCTGTCTCCACTGTCAGAACCAGTGGGCTAAGCACACAGGTGTAAGCCTCTATGCTTTGTGTCTATAGTTGTGGTAGGCGGGGTGACAGGCCTGTTTCCTGGGCAGGGACTGCTGGTTTGCAAGCTGGTGCAGGCATGCCAGGAGGAAGGCACAGCAGGCTGTGTATCACATTGGGGTCCTCGGAACTGAGTAGCCGGCCAGAGGGAAGGAGCACCTGAAGCTCCTGAAAGTTCCCAACCTGCTGGGCAGAGCCCACCCAGCCAACCTTGTCCACCTTTCCCTTCTCCCATGCAGCAAGCTCTGTGCAAATCCTGCCCCTTCAGCTGCTCTCTCAGTACTAGGAAGCCTCTGAGACCACCCACCTTTCCTTTGTCCCAGAACAGCTGGAGGTGGATCTTTGTCCTCCACAAACAACTGAAATCTCAGTCTCTCCAAGTCTTCCACCTGTCTTAGCTTTTCAACACCACTAATCTCCAGAGCACCATGAAGTGTATGTTTCTGGAAGACTGGGTGTTCAGTCTGGGTGCTCAGACTGGGTGTTCAGCAGTCCTAGGCTTCCATCCCCTCCCTGCTCTGTTTCTCTTCCTTCTGCTAGTGAGCTGGGTGGGGGAAGGTCTTGGGTCCCGCTGGACCAAGGCCTTTGTACATTACCCTGTTTTGTGAGGTCTGCTCTGTTCTTCAGGTGTATGCAGTCTGGCGCAGCCTTCTTTCCTGTTGGTCTTTTAGGAATTGTTGTATTAACTATATTTTCGTATTATATGTGGTTTTGGTATGAGTTCTCTGTCTCACCTCTCATGCTGCCAATTTGAATCCTGACACATTCAATAATTTTTAATATAACATATATTATTTAACTATCAACAAATCTCTGATTTTACAATTTATAAGAGCTCAGTTTTACAGGAGATATTGTCCTTAAGGTTCTGTGCTAATCAGATTATTTTGACTTTGACTCAAAGACCATGCTTTATACTTTTTTTCCTCAAAGTACTTAGCAAAACTTAAATATACAGAACACATTAGAAACTGAGTAAGATGTTCTTATGCCAACTTCTCCTTCACTTCTGTGTGTGACACCAGAAGTGCTGGGAATTATCACTGTGATAAAGCAATTGCTAAAAGTATGTATGTATACATACACTTATCCAGGAACTGGAAAAACATGTTAATGCAAAGGAAAAACTCTGTGTTTGAGTTTTATAGTGGCTTTCATTTGTTTCAATATGACTTGTCAATTCACAGATGCCTGTTTTGCTTGTTAATCAGAGGAGTATGTGTTGACTCAGCTCATCTCTCATTTGATTGTTTTGCAATTGATCTGTGTTCTTAGACATATTGCAGCTATGGAAAGCAAAAACTTCTATTCTCTTTAATGAGAGTAGCTACTCTTTGATGTGGTCAAACTGACTTTCTATTCTCCACTAAATATAAACAAGGGGACCATGATGCAATATATGCACCATTAAACAATATAGCTACCCTGAATTTGGTGATTTGTGACCGTTAATGAATGAACTGTACTTACAAAACTTGGAGTGTGCACTGAATTTTCCACAAAGTTACATTTCATAGGCATGTGTGTGTTGCCTTCAACCGAAGCCTGGGTACAGTACCCCTTTATGCCATAAGCATAAGGGATTTGAAGACAGGGTGATAAGGGTATACCTGGTTAGCATCCTAATTTACAACACTGACTTTAAAATACTTTTTTTCCTGGAGAAAAGTTTGAGGTAACCAGAAGGTAAGCAGACACAATGAAACTCTGCATCACTAAATTTGTTGATATGACATTGGGATTGAGAGCTATAGAGACTATGAAAATCGGGGTTAGGAGGATTTGATGTTGCTGAAAGGGGGGAAATGTTAACGGGGTCCTGCTGTTACCCCAGTCTAAGATGTGAACCTCGAATTGTGTACTAATCTTTGCACTATATTACCTTTGATTCTCAAGGTAGCATAGATGTGGTGGATAATTTGTAAACTCTAAGGCCAGGCTGCTTATTAACTTTTTGACTGTGGATATAGTATGCAACGTTCTGTGTTGGTATTATCATCTGTAAAATTGGGATGAAAACAAATATACCTAATAAGGTTTGCAGGACTAAATTAGATAAAGTTTGCAAAACATTTAGAATAGTGCCAGGAAACTAGAAATCACTGTATAACTGATTCTTGCTGCTATTATTCATGTGTTTTGTGAGCTTGTCTGTTTTTTAATAGATACACTGCATCTGCTAATTACCTATTTAAAAAGAAGCACACAAGAGGACACAAAGCCTTGAAGATAATTTTTGATTGACTTGAAGTATTTTGAAATCCATCTCTCATCTGCACATTTTGTCAGATAGGAGATAATATGTTGGCAGTCTTTATATAATAGTCATATATATGAAAATGCCTGTAGTTATTTCTCTATTGTATTAGAAATTTCAGTTTTGATTCATCAGCAAAATGCTACTTTAGTTAGTTTTTGTTACTACTGTTACTACTACTAATCTTAATAACCAAATCATCACGAAATGATTATTAACCATTTTGGAGGGTAATTCTGATAAAGATCATGGTTTCTCTAGGAAAAAAGTCTGAAAATATATACACTATATACCTAAATTTTTTAAAAATTAGAAGTTTGTGAACTCATTGAATTACATCTTTGTATTTCAGACTATGAACCTTTGAATAAGAGACTATCTCATGAGCTATTTGGATACATAATGTAACATTGTTCTCTTCACCTGAGTTCAATTTTAACTCCTTTACAGAAATAATAACTGACTATAATTTTATTGTGAAAAATCCCAAACAACATAGAGTGCTACTTTTAAGAGGCTAAATTGTAATATTACTGATGATGGAGTTATCCTCTGGGTATAATATTAGCTGTTTGGATGTTAAATGTACAGATCTGAAAGAGAGAAGCTGCTGAGAATTTATTCATATTCTCTAAAGCCAAGTGTGTGAGAGAGCCCCCCCACATCGATGCATCATGCAGCTGAGCCAGGACTCATGCATGCCTAGGTCTAACCACTGATCACATTCCCTGACATGCTCCTAGCTCCAGAAGGTTTCCCTAGAGACCACCTTGTTTCCCCAGTGACTGTGTGTATCTTTGAAAGGATACAAGCCTGGAATGGAGAGCTGGGGAGAGAAGGTGTTATTCTCTTCTGTTTTCATAGCAATTCAAACTGTTCAAACTGCCTTCACAGAATTGCAGGACTAACAGGATCCACAAGAAAAACAACAAAACACTGCTGGGCTCCTTCTTAGATACTGCTGATATTCTTTTTTTTTTTTTTTTTTTTTGAGTAAAGTAAGGGTGACTAAACTGCCAACTGCCCTGCTAAAATACAGTTAACACCTATGCTTTCTGATCTCCAGTTACTTCTCAAGTCAAAATCACCTTGACTCAAGTTAGAATAAATGTGAGTCTCTGCCAATAATACTAGCTTTTATACAGTAACTACACCTCTCACCCTAGTACTAATCTAGGCCATGTACAGAGCATGTGTGCAACATTGCACAGCAATTACTGAAGACTTTGTAGCAATACTGAAATGCCGTGTCCTGTTTCCGGTGAGCTAGAAGAGTTGTTTCGTAAGTGAAATCTTCAAATAGGTAGCAGAACACTTGGCACAGATTTCTCTGATTATAACAGGCTGCATCCAGAGCTAAAATAACAAAAATCCTGAAATTTGATGCTGATTAAGGAAGTACAGCAGAGTGAGCTTACCAGATATCTTCTTACTCAATGGAATTCTATTTTCCAAACATGCAATATTGAATTTACCAGTTTTCCTATGTGATTCAGTAATCTCTCCAGGAGACATGAGAATTATTTAAAAGAAGCTTAAGAAAATAATTTATCAAATATATAGCACAGATTATTATCCAAACTACCAATTATTTTTGTTATAAACAACATGATACTAAGACATGAATAGAATCCAACTTCTTTTATCTAGCGTTATTTGTTACTCTGGGTAAATTGCCACTTTCAAGGCTGAATTTCCAATAAATCATAATTGTATCTCTAGCTAAGTTTGGGTATCATGCTAATGGATATTTTCTCTCCATAGACGGCATTAAATTAATGAAAGGGGGTGCATGAGGTAGAGTTTGTTTTCACATTCTAAGGTCAGTATTTCTTTTAAAAGCCTAAAACTGGTTGATACTACCTTTTTTCTTTCATGGTGATTTTATTTGTTGCAATTACAGTAATGGTTTTCACATCTTTGAAAAAGAAAACCATTTCATACATTCAAGTCATGTTCTCAATATGTAAAGGAGAGAAGAGAGGAACAGATCCAGATGAAGAGTTAGATATTGGAGAGAGAATCCTGTCCTCTCTGTTCTATCTCTTTCCCTCCAAGTTCCTAAGGGGCTGAAAATGACTAACGTAGAGAATTATCTTCTTTTCTTACTGTAACCTAAACTGACAGGAGCAGAGGTCTTTTTTCCACTCATTTGCCTGAGAAGTAAGGCCTTTGACTGTTCTGACAATAGCTAATAAGCTGCCATGCACTTTATCTCATGTAAATGCCATCTCCTGGGGTTTTATCTGTACTACATTCCTAAAAGTTTTCTCTGCAGCCTGATCCTGAAACACACACTGGAACCCACTTTGAAACACAGCTTATACACCAAGCAAACCTATCCTCTGCGTTACACCTACAACAAACCTGACTGCGTGTAGGCAGGCAGGAAAGTAAACGAATTCTGTTTTCACTCATTTGCACATTACATTACCATAAGTTTTACCCTTTCCAAACAATATACAGATGGAAACTTAGGCAGCATGCCGCTGTAAATCACTGTTAGCCCTGTGGTGGCGGCGGCAGGAGGAAACAGGTCAGGGACTCATTTTTCTTCCAAGAAAATCATACTTTTCAGATCCATCTGAATCATAGCCAAAGGATTACTTCTTATCTGGCTATAACGAATCCTCCTTCCACCAATCTTGGAAGAAACCACCATATTGTACTAACCTCCAAGGTCAGCTACAGTGGCCCAGCTTTCAAATAGGCGCCCTCGCCTGTGCTTTTATAGGGGGTGGGTGAACCGCCGACTGGGATGTGGTTCCCACTTCTAAATTTCCTGCGTGAGCAGTTTCTAAATGAGTCTCAGAGCTTTAAAGTTCAGTTGTTTATGGCCTTTCTGGTGGCGCACATTTACTGGGTTTGTGAAAAGGATGAGCAAGCACTCTGTTCTTGAGGATGGGGGAGAGACTTACGAGAAGTGACAGTGGCAGTGTTCCCGTTTGAGTCCTGTGTCTCCCCAGAGGAAGTCCTGTTGAGAGCCCATCCTTATTACAGTGGTGAGTGAGGAAAAAACTGGAACAAGTGATGTCACCTGAGCCTTCAGCTAGCATTCCTGCCACACTGGGCCAAGTGATGGGTCTATTCCAGACAGGCCCAGAGTCCCTGAACTGGCAAGTTTTTCTTCCTGTCAGCCTGCCATACCTAAAAACCTGTAAGAATCATGCTGAAATATTTGTGTGTATGCATATATACCAGCATTCATTTCCAGCTCCAAGTCACTCCTGTTCACTAAATATATATACTCTCCAGTATTAATGAAGGTGAGAAGCCTCAGAATTTCCAAAGGAGCCCTGCAGGGGGTGAATCAGACATGTAGAACACTGAGTGGGGAACAGAAAATATAAGAAAGATTAATTAGACTACATTTCATGATATCAGAGAATTAAGAACCAATATAAAAATGTTGTTAATATAGCAGCAGAGAAGCATATAATAGCTTAATTGCCATTTTTCATTACAAAAATATGAAGTTAGGGTAATTTCTCCTGAATGAGTTATATAATGACATTGTGAGCTATGACATCTCCAACTAGGTAATTATTTCTTGACAGACACAGCAATTTATGCAGAACTTTTTGGGGTATAGAAATGCAAGAGCTCTTTTTCCTTTCAGTATAAAAATGGCTTGAGCTACAATTTGACTTGGCAGACAAAATTAATGATGTTGATATTAGATTTACTTTTTGGGAAACAAAATCAGTGCATTCACAACTCAGTGCAAGAATACTTGCAGAAAATTTAAAGCAATGAAAATACATTTAAAGCTAGAAAGATCTTAGAATTTAAAAAATTCACTTCCAGCACAGTCAGAGCAATAATGGCTTCTTGTCATTAACTTTTTTCTGAAACTGATATTGAACATAACTTTCATGTATTTTCAGGCTTTGCTAGAAGATACTATGGAGTTTGGCTAAGGATGCATATGAGAGTTGACAATCAGATTTCCTATTAATGCAGATACTTAGGCTTATTTGCTTGCTTGCTCTCTAGTAATGTATTTGTAACATAATCTATTTCTTTTTACTGAAATATAGTTAATGTACAATTTATTAATTTCAAGTGTACAACATAGTGTTTCAAAAATTATATACATTACGAAGTGCTCACCAATAAATGTAATTACTATATGTTACAATACTGACTGTATTTGGAGGTTTTGGTCTGTATTGAGTTGTATGTGTTCTTTATATATTTTAAGTATTAACCACTTATCAGATATATCATTTCCAAATATGTTCCCTGTTCAGTGGTTTGCTTTCTCATTTTGTCTATGGTTTCCTTCACTGTGCAAAAGCTTTTTAGTTTGATGTAATCCCAATTGTTTAAGATTGCTTTTGTTTCCCTTGCCCAAGAAGGCAGATACAGAAAAATATTGGTAAAGCCAATGTCATAAACCAAGAGATTGCTGTTATGATTTTGTTTAGGAGTTTTATGGTTTCATTTCTTAGATTTTGGTGCATGGTCTAAGAAAGTGGTCCACTTTCATATATTTTTTTATGTTGCTGTCCAGTTTTCCAATCATTTATTAAAGAGACTGCTTTTTTCACCAATTTATATTCTTGCCTCCTTTGTCATAGATTGACTATATAAGCATGGGTTTATTTCTGGACTTTATATTCTGTTCCATTTATTTATGTTTCTAGTTTTGTGTAGTACTGTACTGTTTTGATTACTATAGTTTTGTAGTGTATTTCAAAGTGTGGATGTGATACCTACAGTGTTATTCTTTTTTCTCAGTGTTCCTTTGGCTATTTTGGCATCTTTCAGAGCCCATACAAATTTTAGGGTTATTCTAATTGTGTGAAAAATACTACTGGTATTCTAATAAGAAATACATTGATTCTATAGATTGCTTTGGGAAGTATGAATATTTTACAATATTAATATTTCTAGTCCATGAGTATGGTATATCTTGCCATTTTTATGTTGTCTTTAGTTTCTTTCATTAATGTTTTATAGTTTTCATGGTACAGATTTTTTACCTCCTTGTCTACATTTATTCCTATGTATTTAATTCTTTATGATGCAATTATAAATGACACTGTTTCTTGATTTCTTTCTACTAGTTCATTATTAGTATAAAGAAACATAATGGATTTCTGTATGTTGCCTTTTTAATTTTTCTGTGACTTTACCAATTCATAGTTTTTTGGTGGAGTTTTAGAGGTTTATATTTATAGTATCATGACATCTGCAAATAGGGATGGTTTTACTTCTCCATACCTTAGATGCCTTTTATTTCTTTTTCTTGCCTGATTGCTAAGGCTAGGACTTCCAGTACTATGTTGAATAAAAATGATGAGAGTGGACATCCTTGTCTTGTTCCTAATTTTAGAGGAAAAGCTGTCAGTGAGTGTGAGATCTGTTCTGCACAGGTGATGCAGATCTTGTTTTGCATCTTGTGGATGATGACACCCTGCCAACAGCTATGCAGCAGCAGGAGATCTTCCAGGTCCCTGCAGAAGTGGCCTCTAAGGTACAGCATGCAAGGCTGCACCTTTCCACTGGATGCAGGAAGTCTGCAGATTCCCCTCCTGACAGATTTTGCCCTTTCCCAGGCTGCTGATACAGTTCCACTGGAGTGAACTCTTCTCATTGAGTTTTTGAAAGGCTTGCACTTTCAAAATCTGGACTTGTCTGCCAGGACAATGACCTCCTGAAAGAGTTGACACTAGTCAAAACCCAACACATGCCGTACCCCTTGTCTGAAGACTAGCCATGGGCCACCAGGCAACTCAGGATGGACAAATGTTTCCTCCACTCTTGGGATATACTTCTCCATGTACTATTATGTCCATTGGTACATGGGGGCCCTTCATGTGCACATCTTGTATGGCATCTATCACATCCTTGTAAAGTGTGTTTGGGCAAACTCTAGGCAATGGCCCAGGAAGTCATTCATCCCCAGCAGTGGGAAAATGTCTGTGAACTGTTTGATGTAGGGACTTATGCTGAAGAAGCAGCTCATCTGCTACAGTGGGATGTACTGAGTGCCCCCCCACAGATTAATCACTTCCTCCTCCCACACAGCTGGAGGCTCCTATAGGCAGTCCCTAGTTGGATGTAATGCCTCTTCTGAATGTAGTGGAGGTCACAGATGGCAAATTTGAGGTTGCAGTTATACTTCTGAATTCCTCTGGATACTTGTACTGCTTAATCAGGATGTTATGTATGGCAATGTATGTCTCCAGGTGCAGTGCCTCTGTTTGCTGGTCACCATGTAGTTGTAGTCCAAGCCATAGATCTATCTCCACATCACTCAGGCTGACCTCATTATGGTGTCGATGGTGGCTGAGTTTAGGAAACTTAAGACAAATAATGGGCAGTAGGTGTTCTATGAATCTCTGCACGTCCTGGTAAAGAGCCTACAGGTGCATGTTGAGTTTGGTACTGTCCACAAGTGCAGAACACAGACAGCCCAGGTAATGGGCTCTAGACCGAGGAACTGCAGCCACAGCTGGAAGACAAGGTTGAGCAGTGGAGGCTCTCTGAAGTGTCTGTGTAGAAGCCAGCACTGAACTGCTGTCTGAATTCCAACCTGCCATTCTTGTTGAGAGCTGCCTGTTTGGTGGGAAGGCCAGTCCACCACCCTCTGGCTGCCAGTATAACTGTGGCTAATTTAAATTCACATAATAACAAATGAAAGTAAACATCTTTCCTTAAATTTATTGACCATTTGTATATACTTTTTTTCAAAGTGATTATTCAAGGGGATTTTTCTTTTGGACTTTTATTATTTGTAGTTTTTTTTATATACTCAGAGTCCTCTTTGGTTATATTCATTTCAAATATTTTTCTTCACCTGATGCTTTGCCTGTTCACTCTCTTAATGTTGTCTTCTGGTGAATTGATATTCTTAATTTTTAATGTAATATATTAATTTTTCTTTATGGTTGATCTTTATGTCCTATTTAAGAAATCATTACTTATCCCTGAAGTCATAAAATTAGTCTATATTCTCATTAATAAGCTTTGATTTTCTAGTATGTGACTTTTCAAGAAAAGAAATAGTGATTAGTAAAAGGATTACTAATAAAATCTGATAGAATTAATAAGCAATTAAATTTCCTGGGTAAATTAAAAAATTCACTTGTTAAACAATTTTTAGTAGTATGTTAAAAGAAAATTTGAATTAAAAAAACCAAAATATATGTGGTGATTTGATGCATGCAAAGTGAAGTTTTTAATTAATTAATTAATTAATGGGGATTATTATCAGTTGTTTGATAGTGTGTTTCTATACTGAGAACACATTAGGGGAAATAAGTTATATCCCCTACCTTATTACTTTCCTGGAAAGTAAAATTCCATATTGATAGAAGATTTAAAACACAACTCATGAAATATTAGAAGAATTTTATTTTCTTTTGTTAACACTTGAGTGGGTAAACATACCTCTAGATTCAAACTCCTAATTAGAATTTCTAAAGTAGACTTTGTTATTTTTAAATATATGAATAATTCAAAACAATCTATAATACTTTCATTTGCACAGTGTTTAAAGAAAATCACGGTACATTTTTGTAACAAAAAATATACACCAAAAAATCATTTTATACATTATAAAAAACTTACTAACCAATGCTGAAAACAAAAATGGCTATTTTAGATAAATAGGATGGGTTAGGTATATTCAAGGACTATAAATGTATACTTCACAATAGGGAAAGGACACATGGCCAAAACCATATGAAAATAGGTTCAACTTGGCCAAGTTGACATTACAACTAAAGATATTCCTACAAAATCAATGAAATATTATATATATATTACATATATATAACTATATGCATAATTGAAAAACATATACATAAATATATTAATAAATCCACATATTTTCATACTGGGAAACATACCCAAGGCAATTTGTTGAGTTGTTACATTAAAAACATTGCAAAAAAGTATGTTTATTTGATTGACATATTAAAAATACAGTTGTACCCAAAACATTTTTGGATGAATCTACAAGAAATCATTAACAAGGATGTTGTTAGAAGTTTGTGGTGTTTGGAATCTCTGTTTCATTTTACAATCTTTTAAACGGTTTGGAGTTTTTATATATGCAATATATATATATATATATATTTGATATCATTAATGTACAATTACTTGAACAAGATTGTGGTTATTAGACTCCCCCTATTATCAAGTCACCCCCACATACCCCATTACAGTCACTGTCCATCAGCATAGTAAGATGCTATAGAATAATTACTTGTCTTCTCTGTATATTTTTTATAATGAAAAAGAAAGTGTGATATCTATGAAGTTTGAAAATTCTTCTATACTAAATGTGCTTAGTTACTCTGCCATTTTATAACTGAGTGGTATAAAAATTACAATGTTTTGTTTAAAAATGTGAAGTTACTAAAGCTAAGCTTATGATTGCTGATGGAGTACAGTGAATTAAGAATCCAAAGACTAAGATTCTTTTTCTTAATCTATTTAGTTTTAAATCCATGCTTCATTCTTTTACAACCACCATGTAAATTTTGTCAGCTTTCTGACGCTCAGTTTCTTTCTCTGTTAAAAGTTTATTATAATTTTCCTGTATATTGCATTTATCTACTGGATCAAATAAAAGGAAGCATGAAAAAGCACTTTTATTTTTATAGGTGCCCTTATCTTAGCTCAACTATCTTTAGGCTATTGCATCAAGAAACAAAAACAGAACCAAATTTACACCAGTAACTTCATGAGTTTCCTGGTTCTACTCTGTAATTTCTAGAGTAAGACCTGAACCTGTCTTCAAAATCATTCTCACGTGTTCGTGTTTTCTGTTCTCTGTGGGTGAGTTTGGTCAAACTCACTGACCTCTGAGGCTTGTACTGATTAGCAAGCCCTCCCTAGATCCCAAAGCCAAGGAAAGCACCTCCCTATTTTCTGTGGGAATACCTCTATGCTGACTTCTTTCCTAGTCATACCTCTATGCTGACTTCAGTTTTTCCAACTCGTTTACTAGTAATCCCTGGATGCTTCTAGCCACTTCTGACAGAATTGCTGTGACATGTTCTGCTGCCAGGTCCCCTGATGCTATTGTAGTTGGTGGTTCCTGAAAAGATTCCTTTTCCTCACAGATTCTCCAAAGACTTTAGTGTGAACAAAATAGTTATTTCATTATTCTGCTTCAAATTTTTAAACTGAGATATACTTGACAAATGATCACTACAGTAAGTTCAGTTAATGTCCATCACCACACAGTTAAAATTGTTTTCCTTGTGATGAGAACTTTTAAGATATTATCTCTTAACACCTTCAATACAATATACAGTATGAACTGTAGTCACCATGCTGTATGTTACATTCACAAGATTTATTTTACAACTGGAAGTCTTTATTTTTTAAAATTATACTTACAAATGACACTGCAACTATTTGCCTTTATCTGTGTGACTTATTTCACTTAGCATAATGTCCTCAAGGTACATCCATTTTGTTGCAAATGGCAGGATTTCCTTCTTTTATGAGTGAATAGTATTCCTTTGTATATGTAAACATTTTCTTCATTCATTAATAGACACATTGGTTGTTTCTATGACTTGGCTATTTTAAACAATGCTCCAGTAAACACGGAGGTATTGAAATCATTTCAACTTAGTTTTCATTTCCTGTGGATACAGACCCAGAAGTGGAGTTATTGAATCACATGGTAGCTCTCCTTCATTTTTTGAGGAAATTTCATACCTTTTTCCACAGTGGCTCCAACAATTTGCACCAGTATGTGCAAGGTTCCCTTTTCTCCACTTCATCACTAGCATTTGTTATTTCTTGTCTTTTTGATAATAGCCATTCTAACAGGTGTGAGGTGGTATCTTGTAGTTCTGATTTCTGCTTCCCTGATGAGCAGTGATGTTTAATACATTTTCACCTACCTATTGGGCATCTTCATGTTTTCTTTGGAAAAACGTCTATTCAGATCCTCTGCCCACTTTCTAACAGGTTTTTGGGGGTTTTTTGCTTTTGAGTTGTAGGAGTTCTTAATGTGTTTTGGATATTAACTCCTTATCAGACATATGACTTGCAAAAACTTATTTCCCATTTGGTTGTTTGCCTTTTCATTATGTTGATGGTTTCCTTTGATGTGTATAAACTCTTTAGTTTATGTAGACCTACTTATTTTGATTTTGTGTTTTTGTGTTTGTTATTAAATCCAAAAACATCATTGCCAAGATTCTCAAGATTGCTTTGGCCATGCAGGATTTTTTGTGATTCTATATAAACTTTAGGATTGTTTGTTCCATTTATATGAGAAAATTGTTATTGGTATTTTGATAGGTATTGCACTGAATCTGTAGATGGCTTTTTAGATAGTATGGACATTTTTAAGAGTACTAATTCTTCCAATCCATGAGCTCAGAAGATCTTTCCTTTTATTTGTTTCTTCATTTTCTTTTATCAGTATCTTACAGTTCTCACTGTACAGGCCTTTAACCTCCTTGATTAAATTTAATCCTGGGTGTTTTATTCTTTTTGATATAATTTTAAATGTGATTTTATTTTTTATTTCTCTTCCTGGTAGCTTGTTATTAGTGTCTAGGAATGCAATTGATTTTTGCATATTGACTTTGTATCCTGCAACTTTATTAAATTATTAGTTCTAACAATTTTCTTGGTGGACTCTTTAGGGTTTTCGATGTATATTACCATGTCATCTACAAAGAGTGACAGTTTCACTTCTTCTTCCATGATTTGGATAACTTACTTCTTTTGCTTGCCTGATTGCTCTACCTAAGACTTCCGTTACTGTGTTGAATAAAAGTGGTGAAAGTGGGAACAAGAGTGGTATCTTGTTCGTGATCTTGATTCTTCTTTAAATGTTTGGTGGAATTTACCAGTGAATTTCTCTGGTCCTGGACTTTTGTTTGTTGGGAGGAAAACTAGTTATTTAAAAATTTTTTTTTTCCCAGCAAATTTTCTCCAAAGCAGTGAGACCCAAGTCCCTGGAGATAAACTGGACAAAATATTTTTTGTTTTCATACTTTTAGCAAGGTGAGTCTTCTTTCTTAAACTTTTGTTGTGGTAGACTTTGTGGACAGTCCATAAATAAGCTCTTGGAAGAGGCCTATAAATAAGTCTAGAAATATGGAATCTTAGTGGAAGATTATGACAAAAGAGGGAGCCACACATCCTCATTGTCCCCAACTATGTACATACATACAAGTGTAACATATTTATACATAAAATATTGTTCTCACTTTCTTAAGAATAAATAACAAACTAAACTCCTTGGGGATATATGAAAATACATCAGCAAATTCCTAACAGGTTTTGTAATAATGTGGATTCTCAGTTTTCTCTTAATAGTCATGCTGTCTACCTCTCACAAAGTTCTTTCAGAGTTTAGATGAAATAGCAAACACAATATCATTGTTTATCATGGGGGAAACATAAAATATAGAAAACTCATAGCACTAAAATTATGTCTGGAATTCATGCTGATAGCACAAGCCAAGATATGCAAATTATTGTCCACTTAGTATGGCTTTACATCTCTATTGAAAACATATATCATGACAAAAGACCTCACCATTAAATATTTGACCAAGAGAGTAAGGCTCAAGAGCAAAATTGTGTGCTATGCTACTTTTCCCACTGATTAGGTAAGATTAATTCATTCATGCATTCAATAAGATAGCTTTTGAGCACAATATGTGAAGATTTTATTTTATACTTTTAGTAAGTAAGCTCTCTGAATCACAGATTCTTTCTCAATATGATGAGAGAAAAAGAATTGATCTGGTCCAGAAGTGTGCTGTCTCTTTTGTTCTAAATTCTCTGATAAGAAATAAGCTATTGGGAAAACATACACTTAAACAGAGCCAACTCTATAGGGAAAACTTACATTTAGAAGACACTGAATATAAGCATATGATATTAATAGCATTCCAAAGATAATATTTTTTGCTGAGAATTGTATTTTAGAAGTTACATGTTTTCTTATGAAATATGGAAATTCATACACCCCCAAATTTCCAATTCCTGAGTTGTTTTTCATAATATAATAGAAGACAGTAATAGAACATCTGACTGCCTAAATTTCCTGGGGGAATATAAAAAGATCCTTTGTTTTCCATATATGTTCAATCTGTAAACCACTTACCATACTTCTAGGATGAGGGTCACACACTATTCCATTTGGCAGCTATTTTACTATATCTTCTGTGATTTTTTTTTAAAGCAGTTTGGATGTAGCAAGTTGAGATTGGATGTAAATTATGACAAACTTCGTATCTCTTCCTTTAGGGTTGTGCCATCATTTTGGTTAAAATCTATTAGCTCTGCCTCCTCCTAAGTAGTGGTTATCTTTGGAAACTTATAATTGTGCTTTGGCTTCAGAAAATATATGTCTTTTGAAACAATGATGTAAATGACTAAAAGAAACCCTATTCTGAGATACAACAGCATTATTATGTACCACATGGACTATTTCAAAGGACCACTGATACCATTCTTAGAATAGATTGTCCACAGAGGAAATATGCAGGTTTTATATTTTTGCTTTCGAACACTATATCACCCTGGGACTTAGCCATATCCACGTGTTTAGTAAAATCTGTAGAAAGAAAACAGGCTCAGTTTTACATGCCTGTAGGAGTTAGAGCCTTGTATAAAACTAATTTATTAGGACAGGAGCACCTACTAGCTACCACTTAAAAAGAATCCAGGTGAAAAGAGTGAATGGTAAATTCAGGGTCTGTTTGTAAAGGCAAAATAGCATTATTTTGTAATAAGAATACCTTGCATTTACATGGATTTTATTATTTTCAAATTATTTTGTAAATGCTACCTCATGTAATTCCCAAAATACAGTTTTGTAGGTAATTAGAGCATGTTCAACATGAACAGCATTTTGAGGATGGAGGGAGGCATCAGACGATCCTGAATATCCATTTTCAGTTTTCATGAGCAGTCTGTCATGTTTTAGGATTTTGACTTTGGGCTTGTTTATTTAATAGTTTCCTTAACCCAACTTCTGCAAATGCCTATTTAGGTAAGGCATAATTTTTAAACTCAAAAATACAAATTATAAAAATGCTTTAATATATACATACATATATTATTTGTATATGTATATGTAGTTTGGAGTTTATGTATATATATATATATATGTATGTATGGGATATAGATACATATGTATATGGGTTTGTAGTTTCTTACCTTTTTGGGTCTTTGAAGCTTTTCATTTTCTCAACCAGCTTAGCCATGCAATTAAAGAGACATTATAGAGAAAAGAATTAGTAGACCTTTGCAGTTACTTCAAAAAAGGAAAATGAGAATTACATTTTAGTAGATTAAAAATGAAAAAGCTCAATCAAATAGATGACAAAATAGATATAAAACAAACAGAAAAAGCCAAAAAAATAGGTAATGAAAAAATGTTAGATAAATAGCAGTAATATTAGATAAAATAATTGGATAAAATATTAGATAAAAAATATTTCAGTAATCTCTAGAAAGGAGTTTTGTATTTAGCAATCCAGTAAGTACTGGATAATCCAGAGAAACTTTCCCAGTGAAGAATATATTTCAAGTATTTGGGGAAATGTTAACTGTGGAAGATTCTTGATAAATGGTAGTAATGACAGTAGTTTGTTTTTTAAAAATTATCACATGAAAAGATAGTAAAATTGTTTAGCAAAAACTAAAACTCATGGACAAAATTTTCAACAAAACTAGGTGACAAATTACCTCCATGGATCCCAAAATATAAGTAGGCTGAATTTAAAACAAAACAAAACAAATCCACAAAACCTGCAAGGTGTCCATGTACACGAAGCAGAAAGCAAATGGAAGCCAAAGGCACCTGACACAGCTGAAAGGTGTAGAGGCGGCTGTGAGGACAACTTGGACAGAAGCTCACAAGGGGAGGAGGCTTGCCCAGGGAAACAGTGGGGGAGCATATGGGTCCCTAACAAGCTCTAGAGGGCTAGATGATTCTACCCTTTAAGAGCTCCCCAAAGTGACTAGGTAGGGTTCCCTGCCAGGACAGAACTATATACTGAGGAGAAACAGATGAGAGTGGAATAAAAATTAAGACATGGACAGACAGGAAAGAAGAAAAATGGCCAGATAAAAGTGAGGTAGGGGCAATAGACCCAGAAAATCCCAAAAAGCATGCTAGTATTTTTTGTTTATAATCCCAGGGCTCCATATTCTGTTATTTTCTAAGTTAGTAAAGACTCTGAGCCATGCCTTCTTTTAAAACTTCAGGAACACTGTTTTGTATAAGAATAATCAACAGATAACAAGGTCAAATTTCATACATATTTTTTACAAGAAAATGCAGATTAATATACCTAACAAAGTTAAAAATTTAAGGTGAGTTATAAACCTTTTGAAAATGATATGACATGAAAAAGCAGCATGAGTGAGAATTAGAATAATACAGAAATGAAGTAATAAACCTCAGGCAACAATTAAAAATAGAAGAAAAACATGACAAAGGTATTGTAATAAGAAGATATACATGGAATACAGCAGAAAATGCCTTTTTAAATTTAGAAGATTAAAAAGGCAATTTCAAAAATCAAAAAGAAGCTTGAAAAGAATTCAATAAACAATTATTGAAAAAAGTCAAAGAAGATAAAAATATACATGACTGGACTTTTTGAAGAAAACAATGTGGGAAATAACACAAAAAATAACCTGTAACTTATAATTTTCCTGATGTTAAAAAAAAAAGTTAATACTGGAAAAGTTCATTGGGTACCTAAGAATTTGGATACAGAATGATTAACTGCAAAACATATTCTATTAAAATTATTGAACTTAAGATTTTTAAAATCAAAACTCATCTGGATATCAAGACAAAAGCTTATATAAGATAGAAAATTAGATTATCAATAGAGTCTCAACAGCAGTGCTTTTTGTAGGGAAAAAAAAGAATGACATACTGAACACACTCGAAAATAAAATGGAGTCAACATAAAATACAGCAAAACTGACTTTCCAATAAAAGGCATGAACAAAGTTTTACCAACATGGAGGAACTCAGGTAATTTGTTCTCTTGAGCCTTCCAGAGAAATCTAAGGAACAGTCTTCAGATAACCAAATGGCTATAAAAGCATTGACATGGGGAGGGTGGTGAGTATTAAACACATAGTCACTTATAGAATTAAAATTGAAAAAGGCTTAAACGTGAAGGAAAACATGCAATGACTATATGCCCAGACATTGTAGATATAATACAGCTAATAAGACAAGGAAATTGGCAAAGTATATGCAAAAAAGTTGAACTGTCCTCAGACATGTAATGGAAGCATTAATATTTTTGGGGAATGGTGTGAGTACAAGGTGGAATAAATTTAAAATAATGCTTATGGAATATACAAACTTTATTATATCTTGTTCCCTAGAGATCCTTGGTGTAAAAGAAAGGTGATATGTACAGAAAAAGATTTATAAAAATCCTGTGGCCTTAAATTTGAATGAAAGTAGTATCGTAGGACCTCATGAAGTATTATTTGTCTTAAAAATGTCTGTCTGTCTATCTACTACTAAACTATCTTCTTAGCTCATTTCACTGCAGGTGCCTAAAAAGAATGTCCAACCTAATAACAACAGTTTTTATTTCCCATGAGAGGGTCTTAATTACTTCTCCCAGTAAAAATGAGTCCCTCCTAGAGAAATGACGAGTTCCAATTCTGGAGCAGGAATGACCAAGGAAAGCGTGGAACATGGTGTCACACAGGATAGTACCAAAAAGACTTCAAGGGTCACATAAAAAGGAACATGAGCTCATTTGAAAAAGATGCTCTTGCTAAAGAGGGGAAAATGTGGGCTTTAAAAGTGAGGATAATTACAGTTGAACAAAATCTGTCATGTATGTTGAGATACTTACTCTTAAATTAGATTAATAACATTAAATTATTTTTCAAATATTCTTGAAATTTTGTTCATCATTCTAGAAAAATAATAGCATAGAGTTTGAATCTTTTTGTTTGTTGAAATTTTTAATGAAGAAGGATTTTTTTTTTTTGCTTGGGAATAAAATTGAGAAATAATGTGGGGAAAGATGCCTGAATGACTATGCAATTGCTATAAGACTCCCCCAAATGACTGCATTTTGGGTGTTAGCTAACTTTTCGTGAGGTTTCTTTCATATACCGTCATTATGGAGATACACCTGATACTGTGCAGGAAGAGTTCAATTTCCCTCCTCTAATCTTTTATAACAGTACCTATATTTCTCATATGATAGTTTTATATTATAGTCATATATATATACATATTTTATATGTATTCCTAGGAAATAAATTGAGAAAAAGATCCATGTCTCCTTTAGCTCCGTATTCTTTGTCTTGGAAGAAACAAAAATCACAAAGAAGGAAAAAGTCATTAAAAGATAAATAATCTAGATACCAGTTCTATCAATAACAATTTAAATATTTGAGATTTAATCAATTTAATTTCACATGTTCCTAAAGAATACATGTGGATAGCTAGATGTGACTAGTAAAAATAACCCTGTTGTTTTGAATTAAGAACAAGAATTGATTTATATTGTGTAAATTAGGAAAAACAATATTAGAAGAACAAAGTAAGAAAAATAAACTTATCTCAAGAAATTAACTATGAATAGTTTACTAAACATGAGGGGTCTTATGAGTTGCTTACAGAAGCAAATCTAGAAAGTTGAAGACAAAAGAGTCACAAGTATATGCTGTGTCTAAGCAAATTTTAAAAGGGGTTAAAGACACCTTGTTTAAATAATGAAAGGGACAATCTATAGAGGTATTTTGGGTACTGGGAAGAGGCTTGGAACTTGGCTGTTTCTGCCATGTGCCCTGAGGGAAAAGGAGCTTTCCTATTCTCCTTGGATCTCCCCCGGGATAGTTGAGGAGTGTGGAAGGTAGAAAAGAGCAGGGTTTGGAGAGCTACCACCAGGTCACTATAACACTCAGTGGTTTGGAGGAGAAAAGAAGCATTCAGAGACTGGGATGGGGTGACAAGTCAAGTGGGGGAGATTCCGGAGATGGTCATGCCCTAGTAGTAGAGAGCTACTTCAATGACAGAAGATGCAACTTTTCCAAATGCTCAAGAGTTGAAAGAAGTCAAAGACTGAGAACCAATCATGGAACTTAGTAAGGAAGAGTTTGTTGGTGATCTCATAGAAAGTGAATTTTGATGAAATGGTAGGGCGGAGGCCAAAGTGGAGATAGTTCAAGAGAAAGTGAGAAAAAAAAAGTGAAGACATGCACCTCTTGCTGGAGAGAAATGTGAGGCTGAAGGAGTGTTTTTGTGTTTGCTTTTAAGAGACAGTGAGGGAGAGAGAAATTTCATTAAGAAATATAAATTTTATTGCTTAAAGTGTAGTTTTTGTATTTGTTTTTAAATGTCACTAGTCAATTCCTTTGAAGACCATATGAGGAAATCTTGATTTTGAGTTTACTAAGATATTGGCTCAGAATATGATCATCATAGGTCAATTAATATATGTCTTAGTAACTGACAAGTCTTTCCTCTTTCTTTTTTTAAATAAAAGCTTCACATCAAAACTTTAATTTTTAATAAGATGAACGGCTGTTAATGGGAAAGCCACAGTTACATAGAATCCGATGTTTTTATACCCTAAAGTACTTATTTTCTGTGGCTCATTTTATTTAAAGAAAAACTTATCTTCCTAAAACAAAGAGATTTTAAACTTCCTGAGGGAATTTTTTTTTCCTCCAAGCCACTGACCTAACCATCTTTCCTCAAGCTTTATTGGATGCAACTACATAATTAGTGTGTTGACACATATGAGTTCGCCCAAAGACATCTTCTGTTCCTTATGAATATAATATGTAAAATAATTATTCTAGTTATTCCAAAACAGAACAGATCTGTTCCACTGATAACCTAAGTAAGAAAAATAATAATCAATTATTACATTACTCTTATTGTGCCAAAGATTCATCACTACTATCTATAGCTGTATATGAGGTAATTATATACATATCTAATTTCAGTCCTCATTATTTAAATACACTATGATATTCAAGTGCTTATGCTTTCTTGAATATTCATATTTCACTGAAGCATTAAAATCTTGTCAAGCTTTCAACTCTTAGAAAATTCCATGAGGGATTATAAATTGAATGTAACCAATAAGCTTCCAGAGCTTTTATATACCTAAAACTATATTATCTGCCAAGTTATGGACTACTCATCATTGTTGAAATGCTAGCGATCTACCTGAAATGTCCAGTCTATAGCTTAAATGAAGAATTGAATTAAGCAGGCTTTCTAATATTATTTTCTAAAACAATGCAAATAGTTACTTTAGCAAAAAAGGTGATAGTAACGCAAAGATACAGATATGTCATATCAAAAACTATGCTGCTATGAAGACTAACACAGATCTTTGATTATACATTTAAAAGCCAACCTCAAATTCCTGTGCTCCCAGATCATGCCCTGATTCTGTTTCTTGGCGTAAAGCAGGAGGTAAGACAAGCGTGCGTCATGATGATCGCGATGGGTCCACTGCCTTCTTTCACTCCCCAATTGGATAAGATAGAAGAAAAAAAGGCAAATACTGGAACAACTCTAACCAAGTCTGTCCGAAATGATCAGTACAAGAAGTCTTCATAAAAAAAAGCTCTCATCATAAAAAAAATATTTTTTTGTTATGAAGACTTCAGTTTACCCTCTTTTCAGGTATACAGCACAGTATTAATAACTATAGTCACCATGATGTACTTCACATCCCCAGAATTTACTTATTTTATAACTGGAAGTTAGTAACTTTTGACTTTCTACACTAATTTTGCCCACTCCCCACCTCTTACCTTTGGCACCAGTAATCTATTCTCTGTATCTATGAACTTGTTTTTGTTTTTGTTTTTAATTTCACATTTAAGTGCAATTATAGGTATTTGTTTTTCTCTGACTTATTTCAGAGTCCATCTGTGTTGTCACAAATGCAAGATTTCATCCTTTGTATAGCTGAATAGTGTTCCATTGTATGTATGTATGTATGTATATATGTATACACATACCACATCTTCTTTATCTGTTTGTCCATTGATAGGCACTTAAAATGTTTTCATGTGTCTGCTATTATGAAAATGCTGCAGTATACATGGGGGTGCAGATATCTCTTTGACATAGTGTTTTTATTTCTTTGGATAAACACCCAGAAATGGAACTGCTAGATCCTATGGTAGTTCTATTTTTAATTTCTTAATGAACTTACATACTGTTTTCCACGGGACTCCACCAATTTAAATTTCTACCAACAGTGCCTGAGGGTTTCTTTTGCTCCAGATCCTCACCAACACTTCATATATCTTGTGTTTTTGGTAATAGCCATTCTAACAGGTGTGAGGTGGTACCTCATTATGGTTTTAATTTCCATTTCTCCAATGATTGGTGATGTTGCCCATCTTTCATGAGCTTTTTGCCTATCTTTATGACTTCTTCGGAAAAATGTCTGTTCACATCCTCTGACCATGTTTTAATTGGATTGCGATTTTTGCTGTTGAGTGTGCAAGTTCTTTATATATTTTGGGTAGTTAACCTCTTATTTAATACATAGTTTGCAAATGTTTTCTCCCATTAGTAGGTTGCCTTTTTGTTTTATTGATGGTGCCCTTTGCTGGTCAGAAACTTTTTAGTTTGATGTCATCCCATTTGTTTGTTTTGCTTTTGTTCCCTTTGCTTTTGGAGTCAGATAGAAAAAATTCATCACCAAAACTGAGGTCAAGGAGCGTAATGCCCGTTTTCTTTGAGGAGTTTTATAATTCCAGGTATTATACTCAAGCCTTTAATCCATTTTGCGTTAACTTTCGTATATGGAGTAAGATAAGGGCCCAGTTTCATTCTTTTGCCTGTGGCTGTCCGGTTTTTCCAGCAATTTATTGAAGAGACTGTCTTTTCCCCATTGTATATTCTTGGCTCCTTTGTCATAAATTAATTGACCATATATGTGTGGGCTTATTTCTGCATTCTCTATTCTATTGATTTATTATCTGTGTTTATGCCAATACCACTCTTTTGATTACTATGTCTTTCTAATATAGTTTGAAATCAGGGAACATGATACCTCCAGCTTTACTCTTTTTTCTCAAGATTTTGTTTGGCGATATTCAATTTAATTTCATGGTTAAAATGGAATTCACTGTGTATTACACAAGAAAGTTACCATTTTCCTCTTTGCAGTTAATAAGTTTTTGGTGAGATACTTAGATGCTGTATAATACACTTTTTCTCATCAAACATGAACCCACTTGTTTAATCATCCCCTGATGATTCTTGTCTGAATCATTTGTTACTGTCATGGTTGTAAAATAATGATTTTCTAACTCCTTCATTGTTTCCATACTTTAGTTAGCATTCCACCGAAAAGAAGAACTGTCTTTTCCCCTAAGACCTTGCATATTTTTATTGTTTAATCAAAGATGATTTACTAAACATTCTCACTAAAATCAGGAGTAGTACATGTATATATGATTTACATTTCACTCATATTTTCATACTATTATATTAAAAGTAAGAATGCTTAAGCTGTTTGTCTTCTGTTCATTATGCAACACACAGTGAGCTATAAACAGTGATGATGATATTGCCTTATTTTTCTGTTAGGTCATTTATGTCTGTATCTGGTATTAGTATGCTGTTAAAATTCCTTAATCACAATACATATCCACAAAAATAAGGCATTTTATGTATGTAAGAAAATATAAATCAACATTGCAACCAAATATGAATTACTTTAATATGAATAAAATTATAAAATTTTACTAATACAGAATTGAAGAATGGAGAGGTATATCTGAATATAAAGATTAAATATTATTCATAAGGTGAGTCTTCCAAAATTATTTTTTGAGTAGTAATTAGAATCAAAATCCTAATTTTTTTTCAGAGAGAAGAGTAGACATTAAAATATTTTTTAGAAACTTCATTTGAAGAAATAGATAATGTAAGCTATTTAAAAGAACAACAGTTAATGTGGCTCTTGCATTATCACATTACAATATAATAAAAATTAGAATAATGTGGTGCTTGCATAAAAGTAGATAGAGGAAAACATAGATATCACAAAGGAGTCTGTTATAAATTAAACCAATAGGTAATGCAAAAAATTACAATGAGAGGATTATGGATTATTCATTACGTGTCATTGTGAAAATTGAATAGCAATATTTTGAGGAGAAGCAGGGTAAATTCTCATCTCATTACAAAATTTCTTTTTAAGTGGGCTAATTAGCTATACAAAATGAATATGTAATAAAGCATACCAATAATTTCTCATTATCAATTATTTATTTTGGTCTTAAAGGCACATATCCCTGGGAAAAGCAATGTTCCCAATCAAATGAGCTAAAATTCTATTACTATTTCTCATGAATTGTCTTTGGACTTTTATGTGAGATAATTCTTCATAGTGCGTGTTCTCCCATGCACTATAGATTGAACATTAAATTTCCCTGCACCTTGTGCACTAAACACATAGAGAGCCTCTCAGTAACTACACTTTCAAATGCCCACTAAATTAACAGTTGAAGACAAACATGTTTTTCAGAATACACAATCAGATAACATCATGGATAAAAGAAAATAGATGTAGATTTAGACGGTTCTACTTATAAATTTTAATTGTTTTTACATTTAATCCAAATATATAAATAACTTTAAATGATCTCAGTGCAAGAAAGTATAATTTTTTTACTTCCATATCCACTGTTAATTAACACCCCAAACTCACTAGCCAACAATATTACCCTTAGGATTAAGTGACTACAATTGAGGAAAAATCTTGGAACACCATAGAGTACCATCCAAAGGAAAGGTCTTGATGTTACTGATATCTGGAGATGTGTGGTTACAATATGTTTCTTTGTGGGGAGAATAGCAATAAATGAAATAAAAACTGTACAATCTTTTTTATTCTCTCTGAGTTTATGTAATTATTTTAACATTTTAGTAGGATGACTTTCTAATGAAATTGGACTAATGCCAATTAGATTTAAAATAATCTATAGTCATAAACTCACTCTTTCCATATATGTATAGGCATATTTTATTTTATTAAGCCACTCAAAAAAAAAAGACTTTGAAATTTCAAAAGAAATTATTAGCATGATATTAAGCAGCCTCCTTATGTCATCTATTCTAAGGTCCATGCAAAATTGTTTAAAAAGAAAAATCAGAGAGCTTTGGCTTAGAAGGAAGCAGCATCCTGGATCTATCAACTCCTTCCATGGGGAGTTTTAGTAAAAACAGCCTTCTGTGTTTAAAAGAAAAACAAAGAAATGGAAAATGATTATTGAAAAAGATATTATTTTATATAAACAATTACAGACTGCAAGTCCTAGAAACGTCCTTTCAGTGGTACTATGGTACCTATTTCTTTAAAGTAATGAAACTACTTGAATGCTTTTTCTTCAAGAGCTACTATTGAGATTGGAAAATAATTTAAGTGGATTTGTGTTAAAATCACACAAGATTTTAAATCTTCAATAATTTGATTATTTCTTAGTCCTGCAATGGATGTTAACAGAGTTCAGACTTTCACCTTTTGTGTGTCTCAAGCAGTCACACCTACTGTATGTGGTAAACTCTTGAGGGCTGTACTCACTTAAGAATCATTCTCAGTGTTCTTGCTAAACTACTTTTCATAAAGCCATTGGGTGGCCAGAATTGTGAATGGCTGACAATATATAAGGAGCACTTTTCACATCCATAATAGTTTTTAGTTTATGCAAGTCTGCCACATATACAGGTCTTTTTTAGTATAATACCCTTTGAGGAAGGCACTAAAAGAAATATGCTCTCCACTGTATAAATGAGAAAAGGGACACTTAGAAAGCTTAAGAGATTTTTCATAGTTCATTTGTCTGCAGAGACCAGCTTTATATCAAATCCTGGGACTCAACCCTATACAAGTTAAATCTTGCTTTATTTGTGCATTGCTTGTATATAGTTAAAGGAAAGCTCTCATTTTCCCATAATTTTATGAAGGGAGTTATTTTGTACACCACTGAAATGTTCTGAAACAGAACATATGATCATTTCACAGAGAAGCAATAACTGTTAGTTAAAAATTAGTTATCTTGATATACCTACTTGTAATTTTTAAGTGAAGAGGCTATTAAAAAATAAAGATATATTAAAATATTAAGTGGAAGGAATCCTAATTTATAATATAAATGTTAAATGTTCATGTATACCATATATGTATATCATATAGTACATTTAAAGCTGAGTAAACAATATACCTTTCCTAGACCCTCGAAAAGAACAGGCTGTGCAATTGTTACTTATAAAATAAAAATTTTACTGTATATAGTAGAAACTGTACTTATGTACAGTTAAACAAGTGAAACATTATTTTTTAATAACCTAATTTAAAAATATATAAACCAAATAATAGAGAAAGGGAAAGAAAATGTTAAAATTAAACTCTGGAGAAATTTTTAAGAAAAAATTAAAGTATGTTCTTATATTTATACCAATAATATACATGGGCTGTAGTATATAATATGAATCCATTTTATTCAGTAGATCATTTATTGAGAAATGTATATCCTGTTACCAATTCTGTAATCAGTATGTTCAAAATTAAATTTGGGGCAGTCAAATCTTATTTGCCATTAATAATATAGTTTATTTGAGGAATACAGGTTCAAACATTGTGCATCAATAAGGAGAGTTATCTCAAGGGAAAACGAAAATAGGATGCATAATATAAACACCCTTCACAGAGGCAAGATTCATTATTTCTTAGCATTGAGTCATCTAGTCTAATGGTTTGCCATTACAAAAACTAGTATGTGTGCCGTTATAAACACTTGTAGTGTGTGTTCTGCATGTTTATTTCTTTTGTCCTTGGCTCCTAATTCTTCAGTGACCTTATTATCTACCACACCTCAGTCATCCACTGCATTTTAGACTTTAGCATTACCAATATTACTTCCTGTGAAAGTATAATTTCACTTTCCCAATTTCCTGAATCTCCAAAGCAATCTCAATTCAGTCTAGAATTTATGGATCTAATCAAATGCTATTGTCCCTTTCTAACATCAAAAACTTTTCCTATTTTGGATTTCACAGTCTTTAATCAATTTAATTGTACTTCCTTGGGAGAACTTCGAGTCTAAGTAAGTTCACTTCTCTATATAGCTAAAGATGTCTAGAACCATATCACCATTCATCCTGGTCTTATTTTAAATATGGAGTCATTATTTCTGCTAACACCAATCTTCAGACCAATGCTGACACCACAACTTGCTTAAAATTTTGGATAAACATATGTAAAACAAAACATTTACTTAAAATCTAGTAATATGTATCAAGATAGTAAAAATTTAAAGACCAAAGGAGAGGTTGCTTTGAAACATTCAGGAGAGGTTGCTTTTGCTCTGAACTTATTTGCTGGCTGTGATGAAATGCACCTGAGAAACTAAGCTGTAATTTCGAAGGTGCAGAGGGTCAAGGGGTTCCTAAATCCATTCTAATAACCACTGCCACTCAAAGTGAGGAGGCTGATAGATACTCATGCATAATCCACGCAAGGAACATTTGGGGTATTCCCTTAAATACAATGACGCATTACAGTTGGGCTTCAGGGAAAGTTGTGGTCCTGGTTTGAACATAGGAAAAAAATGAAAAAAAAAAATTAAAAAGAGGGCTAAAATTTTGCCCCAAAGATGGTGAACCCTTGAATAGGTATCACTTGAATTTAAGTTTCAGTTTGATTGATTAAGCTGTCAAAGAATTTTTAAGCATAAATTCATTTAAAGTTTTACTGTCCATACCTCATGTACTTGATTAAAGCAAATAAAAATGCAAATACTTTCCATAAAACATACCTTCATTTTAAGCAGTGGTGTCTTCTAGAAGCCATGTAAAAGGTCATTAAGGAGCACCAGGCAAAGAAAAGCAAGCACACGTGATATTAAAAATGAGGAGTGAAAGGAAGAAAAAACAGATACTGAAAATACTAGACCAGCTACTGAAAAAATATATGTATGTAATATTTTTAAAGAACTAAAGGAAAAGCAAAGAAATCTCTACAGAGGGTCAGAAAATATAAAATGGCAATGTAGATCTAAAGAATTCAAACCTAAGTATATATTATTCATACATACAAAATAGTATAACTGCTGATAACTAGAACAAATAGAAAATGTTGATGAGAATCTTAAGAGATAACTGCCTTAGAAGAAGTACAGTTAAACTTATAACTTCTCCCAAGAACGGGAATCAGAGAACAGTGGTATGATATCTTCAACTGCTGAAAGAAAATACCTTCCATAAATGAAGGCGAAATAGAGAAATTTTGAGAAAACATAAATGAGAGTCTGGGACCAGAAGACATTTACTAGGGGAAGTTCCAAAGGATATACTTGATGCAAAAGGTGATAAGGGGCAAAGAAGGTGATAATTATACAGCTAAATGTAAATAAACATTAACTACATATAACAATACTTAATGGATGTTTTAGAAAAGTAATTGGATTACAAATATAAAAGAATAATGACTAATTAATTTGGAAAGGGTTTAAATGTAGTTTATATGTTCTAAGGTCTTTGGTTTGTGAAGGTGGAGATACTAATTTCAGGCTGGCAATTACATGAGTTGTATTTTCCATCATGTGAAGTAAAAGAATAGAATATGACTATATGACTTCAAATTGTTGAATAAAGAAGATTTAAAATATTCAACATAAAAGAAAGAGGAATAAGTGAAAATAGAACAGGCAAGAGCAACAATAAGCACAAAATATAAGATTTAAACCTATATATATATATAAAACTGTAATACACAAAGGTGGATTAAATGCTTCAGTTAAAAAAGGATACAAGTTTAAATTTAAAAACTCAAAATATGCAACATTCAGGAAAGACATATGTTATCCATTAAGAAAGTGGTTGACAGTAAAATGGAAGGATATACACGGCAGATACCAACAACATGGTGTAGTTCTGTTCACTTAAAATGGATATAAGGCAAAAGGCATTTATTGAGATAAAGAATGTCACATCATTGAAAATACCACTTTGGTCCAGCAATAAGTTCTAACAATTTTACACTAGGATAAATTCCATTGGATTTAGGTCCTGCAATGCAAGTTCTCTCATAACAGTTCTATTAAGCTAGAAAGTAATACAGAAAACTAGAAAAGCTTCATATTATTGGGAATTAAAAAACATATATTACCATAGGTTGTAAAAGAATTCATAATGGAAATTAGAAAATAATGTGAATAAGTAATAATGAAAGAGTATATTCTCACATTTGTGTGATGCAGTTACAACAGTACTTACAGTGAAAGATGCTTTCAGTACGACATGGGCAGTTGATATATGAGAGATGGCACGGCAGATCAGCAAGAAAAGAAGGGTCTTTTCAAAAAGTGTGCTGAAAAAATTGGATATACTTATGGAAAAATATGATAAAGAACCGTTTACCAACACAGAAAAAAATCAGTTACAGATGGAGTCCAGAACAAAATATGGAAAGCAAAACTATAAAGCTTTAATAAAATATTATATGAGAATATCTTCATCACTGTAATATAGGAAAGAATTTCTTGGGCAAAAAATAAAGGAAAAGATGATAATTTGGTTCTATTAAAGACTTCTGATCATCTACAGAAAAGACTATACAAGTAAACAGAAGAGCTGGGTAATGAGATATGTGCAATACCTAAAACTGACAAGAGATTTTTGAATTCCTACAAGTCTATCTCTCCGTCACACACACATGCATGTGCACATACATATACACACACACACTCAGATAGTCTAATAGGAAAAAGGAGAAAACATTCTTGAGCAAATAATTCATGGAAGGCAAACACCAAGTAGATAATATAAGAAAAGGTATTTAACCATATAAATAATCAGAGGATTGCAAATAAAAATTGTAGAATGAATTACACATCGATCAGGTTGTCAACATTTAATGTCTGACAGTATCATCAATGATGTGGAACAGTTTATATGGTCCCATTTATATGAAATGTCCAGAGAAGGGAAATATGTAGAGAGAGAAAACAGATTAGTGGTTGAATGAGCCTTGACATGGGGTTGGAAAATGACTGAAAATGGCCATGAGGGATATTCTTTGGGTGATGGGAATGTTATAGAATTCTATTCTGGTGATGGTTGCACAATTCTTATAAATTTCCTAAACTATTGATTTTTTCTTTTTTTTAAACTTGAAGAATGGATTTTATGTTACGTAAACTAACAGAAGCTGTTTTAATTTTTTAAAAAATAATGTGGAGTAGCAGAAACTGACATGCAATGCTGATGAGATTGCAAATGAATAACCATGTTGGAAAAACAGCACAATCTATTAAAGTCAAGGATATCAATATCTTTGACCTGGCATCACCAGTAATAGGATATAAACTAGAAATTATTTTGCCTATTTGCAAAAGTATATCAGAATGAGAAGTGTCAAAGAAATGTCTGTAACTACTTAATTGGAAACTACTAAATTAATTAGGATACATCAGTGTAAATAAAAAACTATCTGAACTCAGAGCATAATTTTGACATAAAATTTTATTATATGCTTATATGGTTCAAAACACCTAAAATAAAACTATTCTTTTTGGAGACACACACTTGTTCAGGTGTACGTAGGTGGAAAGTCTATAAACCTAACCAGTGATAAAGTTCTCACAAAATCAATAGCAATTACAAAGAGGGGAGAGAGAGAGGGTTAAAAGCACTAGAACAATGTGGGTAATTCAGGGGTATTGTTCATGTATTATTTCTTGAACATGTTACTTGGTTATACACATTTTACATTTTAATTATTAAATACTGAATATAACTGTACTTATTAAACTATATGGCTCATGAATTTTTCTATATTTGCTATTCACAAAAATAAATTATGAATGATATTTAGACATGGCAGGAGCTGATATGAAAAATCTTTACACTAAATATGTATTTAATATTTAAAATAACATATGTACATCTATGATTGTGAATATATATACATATATATGATTTCTAAGCTCAAACACCAAATACCATCACTTTTAAGGTGCTAGGTAACTCAATAAGTCAAAAAGATTAAAGGCGCTCAGAAAGCCGGCGCCCGCCGGGAAATCAATAAAGGAGGCAGAGCGAAGCCGTGGTGTTTGGCTGCGGTCGGGGCGGGGCTGTAACTAGGCTGTGCGCGGCGCAGGGTTCCCGCGCGGGCCTAGGGCGGCGGGGACGGGCCCCTCCTAAGCCCCCGGCCGCGGGCTGGAGCGCGCCCCGGCTCCCGCCTCTGGGGCCCTTCCCGGTCCCGGCGGGCAGGGAGGAGCGGCGGCGGGCGGCAGCAGCGGCCGGAGCTCTCTCTTCCTCCCGTTGCAGGTGAGTCCGGGGAGAGCGGCAGGCGGAGGCGGGGGCGCGCGCCATGCAGCTTCCCGCCGCGGCCTCCAGCCCGCCGCCCCCGCCGAACCGCCGTCCGCAGCCCCTGTGAGGAGGAGGAGGAGGAGGAAAGGCGGCGGGGGCGCCGCCCCCTTGGCGAGCTCCGCGACCTGGCGGCCCCCGCAGGACCCATGGCGGACTCGCCCGCTCTGCCCCTGCGGGAAGGCGGCCCCCGCGCGCCCCGGCCCGGGGCCCCTTCGCCGCCGCCGCGCTCGCGCCCCGGCTCCGAGGCCGAGGAGGCCGAGCTGTCGCTGAGCCTGGCCCGCACCAAGACCCGCTCGTACGGCAGCACGGCCAGCGTGCGGGCGCCGCTGGGCGCCGGCGTCATCGAGCGGCGTGTGGAGCACCGGGTCCGCGCACGCGACACGCTGCAGGGCATCGCGCTCAAGTACGGAGTCTCGCACCACCTAAGACTGTGACAGTGAAAGAAAAATCGCAACAGCAATTTTCAAGGACTGTAAAAAATCAAATCCTTGTCATATCCAAAACTTGAGGCATCTATTTTTATTCTGGTTTTTTTTTTTGGGAGGGCATCTCTCATATTTGTTGATCAGGTGGTTGTTGGCAACAGTAGGATTCTGTGTAGGGGACTCAATGCACAGTCATTGGTCCACCCCGGGCCTGGTTCTCGTCAGTCTCCGATCTTCTGAAGCATAACAAACATATTCTGTTTTTTTTAACATTGAAACTTGGTGGCCTTTTATTGCAGTTGCAGTTAAGCATGCTAGAATGTGAACACACTGGACAGTTATCATTACCACAGTCATTGCAATTTGGTAATGGTGGAGTATCAAGGTTGAGATGGATTCAAGCTTCCTTGACAAGTGTGTGTACTGGATGTGATACAATGAAGGCTCCTTTATTTTATCATGATGCCCACTCATTCATGGAAGAACACCAACCTTTATAGAGACCTCTTCCTCATATTGAAAAATTTTAACTTTTTAACAAGATCTTTCAACACAAGGAGTCTAGTTCTAAACCTTGGAGGCAGACTGTTCAGAGGAATTACAGATTTTTGCATGATAGCATTGTAAGAATAGAAAAACAAGTTAATCAATCATAAACACCGAAATAAGGCGGAACCGCCCTGACAATTAAAGAATGGTCTTATCCTGCCTAACCCCAAGACGTATATCCGCCCTGACAATTGAAGAATGGTCTTATCCTGCCTAACCCCAGGATGCATATCTGCCCTAACAATTGAAGAATGGTCTTATCCTGCCTAACCCCAGGATGTATATCCGCCCTGACAATTGAAGAATGGTCTTATCCTGCCTAACCCCAGGATGCATATCTGCCCTAACAATTGAAGAATGGTCTTATCCTGCCTAACCCCAGGACGTATATCCGCCCTGACAATTGAAGAATGGTCTTATCCTGCCTAACCCCAGGATGTATGTTTTGCAAGAATAATGTATAGCTGTGGGAAATTACTATGAGTTAAGTGCTTTGAAAATGCTATATAAACCCTTAGTTCTAAGTGCTCGGGGTCCTTGTTGAAACCCGCTGTGTCGGGCAGACGCTTGGACCCCAGCTAGCTGGAATAACAATAAATCTCTTGCTTGTTGCATCGATCCGTCGTGGCCTCCGTCTCCTCACTGGGGGGAAAGCGCAGAACGGAATAAGGCCGTTGGGTCTTACAGCATTTCGGCTACTTTTGTCCTTGGCAAAAAATAAATTAAAAAAATTTTTTATTGGATATTGGGAAATGTTGAGCAGAGGGCAGGTGGGAAAGCTACACAATTCTCCAGCTCTTCCTTGGACTGGATCATGAGTTTTCTTTGCTTTATGTGAGGTGAAATTTACAGAACATTAGACCCACCTATGTTCAGATGGAGCAGATTAAAAGGGCAAATAAATTGTTTACAAATGACTGTATATTTCTGAAGAAAACTTTGAACATCCCAGTTGTATCAGAGAAGCCTTTTGTTGTTTAATGGACTTAACTCAATGGATTCTCCAGAAAATGAAACTGTTGATAGTTTTCCTCATGAAGAGGAGCCAGGAGCAGCTAAGGAAAGCCTCTCTCCTCCCAGTACTCCAGAGGCCACTGTTCAGCCTGTACACCCTGAGGAAGTGTCAGCCAAAGATTTCCTGCAGGGACTAGACTTGCAGATTAAGTTGTCAACACAGGCAGCCAAGAAACTAAAAGAAGAAAGCAGAGATGAAGAAAGTCTCTATGCAACTTCCCTCTATCACAGTTAGATGACTGGGGGCATAATCTAGCCTGGATTAAGAGATGGTTGTAGCATAAAGAAACCAACAACTGGGGATTCCAAAGCATCCTTTTTGGATCCTCATAGTGCACCTCTTTAAGACACAATTAAGTAGGTCTGCCTCCTGCAGCGGCAGGAAGTGATTAGTTCCCTTTGGCTCTTACCATTTTAAGTCTTTATGATGGCATGAAAGCAGAATTGTATCCTAAGACTCATTACTTTTATAGGTGGTGTTATTTTTTAGACTAGCTTTTGTAAATACTAGTTGATGTAAAGCATCAAAGACTATATATGTATTCTAGCTAAAAACAATGTTTAGCGCCTGAGAAATCCTAATTGCATGGACAACATGGTTGCTGTTTAAGTAATGCTGATTTTGCTATGTGTTTATACTTCAGTGCTATATATATATATATATATTTCAATATGTATTACGTATTCTGTATTTATCTAATATAAAGAACCAAATTTTGACTGCTATTTTGTAAAAAATAAAAAAGTCTGAATGAGAAAATAAAATGTTTTCATAAATAAATAAATAAAAGGCATCTGTATTGGAAAAGAGACCGAAAATGTTGCTTCCTACAAATACGATTTTCTACACAGAAATTCTAAGGAACTACCACCAAATTATTGTAATCAAAAGTTAATACTATTGGTGCATTTAACAGTTCATTTGAAAGAGAGCCATGTCTGCAAATCACAAAGAAATTTTATAAGAAAAGGATTACAATTATCTATCTCATCCTGTTAAGAAACAAATCTATGCATATCCTTTGTAGAGTATGTACTGTGTATCAGTCATCAGGATAAATATTGGAAGTTCAAAGTAAAAGGATGATCATGGTACTCATTCCTTGTGGAATTGTGTTTAAAACAGAATTGGTTAGCAAATTAACAGTGTTGGAGTTGAGAAATCAGAATTTGCTAGAGGGAGAGTAATCCCAGTTTACTGTTTTGCTGGCATAATTATAATAGCACCTCCTTGTACCCTCAGGTATGTCCAGATTTGGAAGATAAATTATATAGTCCTCATAATTATGGGAGCACCCTATTAGTCATATGTAAGTGGGATTTATATGCTAAATATATAACCTTAATTTAGAGTTTTCAAAAAAGATATCATTTAGGAAGTGGCATAATGCCTGGCTGGACCTGAGTTACAATTCAGATTCATTCAAGAGAAATTAGAATAGAGATGTGCATCGCACAGGCGCAACAATATATCAATACCCAGACAAAGTGGAGAATATACATTGGATAATTGTTAAAAAAAAAAAAAATCTGAATAACTGAAGCCCAGAGTACAGAGACTATGCAAGAGATGAAGATGGAAGTTTTAACGGGTGAGGTTGGATCAGTAAGGGAGAGCCGGACGGTTGATGGCCCTGCAAGCCAGGTTAAGGAGGACCAGGAAGCCATTAAAGACACTGCGTGTATTTGTGAAGGTCGTGAGCAGAAGAGCAGAAATGTGACTGTATATTGGACTGACTTCAAAATCCATGCTCTTCCTTGTATGTATGCCTGGAATTTGGGGGGAAACTAACATTTATGGAGTGTATAGAGGAAGAGAGGAGAAAGATCAGAAGGGAATGATGTCATGCAAACTGAGGGCTGAAAAGCTTTAAAAGGTAAAATGTTCAACAGCATCATGTATGATTGCTAGTATATATACATATATGTGATTGCTATATCTATATGGTTTGGATATAGCATAGGTAAATGGACATGAAATTACTATTTGTGCTAGTTAGGAGTGAAAATAAAATCAAAATTATGGATGACTCATGTGTTCCTATGTCTATCAACACCATCTTTTCTCACACCTGACATCTAAGCAAGAAAAGCCAAGGCCATTGTCAGCTTCTCATTGTCCTTCATATTTCTACAACCAGTTGATCCCAGGGACTATTGACTTTTCTTCCTAACTGTCCCTGAAATTGATTCATTTTTCTATTTTCTCTTTCTTCACTTCCTTCTTTCCTTATAAGTCATCTTATCTCTCATCTTACCTTCTTAGAAGTAATTAATGGAAAGTATATAAAGTTCCGTCGTCATTTTATATCAAGTTGAGAAAGAACAGCCTTCCTTAGAAGCAGTCCTAGGAAAAAATTCACAGATCTGACATTGAAAGACCAGACTAAACATATATTATAAAAGCTTTATAAAATCAGTAATGATCACTTTATTTTCAGTGCATTGCTAATACCAAGAAAAAGGAAACAATTCTCTGAAGTTGTTCTAACTGAAATACTTGTATTATTTGTTTCTTTTAGTCTGTCTTCGTACTAGTCCTATTTAAATTTTTTAAGAACTGTGAGGAGGTGAGTTTTGTCCTTAAGAAAATGGTGACTTAATCTTGTGTAAAAGAAGTTGTTAAGGCAAGGGTGATACTACAGGATGGTTACAGGACTAGGCGATCAGCTATGACATTAGTCTATCTGTAATTTGAACAGTTTATTTGAACAATCTGGCCTCAGTTCTTTTTGTGAACTGTGGCTATAATTGGTCCTGCCATATGTAACTGCTTTGAAGCTTAAATAAATGCATAGAACATCAGAATTGCTTAATAAATATTAGTCATTTTTCACTAACCCATATACTCTATAAGAATTAAATAGTGGAGGGGCGGAAGATGGCGGCGTGAGTAGAGCAGCGGAAATCTCCTCCCAAAACAACATATATCTATGAAAATATAACAAAGACAAGCCTTCCTAGAATAAAGACCAGAGGACACAGGACAATATCCAGACCACATCCGCACCTGAGAGAACCCAGCGCCTCGCGAAGGGGGTGAGATACAAGCCCCGGCCCTGCGGGAGCCGAGCGCCCCTCCCCCCAGCTCCTGGCGGGAGAAGAGCAGGCAGAGCGGGAGGGAGACGGAGCCCAGGGCTGCCGAACACCCAGCCCCAGTCATCCGGGCCAGAGTGCAGGGCCCTCGATACTAGGAAAACAGGGCAGCAAGAACGGTGAGCGGGCACTGGAGGCCGGGTGTCGGAGGACATAAGAAAAGCGCGTGACCATTTTTTTTTTTTTTTTTTTTTGCTTTTTTGCTGTTTTGTTTTGGCGAGCGCTTTTTGGAAGTCTTAAAGGGATAGGGACCCCAATACTAGGGAAACAGGGCAGCAAGACTGGTGAGCAGAGGCCCGAGGCTGGCACCAGAGAATAAAGACAAACGAGCAACCACCTTTTTTTTTTTTAATTAAAAAAAATTTTCTTTTTTTTAAATTTCAAAATTTTTTTCTTTTTTTTTTTTTTTGTGGTAGTTGTTTTGTTTTGGCGGGTGCTTTTTGGAAGTCTTAAAGGGGCAGGGCGGGTCACTTAATCCAGAGGTAGGGGATCCGGGGATCTCTGGGCACCCTAACCCCTGGGCTGCAGGGAGCAGGGAGGCCCCTTACGGAGATAAATAGCCTCCCAGCAGCTCCTGCTCCAAAGCAACTCCACCATTTTGGAGTAGCTGCCCGAGCTAGGCCACGCCCACAGCAACAGCGGAGATAAACTCCATAGCAGCCGGGCAGGAAGCAGAAACCCTGTCTGCACGCAGCTGCGCAGCACAAGCCACTAGAGGTCGCTGTTCTCCCAGGAGAGGAGGGCCACAAACCAACAAGAAAGGAAGTCCTTCCAGCTGTCACTCATCCCAGCTCTGCAAACTATTCCTATCACCATGAAAAGGCAAAGCTACAGGCAGACAAAGATCACAGAGACAACACCAGAGAAGGAGACAGACGTAACCAGTCTTCCTGACAAAGAATTCAAAATAAGAATCATAAACATGCTAACAGAGATGCAGAGAAATACGCAAGAGAAATGGGATGAAGTCTGGAGGGAGATCACATATGCCAGAAAGGAGATCGAAGAAATGAAACAAACTCTGAAAGGGTTTATAAGCAGAATGGATAGAATGCAAGAGGCCATTGATGGAATTGAAATCAGAGAACAGGAACGCATAGAAGCTGACATAGAGAGAGACAAAAGGATCTCCAGGAATGAAACAATATTAAGAGAACTGTGTGACCAATCCAAAAGGAACAATATCCGTATTATAGGGGTCCCAGAAGAAGAAGAGAGAGGAAAAGAGATGGAAAGTATCTTAGAAGAAATAATTGCTGAAAACTTCCCCAAACTGGGGGAGGAAATAATCGAACAGACCACAGAAATACACAGAACCCCCAACAGAAAGGATCCAAGAAGGACAACACCAAGACACATAATAATTAAAATGGCAAAGATCAAGGACAAGGAAAGAGTTTTAAAGGCAGCTAGAAAAAGGTCACCTATAAAGGAAAACCCATCAGGCTAACATCAGATTTCTCAACAGAAACCCTACAGGGCAGAAGAGAATGGCATGATATATTTAACAAAATGAAACAGAAGGGCCTTGAACCAAGGATACTGTATCCAGCACGACTATCATTCAAGTATGACGGTGGGATTAAACAATTCCCAGACAAACAAAAGCTGAGGGAATTTGCTTTCCACAAACCACCTCTACAGAACATCTTACAGGGACTGCTCTAGATGGGAGCACTCCTAGAAAGAGCACAGCACAAAACACCCAACATATGAAGAATCGAGGAGGAGGAACAAGAAGGGAGAGAAGAAAAGAATCTCCAGACAGTGTATATAACAGCTCAATAAGCGAGCTAAGTTAGGCAGTAAGATACTAAAGAGGCTAACCTTGAACCTTTGGTAACCACGAATTTAAAGCGTGCAATGGCAATAAGTACATATCTTTCAATAGTCACCCTAAATGTTAATGGGTTGAATGCACCAATCAAAAGACACAGAGTAATAGAATGGATAAAAAAGCAAGACCCATCTATATGCTGCTTACAAGAAACTCACCTCAAACCCAAAGACATGTACAGACTAAAAGTCAAGGGATGGAAAAACATATTTCAAGCAAACAACAGTGAGAAGAAAGCAGGGGTTGCAGTACTAATATCAGACAAAATAGACTTCAAAACAAAGAAAGTAACAAGAGATAAAGAAGGACACTACATAATGATAAAGGGCTCAGTCCAACAAGAGGATATAACCATTCCAAATATATATGCACCCAACATAGGAGCACCAGCATATGTGAAACAAATACTAACAGAACTAAAGGGGGATATAGACTGCAATGCATTCATTCTAGGAGACTTCAACACACCACTCACCCCAAAGGATAGATCCACTGGGCAGAAAATAAGTAAGGACACGGAAGCACTGAACAACACAGTAGAACAGATGGACCTAATAGACATCTATAGAACTCTACATCCAAAAGCAACAGGATATACATTCTTCTCAAGTGCACATGTAACATTCTCCAGAATAGACCACATACTAGGCCACAAAAAGAGCCTCAGAAAATTGCAAAAGATTGAAATCCTACCAACCAACTTTTCAGACCACAAAGGCATAAAACTAGAAATAAACTGTACAAAGAAAGCAAAGAGGCTCACAAACACATGGAGGCTTAACAACATGCTCCTAAATAAACAATGGGTCAATCACCAAATCAAAATGGAGATCCAGAAATATATGGAAACAAATGACAACAACAACACTAAGCCCGAACTTCTGTGGGACACAGCAAAAGCAGTCTTAAGAGGAAAGTATATAGCAATCCAAGCATATTTAAAAAAGGAAGAGCAATCCCAAATGAATGGTCTAATGTCACAATTATCAAAATTGGAAAAAGAAAAACAGATGAGGCCTAAGGTCAGCAGAAGGAGGGACATAATAAAGATCAGAGAAGAAATAAATAAAATTGAGAAGAATAAAACAATAGCAAAAATCAAAGAAACCAAGAGCTGGTTCTTCGAGAAAATAAACAAAATAGATAAGCCTCTAGCCAGACTTATTAAGAAGAAAAGAGAGTCAACACAAATCAACAGTATCAGAAATGAGAAAGGAAAAATTACGACGGACCCCACAGAAATACAAAGAATTATTAGAGAATACTATGAAAACCTATATGCTAACAAGCTGGGAAACCTAGGAGAAATGGACAACTTCCTAGAAAAATACAACCTTCCAAGATTGACCCAGGAAGAAACAGAAAATCTAAACAGACCAATTACCAGCAATGAAATTGAAGCGGTAATCAAAAAACTACCAAAGAACAAAACCCCCGGGCCAGATGGATTTACCTCGGAATTTTATCAGACATACAGGGAAGACATAATACCCATTCTCCTTAAAGTTTTCCAAAAAATAGAGGAGGAGGGGATACTCCCAAACTCATTCTACGAAGCTAACTTCACCCTAATACCAAAACCAGGCAAAGACCCCACCAAAAAAGAAAACTACAGACCAATATCCCTGATGAACGTAGATGCAAAAATACTCAACAAAATATTAGCAAACCGAATTCAAAAATACATCAAAAAGATGATACACCATGACCAAGTGGGATTCATCCCAGGGATGCAAGGATGGTACAACATTCTAAAGTCCATCAACATCATCCACCACATCAACAAAAAGAAAGAGAAAAACCACATGATCATCTCCATAGATGCTGAAAAAGCAATTGACAAAGTTCAACATCCATTCATGATAAAAACTCTCAGCAAAATGGGAATAGAGGGCAAGTACCTCAACATAATAAAGGCCACAGCCAACATTATATTGAACAGTGAGAAGCTGAAAGCATTTCCTCTGAGATCAGGAACTAGACAGGGATGCCCACTCTCTCCACTGTTATTCAACTTAGTACTAGAGGTCCTAGCCACGGCAATCAGACAAAACAAAGAAATACAAGGAATCCAGATTGGTAAAGAAGAAGTTAAACTGTCACTATTTGCAGATGACATGATACTGTACATAAAAAACCCTAAAGACTCCACCCCAAAACTACTAGAACTGATATCGGAATACAGCAAAGTTGCAGGATACAAAATCAACACACAGAAATCTGTGGCTTTCCTATATACTAACAATGAACCAACAGAAAGAGAAATCAGGAAAACAACTCCATTCACAATTGCATCAAAAAAAATAAAATACCTAGGAATAAACCTAACCAAAGAGGTGAAAGACATATACTCTGAAAACTACAAGTCACTCTTAAGAGAAATTAAAGGGGACACTAACAGGTGGAAACTCATCCCTTGCTCGTGGCTAGGAAGAATTAATATCATCAAAATGGCCATCCTGCCCAAAGCAATATACAGATTTGATGCAATCCCTATGAAACTACCAGCAACATTCTTCAATGAACTGGAACAAATAATTCAAAAATTCATATGGAAACACCAAAGACCCCGAATAGCCAAAGCAATCCTGAGAAAGAAGAATAAAGTAGGGGGCATCTCACTCCCCAACTTCAAGCTCTACTATAAAGCCATAGTAATCAAGACAATTTGGTACTGGCACAAGAGCAGAGCCACAGACCAATGGAACAGACTAGAGAATCCAGACATTAACCCAGACATATATGGTCAATTAATATTTGATAAAGGAGCCATGGACATAGAATGGCGAAATGACAGTCTCTTCAACAGGTGGTGCTGGCAAAACCGGACAGCTACATGTAGGAGAATGAAACTGGACCATTGTCTAACCCCATATACAAAAGTAAACTCAAAATGGATCAAAGACCTGAATGTAAGTCATGAAACCATTAAACTCTTGGAAGAAAACATAGGCAAAAACCTCTTACACATAAACATGAGTGACCTCTTCTTGAACATATCTCCCCGGGCAAGGAAAACAACAGCAAAAATGAGTAAGTGGGACTATATTAAGCTGAAAAGCTTCTGTACAGCAAAAGACACCATCAATAGAACAAAAAGGATCCCTACAGTATGGGAGAATATATTTGAAAATGACACATCTGATAAAGGCTTGACGTCCAGAATATATAAAGAGCTCACACGCCTCAACAAACAAAAAACAAATAACCCAATTAAAAAATGGGCAGAGGAACTGAACAGACAGTTCTCCAAAAAAGAAATACAGATGGCCAACAGACACATGAAAAGATGCTCCACATCGCTAATTATCAGAGAAATGCAAATTAAAACTACAATGAGGTATCACCTCACACCAGTAAGGATGGCTGCCATCCAAAAGACAAACAACAACAAATGTTGGCGAGGCTGTGGAGAAAGGGGAACCCTCCTACACTGCTGGTGGGAATGTAAGTTAGTTCAACCATTGTGGAAAGCAGTATGGAGGTACATCAAAATGCTCAAAACAGACTTACCATTTGACCCAGGAATTGCACTCCTAGGAATTTACCCTAAGAATGCAGCAATCAAGTATGAGAAAGATCAGTGCACCCCTATGTTTATCGCAGCACTATTTACAATAGCCAAGAATTGGAAGCAACCTAAATGTCCATCGATAGATGAATGGATAAAGAAGATGTGGTACATATACACAATGGAATACTACTCAGCCATAAGAAAAGGGCAAATCCAACCATTTGCAGCAACATGGATGGAGCTGGAGGGTATTATGCTCAGTGAAGCAAGCCAAGTGGAGAAAGAGAAATACCAAATGATTTCACTCATCTGTGGAGTATAAGAACAAAGGAAAAACTGAAGGAACAAAACAGCAGGAGAACCACAGAACTCAAGAATGGACTAACAGGTACCAAAGGGAAAGGGACTGGGGAGGATGGGTGGGTAGGGAGGGAGAAGGGGGGCAGAAGTAGGGGGGTATTAAGATTAGCATGCATTTGGGGGCAGGAGAAAAGGGAGGGCTGTACAACACAGAGAAGGCAAGTAGTGATTCTACAACATTTTGCTATGCTGATGGACAGTGACTGTAAAGGAGTTTATAGGGGAGTCCTGATATAGGGGAGAGCCTAGTAAACATAATATTCGTCATGTAAGTGTAGATTAGTGATACCAAAAACAAAACAAAACAAAACAAACAAACAAACAAACAAAAGGACTGTTCCTGTGTGGTAACCTCCAATGAGTTCTACACAAGGGTATAAAGGGCATATACAAGTGTAGGCAAAGGGTCTGTTTGTGTTTATACAGAAATCAAAGCCTAATTGTGCTACCCTGAAAAAGAACTAAGATACGATATGAAAGAGAACTTCCAACATCAGCACTCTCTGGAAGACTCATGCCAGAAGATGGTCATCAAGAAATCCCAACAAAGATCAACGCACCGCTACAGCTGTAGATGCACTCATCCCACCAGCTCCTGGGCTTGCCATGGGAATGAAGGAGATATCTAAGCTGGCCTGTGCATACAGTGAAAAAACAAATTTGACTGGATCTATACTGTTGGAACTCAACCAAGAATTAGGAGAAGTGCAAATTGTAGCGCTCCAAAATCTTACAACTACAGACTATTTACTGTTAAAAGAACATAAGGGATGTGAACATTCCCCAGGAATGGGTTGTTTTAATTTGTCTGATTTCTCTCAGACTGTTCAAGTTCAGTTGGACAATATCCACCATATCATAGATAAGTTTTCACAAATGCCTAAGGTGCCTAACTGGTTTTCTTGGTTTCACTGGAGATGGCTGGTAATTACAGATATGCTTTGGTTATGTAACTATACTCCTATTATGTTAATGTGTGTGCACAATTTAAGTAGTAGCTTAAAACCTATACATTCTGAAGTTACTCTACAAGAAGATATGTCAAAGAAATAATCAATCTTCCCAGGTTTTCTGCCGCCTGCTACTTCTATAGCTTTTCTTCTTCCTTCCTAATTACAACCCTTAAATAGAATTTGTGCCTCATATCAAATTTACCGAGTATCATAATTCTTCCAAGTGGTAAAGATACCTCAAGACAAATGCTGGGCATAGAACCTACAGGGCATAAATATGCAAAGAAATAAAAAGCTAACCATTTCAAACAATAAGGCTTCTCTCTCACTTACCAACTTTACATTTCCCTGTATGGCCCTGGAAGATGACTGGTTAGCCAGAGACGGGTAAGATTCCTCAAGGGAGGAACAACCTAAGACAGGCACAGTCGCAGAGGGGTCATCAGGTGAGAAATTGGGGATCAACAGAGGTGAGGCTTAGAACCTCACCCCCCGTTCTGAGAGAAATCTTCGGCATACGTGGATGTTTTATTGCCCTTGTCTAGCTTGGATTAACACATAGTCTACAGGCACACACCTGATCATCTACATTTGCTCTCTTACAACACTAAACTATGTTTTCTACCTTTATCTTGTATCTACCTACCACTTCAGCATTTTATTAAAAATAATAATAATAAAGAGAGAAATGTGGTATCCACATATAAATCAAGTATAAAAACCAAATGAGTATTCATATTTGAACTGACTGTTTATAGTTCATAATGCATGAACAAAACCGAAAGTTTCTGTGATGACTGCCCTTGTACTGTTCACTATGTAACTTATTCACTATGTAAGAATTTGTTCTCCATGTAAGAACTTGTTTGTTATGCCTCAGAAGATTGGAGACTGACGAAAATTAGGCTTGGGGTGGATTAATGATTGTGCATTGAGCATTGACTCCCCTATACAGAATTTTATTGTCGTTAACAACCATTTGATCAATAAATATGAGAGATGCCCTCACAAAAAAAAAAGAAAAAAAAAAAAAAAAAAAAAAGGACAGACTTCCAATGGTAAAATAAATAAGTAACCGGGATGTAATGTATAGCATAAGGAATATAGTCAAGATATTGTAACAGCTTGGTAGGGTGATAGCTGGAACCTAGAATTATGTATATAAATGTTTTATCACTGTGTTGTACACTTGAAACTAATGTAATGTAATACTGTGCGTCAACTACCCTTCAATAAAAAATAATTATCTAAAAAAAAAAAAAGAATTAAATAATGTGTTGTGTGTCCTCTATTTTAATATTCTTCTGCCTTAAACATTTATAAAAACAGGTCCTGTGAATATGGTTGGCAGTTTGTATTTTATATACAGAATTGTATTAAGGATCTCAGATAAAGTTGTACTCATCCTATAAGAGAACACAGCATTACTGATGTTTTACATAGAAAATTTCCTTTACTTCTGTCCTCTAGTTTGTGCTTTCTTCTTCTCTGCTATAATGTTATTTCTCTTTCTTGGGACCATGAAACTGACTGGAGAGCCATTATATCCACATCCTCAATTATATTGGCTGCCTCAATTCACTTACTAAGCCAAGAAATCTTCTTTAATTTTCTTAATTCTTTGTCATATATCTGCAATCCATAATTTGTTAAATCATTTTTTATTCTCTAAACTTCCTATACTAGTTTACATATTCCTCTTCAGTCTTGAATTATATATTCAACAGATTCTATACTTGACAGTAGAGGTGCTTAATGCAAAACATGTGACTGTTTCTTTAAAATCTGTAGTGTTACTGTTTCTCCCATTCCTTACCCTTTTACCTTAATCCATTTACTCTCTGTTTGGTCCAAGCAGAAACAAATTGCCAAGGATCCATATTCCTCTTTCCAATCACTTCAACAGACTCCTCCACATCCTGTGATGGTTTTATGAACCTATTTTCCATACAACTATACTTAAAAGAAAATCTGGTACTGAAGAATTTCTTCCACATTGCCAGAGAGTGTTGAATGTGCTGTAGACCAATTTGTTGTAAGGCATGGTGCCATGTTTTTGTATTGTGCAAATAAATGTGCGTTGGTGCTGTCAAAGATTAGGACAAAATGCACCATTTCATTTCTCCAAAATACTCAGCGAATTTCTGATTCATCTCTGGCAACAAAAGCCCGTGCAAAGGTTGAGGGTAAGCATCCATAGAAACCAAATATTTGCAGAAAGGTGTTTAAAGGGAAATTAAAAATCAAAGTGGAAATGGAAATCATGTTTTGTTGACAAAAATAGTTCCAATTTTTAATAAACTGTTCACAGAAAACATCTGCCTAAGTAATAAAATAAAATGTAACTGAGCAAATATTTCATTTATCTAATATAACATCTTCACAGTCTGTAAGGGGATAGCTTGCATGTGGGTGTGTGCTGAATCCCCAGTTATCACCATCACCATCACAAATTAATAAATGTACATTCTCGTTCTATGAAGGGCAAAAGAATGTAGTTATGAAGTGCTGTAAACATAGGAAATCCTTCTCACTTGTGAAAATTCACTGCAGAAGAAAGAGAATTTACTTGCCTTTCCCTTACCATACTTGAACAAGGAAAATGAAGGATTTTGAAAAGACTCATTTAAAACATTTATGTATTTGGTGGTTCAAATTGGAATTCACAGTGTTTTACCTGTAATTATACATAAGCCCTTTTCTTATTATGGTGTGGAAGAAGACAGTGATGCCCAGCAATTAGAATTTTAAAAACATACAGAAATGGTTTGAAAGGTTTTGATTTTTTTTCTACTTAGAAATTGTAAAGATAAGCACTGGAAACTTTCTACTTTTATTACTTAACTTTCTAGAGGATTTGTCTCCCAAAAAAGAGAAATGGGAATCTCGACTTTTTCTTGTAAGTTGTTTTCTCAAGTTTAAGCTTTTGTGAAATCCATATTTTTTTCCAAATGCTGAAATTTATTGACCTCCTGATATTCTGGTTTAAGTTACTAACACCCAAGCCTCTGACAAGGACATGTGACTGTCTCACCTTAGTCAGGGGGACAGACACAAGGCTCATCTGCACAGGAGTGGGCACCGACCGGACCCCGACACACACAGTCCTTCACACTCTCAGTCCATGCACTTTTCTGCTTTTTTTTTTCCTCTACTTTTCTTTTTTTCTCTAATAGTTTTACTTTGATGGGTCAAGAGAGAGAATTGCAGAGTTTGACTTAACAGCCCAGAGAGATAATATATTTTTATTGGAAGGGAGAACATATAAACACCTTATAGGGCAGCCAGAAACCTGAGGTAGTGTTGTACTTATTGGCTCAGATAGGCATTTATATTCTAGTGTGTACTGTCTGTACCTATATTTTCCTCTGACACAGTAAGAGAACCACACTTCAGGGAAAATTTCAAGGTAAATTATTTCTAAACATGTCATGGCAAAAGGAAGGACACTGTATTCTTTGCCACCATATCAGTTACCGGTCCGTCGCCGAGCGACTTCAGCTGACACCCTGTGCAGGTCAGAGAGAGTGAACTCTCTGTGGATAGTTACCTTGGCATAATCTGGCTTCTCTAATTTTCTCCACCCTCCCTAACCTTGCTGAGACAGGAGGCCCCTTAATATTCTGGGAAACAGAATTGAACCTGTGTTAAAGTTAGTCAAGGGGGAGACAGCTTTCTGGGTGTGGACCAGAACCGAGATCTGTCTCTTGACCACAAATCAGTCAGTTTGTAACACTTCCCTCAACAAATTCTGTCTCTCTGTTTCTCTCTTTCACTAATTTTTACCTTAAACTTTCAGACACTTGATTTTTCAGTTAAAGATTAAAAGATTCAGAACAACTAAAAAGGCTGCAAAAATAAACATGCTGCAGCTATGGTAGTATAACTACTTGATAGTTTGTGTATACACCATATTATCAAAGTATTCGTTGGGTCAACTCTGAGCCATGTCACTGTTAGAGAACTTTTCTTTTTCTTAACAGAGCTTTGTTGAATATTAGCTGAGCAGAGTTTTGATAGGTGGCAAATGAGCCCGGGACATATCTTTTGTGGCTGTTTGATATCATACAAAGTTTTTCTCTGTAGTTACAAATGGCACTAATTGTATTACCACACTGTGTGGCCTGCTCATTTCAGTGTTTTGTGATATAATCACCACTATAAAGGTGAGTACATTCACTTACAGTAAGCAAGTGTTTGTTTATAGTTTTCAATTGCAATGGAAGGAAAAGAGCTCCTGGTATATCAGTATGTAACCAGAAGTCCTTTACTTATAATTTTGGCCTGTTGCTTCTGATATAGTCTAGATTTTCTGCAGTAGCCAAAAACATAATGGCCTATTTATCCATTCTTGTGGCCAGTGGGTAAAGGAAGTTATAGCCAATACCTAAAAATACCAAGAAATTGTTAACTTACAGGTACTGCGCTTTCTTCTATCTCATTTAATTTTCACATAAACCATGTGTTCGAAATTAATATGAAGAGCCTTAGATGTCAAGAGATGAGGTCAATTTCCAAAAGTCTCACAGACACTTCGCAGGAGGCCTGGATTTGGCTGCAGACCATTTGCTTGGTGCTTGCTGGACTCCACCAGTGAACGGAGAATATGTTTGGCCGCTCATCTTTTAAAAATGCCCTGACTATAGTTCTTGGTTCCTGACATCATTTACTGAGCCCTGTTGTCAGAAACAGATGAGTTGGCAGAAACTGCATCTTTTTCCAAGAGAGGAAGTTCTGAGGAGCAACACATTTATAGCCCAGAGAAACAGTTCTATTTCTGTATTATGGCTATCCTCTTCACTTAATTTAATAAATTGTTTTCTCATTAAAAAAGTTACTTTCCATCTCTGTTAACACAAATAAAAAGATTAGCTTACCTAAAGGAAGGAAGGATATAGTTTAGCTCTCCTGCCTAGCACTTGATCCCCTCCCAGAATTAAGGGAAACAGCATATTTGAAGATAAATCCAAAATCAGAGCCAGGAACTGAAAATTTTTCCTATTGGTGGAGCAAGGATTTGGTAGCGAAAGCATGGGTCTCACTCTCAGTTTTCAGAAGAGAGGCTTCATGACTTGTACGTACTTCTTGAGCTACCCTTATGTGTTGGCTTATGTTTTATATTGGAATTGACTTTGGGGTTTGCGAGAAGTTTGTTAAGCTGCTAGGAGGCTGTCTCTCTACCCATGAGCAGGAAGAGCTTCATATACACCATCACAACTTTTCTGCCTGATTCTCCAATCTGTAACTTAAGTCATGTTAGACACGCTTTCATTTTTTTCCCCAAACTCTATCAATTCTAACTGTTCTTTATTGTAAACCAGTGCATCATATCTCAGACCTTAAGCTTCATAGAAACCCACCTGAGGATCTTGTGAAAATGAATATTAAATACTGTAGGACTAAGCTAAGACCTCATAGTCTCCATTTCTAAGAAATTCCCAGGGGTGCTAGAGCTGCTGGTCCACAGACCATACTTTGAGTAGAAGGGCTGTCCAGTTGTTTTCAAACAAAGTTTGATTCTGTACCAGTAGCATCAGTACCACCTTGGAAGGTGCTAGGAATGCATATTCTCAGGCCCCATGCCAACATCAGAAATTGAATCTGATGCCCACTAAAGTTTGAAGAGTCATAGCTTTAGACCACTTTCATCTCTTCATCTCCTTGCCACCATCAAAGCTCAACTTCACATCAAACCCCTTTTAGACTAGCCAAAGGGCTTGCTAACTAGTCTTTCTCAAATTTCATTTTGTTATGAGCTACCCTCCACACTATACCAATGATTTTTAAATTGAAATTGTAAAACTTTGTCTTCCTCAGATCCCTTGAATGTGCCCTTTCCTTGCAAAGTCAAGTCTAAAGTTTGTAACCTAGCCACTGTAGATGAACTAAAGTAAATCCTAATGACTTGCAAACAGAAGTGATGACTCAAGATAAAATTTCTAGTTAAAATTTCATCTGTATGTGCAAAATCTTGTTATATGAGACAATTCATACAGGAAAAAAAGATGCTGTTCAGGAAAATGAGTATTGATATTGTTCTCCCTAACCAGGAAAGAAATGTGGGAAAGAGCAGAATAGCAAATCTAAGAGAAGCTAGAGGTTTTGCCTCTATTAAGGAAAAATGATAGTCCTTGTTGCTCTATAAGAATTGGTTGAATAATCTCCCATTCTAGAATTTTTGAAAGAAATTCTATAATAGGGAGAGGGAAATTTGGGTCACTGTAGAGTTTGGAAAGTTACAAGTATCTGTAATGGCTTTATTTCTGTGTCAAACTTTTTTTCTTTTAATAGGAAGGGTATTAATTAGAGCTGGTGTACTTTTTCCAATCATAGCACCACAATTGGGCATTTTGAGGTAAGGAATAAATTTTTAAAAGTTTCTTATACCGTCTAATTTTGTTTCACAAGATCTGTTTTTAGATTAGGTAGATAAACCCACTTACAAAGTTCATTCTGGACATGCTTAATTTGATACTTTGCTTTTGAAAATTGAGCCCGAAGGTGTCTTTTAAAGTCAGTGTTGTTTAAAGAGGGTTTTTGAGGACTTACCTGATGATTAGCCCATAATATTTTTAGTTTAAAACTATCTTGCTATGTTACAAATACTCTCTTTTCATTTGAAAGCTTTTACTTTTGCTTTGATTTTATTTTGTTTTAAAGACTGTTAAGTAATGTAAGATTAAAAGTAAAATTAATTATAAATAGGTTAGAAAGCAAGGAAAAAAAGGTTAGAAGAAAAATTTTTCCAAAAAAACAGACTATGTAGTCTTATAAAAGTTTGCAACCAAGTTTGCATAATGTTTTGCTTAAAGTTATTGGCAGAGGGGATGGCGGCCATTAGGCTAGGTTATTTTCCTGATTAACTTTAGGTAAACTGTCAAATGAAACTATTACAGTGAAAGATGAAATATATTATTTGTCAACAGTATTTCTTTTACATAACCCTAAGGAAAAAGAATTGACTTAAGAAAGGCTCTTTCTTAAGTCCTATGAGTCCAGATAACTTCAAATCATAATTATCAGCAAAACAAACTTTTAATTTTTATTTATTTGGTCCATATACACAATGGAATATTATTCAGCCATAAGAAAAAAACAAATCCTACCATTTGCAACAACATGGATGGAGCTAGAGGGTATTATGCTCTGTGAAATAAGACAGGCAGAGAAAGACAAGTATCAAATGATTTCACTCATCTGTGGACTATAAGAACAAAGAAAAAACTGAAGGAACAAAACAGCAGCAGACTCACAGAACCCAAGAATGGACTAACAGTTACCAAGGGGAAAAGGACTGGGGAGGGTGGGTGGGAAGGGAGGGATAAGGAGGAAAATGGGGCATTACGATTAGCACACATAATGTAGGGGGGTGCATGGGAAAGGCAGTATATACAGAGAAGACAAGTAATGATTCTATAGCATCTTACTGCACTGATGGACAATGACTGTAATGGGGTATGTGGGGGGACTTGATAATGGGAGAAGTCTAGTAATGATAATGTTCAAGTAATTGTACATTAATGATATAAAAAAAACTGAACAAAAAAATTCAATTCTTTATATGTACCACATCTTCTTTATCCATTCATCTACTGACGGACATTTAGGTTGCTTCCATTTCTTGGCTATTGTAAATAGTGCTGCAATAAATGGACAGGTGAATATGTCTTTTTCAAACTGGGATGCTGCATTCTTACGGTAAATTCCTAGGAGTGCAATTCCCGGGTCAAATGGTATTTCTATTTTGATTTTTTTGAGGAACCTCCATACTACTTTCCATAATGGTTGAACTAATTTACATTCCCACCAGCAGTGTAGGAGGGTTCCCCTTTCTCCACATCCTTGCCAACATTTGTTGTTGTTTTTCTTTTGGATGTTGGCTATCCTAACTGGTGTGAGGTGATATCTTTTGTGGTTTTAATTTGCATTTCTCTGATGATTAGGAATGTGAAGCATCTTTTCATGTGCCTATTGGCCATCTGAAATTCTTCTTTGGAGAAGTGTCTGTTCAGCTCCTCCACCCATTTTTTAATTGGCTTATTTCCTTTTTGTTTGTTGAAGTGCATGAGCGCTTTATATAATTTGGATGTCAACCCCTTATCAGATATGTCATTAATGAATATATTCTCCCATACTGTAGGATGCCTCTTTGTTCTACTGATGGTATCCTTTGCTGTACAGAAGCTTTTTAGTTTGATATAGTCCCACTTGTTCATTTTTGCTTTTATTTCCCTTGCCCGGGGAGATATGTTCATGAAGAAGTTGCTCATGTTTATGTCCAAGAGATTTTTGCCTATGTTTTTTTCTAAGAGTTTTATGGTTTCCTAACTTATATTCATGTTTTTGATCGATTTTGAATTTACTTTTTGGTATTGGGTAAGACAATAATCCAGTTTCATTCTCTCACATGTAGCTGTCCAGTTATGCCAACACCAGCTGTTGAAGAGGCTGTCATTTCCCCACTATATATCCATGGCTAATTTGTCGTATATTAATATACTATATATGCTTGAGTTTATATCTACTCTGTTCCAATGGTCTATGGGTCTGTTCTTGGGCCAGTACCAAACTGTCTTGATTACTGTGGCTTTGTAGTAGAGCTTGAAGTTGGGGAGCATAATCATCCTCCAGCTTTATTCTTCCTTCTCAGGATTGCTTTGGCTATTCGGGGTCTTTCGTGATTCCATATGAATTTTAGAATTATTTGCTCTAGTTCATTGAAGAATGCTGTTGGTATTTTGATAGGGATTGCATTGAATCTGTAGATTGCTTTAGGCATTATGGCCATTTTGATAATATTAATTCTTCCTATCCATGAGCACGGGATATGTTTTCATTTATTGGTATCTTCTTTAATTTCTCTCATGAGTGTCTTGTAGTTTTCAGAGTACAGGTGTTTCACTTCTTTGGTTAGGTTTATTCCTAGGTATTTTATTATTTTGATGTAATTGTGAATGGAATTGTTTTCCTGACTTCTCTTTCTGCTAGTTCATCATTACAGTATAGGAATGCTACTGATTTCTGTGTATTATTTTGTATCCTGTAACTTTTCTTAATTCAGATAAAAGATCTAGTAGTTTTGGAGTGTATTCTTAAGGGTTTTTTATGTACAATATCATATCATCTGCAAAATGGGACAGTTTGACTTCTTCCTTGCCAGTCTGGATGCCTTTTATTTCTTTGTGTTGTGTGATTGCCATGGCTAGGACCTCCAGTACTATGTTGAATAAAAGTGGGGAGAGTGGGCATCCTTGTCTTCTTCCCAATCTTAAAGGAAAAGATTTCACGTTCTTTCTGTTAAGTATAATGTTGGTTATGGTTTTGTCATATATGGTCTTTATTATGTTGAGGTACTTGCCCACTATACCCATTTTGTTAAGAGTTTTTATCATGAATGAATGTTGAATTTTGTCAAATGCTTTTTCAGCATCTATGGAGATGATCATGTGATTTTTGTCCTTTTTGTTGATGTGATGGGTTTTCGAATGTTGTACCATCCTTGCATCCCTGGGATGAATCCCACTTGATCATGATGGATGATCTTTTTGATGTATTTTTGAATTCGGATTGCTAATATTTTGTTGAGTATTTTTGCATATATGTTCATCAGGGATATTGGTCTGTAATTTTCTTTTTTTATGGTGTCTTTGCCTGGTTTTGGTATTAGAGTGATGTTGGCCTCGTAGAATGTGTTTGGAAGTATTCCCTCCTCTTCTACTTTTTGGAAAACTTTAAGGAAGATGGGTTTTAGGTCTTCACTAAATGTTTGATAACATTCGTCAGTGGAAGCTTCTGGTCCAGGAGTTTGTTCTTAGGTAGGTTTTTGATTCCCAGTTCAATTTTCTTGCTGGTAATTGGTCTCCTCAGAGTTTCTGTTTCATACTGGGTCAGCCTTGGAAGGTTGTATTTTTCTAGAAAGTTGTCCATTTCTTCTAGGTTATCCAGTTTGTTACCATATAATTTTTCATAGTATTCTCTCATAATCCTTTGTATTTCTGGGGTGTCCATTGTGATTTTTCCTTTCTCATTTCTGATTCTGTTTATGTGTGTAGACTCTCTTTTTTTCTTGATAAGTCTGGCTAGGGGGTTATCTATTTTGTTTATTTTCTTGAAGAACCAGCTTATGTTTTCATTGATTCTTTCTGTTGTTTTATTCTTCTCAATTTTATTTATTTCTGTTCTAATCTTTATTATGTCCCTCCTTCTTCTGCCTTTGCACTTATTTTGTTCTTCTTTTACTAATTTCGTTAATTGTGAGTTTGGACTATTTACTTGGGATTGTTCTTCTTTCCTGAGGTAGGCCTGTATTGCAATATGCTTCCCTCTTCGCATGGCCTTCTCCACTTCCCACAGATTTTGTGGTGTTGAATTATTGTTGTCATTTATCTCCATATATTTCTTGACCTCTGTTTTTATTTGGTTATTGATCCATTGATTGTTTAGGAGCATGTTATTAAGCCTCCATGTGTTTGTGGGATTTTTCATTTTCTTTGTGTAATTTATTTCTAGTTTCATCCCTCTGTCATCTGAGAAGCTCGTTGGTATGATTTCAATCTTTTTAAATTTACTGAGCCTCTTTTTGTGGTCTAGTATATGATCTATTCTTGAAAATGTTCCATGTGCACTTGAGAATAATGTGTATTCTGTTGCTTTTGGGTGTAGAGTTCTATAGATGTCTGTTAGGTCCATCTGTTCTAGTGTGTGGTTCAGTGCCTCTGTCTCCTTACTTATCTTCTGTCTGGTTGATCTGTCCTTCAGAGTGAGTGGAGTGTTGAAGTCTCCTAGAATGAATGCATTGCATTCTATTTCCCCATTTAATTCTGTTAGTATTTGTTTCACATATGTGCATGCTCCTGTGTTGTGTGCATAGATGTTTATAATAGTTATATCCTCTTGTTGGAATGACCCATTTATCATTATGTAATGTCCTTTATTTTCTCTTGTTACTTTCTTTGTTTCGAATTCTATTTTGCCTGATACAAGTACTGCAACCCCCATGTTTTCTCCCTATTAGTTGCATGAAATATCTTTTTCCATCCCTTTACTTTCATTCTGCATATGTCTTTGGGTTTGAAGTGAGTCTCCTATAGGCAGCATTTAGTTGGGTCTTGCCTTTTTTTCCATTCAGTGACTCTATGTCTTTTGATTGGTGCATTCAGACCATTTACATTTAGGATGATTATCGATAGGTGTGTACTTATTGCCATTGCAAGCTTTAGAATCGTGGTTACCAAAGGTTCAAGGGTAATTCCCTTACTATATAACAGTCTAATTTAACTCACTTTGTGTGCTATTACAAACACAACCTAAAGGTTCTTTTTGTTTTTCCTCCTTTTTCTTCCTCCTCCATTCCTTGTATGTTAGGTGTCATATTCTGTACACTTTGTCCTTTGGGTGACATCTATTTAGCCTTAGGAATACTTCCATCTACAGCAGTCCCTCCAAAATGCACTGTAGAGGTGATTTGTGGGAGGTAAATTGTCTCAGCTTTTGCTTATCTGAAAAATTTTTAATCCTTCCTTCAAATTTAAATTATAACCTTGCTGGGTAGGGCATTCTTGGTTCAAGGCTCTTCTGCTTCATTGCGTTAACTATATCATGCCACTCCCTTCTGGCCTGTAAGGTTTCTGCTGAGAAATCTGATGATAGCCTGATGGGTTTTCCTTTGTATGTGAACTTTTTTCTCTCTCTAGCTGCATTTAAGTCGGTCTTTATTCTTGATCTTTGCCATTTTATTTATTATATGTCTTTATGTTGTCTTCCTTGGGTCCCTTGTGTTGGGAGATCTGTGTACCTCCATGGCCTGAGAGACTATCTCCTTCCCCAGATTGGGGAAGTTTTCAGCAATTACCTCCTCAATGACACTTTCTATCCCTTTTTCTCTTCTTCTTCTGGTATCCCTATAATGCGGATATTGTTCCATTTTGATTGGTCACACAGTTCTCTCAATATTCTTTCATTCTTAGAGACTTTTTTCTCTCTAAGACTCAGCTTCTTTGTATTCCTCTTCTCTAATGTCTATTCCATTTACTGTCTGTTTTACTACATCTAATCTGCTTTTAAATCCCTCCATTTTATGTTTCATTTCATATATGGATTTTCTTAATGATTGAATTTTCATCTTAAATTTGTCCCTGAGTACTTGAATATTTTTCTGTACCTCTATGAGCACGTTTATGATTTTTATTTTAAACTCTCTTTCAGGAAGATTGATGAGTTCAGTTTAATTTGGCCCTTCTTCTGAGTTTTGTGAGATTTTGGTCTAAGCCAGGTTCCTTTGACATTTCATAATTCTATGTGGTGCCCTCTAGTGCCAGAATCTCCAGTCTCTGGAGCTGCTCAGCCCCTAGAGTGAGGCTGGGGGTCAAAGGGGAGTGGTGCTGGTGCCTGGGGGAGGAAAGAGCTGTTTCCTGATTCCCAGCAGCAGAGCCTGTCTCCAATATCAGAACCAGTGGGCTGAGCACACAGGTGTAAGCCTCTGTGCTTGGTGTCTCTAGCTGTTTTAGGCAGGGACTCCCTTTGGCTGGACTGACACTAGTGCAATGACTGTTGGTTTACAAGCAGGTGCCAGCAGGCCAGGAGGAAGGTGCAGCAGGGTCTGTATCACAGTGGGGGAGCTCAGAGCTGAGTAGGCAGCTGTGGGGTGGTGGAGCACCCAAAACTCAAAGTTCCCAACCTGCTGGGCAGAGTGCACCCAGACAACCTTGTCCACCTATCCCTTCCCCTGTGTAGCAAGCTCTGTGGAAACCCCGTTCCTTCAGCTGCCCTCTTGCTGCTAGGAAGCCTCTCAGACCGCCTGCCTTTCCTTTGTCCCAGAGCAGCCAGATGTGGATCCCCATCTTCCACAAATGGCCGGAATCTCAGTCTCTCAAGCATTCCACCTGTCCCAGCTCCCCAACCCCAACAGCCTCCAGAGCACCACACAATGTAGGTTTGTGCTCCAAAACAGACCTCCAGGGCTGGGTGTTCAGCAGCCTTAGGCTTCCATCCCCTCTCCCCTCCGTTTCTCTTCCTCCCGGCAGTGAGCTGGGGTGGGGCAAGGGCTTGGGTCCCTCCCGATCAAGGCTTTCATATGTGACCCTGTTTCATGAGGTCTGCTCTGTTCGTGAGGTCTGTGTGCAGTCTGGTTCAGCCTTCTTTCCTTTTGCTATTTCAGGGCTTGTTGTATTAACTATATTTTCACACTATACGTGGTTTTGGGAGGAATTCTCTGTCTCACCTCTCGTGCCACCATCTTGAACCTCTTCCCTTATACTTTTTATATGGCTTATTCTTTATCAGTTGAGGCAATAAACATCTCTCTGTTAAAAAAAAAGTTTCAAAGATTCCACATAGATATCCAAAATTGTAACAACAGCAAACTAAGAAGAAAAAGCAACTATATAAATTAGTCATTTTTCACTAGACTGATTTACAGATACACCTTTCCTTTTTTGAACACAAACTTACAGCTGTTTGTCTTTCCATGCAGCTAGCTTTCTATGTAATGTGATTAAGAGACATACTGACGCATAGTATAAAAAGTAGATGGCTGTGTAAACATTGGAAGTGATGTCTGCAAAGTCTAATGTGAATCTGTTGTACATATTCATATTACATACATATAAGCTATTAGTTACATATATACAACTATTAGCACTTTTGTTTACTTAATAAAATATGTAAAAACAACTAGTTTGACTACCTCTTGTTTTCCAGTTACCCACCTTTCACAGATGAGAAAAGTAGAGTTGAATTAAAATCTGATGCCAGTATATCACTGCAAGCATAGTTATTTTTAATGTTTCTCAAGAATGAATGAACCATAATTCACAGAGTTCCAGAAATCATAGCAACCACCTGGACACTGTACTGGGAGTGGGAGTGGGGGTATGAATGGCCTGGAGAAAAGGAACCGTAATAGTTGATGTACTTTGGAACAAGTCTGCCACATAGAAGCCATCAAGCAACACAGTATAGATTTCTAACTCCTTGGATTTCATGAGACTCAGAAGATGGATGAGAAGAGATGCAAGTTTGGCAGAACATTAAGACAGTGTTGTGAAGACAATGTTGAGAGAATTAAGAGTCCTTAGTCTAGAATTTGGTCATCAGCCACTTGTGTAATTAGCCTGCAGGTAATCTTTTCCTTCTCCATAAGTATGTGGGTGAAAAAAGTTTTTCTTTCTATCTCAGAAATATATGGTTAAAATAGATACTGTACTTGGAAGTGCTTTTTATAAGTATCAAATAGTTTATGATTCTACATTATTATTTTTGATAATTAAATAAAGATCACTAATATAGATTAGAAATTTATTAAGTGCTAGCTGACCACAGTACTAAATTCCTTAAATATATTTACCTAATCTAAAAGTAACAATACTTTTTAAAATATTGGTGGATACTGTTTTTTGCTTTATTTTACCAATGAGAAAACAAGCTGTTATGTGTTCCTATAGATTATTAAGAAATACAGTCAGAATTCAAACCTAGGACTGATGATAGTCAAACCTGTTTTTTGAGTACCTGGCAAGTTAGAGGTGGCACATTGTTATTTATTTTATATCTACAAATATTTAAGTATTGTGCTAAAAAATCTCTTAAGTGGTAGACTTCGAATTCAAACTGAGTCTATAGATTTCTATGTTTCTGCTTCAAATTGTCAAAGACACCATTACAATATTTATTCCATAATTTGGATGCTCCTTGAGAACTAAAATTCTGTAACTTTTACTTCATAAAAGAAGTAGAACAATTCAAACAAATGTAGATTTTCAAAAACACTTTGAGATTTAATGTTAAATATTTCCATTTTTTAATAGAAAGCAGCCTAGCATATCTATGGGGAAAAGATTTGAGCTAACCTTTTTAAAAAAAGTTCAATATGTCTCAGTGTTACTCTTGAAAGAAATTATTAATAAAAGGTAGAATATGCCTTTTACCTAATAATTCCTTGTGGAATATTATATAAAATCAGTAGTTAGTTGAATATATTGAATTATTTTATAAAAAGTATATAAAGTATTTTCCTACTCATCAAGAAAATATCATTATCAATAATTTTCTCTGGTTTTACAAATAAATTATATGCCTGAACTACCCTAAAATATAGTCCTCATTGATATATTAAAATAAACATTTCCTCCAGCCCTTTGGCTGTGTTAGCATCTCAGCTTTCGTTAGAATATTCATGCCCTAACTACAATTTGATTCATTCTTCCCTACTCCTTCCTACCCCTTTCCAGCTAGCAAACGGATATATGTTATTAAAAAGCCAATAATAGTACATGGATCTAAGAAGAAAGACTTTTATTTAGTCCGAGACATGAAGCACAGGTTACATGACTAAATTCAGGAAGAGAAAATATAAATGACTATAGATATGAGGAGGACTTTGCACATGATGCGCACACAGTGAAATCTAAATATAAACATTTTGTGTTCACTTGGTGACCAATGGGATACTATCTTATGTCAGATGTTACACTGAAGAACTGAAGCTTTTTGTCATGGTTCTGTGATGGCTGCTACAATTCCAGCCATCCATGCCTTCAGCAGCAGGAGTTAGAATGGAGTAAGAGCAGTAAAAGATGCCTCTCTAATGAGTCAGAAATATTTAAAGTGCTTTCCCTGAAACCTCGTTCAAGGGCCCTGCTTACATTTCCTTGGCACCACCACTGCAAAGGAAGCTGGACTATGGAGTCATACATCGGAAAATTTGCCACTAACAAATAGAGATTACATTACTAATGACAAAGATAAGAATGTGTTTGGGAGAGACAAGCGGTAATTTCTGTCACTCCAACCTAGTGAAACTGCTTCACAACGGATATAGTGAGAGAGGTTATATAATTAACAAGTTGTGATTATTATTAAATTGTGGACCAGTCATGATAATATGAATTCAATTATTAGTTGGGGCTGTAAGATTTAAAAGTTGGTATTTTCCGTCAGTTAAACACATTGTAAAGATAAAAAAAGAAAGTCGCCCAGTTAAATAATTATAAGCATCAGTTTCAAGTTTTCATCGAAGAATTTTAATATTCCTTATACTTACTATAATGTTATTAACTTAAAAAAAAAACACAAATCAAGACACACAGAAAAATACTTCCAGAAAAAAAGAGAAGACTTCAAATCTGAAAGAACAATCAAATTTGCATGGCACTCATACTTTAATTTCAAACCACCCTTTAATTTGCTTCAACATAATATTTTGAAAATAAATGTCTAAGTTGTAATATTAATGAAAAAAATGATGCACAGCAAATGATTTTTTTTAACTTCAGAAACTTTATAATATATTCCTCACCTTCCTTTTTATGTTGCTTTATGATTTGGACTGTAAGTGGTATACCCGTTTATGGACATGGGGGTAAAGCAGATTATTTGATGTAATGTATTTATTTGAAGGCCGTTGGAATGAACAATATGTTTCAAATGTTTCCCTACTAATATGTTTCTGTTTCTTAAAAGATTTAATAGTGACACAAAGCCTTAACTAACATTCTTGCTGGTCCAATCTATTTGGTCCTTTCTACAGCAGATAGAAGTGACTAAGAAAGTAATGAGGTATAATTCCTTTTGGAAATCCCAGATACTAAGTTAATAAAGAGCAACTTAATCTTCTAAAAATGTGCTGTTTACATTATACATCTGTTTAAGTGCCAGAACACATTTTATTCAGTAAAAATGACTGCATACATTTTCTTACGTTGCATTTTACAAATGACAGATGGCCCTCGCGTGTGTTCCATCTTGGCATGCAATCTAAACTCCTAATTCCAACGGCTCTGCATATATGTGTGTGTGTGTAGATGTATGTGTGCATCAGATAGAAATATGGATATCTGTACCACATGCTCTTGCCTGGTGCTGATTATTAACAACAAATAATTAAAGAAGTCAGAACTCTGTTTTCTTTCCATAAAAGGGCCATAGTAGTGAAAAGCTTCTCAAACAAGCTGAAGTAGATTTTTGAGAAAATCTTATATTCCAGAATTTTAGTGTTAGATGATCCTTAAAGGTCATCTGGTGTCCCTAGTTTTAAGAACAGGACTTGAAGTCATAGCTTAGAGGGTTTAAGTAAATGAACAGGATCGTAAAAGTAGGAACAGAAGACTTGTTCTGGGGGAGAAATAGCATTACTCCAATCTTTCCAAGCAGGAAAAAGCTAGACAGTCTGAAAATGATTTTTTAAGTCACAAGAAAACTGAAGTCATAGAACAGTCAAGTCACCAAAATCTGGGGAGAGAGAAGCATTGACAGGGGAAAAATAAAATCTGCGCATTGCTTAACTGAGCTAAATGCACCATTCTCCATATAGAGCTTATGAAAAGATACAGCTAAAATTTTTCAATTAATTGCTAAAGACCAAGCAAGGGTAGGCTAAGGGGAGTGTGAAGCTCTTCAGGGGGCAGGTACAATGGCGTTCACACACTCTTCCAGGCTTTGCTTCTATAAATGCCATCGTGTACTCACAGGGAGCATTAGGGAGAATCCTGAGAAAGCTTCCTTTGACGTCCTGGCTCACCCATGGTGGGGGCTGGACGTGATTTACAGACATCATTGCCCAAAATCCCTCCAGACCCTTTTCCATCTCTCCTACAGATTACAAGTCTTAACCTTCAGGGAAATCACAGCACAAATCTTCACTTTATGGCACTAGTAGAAAAAACATTCCAGCGACGGAAGGTCACAGGGGGAAACAAGTGTTGCTTCCAAGGATGACCAGGGATACATGCTATTCTTCACTCTAAAGTTCTAAGAAAAGCAAGCATTGTGAAGGCTGCATACTGAGACCCAGGAACAGAGCACCATCCTAAGATTGTGGCTTAATTAGAACACGAGAGAACATTTTTCCTTCTCACCTCCGAGATAACATGCATCGCATAAATAACAATGGAATACAGTTGGGAGGTGTGCGAGGAATGGCATTCTTAGGCACAGTGCAAGGGAACGATCCGGAGCCAGGATGGGGAAACGGTCCTGGACAGGAATGCACCGGCCATCTGCTTGGGCAGCCTACCCTTGCTTGATCTTTAGCAATTGACAAGTTTCAGCTGTTTCTTTTTATAAGCTTATATGGAGGCTGGTGTATTTAGCTCAGGTAAGCAAATGTTCAGGTTTTATTTTTCCCCTGCCAATGATTCTCTCTCTCCAGATTTTTGGTTACTTGACTGTTCTGTGACTTCAATTCTCTAGTGACAAAAAATATCACTAGAGGGCTTTGAAGTTTCTGTGTGACACCTTTGTATGACTGAGTGTGGCCATACCAACAAACTTTAAGTCTAGCCCAACTCCCTACTAGAATCACATAAAACCACACACAGAAGGTTTTGCAGAAGTTTCTGTGGGAATATAAATTATTTACCTCACTATTCCTCTTCTTGAAAAGGTGTCAGTTTGTAACAAATGAGGCAAATGAAAAGGTAAGAAAAGACAAAAACAAAAAAGATGAAGCAGTTATCAGACCATACTTAAACATATTATTATAATACAGAAAATTTTTTCAAAACTGATTAATATATTACTGAGTCTAATGGAAAAAGATCGGGATGGAAAATGGAAAAAGTCTAATGGGAAAGATCAGATAGATCATTTCATCAGTGATGGACAGTATAAGAAATTTTTTAAATGGAAATGCTAGAAGTTAAAAATATGATGACATAAAAAAAAGGATAAAAATAATGACTTCAACATGTTTCTTGGTAGACTTGATATAAGATAAGGAGTCAGTAAAATCATCCAAAATGAAACAGGTCAAAGAGAGACATAAAAGAAACAAAATAACAGAAGAGAGTGCCCGGGAAATGTGAGAAAATGTCAGTTTTTCATATGCATAATTGTAATTCAACAGAAAGAGAAAATGAGGTGGGTGAAATATTTTAAGAAGCAATACCCCAAATTTTCTAAAATTAACGATAGACATGAAGCCACACACCCAAGAAGCTTAGGAAACACAAAGTAGGATAAATCAAAACCCAACGCACACACACGTTCTGGCATATCTTGTATTCAAATTGCTGAAAATAAAGTCAAATAAAAAACTTGAATGAAATCAGAGAAAAACATCGATCTAGGAAGAAGAATGAGAATTACAATTGACTTCCATAAAAACCTAGGCCAACAAGAACATGATAAGTGACATTTTAAGTGCTGAAAAAGAAGGGGGAAAAAATCCCAGCCTTCTATACTCAGTGAAAATACCACTCAAAAGAGGATAAATATTTTCTAAAGCAAACCTGAATGTAATCTAAAAATTAATTTTGTTAATTTTTTCAGAAGAAATATAATACCTTAAGCTTACGTGTACCCAAATAATGCAGAGCATTGGAAATAATGACAGTAAAATTAAATTCATTAATTCCATTTTTAACAAAGTGCTAAAAGATAACTATGTAAACCAAATATAGTAATAATGTATTGTGTTTTAATAGAATATACAAAATACATTCATATGACAACATCCCATAAGATGGGTGAGAGATGGTTGCCACGGCTTTATATTAAACATGGAGCAGTAAAATGTTATTTGGAAGTTGCACCTGAGCTATTAAAAAATATATTGTGAAAGCAAGGGAAGCCACGAGTGTTTTTTAAACTAGTATAAATAACATATCAATTAATGAGATAAGCTGGAATCATAAAAATACCAACATAGGAAAATGTTGGGCAGGGGTTGCAAATAGAAAGCACAAATTTAACGCAAATAATCTCCTTAAATATTAATGTTGTAAACATACAACTTAAAAGACAGATGTTACCAAATTAGATTTATAAAAATAATGCAATTTGTATAAGCTGTCTATAAGAAACCCACTTTAAATATCAAACATAATACCATAGTAAAGACAGTAACTCTTTAAAAAGCTCTAAAAGAGGAAAATAAAAGGATGGGTAAAGATATGTCATACAAACACTTATCAAAGCAGGAGTAGATAAAATAATATAAGACAATGTAAATATCAGAACAAGGAATATCATCAGGCATAAAGGATACTACATACAATAAAGCATTCCATTTTCCAAAGAGAATAGTTTTACATGTTTATATACTCAAGTGAGACAGAAACAAAGTACAGAACTGAAAAGAGAGACAAATTCACAATTTCGTATGTAATCATCAATATTCCTTTTTCATAATTGATAGACTAGAAAGAGAATCAGGAAAGATAAATATGACCTAAACAGCATAATCAACCAAACTGATCTAGTTAGCATTTATAGGACATATCGCTGAAGAATATCAGGATACACATTCTTTTCAAAAATATTTACTAAGCTAGGACCTATAGCAAGCCATAATACATATCTTAACAAATTTAAAGAAAAATCATATGTTCTTGGAACATCATTAATCACACTAGAAACCAGTAACATAAATTATCCAGAAAATTACCAAAATACTTAGAAATTAACCAACCCGTTTCTCAATAAATCATGGATCAAAGAATATTGAGGGTAGTTTAAAATTATTTTGAACAGAAAGTTAAAATACAAGAGATCAAAATGTGTGGGATACAGCTAAAATATCATGTAGGGGAAAATTTTTAACAAGATGCTTATATTAGAAGAATGATCACACATCAGTGATCTAATTTCCTATCTTAAGTAGAGAAAGAACAGTAAATATGACTCAAAGAAGGCAGAAGGAAGGAAATAATAAAGATTAGATAAAAAAGTAATGGGCTTGAAAACAGAAACAGAAAGTCAATGAACTCAAAGGGTGGTTGTTGGAAAAGATTAATAAAATTGATAAATGTTTAGACTGGCAAAGGCAAGAGAGGAAATGAGATTGACTAATATTAGGAAAGAAAGAGGGGATATTGTGAAGGAAAATAAGGTATCCTAGAACTCTCTGCTCGTAAATACAGCCACTTAGATGAATGAATCAATTCCTTAAAAGATATAAAAGACTAATATATAAAAGACTAATAAAAATTGCACAAAAATAAATAAAAAACTTTGGTAGTCCTGTATCTACAAAGAAATTATATTTACTGTTAAAAATCCTGCAAGAAGAGAAAACTCCAGGCCTGGGTGGTTTTACTAAAGAATACTACCAAATATTTAAGGAAGAAATAATACCTATTTTGCACAATTACTTCCAGAAGAAATAGAACAGGGAACACCTCCAGACTTACTTTTTGAGACCAACAATTCTCTGCAACCAAAGTTGGACTAAGACTTTGTAAGAAAACTACAAACCCATCATCATAAAAATATACACAAAAATCCTGAAAGTATTGAATCAAGCAATATATAAAAAGGGCTAAACATCACAACAAACTGGATTTTATCCCAAGAATGCAAAGTTGATTTAGTATTTGAAAACCAAACAATATCATTCACCATATTGACAGTCTAAAGTAGAAAAACATGAATATCTCATTTATGCAGGAAAAAAAATGGGTAAAATATAACCAAACCCAATGCAGGACATCTATAAAACAGAAACAACAATGTAATTCTACAGTTTACAGCATGCCTAATTCTGAGAAACTGAATTGTTGACTACTAAGGTCAGTAAAAAGGCAAAAGTCATCACTCCTGCCTCTCTTAGCAGCACTGTTTTGGACGTCCCAGTCAGTGCAATAAGGCAAGATACAAAAAAAAATGCTTACTGAGGAGAGAAAAATACTTTCGTTTTCCTATTCTCAGCATAGTTGTCTATGTAAACATCCCCAAAATCTACCTAACTGCTGCCAGAACTAATAAGTACATTAGACAATGTCGTGGATAAAAGGTCAATACAGAAAAATCAATCATATCTCTCTACACTAGCAAAGAACAATTGGAGTTTAAAATTAAACCAAAAAGTTAACAAAAACAAAAAGCAATAGCATCAACCAAAGAATACTGAGATATAAGTATTTTTTAAAAGTAAATGAATGTTAGGACTCTGTACTATAAATTAGAAAACAGTGATGAAGTAAATCAAAGACCTTTAAAAATGGAGGTCTATAGCATGGGCATGGATTTCAGTCTTTAGTATTATAAAGCTGTTATTCTATGTAATTTGCTCCATAGAGTCAGTGTAATTCCAGTCACAATACTTGAAAGTTTTTTGTCAATATACACAATATGATTAAAGATTTATATGAAAAGACAAAGGAACTAGAATAGACAAATAATTCTGAAAAAACAAAACAAAACAGAATTGGAAGACTTACCCTACCCAAAATGAAGATTTACTATAAAGCTAAAGTAATCAATACAGTGTGGTAGTGAACAATGGTAGACACAGATTATGGAACAGAGAGCCCAAACACACGAGCACAAATGCAGCCCACTTATCTTTTACAATAGTGCAAAGGCAAGTCTGTTGAAAAAGCCTACCTATTCATGAAGTGGTGCTTGTAACTAGGCATTCATAGTCCAAAAACAACAGAAGTGACTTAAACCTCACACTTCATATGAAAATTAACTCAGAATGTATCATAGACCTAAATGTAAGATGTGAAACTATATAATTTCTAGAAGAAAATATGGAAGAAAATTTGCATGACCTTGGGTTTGACAAAGTGGTTTTAGATAAGACACCAAAGACATGAGCCATAATGTTTTTTGTGTTTTTTTTTAAATGAATTTACATAGAGTTGTTTTAATTTTAATATACCAGATTAACTCACCCAACCATGAGGGTAAGTTTCCTATCATGCCTTAAAAAAAAATCTCTGATTTTAGTTTTGTGATTGTTCATATTAACTCTCCATATAAAAGAATGGGGAATGTTAGACTTTTAACAAGATGCTTATATTAGAAGAATGATCACACATCAGTGATCTAATTTCCTGTCTTAAGTATTTACAGTCAAATATATTACCCCTAAGAAATTCTCAAAGTTAAATACAAAGGTAAAATGGCAGCATACAATTTATTTTAGCCTTTTCTTCTGACATCTTACACTAAGCTAGTCAAAATTTAGTTAGAACTAAGCTTTTAAAAGATCCTCTATTTACAGTCAAATAATACTTTTCATGAGTTGGTTAAGTTTCAAAGTTAAGTGTTATTTGCCAAAAGAGGAAGAAAGATACTTCATTCAGATAAATAATATGATGAAAGTTTTATTTAGTCATATCAAAAGATTATGGCTCATTCAGAAGTTATTTGTGTATATATTTTAAATAATAGGCCATAGGTTCTAGACTGAATAAAGAATGGAGTGAAACGTAGAGATTGATTTTTTTTTAACACTTTGCATAAGACTTTATGGAAATTTTTGTAATTTTGCTTTTACATCTTGATGTTCTGAAATTTCATAACATTGTGACTAGCTGATTCCTTTTATTAACAGTTTTAGAGACTCAGAGACCTTTTAATCTGAAGATAAATGCACCTAAATTCTAATTTTTTTCTAGTATTATTTATTTGAAATTTTTCCCTCTTAAATCTTTTTTTCATTTTCTCTTTTATTTTGATATAATTAACGTGCTTGAACAACATTATGGTTACTAGACTCCCCCATTATCAAGTCCCCACCACATACATCGTTACAGTCGTTGTCCATCAGAGTAGTAAGATGCTATAGAATCATTACTTGTCTTCTCTGTATATACTGCCTTTCCCATGCCCCCCCCTACATTATGTGTGCTAATTGTAATGCCCCATTTTTCCCCTTTATCCCTCCCTTCCCACCAATCCTCCCCAGTCCTTTTCCCTTTGGTAACTGTTAGTCCATTCTTGGGTTCTGTGAGTCTGCTGCTATTTTATTCCTTCAGTTTTTTCTTTGTTCTTATACTCCACAGATAAGTGAAATCATTTGATTCTTGTCTTTCTCTGCCTGGCTTATTTCACTGACCATAATACCCTCTAGCTCCATCCATGTTGTTGCAAATGATAGGATTTGTTTTCTTCTTATGGTTGAAAAATATTCCATTGCGTATATGTACCACATCTTCTTTATCCATTCATCTTCTGATGGACACTTAGGTTGCTTCCATTTCTTGGCTATTGTAAATAGTGCTGCAATAAACAAAGGGGTGCATATGTGTTTTTCAAACTGGGCTGCTGCATTCTTAGGGTAAATTCATAGGAGTGGAACTCCTGGGTCAAATGGTATTTCTATTTTTAGGTTTTTGAGGAACCTCCATACTGCTTTCCACATGGTTGAACTAATTTACATTCCCACCAGCAGTGTTAGGAGGGTTCCCCTTTCTCCACATCCTTGCCAACATTTATTGCATGAGCCATAATGTTTTTAAAAATCGACAAATTTCTCCTTGGCATTTACCGAAAGGTTTTGAAACTTTAGTTCATACAGAAACCTGCTGCAGATGTTTATAGCAGCTTTCTCCATAACTTCCAAAATTTGAAAGCAACCAAAATGTGCATCAGAAGGTGAGTGGATAAACAAACTGTGGTGCATCTAGTTGATGTAATATTGGTCAGAATTAAAAAGAAATGAGCTATCAATCCAGGATAAGATAATGGAGGAGCTTTAATGTCATATTACTAAGGGAATGAAGCCAATCTGTAAAGGCTACATCCTTTATGATTCCAACTGTATGACATTCAGGAAAAGGCAACTGTGGAGACAGTAAAATGATCAGCATGTGCTAGGTATTGTGGATGAGGGAAGGGATCAAGGGGAAAAGCACAGAGACTTTTTGGGGAGTGAAAATACCTTTATGTTACCATAATGATGGATACATGTCATCATACATTTGTCTAAACCCACAGAATGCACACCACCAAGAGTGACCTGTAATGTAAACTATGGAATTTGGGTGATATGTCAATGTAGGCTCATCAGTTACAACAAGTGTACCACTTTGGTTGGGGATGTTGATACTTGGGGGGTGTATACATGTGGGTACAGGGGGCATATGGGAAATCCCTGTAAGTACCCCTCAATTTTGCTTTAAACTTTAAACTGTTCTTTGAAAATAGTCAATTTTTAAAAGTAACAAATTTAACTATAAAATTTTTAAAATTTGCTTAATGAAGTATCATGAATGACTGAAAAGACAAGCAACAGAGAGAAAATATTTGCAAATAACATATCTGGTAATAGTGTTGAATATATAAAATAACTTTTAACATTGAACTATAAGAAAACAATCCAATAAAAAATGGGCAAAAGACCTAAGGAGACACTTCACCATAGATATACACTGGGCAAATAAGCCTATGAAATAATGACCAACATAAACAGTCATTAACTGAGTGCAAATTAAAATCACAAAGAAAGACCATTAGAAACATGTCAAGATGGCTAAATTTAAAAAGACAGAAGACTGATAATACAAACTGCTGCTTGAAGATATGAAACAGTTTGAAGTCTCATACACTGTTGGTGGAAATGCAATATTGTAGAAAACAGTGTGACAATTTCTCTGTCAAATAATATTATGACACAATAATCTTCCTTTTAGGAATTTAAAGCAAGTCAATTGATCCAAAAGACTGTGTATTATATAGTAACACTTATATGACAATTTAGAAAGGCAAAAATCTAAAAACAGAAGAGATCTGAGGTTGCCGGGGATTAAGGGTAGATGAGTATCAGCGCAGCCCAAAGAAATGTTGAGGGTTCATGGAACAGTTCTGTATAATGTGGTGAATACACAATTATATGCATTTGTCAAAATCCATAGAACTGTACACCATATAGTAAATATAACTGTATCCAAATTAAGATTCAACCAGGATGTATAGGGAACCCAAGAGGAAATACAGACTGTGACAAATAAATCTAAGTGTATTCCAAATGCATCACATGTCTACACTGAGGAGGGTGAGGAGAGAGGATCTACACACACACACACACACACACACACACACGTGCGAAAAAGAAAAAATGTAGGCACAGAGCTGATAAGAGACCCAATTTCCAGTCCATTGTTTTTTGTGCAGTGGCCCACTGCTGCAATCATTTTCTCATTTTCAGATCATTGTAGTTCAGGAAAATTATAACAAAAACCTGAATGAATCCATAGAGACTTTTGTGTCAGAAGACTTTTTATAATCATGAAGTTGCTTTGTTGTTGTTATTGTTTTTATTTTGGTATCATTAATCTACAATTACATGAAGAACATTATGTTTATTGGGCACCCCCCTTCACCAAGTCCCCCCAACATACCCCTTCACAGTCACTGTCCATCAGCGTACTAAGATGCTGTAAAATCACTACTTGTCTTCTCTGTGTTGTAGAGTCCACCCTGTACCCCCCACCCCACATTATACCTGCTAATTGTAATGCCCCCTTTCTTTTTTCCACCGTTACCCCTCCCTTCCCACCCATCCTCCCCAGTCCCTTTCCCTTTGATAACTGTTAGTCCATTCATGGATTCTGTGATTCTGCTGCTGTTTTGTTCCTTCAGTTTTTCTTTGCTCTTACACTCCACACATGACTGAAATCATTTGGTACTTGTCTTTCACTGCCTGGATTATTTCACTGAGCATAATACCCTCTAGCTCCATCCATGTTGCAAATGGTAGGATTTGTTTTCTTCTTACGGCTGAATAATATTCCATTGCGTATATGTACCACATCTTCTTTATCCATTCATCTACTGATGGACATTTAGGTTGCTTCCATTTCTTGGCTATTGTAAATAGTGCTGTGATAAACATAGGGGAGCATCTGTCATTTTCAAACTGGGCTGCTGCATTCTTAGGGTAAATTCCTAGAAGTGGAATTCCTGGGTCAAATGGTATTTCTATTTTGAGCTTTTTGAGGAACCTCCATACTGCTTTCCACAATGGTTGAACTAATTTACATTCCCACCAACAGTGTAGGAAGGTTCCCCTTTCTCCACAACCTCGCCAGCATTTGTTGTGGTTTGTCTTTTCGATGGTGGCAATCCTTACTGATGTGAGGTGATATCTCATTGTGGTTTTAATTTGCATTTCTCTGATGATGAGCAATGTGGACCATCTTTTCATGTGTCTGTTGGCCATCTGAATTTCTTCTTTAGAGAACTGTCTATTCAGCTCCTCTGCCCATTTTTAAATTGGATTATTTGCTTTTTGTTTGTTGAGGTGTGTGAGCTCTTTATATATTTTGGATGTCAACTCTTTATCAGATCTGTCATTTATGAATACATTCTCCCATACTGTAGGATACCTTTTTGTTCTATTGTCCTTTGCTGTCCAGAGGCTTCTCAGCTTGATATAGTCCCACCTGTTCATTTTTGCTTTTGTTTCCCTTGCCCAGGGAGATATGTTCATGAAGAAATCACTCATGTTTATGTCCAAGAGATTTTTTCCTAAGTTTTTTTCTAAGAGTTTTATGGTTTCATGACTTACATTCAGGTCTTTGATCCATTTCGAATTTACTTTTGTGTATGGGGTTAGACAGTGATCCAGTTTCATTCTCTTACATGTTAGCTGTCCAGTTTTGCCAGCACCATCTCTTGAAGAGACTGTCATTTCCCCATTGTATGTTCATGGCTCCTTTATCGTATCTTAATTGACCATATATGTTTGGGTTAATGTTTGGAGTCTCTATTCTGTTCCACTGGTCTGTGGCTCTGTTCTTGGGCCAGTACCAAATTGTCTTGATGTACTGTTTGGCTTGAAGTTGGGGAGCGAGACCCCCCCCCCAACTTTATTCTTCCTTCTCAGTATTACTTTGGCTGTTCGGGGTCTTTGGTGTTTCCATATGAATTTTAGAACTATTTGTTCAGTTCATTGAAGAATGCTGTTGGTAATTTGATAGGGGTTGCATCGAATCTTTATATTGCTTTGGGCAGGATGGCCATTTTGACTATATTAATTCTTCCTAGCCACAAGCATGGGATGAGTTTCCATTTGTTAGTGACCTCTTTAATTTCTCTTAAGAGTGCCTTGTAGTTTTCAGGGCATAGGTCTTTCACTTCCTTGGTTAGGTTTATTCCTAGGTATTTTATTCTTTTTTGATGCTATTGTAATGAAATTGTTTTCCTGATTTCTCTTTCTATTAGTTCATTGTGAGTGTGTAGGAAAGCCACAGATTTCTGTGTGTTAATTTTGTATCCTGCAACTTTGCTGAATTCTGATATTAGTTCTAGTAGTTTTGGAGTGGAGTCTTTAAGGTTTTTTATGTACAATATCATGTCATCTGCAAATAGTGACAGTTTGACTTCTTCTTTACCAGTCTGGATTCCTTGTATTTCTTTGTTTTGTCTGATTGCCGTGGCTAGGACCTTAGTACTATGTTAAATAACAGTGGGAGAGTGGGCATCCCTGTCTTGGTCCCGATCTCAGAGGAAAAGCTTTCAGCCTCTCGCTGTTCAGTATGATGTTAGCTGTGGGTTTATCATATATGGCCTTTATTATGTTGAGGTACTTGCCCTCTATGCCCATTTTGTTGAGAGTTTTTATCATGAATGGATGTTGAATTTTGTTGAATGCTTTTTCAGCATCTATGGAGATGATCATGTGGTTTTTGTCTTTCTTTTTTTTGATGTGGTGGATGATATTGATGGATTTTCGAATGTTGTACCATCCTTGCATCCCTGGGATGAATCCCACTTGGTCATGGTGTATGATCCTTTTGATGTATTTTTGAATTTGGTTTTCTAATATTTTGTTGAGTATTTTTGCATCTATGTTCATCAGGGATATTGGTCTGTAGTTTTCTTTTTTGGTGGGGTCTTTGCCTAGTTTTGGTATTAGAGTGATGTTGGCTTCATAGAATGAGTTTGGAAAACTTTCCTCTACTATTTTTGGAAAACTTTAAGGAGAATGGGTATTATGTCTTCTCTATATATCTGACAAAATTCCAAAGTAAATCCATCTGGCCCAGGGGTTTTGTTCTTGGGCAGTTTTTTGATTACCACTTCAATTTCATTGCTGGTAATTGGTCTGTTTAGACTTTCTGTTTCTTTCTGAGTCAGTCTTGGAAGGTTATATTTTTCTAGGAAGTTCTCCATTTCTCATAGGTTTTCCAGCTTGTTAGCATATAGGTTATCATAGTAGTCTTTAATAATTCTTTGCATTTCTGTGGGGTCGATCGTGATTTTTCCTTTCATGTTTCTGATTCTGTTGATATGTGTTGATTCTCTTTTTCTCTTAATAAGTCTGGCTAGAGACTTAACTATTTTGTTTACTTTCTCAAAGAACCAGCTCTTGGTTTCATTTATTTTTTTCTATTGTTTTATTCTTCTCAATTTTATTTATTTCTTCTCTGATCTTTATTATGTCCCTCCTTCTGCTGACCTTAGGCCTCATTTGTTCTTCTTTTTCCAATTTTGATAATTGTGACATTAGACCATTCATTTGTGATTATTCTTCCTTCTTTAAATATGCCTGGATTGCTATATACTTTCCTCTTAAGACTGCTTTTGCTGTATCCCACAGTAGTTGGGGCTTTGTGTTGTTGTTGTCATTTGTTTCCATATATTGCTGGATCTCTGTTTTAATTTGGTCGTTGATGCATTGATTATTTAGGAGCATGTTGTTAAGCCTCCATGTGTTTGTGAGCCTTTTCGCTTTCTTTGTACAATTTATTTCTAGTTTTATACCTTTGTGGTCTGAAAAGTTGGTTGGTAGAATTTCAATCTCTTGGAATTTACTGAGTCTCATTTTGTGGCCTAGTATGTGGTCAATTCTAGAGAATGTTCCATGTGCACTTGAGAAGAATGTATATCCTGTTGCTTTTGGATGTAGAGTTCCATAGATGTTCATTAATTCCATCTGTTCTACTGTGTTGTTCAGTGCAACTGTGTCCTTACTTATTTTCTGTCTGGTGGATCTGTCATTTGGAGTGAGTGGTGTGTTGAAGTCTCCCAAAATGAATGCATTACATTCTATTTCCTCCTTTAATTCTGTTAGTATTTGTTTCACATATGTTGGTGCTCCTGTATTGGGTGCATATATGTTTATAATGGTTATATCCTCTCGTTGGACTGAGCCCTTTATCATTATGTAATGTCCTTCTTTATCTCTTGTTACTTTCTTTGTTTTGAAGTCTATTTTGTCTGATAGTACTACTGCAACACCTGATTTTTTTCTCCCTGTTGTTTGCATGAAATATCTTTTTCCATCCCTTGACTTTTAATCTGTACATGTCTTTGGGTTTGAGGTGAGTCTCTTGTAAGCAGCATATAGATGGGTCTTGCTTTTTTATCCATTCTATTACTCTGTGTCTTTTGATTGGTGCATTCAGTCCATTTACATTTAGGGTGTTCATTGAAAGATATGTACTTATTGCCATTGCAGGCTTTAAGTTTGTGGTTACCAAAGGTTCAAGGTTAGCTTCTTTACTACCTTGCTGTCTAACTTAACTTGCTTATTGTACTATTATAAACACAGTCTGATGATTCTTTATTTCTCTCCCTTCTTATTTCTCCTCCTCCGTTCTTCATATGTTAGGTGTTTTGTTCTGTGCTCTTTTTAGGAGTGCTCCCATCTAGAGCAGTCCCTGTAAGATGCCCTGTAGAGGTGGTTTGTGGGAGGCAAATTCCCTCAACTTTTGCTTGTCTGGGAATTGTTTTATCCCTCCTTCATATTTAAATGATAATTGTGCTGGATGTGGTATCATTGGTTCAAGGCACTTCTGTTTCATTGCATTAAATATATCATGCCTTTCTCTTCTGGCCTGTAAGGTTTCTGTTGAGAAGTCTGATGTTAGCCTGATGGGTTTTCCTTTGTAGGTGACCTTTTCTCTCTCTCTGGCTGCCTTTAATACTCTGTCCTTGTCCTTGATCTTTGCCATTTTAATTATTATGTGTCTTGGTGCTGTCCTCTTTGGGTCTCTTCCTTTGGGAGTTCTGTGTGCTTCTGTGGTCTGAGCAACTATTTCCTCCCCCATTTTGGGGAAGTTTTCAGCAATTATTTCTTCATAGTCACTTTCTATCCCCTTTTCTCTCTCTTATTCTTCTGGTACCCCTATAATGTGGATATTTTTCCTTTTGGATTGGTCACACAGTTTTTTTAATATTGTTTCATTTCTGGGAATCCTTTTATCTCTCTCTACATCAGTTTCTGTGCATTCCTGTTCTTTGGTTTCTATTCCATTAATGACCTCTTGCATCCTGTCCATTCTGCTTTTAAGTCCTTTCAGAGATTGTTTTATTTCTGTAGTCTCCCTCTGTACTTGCTCCTTTAGCTCTTGCATATTTCTCTGCAGATCCATGAGCGTGTTTTGATTTTTATTTGAATTCTTTTTCAGGGAGACTGGTTAGGTCTGTCTCTGCAGATCCTCTCTCAGGGGTTGTCTCGACTATTTTGGACTGGATTAAATTTTTCTGACTTTTCATGGTGATAGTGGTGGCTGTAGGCAGGCCGCGGGTGTGTCAGCTGGGAAAAGAAAGTCCTTTCCTGCTTGCTGGATGTCTTGCCCTTCTCCGCTGCCTGTGTCAGTTACCTGCACTCCTGGAGCAGCCACCGGGTTAGTCCCCTAAGCTGCTGTGGGTACGGTCTCTGTCAGAGCAGCGTGGAGCCCTGTGGAGAGTGGCAGGCATGTTGGGTGCACTCCTCTGTAATAGCAGTGCCCCTGCCAGGCAGCTATGTGACAGCAGCGGCCTTTGGGTCTGGCCCGGGTGGCTGTGCATCAGGCTGGGATTCCAGTTGGCTGCTGGGAGCATGGCTGCTCCCTCTGGCACCACTGCAGGTGCATGCGGGCTGCTCCTGGTCCCCTCTGGCACCGCTGCCGCCAGCACACACTGCCGCTCTCCCACTACTGGGCTGGTGTGTCGGGGTCCGTGCCAGTTGGGGGAACAACTGGCAGGCTGCTTAGTGCCGTGAGGGACTTAAGAGTTGTGCTGCCATCCAGGGTATTAGGGTGCCTAATGTTCCCCGGGATTCCTAGCTGCTGGCTAAGTGTGCTGGGATGACTTCAGCTGTGGGGTCCCTGTCTCTTTAAGACTTGCAAAAAGCACTTGCTTTTCTTTTGTCTCAGAGACCCTGGTTGCGGGTACCTGCCTGCAAGTTTCACTTTTCCATTTCTCTAATATCCAGTACCCCGTGCACCTTGTGTCTGTGCTCTGGGTGCAGATTTCTAGAGCTGGTTGTATCCTGCTCTAGGTGTATCCTACACGTACAGATGTAGATGTATCCTGGCTGTTGTACTGTATCCACTGGTGTCTCTTTTAGGAATAGTTGTATTTATTGTATTTTCATAAATATGTATGTTTTTGGGAGGAGATTTCCACTGAACTACTCATGCCGCCATCTTTTCTCCCTCCACTTTGTTGTTTTTATTTGTTGGAAAGTGTACCTCTGTTTTCAGATTCCCAAATCTAAAAGTTGCACCACCAATAGAAAAAGTGTGGTTGTGAGCTGTGTTGTCTGTCACAACAGCCTGCAAAGGAGCTGCCCTTGAGTGTTTAAGGTGCTCTATCCAAGACTGGAGAAAGGCTTCTAAGACGTAGCGATTGTCGGCTGACAGCAAGAACATGGGGATCTTGAGTTCTACAACCAAACGGACCTGAATGTGCCAACAACCTAACATGTCCCTGGAAATGGATTCTCCCTTAGAGCTTCCAGAAAGGAATGCTGTTCTGCCTAACCGCATTTTAATTGTAGTCTTGTGACAGAGCAGACAAACCAGCCAATCCCATGAGACCTCTGGCCAAAAGAACTGCGAGATAATAAGTTTGCAGTTGTCTCAAATTGCCACATTTTGGTAATTTGTTACAGCAGAGATAGAAATCTAATATACTTAGTAAGAGTAGTTTCACAGTGCTGGGCCTAACAGCACTCAACAGGGATATAGAAAACAGAATGTGGACTAAAAATCCCTTTTTGATTTACAGAGAGCAGAAGACTCCTGCTATTTCCAGTCTTAATTGTGCACTTTCTAAACTTTGAATATAAATCTCAGTCACCACATCTTTACCTTGGTAAAGTATTTCACAAAAAGCAGCTCTAATATGAATAACTGTTAAAGGAGCAGTCCATACTGGATATAAATTATGAAACAAACAGGGTTTATTCAGAATCTTGTTATATTTACTGAATACGTGGTAGAAATGCCCTAGATAACTTTTGTTCAGTTTTTTCTGTTAATCCCATTAATTCCATTCTAGGTAATGTTTTAAAAAAATGGCAAGAGGCAGATTCATTTCACTGACCGCTCAGGGCAATCTCTACCATGGGGCTCATAGGAGAGACCACTGGACAGAGTTGACCTGAATCTTTACCCAGACACACGGTTAATAGTATTGAAATAAGCAATTTATAAAAGTTCCATATGATTTACTATTTCTCAACTTACATGAGAACTCTGAATCTGTGAAATATTGATTTCTTCCTATTTTAACAACTATCACAACAATTGACCTCCAAAGGTCTGCTCTGGGTGGCCGCTGCATGGCCTAAGGCAATCATTTGAATACAAATACACCAGGGATAGGACCCTGGCTCCAGCCCATGAATTCTGGAAAACCTTTTGATGCATTAATTTTTAACAGGACTAAATATAAGTGAGGCTTTCTTGGATCACAGAAGGACTTAATGAAAAAAAAACCCATGCAATCCTCTTGTATATATAAGTAAACAGAAAGTTAAAAACAACAGTTTTTATGTATAAAAAAGCTTTGCATCTTAAAACTTCCTTTTTCCTCCTAATGGGTTAAAAAAAAAGGGGGGGTTTAAGGTTTAGATGTCAATGCTGACATTATGGTCTGTGGGGTTTGGTTTGAGCATTTCTTCCTCACTCAGCCAGCACAGGAGTTCTGAATTTAATTCCTTGCCTCCACACACACGAGATTTAGGTTTAATCTCTCCAATCCATTTTCCACTCCAAAACTGGCCAGAGCTGGGAATTCTGCAGATTTTGTCTCTCAGATTCAGGGGTGAGAAAGTTTGAGCCACTCATGACTTTTCATTGACCTCACCCCGCTGTAGAGGGACTGTCCTCTAGCTGTCTGGGAACTGTACTACGCAACTCTCTGAGCAGATCCTATCACGCACTGGAAGTTCTTACTTAAACATGAAAATCTGCCTTAATCATATCCAACTTTTTCAAGTGCAGGCAAGGCCTTAGAACTCTATGAGGACCGCGGTGTGAAAAATGGGTTGCATTTGATAATACGAAGCTGTGTTTTGTCATGTGTCTCGTAGTGTTTTCATTCCACTTTTTAATATAGTTGTACTTACAAGTGTAAAACAGGTCAGTGTTTTGTTTTCTGCATGGGATTAGCCCTCGGAATCTCCCCATAAAGGACCATTTTCATGGGTTCAGAGTTAGTCTAACTATTCCAGGCTTTTGCCCCAGTGTTTAGTCTCCTGCTAATGCCCTGCCAATGTTGATGGGCCATAGTGATGTTGACAGGCCACAGAACAGTGCAAATGCAAATGTTTCTTTCCATCCAAAGCACCCATATGGATAGGTACACTGAAAGAGTGTTTTTCCCAGGGGATATATAATCTTTGTATAATCAACATATTTCATGAGAAAGCATTACAAAGCCAGACCAAGAGCTTTGATCTTGAGAGCAGAATATTGAGTATATGAAACAGGATATGATGCTTTTAATAAGGAGAAACAAAAGATGTGACTTTGAATGTATGAACTGAATAATATTATTGCATTTTTTCTTCCAAGAATGAGCATGATTAAATGAAGGTTAAGTATTTTTGTTTATATAAAATACAGAAGTCTGCTCATCTTTTTGTTTTCCCCTGGCTTCACTGTAAAGTACCTAATAATATGTCTTTGCACCTGTCAAGGATGAGCACTTCTTAGTGAAGTTTGCCATCTTGTGGAAAATCTTTTAACACAATTTACTGTGCAGGGTTATTAAGGCAGCTCTGGGTTTATAGTTTATTAGAATATTTAAGAGTGCATTAAAAGTATGTGTAATAAAATTTTGTTTATCCAGAATAATAGAGAAACTGGATATTCTTGTTAACATTTAAGTAGCTTTCAATTGCTACAGACATAAATATTTATATCTATATGGTGCTTTTAGAGGCTCGACAAGTTGACAGTGCAGGTCTGGAGACAAAGTGTCTGAATCAAAACCACAGCTCAAACATTTTCTAGCTCTATGATCTTGGGTAAATTAGCTTATCTCAAGATGTCTCAGTTTTCTTATATGCGAAATGGCGATAACTATAGTAACTAGCGTTGAGCTGATAATTGACTGGAGCAAATTTAGAAGTGCCAGACAAAGCTAATCTCTCTCTATCCATGATAGTTATTATTATTATTATTATTAATGTCTTAAATTTGGGGGGATGGTCCAGATCACAATCTATCTTATTGTCAATTAATGTGTGGTGTTTTCACTTAGAGACTAAAGAAACATGTGGAGATATTATATTTAACAGCAATATAGTGCTTATGATGTACCAGATGCAATCTGAAGTAGTTCCCACATGTGAATTTATTCCATCCTGCAAGACAGGTACTATTATCACCCCAATTTTGCAATGAAGAGGTGGGAGTATAGAGAATTTAAGTAACCTTTTTTAAAAATTAAAGTATCATTGATATACAATCTTATGAAGGTTTCACATGAAAAACATTGTGGTTTCAACATTCACCCACATTATCTCACCATTCCCCCCCACCGGCCATTGCATTACTGTCCATCAGCATAGTAAGATGCTATAGAGTAACTACTTGTCTTCTCCATGCTGTGCTGCCTTCCCCATGACCTACCTATATTGTGATTGCTAATTATAGTGCCCATTAATCCCCTCCTCCTTCCCTCCCTCCTGACCCACCCTTCCCAGTCCTTTGCCTTTGATAACCGTTAGTCCCTTTTTGGAGTCTGTGAGTCTGCTGCTGTTTTTTTCCTTCAGTTTTGCTTTGTTGTTATATTCCACAAATGAGGGAAATCATTTGGTACTTGTCTTTCTCTGCCTGGCTGATTTCCCTGAGTATAATACCCTCTAGCTCTATCCATGTTGTTGCAAATGGTAGGATTTGTTTTCTTTTTATGGCTGAATAATATTCCATTGTGTATATGTACCACATCTTCTTTATCCATTCTACTGGTGGACTTCAAGGAACCTTTTTAAGGTCACAAAGCTATAAGTAATGGAGCCAAGATTTAAGCATAGAAAATCTTTCATTATAGTTTGTGCTCTTAACCACTGCACATATTGCCTCTTGGTATAACTTATGTTTGTGGGAAGTAATAAATATCAGATAGCTAGATTAGGGGCAAAAGAGGTAAAAGGACAGTATCATACACATATTGTCGAAAGTTACTAAATTGCACCAGAAGTGCCAGGCCCTTTAAATCTTATCTGTTCCAGTCTTATCTATTCCACTCCCACACAGGGCCTCCACTCCTTATTATCATTTGTTCTTTTTCTATTTGTTTTTGTTACATTCCATTTTCAAAAAGAATTCATTGAAAATCCTCTAATACTTGAATTTCCCATTTGAACAGTCTAATAGTGTATTATCTGTCTGTTTCCTTCTCCCCTTTCTCCTCTCAGAACACAGAAAAATGAACATAAAAAGATAGTTCCGTTTTTTACCTCTATTTGGGAAACACTCTATCAGTGGAAATGTTCATTCAAACTTTTCACATGAGGCAGTCAGTTAATGTTCATCAAGTAACTCATGAATGAATGAAAGCTAATATTAATCCTATCTAAGTTGATAAGTTTAGGAAAAACAACAGTATGAAAAACACTGTATGTTTAAATAACACATGAAAGTTTTAAAATTATATGCATCATTCTCTCATCTCATTCAGACAGTTGTCCTGAATGGTAAGAAGAGCAATTATTATTTGTGAAGGCTGTGGGCTTTGGCCAAGGTAATCACATGGTTAATCAGAGAGTGAAAATTCAGAGCTTTTTAGTATATATCCATTGGTGTAATGTGTGAAATACTGTTATGCTTATTATCTCTATTGAAAAATAATTTTCTGACTTTCTATCATTATTTGTTTTGCTAGTAACATGTTGCTAAAACAGCTATTTTCCAAGTTTGTGTTGTTGGAAAAATGCTTTTGTTCCCATTTTTTTCTGTTTGATCTTCTATTTTGTTTCCTATGAAAAAAGTCTGCAAAAACTATTCTCCCCTTTCAATAAGAAAACAAGTTAAATTCTTCTGAGAGGAATAAAGAAGAAATAATTATCTAAAAATACCCCTTCAAAGTCTGCCTTGAGAGGAAATTGGAAAGTGGGTGGTTAAGGGAGAGTAAATTTTATATTTTCAAACACCACTCACATCTATCCTGTTACTTACTATATGTTTGATCTACAGGATACTTGAAGTATATGTGGTAGAAAATGGTTTGTGTGACTGATGTATCAATTAAAGGGAATGAACGTTAGTGTTACCAGAAGTTCCAAACAGTGGAATGAATGTGTGGAAACAAAGGGCAGTTTATACATTTGGTCTAAAGAGAGAAAATAACCAGAGAGCATTAGTAAGGTGTCCAGTACACTAACTGACCCCACGATGTCATGAAACATGGACCTGTGGTTGGGTATTACTGGAGATGAGTAAGATTTCCTTCACGCCATTCCTGAATGAAAGACGGAATCAGATCAAGCCATGGCTTTTCATAGGTGTGCTCTGTACACTTTTTCCTTGACAGGACCTCTGGTAGCCTTTTAAAAATATCAGCTACCTTTTGACCTCAATGTCTTTACTTCATACTTATTTTTCCTGTTGACTGCCTGGGACCTCATAATGGTTCAGTTCACTAAGTGATTGGGAAATGATGGCCAATTTTAGAGGGCTTTACATTACTGAGAAAAATTCCTAAAACTTTAAGAATTTGAAAATTCCATTAAAATGATTACTTAACTTTGAGACAAAACAAAAGCAGCATCTTCGTGGAGAGGACAGAAATTAAAAGTTAACAAATATTGTTCTTTTGTTTTCTTCAGACAGAATAAATGAAACTCAATGATTTACAAATGCTCATTACCATTACTCATGAAGCCCTTCTAGAAAAAGTTACATTCTCTATCTTATGACCCCTTTAATTTAAAAGAGAAAATTTTATTAAGAGATAATATATGCCAGCATATGGTTAGAATTCTACATAAATGTTATTTTTAAGCTGTATTTCCAGATAATTTACTCTAACTGCAGTCAACTGGAAGTTTCTGGCTCTAGAAGAATTGAGATCACTTGTGGAAGATTTCTATTGGTTGATTTCTGAATTGCCAGTTTCTATGGCTATTTGATAACTTTCCAGATAAACCAGTACTAAAGAGTTCAGTTAACATTCAGCACATACTGTCAAAAAAATAACTTGTTTAATTTTAAAAAATTAAAATCTTTCTGATGCATTTTTTCACAATGAGCTAAATAATGTATTTTGCATATGGGTAGAAATAAGCTAAATAATCACATGTATCTATGTATTTCATCAGTCAAAGATGATGTTAGTATTTTTCACTCTTTGTTTTTCATGTTTGTGTACAGGAATTCAGTTGACCTATTACTCACAGATCATAATAGCCAAAGGACACATACTTTGATCTTGTGGGCTTCCAATGCAAAATTCCTATGTACTGGAAGAATCCACATAGCATTATACAGTGTTCATCAGCCCAAAAAATGTCATGGGCCGAATATGCATGGAAATACCATGCCAAGAAGAACTCAAGACAAAATGTTAATAAAATGTTTGGTGTGCAGCTAAACATTAAAGATAGTTTTTCATGAATAAAAAAGTATCTTTATTTGGGAAGCTGTACAGTCACTGATAATACAAAATGAGAGTATTAAAAAAGCTTGCACTGTATTAAAATATTAACTCAATCAATTTGGGTTGGCTATTCTGGGTATCTGATTTGGAGAGTATTTTCTTCCTTTCTTTCTCCTTCTTTTCATTCCTTTATTTTGAAATGTGACCTTAAAATATACCAGGAATATAGACATTCTTCTCTGTTCACAGATCAAAGGTCACTATTATGCAGACATATATTTTGCAGTAAACTAATGCAGTCAAACTTACTTTCAAATTTTCTAGTACTTAGTATTATATAAGGAGTTCCACAACAGCTCTCCTTCATTAGAGGTAGATAAGAATAAAAATAAAAACCATCAAATGGCAACAGACAAAAATATTCAAAGTATTAAGCAGGGATAATTCACCAGCTATAATTCAGGGATAATCCCCGAATGATCAAAACTTACTTTTGCACATAAAGTCACCAAATCCGTGTCATATAAATCGTATTTCCTTAAATAATATTTACAAAAGGTATATGTAAACCCCCAGGAACAAATAGATTTCTTTTGACTAGAGCCTAAATCAGTTGTCCTGAAAAATGGTCCCTGAAACAAAAGCATTGGTATTACATGAAAGCAATTTCAAAACAAATTCTCCAGCCTTATCCCAAACCTACTCAATGAGAAACTTTGGGGGTGGAACTCAGCAATCTGTGTTTTATCAAGTCCTCTAAGTAGTTGTAATGTACAGTAATGATTGAGGACTAGTAGCCTAAATACATTGGCCAATGGTTCTTTTTTAAGTTACCCCTGTATACCAGGAGTTCTGCTGAAATGTTAAACACCTTTTCCTTCATGGTAACCAAGTTTTCCTTTCTACAAATTAATTTATCTCACTTTACAGAAATTTATATTAAATTTAACAACTGTATTCTAACTAGAATTATGAAAATCATTGAAATATAATGGCAAAGCCAAATATTTCAATTATGCAAAAATAATTCAATATTAAACTAGAATTATAAAAATCATTGAAATATAATGGCAAATGACAAAACTATGTTGTCCTTTGCAAAATGTTCTGCTTTGTAAATATACTCAGAATATTTTGGAAAGATCTAACCAGCATTAGAAATGGAGAGAAGGAAGAAGGGAGGAAGGGACATAGAGGCAGATAGAGAGGAAAGAAGAGAAGAGAAAGAGTTTACATTTGTCTTAAGAGGGCTTTAATTTCTGAAAATAAGCTGTGGGCTGACTGCAGAATGACCATAATGAAATATATCAGGATAGTAGAGCAGACTTTGGAAAGCTAGGTAGGGTAAGGCAGATATCTTAGCAGGATGACAGTAAGAAATAAAGATTATGATTTACGGAATTTACATAGAATACACTAACACATCAACAAACACAGAATGACATTATTATTTAAACACTGTCACTGTACAAAATAGATTTGAAGTAATCACAGTTAGGAAAAGTGGATGATTACTACAGTCTCCAATGTACATTTCTTCCAGAAACCAATACCACCTTTAGGAGTTTTATTTCCCTATGAGGTGCCAGGTATTACCAGAAAATAAACTCTTACAAGAATAACTGCATTTTCATCATGGCTTATGTTGGGCATGAATTCACAGGAGCATAAGGGTCTTTTAAGGTAAGGTTGATCCCTGCTCAAATACATCTGAGACACTGCTCCCCGTTCTATGCACAACCGTGACAATCCTGAGACGGCCCTTTCCGCATAGTGGATCCTGTCAGGCTTACCTTTTTTATAGTATTTTATGTAATATACAATAATTTTCTTAGGCCATTTGTCAGACCACTAGATTTGAAATATAAAACTTTTAAAATTTTTCTTAAAGTATAACTATAAATTTAGTTTCCATATCATTTTTCTTCTGTATATCTATAATTGATAAAGTAAGGAATTATTTGAAATTATTTTATTCCATTTGTCTATATATGCAAGGTATCAATTCCTCTTCATGTTATATATAGTAAATACATACTAGCCAAACATTGTCAAAAGAAAAAAACCTGGTATAGGTTATTTTTTTAAACAGTAGGACCGACCTATCATGGAATAGGAATAAATGCTATTAATTGACAGAATCCTAGAATTCTGGAACAGAAGGTAGCTTTAGGATCATCTTGTTTAGTTTATTTTTTTTTTTTGAGGGGGTGGGGATTGGATCAGATCAGATCCCTACCTATCCTGTGGCTGAAGGGTGTGAATGCTGCATTTTCTTTTTAAAAAATTTTTTTATTAAGGTATTATTTATATACACTCTTATGAAGGTTTCACATGAAAAAACAATGTGGTTACTACATTCATCCATATTATCGAGTCCCCCCCACATACCCCATTGCAGTCACTGTCCATCAGTGCAGTAAGATGCCACAGAGTCACTACTTGTCTTCTCTGCGCTCCACTGTCTTCCCCATGATTCCCCAAACGCCATGTGTGCCTGTCAAATACCCCTCGATCCCCTTCTCCCTCCCTGCCCACCCGCCCTCCACGACCCCTCCCCTTTGGTAACCCCTGAGTAACAAAGGAATTCTATGGTCTCCATCACTGTGGTGCTTCACGAGGAGATGAGCCTGTAGAAAGCCCCTGGAATCCCTGTGTGTGAGCATGATGTGGGCAACTGAATATGTTACCTCTGGTCCAGGGAGAGAATATAAATTAGTTGAAAGACAAAGAGCACAACAATGCAGGTCTTGAGTTTGATATAAAGGAAATTGGCAGCATAGAAGGAATATAAGGTGGAGTTTTGCACCAGGATGAGACAAGAATATGCTTACATTTTCATTATTTTTATTTTTTCTAATTTCACTGAGAAATAATTGACTGTATCACTGTATAAGATTTAGGTATACATATGATGGTTTGGTTTACATATATTGTGAAATGATTACCACGATAGGTTCAGCTAGCATCCATCTTTTATAGATACAATAAAATGAAAAGATAAAACAAGAAAAAAAGGAAAAATTTGTGTACTCTTGTAATGAGAACTCATAGGATTTAATAACTTTCCTGTACATGATACAGGAGAGTTAGCTATAGTCATCATGTTGTACTCTGCATCCCTAGTACTTATTTATTTTATAACTGGAACCTTTGTACCTCTGACCACCCTCCTCCAATTCCCCCTGCCTCCAAGCTCTGCTGCTGATCTTCTTCTATGAGCTGAGCTTCTTTGGTTTATTTTATCAGACTCACATAAAAAAGTGAGCTCATACAGTATTTGTCTTTCTCTATTTCATTTAACACAATGCCTTCAACATCCATCCATGTTGTTGCAGATGGTAGAATTTCACTTTTTTATGGCTGAATATTATTCCATTGTATATATACGGCACAACTTCATTATCTATTCATCCACTGATGGACACTCGGAGGGATGCTATTGTAAATGTGATCTATTTCTTTATTTCTTTTTTTCAGAAAATTCTTAGTGTATAGAGACATTACTGAGTTTTATATATTAATTTTGTATCATGCAACTTACTGAATTTGTTGATTAGTTCTTACAGTTTTTGGTTGTGTCTTTAGGATTTTCTCTGCATAAAAATCATGTCATCTGTAAATAGAGGCAATTTTACTTCTTCCTTTCTAATTCTTTTTTTTTAAAGCAGACAAGCAGACATTTATTAATTAATAGCATGAACTTTAAATAAGAGATACAAACACTGTCACATGGCCAACAACCCTTGCCAATATATTTTTACAAGGCTGTTCTTATGCATTTTATTTCTTTATCTTGCCTGATTGCTCTAGCTAGGACTTCTAGACTTTGGAGTGGTGAAAGTGAGCACCCTTGTCTTCTTCCTGATCTTACAGGAAAAGTTGTCAAATTTGAACTACTGATTATGATGTCAGGTATGGGTTTGTCATATATGGCCTTTATTATGTTGAGATATATTCCTTTTGTGTCTATTTTGTTAAGATTTTTATAACAAGTGGATGTTGAAATTGTCTAATGTTTTTTCTGCTTCCATTGAGATGATCATATGATTTTTCTTTCATTCTCTTAATGTACTGTATCACTTTGATTGATTTGCATATGTTGAATCATTCTTGCATCCCAAGAATAAATTCCACTTGATCATGGTGAATTATCCTTTTGACATACTGTTGATTTCAGTTTGCTAGTTCTTTGTTGAGAATATTTGCGCCTATATCCATCAAGGATATTAGCCTGTAATGTTCTTTTCTAGTAGTTTCCTTATCTGGCTTTGGTATCAGAATGATGCTAGCTTTCTAAAATGAATGTGAGAGTATTCATTCCTCTTTGATTTTTTGGAAGAGTTTGAGAAGGATTGGCATTAATTCTTCCTTAGATGTTGGATAGAATTTACAAGTGAAGCCATCTGGTTCTGGGATTTTCTTCATTGGAAGATTTTTGATTACTGATTCAATCTTACTAGTAATTAGTCTATTCAAAGTTTCTGTTTTTTCCTAATTTAGTCTTGGCAAGTCGTATGTTTCTAATAAATTTTTCTATTTCTTCTAGGTTGTCTCATTTGTTGGCATACAGTTGTTCATAGTAGTGTCTATGACCCTTTGTATTTCTGTGGTATAAGTTATAATGTCTCTTTTTTCATTTATAATTTTGGTGATTTGGGTCCTCTTTTTTCCTTGATTAGTGTAACTAAAAAGTGTCAGTTTTGTTTATCTTTGAAAAATACTCTCAGTTTGAGTGACCATTTCTTTTTTCTGTTGTCTGTCTTATTTATTTCTGCTCTAATCTGTATTACTCCTTTCCTCCTGCTAACTTTTGCTCAGTTTATCCTATTTCTAGTTTCTTAAGGTGTAGAGTCAGATTGTATATTCGGGATATTGCTTGCTTCTTAATATAGGTGTTCATTGCTATGAACTATGCTTACATTTTAAATCACTAAGGGGGGATGGAAAGCCAGAAAACTGAGTTAAATTACATCGCATGATATACCAGTATAAAACCGAGTCAAATGTACACTAAGATATGGACATCTTTCTTGAAGTGAGAAGGGTACTGGGATTTTTTTCTGAATTTCAACTTATTCAATAATTATGTATTTAGTCTCTATTCTTTGTCATACAGTAAAAAAATACATAAAACTATAACAATGATGAAAATCAGATCAAATATTTATTTATTAATTATATATATTTTAAATTATTATATATATGTTAATTAAATATATCAACAGCCTCAATATTTGTTAACATATACCACTGTTTCTGAAAGGAACAATTGAACATCCATTTACAAAACCAACCAATCAATCAACCAATGGACAAGAATTTTAGCAAGCTTTAAAATATTCTACAAACACTAAGATTGGTAAAAAATATATATATATATATATCAGTCACTCCATACCAAACATCATAATATGAAGGGAAATATTGGAAGTGTCCAGAATACCAATAACAGCATTAATATTTAACAATGTTTTACAAGTTCTAGACAAAACAATGAGCTAAGGCATGGTACAATTAGGTGTATTTTTTGGAAAAAATTAACTTATTTGCCAAATTATTATCATATACATATAAAAATGAAGATAAAGTCAAAATTCCAAGAATAAAGACAAATTGTAAAGTGTCTTGAGATACGATGAGAACACAATATAGCTTTCCTATATTCCAAAAATAACTTTTATAGAAGGGTTGAAATCTAAAAAAATACCCTTACCTTCCAATGTACAGGAAAATATTACCTCTGTGTTTTCTTTAAGTGATCTCATCTCTCACCAGTCCACATCATTCTGGGTAGCACTGGGGACACAGGAGACTTTAACTTACTTATTAAAGGAACATCTCTGATGTACTGTCTTTCAATTTATTGTCCAGCAGTAAGTTATTTTAACTTTGAAGCTCCTAATCACATTTCTATAATGCAAGGTGCAGTAATAAATCCTTGTTGGGATTAATCCTCATGTCTATAAAACTGAGACAAATTATTCCAGAGGGAGACAGCTGAAACAAGCAGCTTATGTGTGGCTGTTGTCCAATTCTAATGCTAGAGTTCCCTGAACCCTCCAGTGTTGTTACAAAGGATAGCTCCTCACATATCATTCTGATATTTTTGTGGGAAGACATATTTTTTGTTGGTCTCTAATAGGGAGGACTAATGAGAGAAGGAATCAGGGAAGGAACCCACAGAATTCTCGCCAAAAGGTTTTGCTCACTTGGGATTACCACATCAAACACAGAAATTTAATTCCGTTGTGAAAGTGAAAGATAATCCTCAAAGCAGGATAAATAAGAATGAAGAAATGAAATTTGTTTTTAGTAGGTTATCACAAACTGTGTGATTAAATGTTTGTGTTTTACAAAAGCTAAAATACACATTTTTGTCAGTCATTTCTCCCATCCATTTCTGAAGTTGGCATCTAACCAATGAAATTAAATCCATTTATAAATAAACCATTAAAAGAGTAGGTTTTTAAAAACCTATTTGATAACAAAGGTTCCCTTATTCAATAGGCCTTTATAGTCTTTAAAGTTGAAGATTTCAATTCAAACCCATTCAGACATAAAAGTTTTAAGATCGAGGTATCATATTTAGGGCAGGCTAAATGGTGTATTATGTGATAAGCTCCACATTCTCTTGAGGCATGCTCAGTAAACTTAAAAGAAGCTATTTGTAATGTCAAGATGCATTGGTCATGCTAAAGGTGAAAATTGTAAATATAGTGGAGTATAGTTGCCATCATTAAAAGAAGTACTTTTTTCATAATTCCCATCCACCTTAAAAACATGTCAGTACCTGCTTACCATTCCTGAATAGCAGTAAGAAATTTATGCTTGAAGCCTCTGATACACAAAGTTAATGCACTTGGTGATGTATAAAAATATATGCAAGCAATGGTTAAATTTTAAAAAGTTACCATAACATTACTTTCTTTAAACAAATAGAGTATGCAAAAGGAAAATAGTTTTACAATAGAGGAAACCTTGCAGATAATACCTTAACCTCATATATGTGTACAACCAGTAGTGATGTCCACTCTCTCATTCCTAATACTAATAATTTGTGTCTTTATTTTTAACACACGATCACTATGGTGACTGTTTATTAGTTTTATTGATCTCAGAGAAACAGCTTTAATATTATGAATTTTCTCTGGTTTTGCTATTTTCTATGATCTTCATTCTTTTCTTTTTTGTTTACTTTGGGTTTAATACTTGATGAAAGTTTCTTGTAGGCAGCATATAATTGGGTCTTGCTTTATTATCCAATCTGACAATTTATGCTTTTTTAACTAGTTTTTAAACCACTTACACTTAATCTAGTTATTGGGATAGTTGAACCAAAATCTACCATTTTCCTTTTTGCTATTTATCCTATGGGTGTTTTTTTCTTAAATCTTTTTATTCCATGAGTTATTATTTTAAGATTTAATTTTTTCTGCTTTACTTACTCTAATAGATTTTCCTCTGTGTTTTGTTTTCCTAGTGCATTCATAAAGTTTTATAGTATGTATCTTTACCTTCCATGGTCTACTGGCACTATACTACTTCACATATAGTGAAAGACTGTTAACCACAGTATACTTTGATTTGTCTGCTCCTAACATGGGTGCTATTGTTGTCGCGTGTTTACTTCTACATAGATAAGTTTAAAAATCACAATTCATTTCACTATTCTTTTTAACAGGAGAAAAAAAACCCCAAAGTTTAATTATGTACATACAGGGAAGCCCATGGGTTCCCCATTTTACTATTTTTTGCTTTAAACAGTTAACTAATTTTTAGGTTAATAAATAAAACAATCTTCTATGCTTACTGACATAGTCGCCATTCCTGATACTCTCTAACCCCTAGTGTAAATAAAGATTTCCATCTAGTATTCTGTTCCTTTGTCTGAAAGACTTCCTTTAACATTTTTTATCATAAGGTATTCTGGTGAAATTTTTTGTTTGTCTTGTACATCTGAAACAGTCTTAATTTCATCTTCATTTTTGTCAGTTTTTTTGATCAAGTTCTATAATGACATAATTATTCCAACACTTTAAAAATGTTATTCAACTATATGTATCATTTCTGACAAAAGAAAAGCTGACTCTTGTTGGTATTATCTTTGTTTCTCTACCACAAAAAAATGCCTTGTTTTTTGGCCACTATTTAGATTTTCTTTATATTATATTTTAAAGCATTTTGATCATGATGTGCCTTAGTATAGTTTGTTCATGTGTGTGTGTGTGTGTGTGTGCGCGCGCGCGTGCGTACGCATGCACATGTGCATGTGCTTGGGGTTAATCAATCTTCTTGTTTGTCTGAGTTTACATTTTTCATAAGATTTTGAAAGTTCCCATCTATTATTTTTCAATATTTTCTCAATTTCCCCCCTTCCTTCAAGATATATAGTTTTATGTATATCATGCTACTTAAAGTTGTGCTCACAAATTACCGACATATTTTCTGGGGTTTTTTTTTGTCTCCTTGCAGTGGATTTTGGATAATTCTCCTTGCTATCTCTTCTAATTTACTAGTCTTTTCTTCTGTAGTGTGTCAGATACCATTAATCTCATCTAATATATTTTTTATCTTAGGCATTGTAATTTTCATCTCTAGAAGTTCGATTTGTTCTTTTTATGTCTTTCAGGATTCAACCTTCTCTCTAGATTCTTGAACATACTAAATAGTTTTAAGGTCACTGTCTCCTAATTATATGTTCTGTGTCTTGTCAGAAAATCATTGTTCCACATATTTTCCCATTTTTTAGTTGTTTCAGGTAGAAAGATAAGTATTTTCCCAGGTATTCTACCTTTTTGGAATTCTTATTAATATAGTTTATTGTATATCTTCTTTCAGGATTAAAATACTGTCCTAATAACATTACCATGTTTTTTATTCTCATAATAATAATGCCATATTTTCAAATTAATGATAACTGGTTTTATAAAAACTTTTTTTGCCTTTATGTCACCCTATATATGCCATATGTATCTTTATCTTTTCCTGTTTCTCTGTGGTTTTTTCCTACCTCTATATATCTCTAAACACACACATTTTTATGTGTATGTGTATACATATATATATGTATATATACACTTATATAGAGAATATAAAATCTTACTAGGGAGATAAAAATTTTCTGTTTTAAATTCACTTTATTTTTTTATTGAGGTATAGTTGATACACAATATTATATTGGTTTCAAGTATGCAACATAGTGATTCAATAGTTGAACACATTATCAAATCCTCACCCCAACTAGTGCAGTTACTATCTGTCAACAAAGCAAGATGTTACAGAACCATATTCTCTATGCTGTACTTCCATCCCTGTGCCAGTTTACATCATGACTGACAATTTTTGTGTCCTTTTATCCCCCTCTCTATCCCCACCCACCCACTCCAACCTTACCCCAGGATAGCTACCAGTCACTTCTCAGTATCTCTGAATCTATTACCGTTTTGTTTATTTTGTTTTGTTTTGATTTTAGATTCCACAAATAAGTAAAATCGTGTGGTATTTGTCTTTGTCTACCTGGCTTATTTCACTTAGCATAATACCCTCTAGGTCCATCCACATTGTCACAAATGGCAGGATTTCTTTCTTTTTTTATAGTTGAATAACAGTCCACTCTGTTTATGTATCACATCTTCTTTATCCATTCATCTATTGACGGACACTTTAAATAAATTTTACTTGGGTGACTAAACAAAAATTTGGTAACAGATTTCTGTGTTAAATTTTTCCTTTACCTTTTATATTTAATTTTATAAGTATAAAATGTTTACCTAACTGCAAAGTCAAACCCACAAAATAAGGTCATTTGAGGGAATTCTATATTCTATCCATATCTCTTCCATTCAGTTTGACTCTACTCTTAGGACACATTTTTATTAGTTTTTTTCTTGTATCCTTCCTTTGAAAAATAAAATACTGAGCAAATATGAATATTTGCTTGTATTCCCCAATCTATACCCCAATCCTAAATAAGGATTTAACACCACTTGTAATGTTTTGCATACTGCTTTTCACACTAGGAATATGTACTCATCATCTTCATGTAATTATATAGAGAGATATTTTCTATTTTGCATAGTTCTCTCTCGTGTGGTTCTTTAGCTAGTGTCATTGAAAATAATTTAAGTTTCGTTTATTTTTATTTTGTTTCATTTTGGTCTTTTGCTATTTAAAAAAGTCTAACAGTGTATAATCTGGTGCTATGCATTTACATATTTATGCTGTTTTTCTGGGTCAAAGGGTAAATTTATATATTATTTTACAAATATTACCAAATTACTTTCCAGAGTGCTTATATCAATTCTTCTCTCTACTAACTTTATCAGGAGAACATGTTGATAAAGATTTAAGTTTTTGCCGATGTTGTCAGTAACAAATCATATCTTAGTACATGGTATGTTCATTTTCTCAGGCTGCTGTAATAAAATACTGCAGTTGGGGTGATTTAAACACAGACATTTATACTCCAACAGTTCTGGAGGTCAGAAATTTGAAATCAAGGGGTCAGCAGGGTTTGTTCCTTCTAAGGGCTCTGGTGAGAATCTGTTCTAAACCCTTCTTCCAGCTTCCGGTGACAGCCAGAAATCCCTGGGACGCTCAGCTTACAGATGCGTTCCTTCAGTCTCTGCCTCTCTCTTCACGTGGCTGTCTTTCTGTGTGTCTCTGTCTTCCCATGACATTCTCCTTTTTATGTGTGTATGTATTCAAATATTCCTCTTGTTATAAGGACACCAGTCATTGAATTAGGAGCCCCTCTTTCTCCAGTATAACCTCAATTTACCTTAGCTAATTACATCTGCAAAGAACCCTATTTCCAAATAAGGCCATGCTGAGGTACCAAGGTTAGGACTCAGCATGTTTTCAGAAGACACAATTCAATCCATAACCCATGGGAGTTACCTCACTATTGTTGTCAAGATGACACAGAACCCACTTGTATTCATCAATATTTGACTTTCCTCTCCTTCCACATCACATGGTTAGATGATATTTTATAGGAACTTTGCATCTGAGTAGGTCCATATTATTTCTTACCTATGGAGTAGGAGCAGAAGTGATGGAATGATGTGTTACACATGTGGGTTAAGCAGTTAAGAGCCTAACTATCCAATCCATTCTCTCTCTGTATGTCTCTGTCTCTCTCACCTACTCTGCTGTCTAGACACTAAGAATCCCGGGAAGAACTTTACTGGCAGAGATACTACAGAGATAAAGCTCACTTACTGAATACTATCCCTATGTGTACTGGAGTATTATTTGACAAAGAAGTAACTTTTATTAAATTATGCATATCAGACTTGGAGATTATTTAACAATTAGGAAAGAAAAATTTTAAGAGGTGCTACAGGTGGGTGGTGCTTGGTGAAGAAACTTGTATCAGTGACTAGGAATGTGGTGATCCAAGTAATGAAGCTGTAAAACTCTGGGTAAAACTGTCACCCGCAATAACTTGGGAAGCAGAGCATAGACTTACTGTGTGTCCCTACTCATTGGGTCCTGGAGGCTTCCTTTGACAACGCATTACAGAAAGGTAAGATGAGAAAAAAATTGGTCAGTTTGTGAACAGAAATAAAAAGTTTGTAAATTTTAAACTTTGCAGAGTTTTAAAAGCCAACTGCATTTCTCCACCCCAAAATAATAGATGGGGATAAAAACAAGAAAGATCCAGTGAGATTCCTCAGTTGAGCTGTTTGCCTTAGACCGAGTAAATATCAGATGAAGGATGTCACCTTCCTAAGCATTCCATTTGCTCCAGGTAGGCCCTATGGCCTAGATTTAGTTGAGGGAAAGCTATAGGTCAAAAGAGCAACAAAATAAATCAGATTTGAAATCTGTGTGTAAAAAAGAGCTTTTGGTGTAGTTACTGGCACTTGGAGCTAATTGGGAACAAATAGGAGTAGAAAAGGTTTTTAAAAGAGTTAAAATGCCAGAGAAACACTGAGTTTGGAATAAAAAAATTCCCGTAACTGTTAAAAGAGTCTTAAAATAATACATTAAATCCTGCAGAGATGGTGAAGGAATTTGATCCTCAGTGATTTGAAAAACTTTTAGAAATGTTTTGTGCATACTTGGAATGGAATTTTCTATGGGCTAAAAAGGAGATTTTCCTACTTGCTATAATAACATTGTAGAATGCATTACCCATCAAGATTCTCTCTCTAGCAGATGATGATCTGTATTATAGATTCTTTTTAAAATCCCATTCCACAAGAAAAAAATTATTTTTTTTCCCAAAAAGATGTTAAAAAATATTTTTTATTCCAAAAATTGCTTAATTATGTTGGCAACAATTTATCTATGTTAGGCTTAGGTAATTAAGTTATTTTTCCTTTATCTTCATAGTTCTTTAAGTTTTATCAATTGCATTGAATATGTGAATTTTATTGTAATTTGCCTAAACTAGTTTCTGAAAGTATGATATAATTATTAATTCCCTGATAAATTTGTTGTGAGAATTGATTTCACATGATAACTCCTCCTAGCCCTCTTGATTTATCAGAAGTGTATGAAGTGAGTGCATGTGTGTTTTATGTGTATGTGTTGAGGAGGATTTAATGGCAGAACCAAGATTAATGTATTTGAAAAATCTATTATTAAAGAAAAAGCTCTGCTGTGCTTTGTTAGAAAGCTGAATTTCTGAGGGCTGAATATTTCCTGGCTCTAGGCAGTTCCACCCATTTACATCTGCTGCGTTTAAGTTGCACAACATCAAAATCATATTAGATATGGATGGTAGTTCTGACTAAGATTTGTTTTCATGTATACATTTGAAATTTTTATCTGGAGCTAGTGAAGAAATATAAAGGGAAGGAGACACCAAGAATGTATTAAGTGACTATAATAAAAGAATGTCATACTCAGAACTTAAATCTGTAAGAAGTTAATATTTACAAATTAATGCTGGGCATGTAGAGATGCTATGATTCTGATTGTGGATAACAGAACAGGTTTGAGTGTTGAGAGAAAAATTAGAACATTATTTCTAAAAATGTGTTCCATAAAAATGAGTTCTAGGGTTAAAATAAATTGTACACTGGGCTGAAAGAAATTCAACAGGTTTCTTAAAGGTATCTTTTAATGTGCTAATATACATTGTGAGCCAAAAATACTGTGTGATAGAACATGTCAGTGTACAGTATGCAGTTTTCATACTTTTATTAACGGAATGTCTTTTAGCACCAACGTTCCAGATTGTGCACTCAGAGAAATGATTAATTCTTCACATAGAAGCAGCGATTACAAGAAAGTCTATGCAATGCTATTAATGTAAAGTAGTATTAATGGTGATAATTAAATACAATATGCCCCCTTTGAAATTTCTTCCTTACTTTGTAGTGAATGTATCTGATACACAAAGTACACATTCTTTTTTAAATTTTTTTAAAACTGAAGTATAGTTGATATACAATATTATATTGGTTTCAAATATACAGTACAGTGATTCAGCAGTTACCCACATTATTAAATCCTCACCCCAACTAATGCAGTTACTATCTATCAACATAGAAAGACATCACAGAACCATTGACAATATTCTCCATGCTGCACGATGTACACATTTCTTAATTATGTTTTGGGTATAATAATTTAGTTCTGCAATCTTAGTTTTCTTATTCTGATCGCAATACTGCCCTACTCATTTTGACTATAGATGCTTATATTGAAAATGAAGAGGCACCCATGAACAAATAAGTCAGGGGCCACGTAAAGCCATACATTTTTGCAAATGTAAGTGGTGTGTTTCAGACAGATGTGGAGCAGAGAACAATGAGAGTACCTTGGAGACAGTGACGACATTTGTGTTGGATGCATATTTATAATATTCTAATATGAATTGCATTACATGTATCCAGATGTTGGCCATACTATTTATTTCCCTAGACAAATAAAATGGCTGGATATCAAAAGATAACTCACAGCATAAGGATAAGAATTGGTAATGTTTCAGAAGTGGTGTGCATGAAAGAACAGTTGACCAGGCCTCTCATCCCAGCATACTGGGCCAGTCATTTAACCTCTCTAGGTTTGTGTAGTAAGGAAGTTTTAAGAGATTTTTCACTAAAATATCTACAGTTCAAAAAGTTTAGAAAAATCTTTTCTTGGCTCACTTTTGAAAAAAGACAGATAGTGTTTGTGTGTAGCTAAATACTGAAGACTGGCTCAGTACTAATTTTTATTTTATTATAAGGCAACTTGTCAAAAAAGTTACACTCTTATCAGAGCATAAAGATATATCTTTCTACACTGTGAATGTATGGTTTACCATAATTGATATTTCTTTAGTAAATATGATATCACAAAAAATAGTAAACTCATAATCATCAGAGGTTTCTCTATCATATTTATAAAACTGATAAAATAAAATGTTCTGGTAAATGACTGATAGGAAAAGAAAATGGGTTTAAGGCTCATGAACTGTGATCAGTACTGGAATTTATTTAACACCCAAGTAGTTATTCTTGCCAGATGCTAAAACCAATTTAGCAAGAATTGCCTTCAGAAAACGAATAAGGAATTAAGAGTTAAGAGACAATTACTTGGGGGGCCTTTTGTTTCCATTTTTAAAATTAATCCTTAAGCTCCTTGTTGATTTAGACTGTGTTTAACACTTTATAAAGTGTTCTGTCACCATCTAGTGTTACCAAAGTGAAATTTCACCATTTCAGTTTATAGATCTTCAGCTTTATAAAATATTACTGGAAATCAATGATTTTGACAGTATGAGATACAAAAAGCACCCGAAGAATTGATACTTGAAAGAGACAATACTAGCTTTTGAGGTTGCTATAATTATTCTAATAGTACCGGAAATAATGCATTATATTTAATAGAACTATTAAGAAACATTTTATTTCTAAGCTACAAAAGAGGCAAATAATTGATGACCTAATTTTTAAATGCCCTGAAATGTATGGCATAGTAAGTATCATGCTGGAATGAATGATTGCCATAGTAAACTCAGGTCCCTCGTCACTGTTCATTTCTACATTATTTATATATTGGAATCCTGTTTCCTTCTTTGAGCGCATGCTGGGTGTTTCTGTCACTTGTACTTACCACTTTACCTGAACTGCCTTTGACCCAGCACCTCGTGGTTCCTTCCTATTTCTCCTTCTGTGGTAGGACTTGAAGATTGTTTCAAACAGGGATTTTTCTCTAGCAATCTGTGCAAACACCCTCATTCCACCCGATGCCTATTACTCTCCACTTCATCTTCTTTCACAGTGCTTATCACCATTTAACATGCCTTTTATGCTACTCTTTTGTTGGTTTTGTTGTCTCCACTGTCTAGAATGTAAACTTTTGGAAAATACACTATTTTTTACTTTTTTACTCTCTGTTATAGTGTCAGGCACTTAGTAAATATAATGGATTAATGAATGCAATCACTTTTCTCCTAGAAAATGTTTGGATTGATTTCAGTGTAAGAATTACATTGCTTTTGAACAGAATAAGCCAATTTTATTCTTTTTTAAAAGTTAGAATTGATAATTATCATCTGATGTTATACATATTTAACCTGAGATACTCTCTATCAATGAAACCAAAGGTAGTTATGTGGATTAATTCACAAGAGACAGAAACACAGGCCTGTTCTCTGGGCAAATAATGTGTTCCATTCATTTTCCTGAATACCTGGCTTTCCTACCAACTAAATACATGATTTTCTCTACATAATCATTTTGAGCCATGCAACAGAGAGTTTAAGGTAGGATGCACTGTGGCATGCATGTAGCAATGGAATGTAAATGTGTATATGTGATACGGAAGAAACCGAAACATGCAATTACTTGTTCCTGAGGTGTCTTGAGCATCTCTTAACATTTGATACAGGAAGTTGATGATGAATGAGAAAAATATTGTGTGTATGGAGACTTCAGTGTTCTTTCCAACTTTCTCCCTCTCACTTTCTTGTGAGAAATAAATCATATGTAAAACGACTTTTTTTGACATATAGGCAATAATAAAACTCCAGAAGTAATTTTTAATGTATAGTCAAACATATTAAAGGAAGACATGAATTCTTGTTTCCTATTAACCAGTAGTCCATTCAAGGAGAATATTGACATATTAGCCTCAAAATAAGAGATTAAAAATGGAAAGTAAATAATAGAAATGCTAGACTTCAACTGATTTTAAAATGAAATCAGTTTAAAACTAAATATGAAAAAAGAGGCTGTCATAAGTGATGTAGAATGGCACAAAAATGAGCTATCATATAATAATGAGATATTATAGTTTATTACAGAAGAATAGGGTTAAAAATATTGATGGAGATTTTCTTTCTCTTACCCCCTGCCCTCCCCCTACAAAAAATCAGATAATTGTAGCAAAACAAATTTCTTTAAAATACTTAATATGAGTAGAGGTTAATGATTTTATGTTGACTATACAGTTTTGTAAACAGTATATAGAGAATGCAGTGAGGTTTTAAAAGGATATGAGGAGGTCAAAAGTTAATACTTTGGGGGTGAATAATTATGACAGTTATCTCATTTGTTATATTTGTATTTATAAAAATGTATATTTTAAGTAGAGAATTTATTTAGTGAGAATAAATATTGGAAATAAATGTAACTTTGGAATTAAAATTGTATTTGTCCTTGTACAGAACAATATTCTTTTCATTTTTTCCATTCATTCTTTATCTCTACAGTAATTTCTTGTACATTCAAGAAAATACACTCATCATTTTGCATGGTATTAATTTTAAGTGATTCACATCAAGCATGATCCAATTTTTTAAGTGGAATAATGTGGATTCCTTATATTTCTTATTCTCTTAAACTATTATTTAAATGAGGTACTAATCATGTTTTCATGTGATTGTTTAAAAAATTTTAAGTTAGTTTTCTGTATCATCCAACAGGTAATTTTTTATGTAGGAAGTGATTGATTGTTATATATTAAGTTAATTTTTTTTTTAAATCATTACTATTTTTTAGGAAATAGACTGAGTAGTTCCAGAGTATACCTTTTTTATTTCTGTAAGTTATCACTGTTCTTCAGAGTAAGTAATGAAGTGGTGAATCATCAAAAATTAACTATTCAATACTACTAACTACTCAACACCAAGGACAAAGAATCACTTTAATTTGCCCTATTCAGTGAAGATGTTCACAAATTTGTTCAACTGCTTTGATTGATATTAAGTACTTAACTATATGCAGAATCTATATACATGCGGGTTGTGGTTTTAAAAACAAATTACAGTTGAAAATCCCTTGGTGATACAGTTTGAGATTTCACTTCATAATGGGAATAGTGATTATTGTCTAGGGGACCCTGTTGTCATCAGCATTGTCCTATAAATGAAGCTATTTCCTATTGGTACTCTCACATTATGTCCTATACTTTGGAGGATTTTTAAAAATCAAATTGTGAAGATGTATTTCCTTTATTAATCTCCTATTTTCTATCCTGTGCTAAATACTATAAATGTTATGGAATCCCTATTTTATCGAAGGGAAACTAAGATTGAAGGAGATTAGTAGCCTGTGCAATGCCACAGAATTAGTAATAACTTCAGAAAATTAATGAAGAAAAATAAAAAACAATAAGAGAATTAACTGACTTATGGCTAGAAAGTCCTAGGTGGGTTGGTCTGCCACAATGAATGAATATTGTCGCTGAAGACCCAGTTTTTGTCTCAAACTCTGCCTTGTTATCTCCTTAACCCTAAAACTAGCTTCCCCTCTGGTCGAATTATCATTGTCCCTCTTCTCCAGGACTACTCACTTACCTATCCAGAGAGGGAGTAAGAAAATCATTACCCCAATCATCAAAAATGCTCAGTTTAACTCTGAGTATTTTTGCATCACATTCAAATTTCAATTACTTTGACAAGAGGGTGGGATTTTTAGCTTATTTTAGGAAAAAGAAGACTGTGTCTGGAGCTGTAAATGTTGTCACTCTCACTCAAACTCCATGGACAGAATGTGACAGGGATGTTCCTCAGAGGAAAATTCGAAGGCTGTGGGGCAAACAACCTCGATGATCAGGGGGATGTTGTATTTGCTCACTATAGCTAGTAAATGATGTGGACTAGATCCCAAGGAGACCTCTCTGTCTCATATTTATCAGTATATATATCCACTGTGAACTAATATCCAAAGGAAATGTGTAAATTGTGTGTAATCTCTAGACCAAGGATTTAAGAGCTTCTGAAAGAAATTTAAGAAATCCCCTTAACCAGTCATGTGCTTACTAGTACTTTCATAAATATACAAATGAAGTTAGGTAAGAAAAATATCATTACCAATTTGTTCAGATTTTATTATCCTTTAGGAAATATATTTTCACTGTGTATAACATTAAATATGTATAGAGATGAGAAAAGAAGGTGGAGTGTATATTCCAGAAAAAGGAACAGATAAATAGAAACTGAATTCCATAGCTAGTCCTGACCACATGTCACCTCACCAAAGGATGAGTAATTGAGGCTGTCTCATTTTTTACTCCATCTGAAAATGCATATATGGCATGTTTCAGTATCACAACTTTAACAGTTAGAACAAATGTAAGCCTCCTTAGTAATTTCTGTCCAGGAACAGCAATCAGAGTGGTAAGAGAATAGGGACAGCAGACACTGTTAGGGGAAGGCTGGCCACCTATCCGTGGTTTGGATGTCTTGTAACCATGCTGTTATGTGTGTCATGGGCTCCAATGGCTTCTGCTACTCTTCTCTGAGGGAAATGTCCAAACTCATGAAATAGGTAGAAAAAAGAAAGTTTTTGAGGAAGAATTTATCATTTGTTTGGTATAGTGTTTGAAGAAAGACATGCATAGGAACATCACATAAGTGATTGACTTAGGAGAAAACACAATGGCAGTAATGTGGATTTCCAGTTTTAATGTGTCTCCCACATATTACTGAATATCCCAATAGCCATGAGGTCATTGAACTTTTCATCAATTACCTTTTTCATAAAAACAATTTTAAAATTGTATTTGTATTTTACTCATATTAATCAGAACTGTCTGTTGCACAAACTCCAAGGGTGCTATTTGTATGGGATAAAATATGAATAGTGCTTTTGGAGTTGTGCAAAGACCACTATATCATAAAATAGGAAATTGAAAGCCACTGAAGGCTATCAAACAGGCAATTAATCATACAGTAACATCTGAGGAGAATCATATTGGCTATTAATATGTAGGAGAGCAAGAACTTGAAGAAAGGAGAAATATACAAAGCTATTTTAATGGTTCATATGTGAGTTGAAAAGTTATTTTTAAAAGAGAAAGCTGTGGTTAAATGTGTAAGACATTACTCAATAGCATCTTCATAAACACAAATCTATTTAGAATGTAAATATGTCAAATTCCCTTTCTCAAAAGCTCGTGATCGTTTCCCATTATACCAAGAATAAGATCAAATGAATTTTTTTTGTATTCCTTATGCTGTACATGAGTTATTTTGTAATTGAAATTTTTACCTCTTTATCCCCTTCACCCACTTTTTTCTTTTGTATATAATTATTTTTTATTGAAGGGTAGTTGACACACAGTATTATATTACAGTAGTTTCAGGTGTACAACATAGTGATTCAACATTTATATACATGATAATTCTAGGTACCAGCTATCACCATACCAAGTTGTTACAATATTTTGACTATATTCCTTATGCTATACATTACATCCCGGTTACTTATTTATTTTACAATTGGAAGTATGCACTTTTTTTTTTTTGTGAGTGTGAGGACATCTCTCATATTTATTGATCAAACGGTTGTTAACAACAATAAAATTCTGTATAGGGGAGTCAATGCTCAATGCACAATCATTAATCCACCCCAAGCCTAATTTTCGTTAGTCTCCAATCTTCTGAGGCATAACAAACAAGTTCTTACATGGAGAACAAATTCTTACATAGTGAATAAGTTACATGGTGAACAGTACAAGGGCAGTCATCACAGAAACTTTCGGTTTTGCTCATGCATTATGAACTATGAACAGTTCAAATATGAATACTCATTTGACTTTTATACTTGATTTATATGTGAATACCACATTTCTCTCTTTATTATTATTATTTTTAATAAAATGCTGAAGTGGTAGGTAGATACAAGATAAAGGTAGAAAACATAGTTTAGTGTTGTAAGAGAGCAAATGTAGATGATCAGGTGTGTGCCTGTAGACTATGTGTTAATCCAAGCTAGACAAGGGCAATAAAACATCCACGTATGCAGAAGATTTCTCTCAGAACGGCGGGGGTGAGGTTCTAAGCCTCACCTCTGTTGATCCCCAATTTCTCACCTGATGACCCCCCTGCGACTGTGCCTGTCTTAGGTTGTTCCTCCCTTGAGGAATCTTACAAATGTATTTTTGATTCTCTATCAGGCTTAGCATGTCCTTGCTTCTGTCAAAATCTTCTACTATTGTTGCCTTGCTCATTTAATTCTATACAGACTGGGCTTTGCTGCTCCTAGATAATACCAGGAAGGTTTTGCACTTGCTCTTCCCTCTTGTGAAACTTTCCAACAAATACGCAAGTGACTCTCTCTCAGTTAATTCGAATCTGGGCTTGCATGCTACTTGCAAAGACCCAGTCTGCTCTGTCAAAACAGAACAACTCCAGTCGTGCTCTGTATCTTACTCTATTTATTTTTCACATCATTTATTGTTACATGATCTTATGTTTGCTTATCGTCTTGCTTACACATGGGGATGCAAGTTCTTTATTTTTATATGCAGTCTCGATTTTTTTCTCTTCCCATTTTGATTGGCAGTCTGCTTATCCTATATCCTCTTCTCCACCACTACGAGGAACTCCTGCTTCAGTCCTACCAAACAACCCGTATTAACCCCCTTTATGCATTGATCTGTGTATTTCACTCTCATAATTTATATGCACATCCTGATAGACAAATGTAGAGAGAGTTTTGAAGATTTTTTCTTCATCTTTTGGTTTTTGGTTTTGCTTAACATGATCAGGGTCATGTGATGTATACTCTCTTGCTTTAATTACCCAACTCCACTTTGAGGATGTTTCTCAGTTGGAATAGCTCTAATTTATCATTTGAAAGGGCTGGAAAATATTTTATGGTCTGGATGTGATCTGTTTTACCTTTTCCTCTAGTGAGGGCCATTCTCCTTTCATTTGTTTTCTTCTCTTTTTATTATTCTTTCTTCCCTCCTGCCTTCCTTTATCTCTCTCTTAGAAATTTTTTTTTGCATATATTCCCTATAGAAATTCTATGGAATAAATTGTTAGGAGGAATTAGAAGTAATGCTACAACAGATATTCTGATTATTCTGATACATAATTCTTTGTATTCTTGTATATAAGTATATCTCTATTATTTACTTAGGATACATACCATGCTTTGGAATAATTGTACAGGGAGTATGAACTCTTTCAAAGGTTTTGCTCCTTGATGCCAAATCATTTTTAATACCCACTATCAAAAGGTGTCTATTTTACCAGACCAATTCCAGCATTTATTCTTTCACTGGATATTTAAGGAACAACATTTGTGGCCTAGATTCAATTACCAACTTTTTATTCTTTTCGAATTAGATAGTAAAAACTTGTATTTTATGTTTGATTTAATATTCATCACTGGCTGGACTTTTTTCAAGTTTATTGTTTTGGGTCAATAATACAAATCAAGTTCCCGCTTTCACAGAGCTTATATTCCATGGAGGGGGAGGCAAAAAGCAAATAAGTAAGCAAGTAAATATTTATAGTGAGAGTCAATTTTGGACATTTACACTTGAGATGATTATTAGACATCCAAGTGGAGATTTTAATTACATAATTTACAAATCTGTAACACTGTGGTGTGGAGAAATCAAGATTAAAGATGTTGGTTTTTCTCTTGGAGTTTAGTATTAGTAAATTATAAAGACGTGACATATTTGGGAGACAAGGGATTCTGAAAATGTATTTGATGCCTCCAATTCTATTCTAAATATCATCTCTGTGTTGTGAGTAGAGCAGTTTCTTGACTTGGCCTGAGTATCAGGTGTGCCTGAAGATGCAGACCCTGTAGTGAGAGCTCTTCCAGGGCAAAGAGCTGCGCACAATTTTTATTCTCTGCCCCTGAGTAGGAGACCAAATATATAGTATTACAACAAATTTATTTAAAAAATAAGTGTGTGTGTGTGTGTGTGTGTGTATATATATATAACAGCCATGATGGCGTCAGCCTTGTAGGTGTTTTGTTTTTGTCTGTGGTATATTTGCTGGTCTCCTTGGCCTCAGCTCATGACCATAATGTCTGAATGCTGAATTAGAAGTCTCGAAATGGATATTCTACTGTTTTCCTACAAAAGTCAAATTTATAATTAAATCAAGGACACAAATTTTTAAATATTTTGAGTGTTAAACTATTTGAAATTGAAGGTGTATGCATAATTGCTAACTAAACTTTCAGTGACACTGAAGCTTGTATGTTATTTAGTAAGAACATGTTTTATCAGTTACTGCTTTTATCTTCATATTTATCCAAGAATCCAACCAAGTAGTTTATACATAATGGCCGTAGACCAGCAGCCAAATATTTACTTCTTTCTCTTATTTAAAAAATAATTTATTGAAATACACACACATACACAAACATTTATGTTTCAGGTGTACAACATGGTGATTCAATATTTAAATATTTATATATTTATACATTACAAAATGCTCACCACAATAAGTGTGGTTACCATCTGTCATCATATAAGGCTGTTACTATATTGTTGGCTATGTTCCCTATGTTGTACTTTCATTTCCGTGACATTTATTTTACAACTGAAATTTTGTACCTCTTGATTGCCTCCACCTATTTTGCCTATTCCCCTCCCCTCTGTCAACCACCAGTTCTCTATTTGTTAGTCTGTTTCTGGTTTTGTTTGCTTGTTATTTTGTTTTTATTTATCTTAATGTAAAAATAAGTCCCTAAATTTATATAAAATGTTGATTAGTTCATTATATGAAACAAATTACAAGTTGAAAAATAGATAATATAAAAATAAAATTATGCCTTCATCATTTTTATAGCATAATCACTAAAGGTAAGCATTAGGTAGAAATAACCTTAAACTCTTCTATTTTTTTATTTGGATAACTGACTTAGAAGGAGGTTGTGTGAGTTAGTGAACTATATTAAATAACAATTTAATTTTCTTTCCAATAAAATATTAGTATCAGTTTTGGAATTCATTAATATGAGAATTCAGTGAAGTTTCCTAGAATTCATTAACATAATTAAAGGTTTAGAAATAAGAACCCTTAATAAGCCACATGTTTGGCTTAATAAAGGTCTTCAAACAAATGCTTTGCTATATATGCTATCTCTCTCTCTCCATCCATCTATATCAGGGGGAAGGTCTAGTGATTTTGAGATAGACCACACTGTGAAAAGCTTTACCAGGTATCCACCATTATGATGGGAGATAGAGACAGATGAGAAAGAGAAGAAAAGCAGAAAGATCCTAAAAGCTATTATAGAAGGAATATATGAGAGAACATGATTCTAAAGATACTTTTAAAACAAAGAAGTAAGGGTTGATACAGTTGCCAGTGTACAAATAATCTATGAAATAGATGGGCGGAGAAATTGAATGTGGATATACTGAAGGTGTTCTAGTAAAGGAGAGAAAAAGCAGCAAGAATTAGTGACCTAATCCTTAGGAGAATGGAATTCACAAGCAAGAGATGAACTCAGCTAAAGCTGAGGTCCAGGAGATTTCTGCCTATATTTGTTTTTAGGAGTTTAATGGTTTCAGGTCTTACACTTAAGTCTTGAATCCATTTTGAGTTTATTTTGAGTAGGTTGTAAAAAAGTCGTCCAGTTTCATTCTTTTGTATGTAGTTTTCCAGTTTTCCCAACAAAGAAACCAAGCCTTTAGCCATTCAAAGTAGGACAAACTAAAGGAAGTTTTGTCACATCAGGCCTATATGCTACAAATAAAAATCTGTGTTCTCTGCAAACAGATTTAGCATAAAGTAGTCACATCAAGGAAATTCTCAGTCACTGCAATAGGAAAGCAAGGTGAGAGCAGGCAAAATAAAAACATCCACTTGGTACTTAGCAAATGGACTGCTGTCCACATTGCCATGTGTACTGACTGTGAGAGAGTGGGGCCTCATTTTAATTAGTTAGGAGAAACCACTAGAAATAAAGAAAGTTACAGTGACAAGAAGACAGATTGACAGGAAGAAATATTGAAAAAAAGATCTGCAAAATGGCTTTCCTGTCTTTTTTCATTTCATTGAAAAGCTTACATTCTCCTGGCAACAGAAATAAATAGGTAGATGTGCAGGCAACAAGAAGGGGGGAAAGAAAAATAGTCAAAGAAGAAAGCAACTTCAAACAAATTGCTTGCAGTAGACTCGGGTTTCTTTTGTTGTTTTTTTTTTTTTTTAGCACATTTCCCTTCATTTGACTCATTAAAATTGAAAAATATCCATTGTAATCAAGTTTGAAATACTATGTTCAACAAACATTACTTAACTGTAAGTAAAAGTGAACTATTTTTTTTGAAGTTTGGAAAGAGAAGTGGATTTAGTAAGTATTGAAGGACTGATAAAAATAAATTGTGACAAATTGGTACTGGTACAAGAACAGACCCATAGGCCAATGCAACAGACTAGAGAGCCCAGATATAAGCCCAACCCTATATGGCCAATTAATATATGATAAAGGAGCCATGGACATACAATGGGAAAATGACAGCCTCTTCAACAACTGGTGTTGGCAAAACTAGACAGCTACATGCAAGAGGATGACACTGGATTATTGCCTAACCCCATACACAAAAGTAAACTTGAAATGGATCAAAAACCTTAGTGTAAGTCATGGAACCATAAAACTTTTAGAAGACAACATAGGCAAAAACCTCCTGAATATAAACATGAGCAACTTCTTCCTGAACACATCTCCTTGGGCAAGGGAAACAAAAGAAAAAATGAACACATGGGAATACATCAAACTAAAAAGCTTCTGTACAGCAAAGGACACCATCAGCAGAACAAAAAGGCATTCTACAGTATGGGAGAATATATATGTAAGCAACATATATGACAAGGGGTTAACATCCAAAATATATAAAGAACTCACATGCCTCAACAACCAAAAAGCAAAGAACACAATTAAAAAATGGGTGGAGGACATTAACAGACAATTCTCCAAAGAAGAAATTCAGATGGCCAACAGGCATATGAAAAGATGCTCCACATTACTAATCAGCAGAGAAATGCAAGTTAAAACCATGATGAGACATCACCTTACAGCAATTAGGATGGCCAGCATGGAAAAAACTAAGAACAACAAATGCTGGCAAGGATGTGGAGAAAGGAGAACCCTCCTACACTGCTGGTGGGAATGTTCAACCATTGTGTAAAGCAATATGGAGGTTCCTCAAAAAACTAAAAGTAGATATTCCATTTTACCCAATTCCACTCCTAGGAATTTACCCAAAGAATACAAGTTCTCAGATTCAAAAAGACATATGCACCCCTATGATTATTGCAGCACTATTTATAATAGCCAAGAAATGGAAGCAACCTAAGTGTCCTTCAGTAGATGAGTGGATAAAGAAGAGATGTTACATATACACAATGGAATACTTTTCAGCCATAGGAAAGAAACAAATCCTACCGTTTGCAGTAACATGGATGAAGCTGGAGGGTATTATGCTCAGTGAAATAAGCCAGGCGGAGAAAGATAAGTACCAAATGATTTCCCTCATTTGTGGAGTATAACAATGAAGCAAAACTGAAGGAACCAAACAGCAGCAGACTCACAAACTCCAAGAAGAGACTAGCAGTTACCAAAGGGGAGGAGAGGTGGGAGATGGTGGGTGGGGAGGGAGGGAGAAGGGGATTGAGAGGTATTATGATTAGTACACATGGTGTGGGGGGATCATGGGAAAGACAGTGTAGCACAGAGAAGACAAGTAGTGACTCTGTGGCCTCACTACACTGATGGGCAGTGACTGCAATGGCATATGAGGGGGGCACTCTGTAATATGGGTGAATATAGTAACCATATTGTTTTTCATGTGATTCCTTCATAAGAGTGTATATCCATAATACCTTAATAAAAAATTTAATAAAAGAAAAGAAAAAAAATTGTGACCTTGTTGGTATAACATTTTTTTAATATCTACAGCTTTTATGATTAGATGAAGCATATCTTGGCTCATGGCCAAAATGGTATTTAAATTGGCCTGTGAATGCCTAAGTGTGTGTATTTGCATTTGTGTATGTTTAAATTTCCAGTAATATTCTTTATGTGATTCTTTGTCACTTATTCCTGCCACCTAGCCAGGGGTAGCGACCTAATTATTGATAATTGTGTATTATATATATATATTATGTATTTTATACATAATACACATATATGTCACCTCCTATAGTCATCTTAACATGCCTTTTTTCTTAACCTTTGTTACACAGTTGTACCCATGTTGTATGTAGCTGCACTTCATTGGTTCATTTTTACCACTATTATGATCATTATATAAATATGCCAAATTAATGTATTAGATTTGTTCTTCATGGATATTTGGCATGTTTCTAGTTTCAGGTTATATTAAAATGCTACTGTAAACATTCTTAAATATCTCTTAGTATATATGTGCAAGGGTTTCATATGTATGCGTGTCTGTGTCTGTGTATGTTTTTAACTATTTGTGTATCTTGAATTTATATTTGCCTCTATCTCCCTCTTTCATATAGAGGAATCCTTTAGCTTGTGGAAGTAGGGTGAACTAAAGGAGGTTTTCTCACACCAGGCCTGTGGTGCTATAATTTCTCTGTGAACACAGATTTAAAGTAGTCATACCAAGTCCTTCCTAATGCTGCCTCCCTCTCTGTTTTTCTAGTAGTTTTTCTTTCTCCGTGCCACTTACTCTTTTGTGGTCATAGCCCCTTGATTTTATAAAGAAAAATGTAAAGCTCAGCTCCATGTATAATTTAGGAAGTGACCAAACCTAGTAACTCCTAGTTCATATGGACTAGTACTTGAATGAAATTCTGGAGCAGATGGGAACTGTCCTCCCAGAAAAAGCAGGGGGCAGCCATTGCACTTGCTATACCCTAAACATCCCCAGATACTTTTTTCTCTTTTAGTTAGTGGGGACAAAGGCTTTTGCTACTAGCAGCAGCTACAGAAGGACTGCATTATTGCTACAGTTTGTAGACTAATCCTCTCACTCGGCAGGCATGAAAAAATTGCTAATGTATTTTAAACCTGTCTGCATGTCAGTTTAATCTTCAGAGGATGCTGAAGCTATGGATGCTTAGAAAAGCTGTTACAGAAAAAAAGTTTGAAACATTGAATCAGGTGACTAAAATATATCTTCAGGGTTAGCATCTGACCTAATGCTATGTTACTTATAAAATATGTAGGTTGCTTGTTATGAAGTATGATATATATATATATATTTATCACTATACATACACATACTATATATGTGTATATATAAAAATATCCTAATGTGTACATATATATGTACTGTGTGTGCATGTATATATATATATATATCTCCTAGTGTATGTGTGTGTATATATTATGTAATTGTATGTAATTGGTATAACTGATAATATGCAATTGTTACAGTCTAAAACTGTCTAAGCAGGAAATATTCTAATGTTTCAGCATTGAAAACAATAAGCAATGCTGGTCTAAATTCAGAGAACAATCACTAATGCTGTATGTGCATTATTATAAGGGCATTCTGAGTCTGACCAGTGACTAAACAACAGCAACTTTCAACTTTGCATGTGGTGTAGTACCTCTTAGGTTTAATAAGGGAATAGGAGCAATTGATTCCCAAGGATTCTTCATCATGAAGGTATTAGCTTTTATCTGGCACAGTTAAACTATTTGAAAAGCTATGGTTATGCGTCTATCCTTCTTTAGATAGATATATATATATATATATATTAAAATGTTAGAAGAAGCATTGTGCTCTGTTGCAAATCATTGCAAAGCCAAGTAGTTGATGTATTTGATAAATGGAGATATGCAATGTTGTTATCGGAATTAAAGATTTCAAGTCCTATCTGGATTATTTTTGTTTTATTTAAACTAGTTTTACAAGATAATATTTCAAAACTCAGGCAGCGAGAACAGCATTGTTTAATTTACAAAGTGTCTATAACATCTAAACTATCTTACAAACCAGGCAAGTCTGTAACTGACCCGTGTGACTCAAACTGCCTGAATATAAGTATGTTCATTAATGTGGCAACCTCAGCTCTCCAGAAGGCTTACAGGAATGTGGAAGTCAGAATTGAGGTCAGGAAGTCCATGCACTAAGAAAAACATCTCAGACACTGTCTCAGAGCCTAGTTTAGTTTTGAGCAAAGTTCTCCTAAGTTTGATCAAACTTTCCCAGCTCAGTAGCTTGCAAATAGTAAATAAGAAAGATAGATTGGGAAGAACTTGGTAACTGATGGTGGCAGACAGATCAAAGAGATGTCCTGAGTCAGGTAGGGGAGATCTGTGATGATCAATGAGACAGCCTTGCTCTTTAGAATCTTACCACCTAGATAAGGATAGCCTGACTGTGAATGAAAAAGAACAATTATACAAGACCAAAACATACAGAAAAGGTCATTCTGTGGAAAGATAAAAAGATTAATATTTTCAAATATTTCAAAGCGTTTACTTGCCTTTGAGGCCTTTTGTTGTTCATTAGAACAATTGATTGTTCTAATGACACCTTATCTCATTAACATAAGACTAGCTAATATTTAAGTACATAAGGGACACATATTATACTTAAGAAATCTGTAAGTACTTTTTTTTTTTAAGTAAACATAAGCTCTTAAAAATTAAGCTTCAGTCAGCTAGAAAATTATCTCCTATGGAAGCCTTTTCTCTGACAATGATGGTTATAATTCTTCACAGATATGTAAAATTATTTTGGTATGTCCAAAACTATGGAAAAAGTCAGATATTTTTATGAATCTAATGCTATACTTCCAGTGATTTCATGAGTGATATCACACAAGACAAATAAGAAAGATTGTGTTATACTTTGTAATTATGAGGAATAGTCCTTAAGATTTAGCAAGTAGATTTAATTAGCTCATATACGGGGTAGTCACAAGTACATCATTAAAGTCAACAAAAATAGTTAACATTTAGTTATTTGGTTATTGCACATTATAAACTACTCTTGGTTCTCTAACTTGTTAGGGTAGTTAACAAAACCAGATAATATCAGGTAAAAACTGTATTTTTATTAATGTAGGCTTTGAGACTATTTAGACTTAAACTTCTTAACCTTTAAAATATTTCTGAAAATAAGCAAGAACAGATGGAGACAATTGTGTAAGAGTTGTGTTTTGAGGTAAAGTTTTTGAAAACTTTAAAATATGAACATAGTAATTAGGGAGCACATTCAAGCAAGTATAGCCTCCATTTGCTAAAAAGGTTTTCTTCATATAGCAAATATTTCAAAATACTGAATTATTTAAATTAAGATAATATTTATATAGTGCTCCTATGTATGTCTCCCTAGCGACCGAGCTAATTGGAAACTACAAATCATGGGGAAAATATCTAAATATGGATATTCCTTTATGTTTTCTAAAATACTTCTACATCCATGGTCTCCTTTTGTCCTCAGAGCTCTAGAGCAAAGGTGGTGTCAGTTTAGCATTTTGTATCAGGAAGGGAGAGAGAAGGAATACGTCTCAGATGAGGAATACTAAGAAGTATTACCTTTTACTTAGTACTTGCTATGCTTTTCATACACTCATTTAATTTTCATGGTCAATCACTCCATAACATGGACGTGCCATTAGAATAATTATTTAACAGATGGAATTTTTAATAGATAATTTTTGCCTAAGGTCATACAAGTAGTAAATGATGAAGTCAGGGTTTGCATCACTTTCTGGTGATGCAACTCTCTTAAGCTTTTTGTTTATATTCTTATATTTGATCATAGTTTATTAACTCTGTTTTACAAGTGAGTAAGTTGATATTTCAAAACCTGTCTATGAATTGATCTTTAACCCAAAACCCACACTTCTGATTTTAAATGCTGGGATCTCTCTATTGGCTTTTTACCATGAGGCTAATTAAAATGTATTTGTGACATTTTTGCTTTGTTTGCAGATCACAATATTTTTTTTACAGTGGGACATCAAAAATATATGCAAACTGTATGACCTTTATGAAATAATTATTGTACCAATTTTTAAGTGGAGCATGTCACCACCTGCTTGGAGAGAGTGGGGGTAGCTTGATTTACAATATAAGCATGTACAGAAATATTGCAACAGTGATATTTTTATTGAAATAAAATTTCTCATTTAATATTTATGAATCCTTTAATGGCATATATTAGTGAAATGATTATTAGCCATGCAGTTTGTGTGTGCAATTGCTATAATAATCAATGCCCTTTTCCTGTCTTTCTTATTCATTGTAACAATAAAGAAAACAAAGCTAGGAATTATTATCTCAATGTCATCAAGCATGCCATTTATTCTACAAACTGGAACTACTTCAAAGGTCAACTGTGTCAGTATATTCAGATACTTTGGTGAGTGCCTGGGCCCGGTTGAACTGCAAGTGAGTTACAAATGGCATGGCAAGCAATCCTTCTAGCAAAAGGCCAATGGCTTTTTTTGTTGTGTTTTTGTTTTTATAATAAACATATGCTTTGCATACATCAAGTCAGTGTATGATGTAAATAATTTATTATGGGAGTTCTGTTACGGTTAGCTTTCCTTTCCTCTCTCTCACAATACGAAAAAAATGAATATGGAAACAACTGTTTAAGATTTTTTTTGTCTCATTGGAGAAAAATTAATTCTCCTCTTCTTTAATGTACTTGGTTCCAAATACATTATTTTCATGAATTATAAATTTCTAAAAGAACAGAAGTTGTGTGTACAAGGGCTACATGGGCATAATAACAATATCTGCTCAAGAATTGCTGATGCTCACCTGCAGTTTTCTACCTCGGCATATTCTACACTATTTCACATGGTTTAAAATGCCAATCAAGCCTAAAAAGACACATAATTTTAGTAGGTTTAAACTTTCCGTTTTGTAGACACTTATATGTTTTAAGGACAAATCATTCTCTTACCTTACGTGTACTTTGCTGAAAATCAGAGAGAGCAAATGACTCCTATTAGTGCCTTATTTAAATACCCATAGACCTAATAGTATAGTAATGTTTCTGAGAAAATTAAGTCCTTCTGCAGGAAGTACAGAGAAAGCAGAAAAATTTAAAGAGGTTCCAAGGGTAAAATTCAGAAAATATTATTGAGAAGAGAGTAATATAGAATAATCTGAATTTTAGGAGGAAAATTCTAGCAACAAATTAAAAGCATAGGTAGGGAAGGCAAAATAAGGCTACACAGATGATAGCAGTGAGCAGAGTTCACTTGTCTTGAAAATACAATCTGAAAAACAGTCCTGGTAAGTGGAAACAAAAAATAAGTATGAGATTTCTGAGGGGGAAGAATTTGGTGACTTGATGAATTAGAAAGGTGGGGAGCAGCAGATGATTATTTTGTTTATAACCAGATTTCCAACATCCTCAACAGGTGGTTGTGTAATTACAACAAGATCACAATATTTGAAGTTTTAGTGCTGTTGTGATCATTATAGTTGGTTAGGTTTGGTTTAGCTGGGGAAACTCCTGCCATTGGTCTTGAATGCTTATTTTGAACCAAATCTCTTATGTTCTCTTAATCCTGAAATATAAAGACTCTTCTCATCATTTTTCCTAAATGAACCTATTTTTTCCCCTGAATCAAAGAACATTTAAATCATTCGTTTACATTTCCCTTGGTTAAGAAAGAATTCTCTTACTGGCGAATTGGGGCAACTCCGTGCTTAACCTCTGGGGGATCCTGGAATCCTGGTACTGATTGGGTGGATTTCTGGTGGATGAATGGGCTAACTAGTGATCTGTACTGCTTAATATTTGAAAACCCTCCAGCAGCACTTAGGGGTAGCTTGTTTATTATCTTAGTGTTGGTACAAAAGTTTAAACAGCCCATGCTGCCTATGTGACCAATAAGCTATGAACGGCCCCAGTGGAAGCATCAACTGACTCTACTGAAATCAAGATTGCTGTGATAAGCTGAGAAATGTGCCCCTACACCGAAGAAAAGATATCCACGTCTTAAACTGTTAATGTTACCTCATTTGGCCAAAAAAAAAAAAAAATGATTTTGCAGATGTGATTATGCTAAGGATCTTGAGATGGGGACATTTTCTTAGACTATCCAAATGGATTGTACATGCAATCGTATGTATTCTTATAAGGTAAGGGCAGAAGATTTGACACACAAAAGAGGAGAAATCAACACATCCATGGAGGCAAAGACTGGAGTGACTCAGTCACAGTGGGCAGCCCATTCATCCACTGCTAGCCAAGGAATGCTCGCAACCACCAGAAGCTGGAAAAGGCAAGGCACGGATTCTCTCCCGTAGCCTCCAGAGGGAGCAAAGGCCTGTTGAAAGCTTGATTTTAGCCCAGTGATGCTGATTTCAGAATTTTGGCCTGCAGAACTGTAAGAGAACACACCCCTCTTGTTTCAAGCCACCAAATTATAAATAATAATTTTTTATAACAGCTACATGAAACTAATGCAGCTCCTCTCACATATCTATGTGGTTTCCGTTCTGGAGACAAAGTCGGTTCTGTGTGACTAAGAATGTTCCAGGGAACTTAAACCTGCAAGGCCACTGGACCCTGTCTCGTGCTTGTGCTTCCTACCTACCTGTACCACACCATTTGCCTTTAGTAGAGTGTTCACTAACATGCTCTGTAGGAGCTTATGAGCCCTGTCAGTTATCTGACCTGCGTAATCTTTGCAGTTCACATCATGAAGACTTCTATAACAACTCCTGACTCAGTAATTTAAGTAATGGCTAAGGCTTTGTTTGGGCAGAAGAAAGGTGAGGAAAGTTTGAGTGAGAAACCATTGTTGCCAGGATGGCCTCGTGGCCATCCCTGGGGTGAGGGCACACAGACACTGCAAGCAATGATGGCAGGAAAAACATACCAATGACCCTTGGAGTTGTTAGGTCCCAGGTCTGGGGGAATTGTTAAATCAAACACAATAGAAATTTTAATGGAAAGGAAGTCTTGACTGCTTTTTTTTTCCTTTTAACAAAAAATGGAAGTAATTAAGAAATAGTTCAAGACTACTAGAACTCTAAGGTCACAGCTAGTGATTCAGTCTGTAAAGGGAAAAGGTGTTATGTCTTGCCACAAGGGAGTTAGCAAACATTTGTCTTGATCAAAATGATTCCTGTCAAGTAACAGTCAATAAAAAGATTATACAGGTCACAGAGAAGGGATCGTTACTGAAACATGAAATCTTTATTGGTAACTCCTTTCTGTACGTCTTCTGAAATGTATTCTGCTCATTAGAAACAAAAAAACTATTTCCTGTGTCAGATCCTGTCAAGTGGAGGAGCGTGTTCAGACCTTCTCAGGACCCTCACTTAGCTTCAGCTTTTCCAGAAGTGGAGACAGGAGTAAATTCCAACCGAAGCAAGGAAAAGGCAGGAGTGCATAGCATACAGTTAGGCTGCATCTAACTTTTCGAGTAGCATTCTCTCCAGCTGTGCTGTTACAGTTTTCTTACATGATTTTGCTTCCCACTTGCTTGATTGATTGTTCATCTTTTTCCACATATCTCACAAGTCTTTGCTTGCTGGCTCTCCTAATTTTTAACTTTTAATAATTGATTTTCACTTTAAGACACCCTGCATCCTCATAGTTTCCTATTCTTGACAAATTTGCATTTACAAATATGTAAACTTTATATATCCCTAAATTAAAACTATGGAAGGGAGCACACCGTAATTTATAGTCTAGGGCTAATTTGGTTGTTACTGTTTCATCTTTGTTCTAGACAAATGTCCCAAGATGTAAAGTTCATTTAAATCTGGGAAAAACAAAGATAAAATAATTATTTGAATTTTATACAAAATTTTTGACATATGAGTCATGTAGTTGCCTATATATTCATAACTGATTATATCTGCCTATGTAGTAATACTCTAAGGATGCTAATCTTTGTTTGTTGTGGCAGAATGTTGTTTTGAGAAAAAAATGTGTGTTTCTTTCATTTTCCCCTTTAATTTCTTCTTTATGCTGGTGGGAGGTTTTATGCTCATTCTCACAAAAGAAGAATGTTAGTGGAACTGAAAAAAAGAAAGCTTTCAAAAGTCTTTCCATTTATTTTTAAAGCTTAAAGTCTCAGGAGAAGGGAATTTTCGGGTACATAATGAATATGTTGAAGAAACAAAAAGGTTGACAATTTTTTTTTGCAGAAGAATAAAGTTATTTCCTTAAACTCAAGGGAAGGGCCAAGAAGAGAAACCTGTCCTTTGGCAGGGTGCTATAGAAGCAGCCAAGTCACTATGAAGGGCCACTTCACAGGTCATCTTAGCAACCGGCATTTCAAAGGCCCCTGAGACCCACATGCACCAGACATGCGTGGCAGCCCCAAGAGAGTTGCCAACAGGAAGTGGCCACCGGGCTGAACATCTGGAGAGTCAGCAATCACCTGTCCGAATTGATGAATGGGGAGCACCCCAATCTCTCTCATCCCAAACTGAGTCTGGGCAGGGCTTAAGTCTCTGAAATAAAATAAAACCACAGGAAGTCCCTTTTTATCAGAAATTAGTGGAGTTATTAAAAGTAATATTTCTTTCATGATAACAAATGTAGTTCTTAAACAATGAGAGATGGACACTAATTCCTACCCATTAGATTTAGTAGCTATTCTTGCAGGGAATTCTTCCCCTTTAACAATAAGTAAGAAAAAAGGCATGTGAATTATCCCTTGCTTTACAACAAAGAGGTATATCTTCATTATTTCTGATACATAGTTGACCATTTGAAAAAGTTTCTTTTGGTGATTCACATTAAGCATTTGGTATGTCAGTAATACTTTTAGTCATGTGGTCATGTTTTTATTCTCAAGGGGGCACTTTAATATAAGCTAAATCACCTCCCAGAGGTGTTTTCAATTCTCTGGGCAAAATGCTTAATTTCACTGAGCAACTGTCTTTCAAATTGACGTTGTCCTCAGGTAGTTTCTGCACTCTATGCAGTGTACCACTGAAAATTAAATAGTTGTCATTTTGTAAAATGTAGAATTTTGTTCAAGAATGGAAATCTTGTTCTTTTTCTTTTTATCACAGTTTCCCTACTGAGATCAGCTTGGTCAGATCAACAAGAAACTGATGGGTATTTTTGTTCTGTGAATAGTAAGTAAAATTTAACTCATGAGATTGGTTGATTCCATGGGATTGTTTTTCAGTGTTTTTTTAGTTCTCACACATTTGTATTTCACTCAAATATGTGTTTTCTTGGTACTAGCTCAGTCAAGTTTCAAATTCCCTACAATGGAAGCTTCTTTTCACTCTGAACAATGAAGGGGTTGGGAAAAGTTCCAGAATATAGTGAGAAAGGAAAAACAGTTTTCCCTCTACTTTTCTAGGTTTTTGGCAGAGACCCCAGTCCCTCACCACCATCCCCTCACCGTCCACCCCTGAAATAATAGTAGAAAAATAAACAAGTTTCAGAACATGTATACCTCCTGTATGTATGATAAAGACCCAGAAAAGCTAAGTAACTCCCCCAGGGGGCCCAAACCATCCCCTTAAATACCATCTCCAGCTAAAGACAAAAGACGTTGAGGGCAGAGGAGTCAGGGATGGGAGGCTACCAGGAAAAGCACAGTAAACAAAGGTAATGCTGTCATGCAGACTTAAGTCTTTGCCTTTTCCATGATAAGAGTTTCTAGAAATTTAGTCATCCTTCTCTTCCTGGTACTGAGAGGGAGACACCCTTACCAACAGAGACGTCCCTTATACACATATATGTCCCTTACAAAGGGGTAATATCTACTGTTTTCAGAGCTTTTTCTACATCTGCTATTTCTTAAAAAAAATAATAATCAGCCTAAAATAATCCTTATGTCAAAGAAACATATTTTGGGGTGGCAAATTCTGCTCCCCTTCCATACTCAGTGACTCATCAGTGTTAAATGTTGAAGAGTAAGACAACAGCAGGCTGGCCTTAGATTGAGATACTGCAAAGGTAACCAGGGATAGAAACAGGATAGAGAAGTTACACACCCAGTGTTATAGTATTTCCAAGATGGTAGTCAAAGTGGTCTTCAAAAATAAAGAGAACCAGAAGGTAAAATCGCACTTTCTGATAGAGATAAGAAAGGTACACAATTCTGAAATGGATATTTATGCCCCTTATATTATTTGAACTGGACTTTCTTGATAAAGTATCTTCGTTATCAAGTACTACTGTTGTCAGGCAATCCAATCCGGGAAGATCTCCCTGCACTCTAGGTAAGACCTCAGCCTGCGTGAGGGTTCTTGACTCTGCTCGGGAAAGAATTCATGAACAGGTATAAGTGTAGGTAAGGAAGGAACTCATTTAAGCGAGAGTAGTAGTGAATGGCCACAGCCATGCGGGTTAGAGAGAGCAAGGAAGGGCAGAGAGAGCAAAGGGAAGTTCACTGAACTCCTGCTCACCAGAGGGAGAATCCCGTGGCAACTCCTAAAGCCAGGATCACCTGACATCCAGAGTCCGCTGAATCTGCTAGGCATGGGGATGAGCCCCCACCACCCCAGGACTGGGGGAGCCCAGAGCACTGGGTGGTGTGAGATTATGTTCTGAGAATTTCTTAAAGCAAAGAAAGGAGGTTTTTTGGAAAGGCTGATAAAGAACATGATCATTCAGCCACAGTCCCATATGTAACTCCAGGGGGAAAATCCTGGGGCAAAATACCTTTGAAACCGAAATCAGTCAAAGGGAGAAATAAAGTTTAAGAAACCCATTGATTTCTTACAAGCAATCGTCCTGTGTCTGTCTCCACTGGGCTGCAGAAGAAGAGAGAGCTCCCCCCACCCACCTCTCTGGTCCACATAAGTCTCCCTCACCCATTAATTACCTATTGATATGGAGACAGACTACTTCCCTCCACCCCTTGGAAACACCTGTTGATAAGGAGATGCACTAAAGCCAGGCAAGAGATTCTGGAAATATTGCAATTTTACCCACCCCATTCCAGGTCATCCAAGCAATGGGAACCTGCAGGCACAAATCAGAGATTTCAGTAGCCCTCCCCTAGTTGTCTGTAGTAGAACAGAGAGAGAGAAGACCTATGCTTACGACAAAAATTGAATGAAATAGCAAAGTGACAAAGATATTTACCACTGGAGGGGGAGGTCAGTGAGTTCTTGTCTTTATCATGAGAAAGAGTTCAGGGACAAAAACTTACACAACAAAAAAGTTTATTTGATAAGGTAGTACACGCTCAGATGGGAGCACAGGCAACCTCAGAAAAGAGATACACTTAAAGGTTTAGGATTTGGGTTTTTAGGGATTTCAAGAATGGGGTAAAGGGCCAGGGAAGCACAGGCTGACCTCTGGTCTCATGATGTCTTATCTCATGTGAGAGACATTGTGTCACCATCCACTGTCACTCCTCTAGGTATTCTGCAATAACAGAAAGAATTTATTGATCTCTTCTCCAAGATACTGGTTACCATCAAGCAGTGGAAACATCATTTAGGACTGCTTGCCCTGCCTTAGAGGGGGTCCGCTGTTGGCTATAACCATAAAATATGTTAGAAATATTACCTCCTAACTCCCTGGTTTTTAAAATGGAATCTTAGTCTTAAAATGGAGTCCCTCCTGTTCTTACTGTACTCTTTATATCTTGACATTTTTCATCAAAGGCAGGACAAATTAATCATGATTCTTGTCCCATATCCCTGATCTACCTCATTATATTTAAACTTCTTTAGTGTTAATAACTACACCTGTACCTACTTGCCATATTGACAGATAAATAAGCAAATATTGAAGGATGAAACATAATTAAAACTTTGAAGTCTTTTAAAATATATTTTACTTTTTAATATTTAAGTTTTCTAAGTTTTAAATATTAAATGATAAGTGAACTTTAAAGCACTAGGTTTTCTGTCTCCTCTTAACCTTTACATCCTTCTCATCCATTTAAAAGAAAGCTTCAAGTACCAAGCAGAGATCCAAAGAAAGATTAGAAAATGAGAGAATTGGATTGCTACTGTTTTCCTGGTGGAATGTTTCAATGATCTAAAATTGGCCAAGTAAATCCATATTATAGACCTTTGTTATCTCTCTTTGAGAGTAAAAGGTAACCAAGTGAAAAAAACTTATTGTTTTTCTATGGTACACAGATTCACTTTAGAAAAGTAAGGTGTACTATAAATACTTGCATACATAGTAAATGTGTATATATGTCAAATATCTATTTAATTGCATGACAGCAGTATTTTTTTCCTGTGACTCTAAATAATATCAGGCACTTGCTCATTATTTTCTCTTCAGAAAATATTTTCCAAAGTGTATTCTGCATATTATCACTGTGGATTCCTGGTACTGTGATTTGATGCAAAAGCCATCAATAGCCACTTCTAGGGCTTTTTATGGGGTAGAAAGATTAAAATAATTCCTGAAGAACCTATTATGTAGTCAGCCTAGAAAGGATTACTAGAATTTGCTTCAGAGATAGAAAAAAAATATCCTGGTGATGCTTAAACTAATAATAAAATATAATGGAGGAGTGTTGCTATTTCTATAACATCTACTGCAAAACAAAGTCTTCAATTGTGTAACTGAAGAGACCTGAAAAATATAAAGGTGAAAGGAGTGTACCCTCCAGGCTGGAAGGTGCATTAAGGTTTCTGGAGAAAGAACGTTTGAAAAGAAAAAGAGGGGAGGCGTGTTCTAAGATATGTACACATCTACAAAATCAGGAAATAAATATGACAGTTTTTTAGGAAAACTGATAAAAGGAAAGAAACTATCTGGTAGACGTGTGTTAGTCAGCAGACGGGAAGTGAAGAGAAAGAAATTCCCTCCAAGGTTCTTCTAGCTGGTCTAAGAATCAAACTGACATGAGACAGATTAACAGGAGAAAAAAAAACAAGTTTTATTACATTCATATGGAGAATCCCTAGTCGGAGGTTCTAAAGAGAGTCAGGAAGAATGAGGGTACAAGGAGAAAAGGATTGCAAAGAAAAATGGAAGCAATCATAGGAATATGAAAAGTAAATGTTTGGTAAACAACTTTTTGATAGCCACACAGACACAGTGGGGCACAGAGGGAAATTTTAACAGATTTAGCTGCATTCCTCCCGGTCTACCATACTTAGTTTACATTATAATATACTTAGTAATGGTGACTCTCATTCTGCATTTAAATTCTTTTTCTGCAGTTGTGGTTGGAGGGGTGGGGAGTTAAGTTTATTTCTGAGTCTTTTGACCTTGATTGTTTTCAACTCTGAAACGGTGACACATCTTTGGGTGGCCCGCTCTTGGCCTCTACAAAAGGCAATTGTGAGTTTGCTCTGGTGCAACAATTAAATATGTTAAGACCATCAGATTCTCTCATTTTATTTCAAATTATTTTTTGTCTAGAAGCATTCATCGTTACAAAATCCCTTTGAGAAATTACAGAATCTCTGTACAAAAATATTTTGGTAACAGTTTAGACCTCAAGCTAGCACAGGAGGGAGCCCTTGTATTGGCCGAACTAAGGGATCAAGAAAGAATGTAAGATTATAAAGTGGGAGAGGTGAAGCTGTAAAGATAGAGAAGTCTCTTAGGTCCATATCTTTCTCATGAAATGTAACACTCTTCAACGTGGCAGGTGTACACACACACACACACACACACACACACACACACACACACACACACATCACATCTTCAGGAAAGGTACCAAGGCCTCAAAATGTTGGAAGTGTCTGTGGAAATGGCTAATTGGGACTTGCTAGACTGATGTGGAACAAAGGCAATACTCATATACTTAAGAAAGCAGGAAAATGTGGAAGTCAAAGAAATAGTGTGAGAAAAGAAAAAATGAAAAAGATTTTGAGTCACAAGCTTTGAATCCCGTAGTTCAGACAGGGTTAATGAGTTCTATAAACTGGCAGAGGGTAATCTAACTGATCTGGTTTCCATAAATCTACAAATGCCTATGTTTAGTAAACTCAATAGTTTCTGTCATCTTGGTTTGATAAATGTCATTCTCAAACTCTTGATGCATTGATAAAGTGAGTTTTGAATTTATAAATTTTAAGGACAAGTCCTTTGGACTCTAGTAAGCCACTGACATCATTCTATGACATGTCTGCATGTTTTCTTCTAATGTCTAAAGAGGAAATGAATAAAATATAAGAAGCTCGCTAGTAACAGAGATCGAAATACGAGTTTTTGAGTTTCAAAATGAATTGTTTTCTTCAAGGAACTCAGTGTCTATGAATGGCTCTGAACACTACTTGTTTTCATTTTTTTCTGTCCATGCTCACATATGATTTTACATGGAATTATATGGGGAGATGTTTCTGCTCCCTATTGTGAAACTTCTGCAAATGAAAGCAAAATTAAATCATCAAAAGGAATAATCATCAAAATATAGGTAGGAGGTTATTATATATTAGAGCTAAAGGAAAAAAAGCATAAAACTTTGTTGACGTTGCATAATGGAAAACGATGTCAAAGGTCTGTCTCTGTTTGAGGTGGAGGAGGTGATAACTGATGAGTATAGACATTGGATGACTTAAGGTCAACCAAATGAGAAATTTTGGGGAGTTGACCTGGCATGTTAGATTTATGCATCATATGTGTGGCACCAAATTTCAATCCAGAGGAAGAAAGAATTTTTATAAGATAAGAAGAAAAAATACAGAGGCACAATGATAGAACTGGAATTGAGAATTCTCTCAAATCCCTTAGGATGTCTTCAAATATGTTTCTTTAAAACAGAAATCATAACTGCATGCTCAGCCTGTGTATCTTTGAATCTGCAGTGTGCTTTTTTGTAGATAGCATGCACAGCTGGGTATTATTATTATTGTTGTTGTTGTTGTTATTATTATTATTATTATTATTATATCAACTCAGCTACTCTGTGTTTTTTGATTGGCAAGTTTAATCCTGTTACTATTGTTAAAGCACAAATTGAACCAAGTAAAAATGAAATCTAATTGGCTTTAGTAAGTGATTCATGAATTGGGCAGCATCCTCTAGTAAGTAGAGATATGCTCTGAGGAATTGTACAAAATGGAAGGCTTTTATAGGCAGGAAGAGGGGGAAGTTATTAGCAAAGAAAAGGGATTATTTCAGGCAAGGTCACTTTCTCTTAGGGGGAAGAGCAGGGATGCTTATAACGCAGACTACCTCCTCTTCTTTTCGGTTAGAGGGAGAGGCTCACGTGGCAGGTATCTTACCAATTATGCTGACCAGGCAAGTCCTGACTGACTGTATTTCTGGGCAAGGCTGAAACTAACTGGGTTTAAGTATTAGGCCCCAGTTTGGTGACTTGGCCTAGCAGAAATGAGAGCATATTGGGCCTGTATCTTTCTGTTTTTATTTTATTTTTTATTCTTATTGAATTATCATTGATATGCAATCTTATACAGGTTTCAAATATGCAACACAGTGGGTCAACAGTTACCCATATTTTTAAATCCTCATCCCCTCTAGTGCAGTTGCTATCTGTCAACACAGAAAGATGTTACAGAATCATTGACTATATTCTCCATGCTGTACTACTTACTATCCCTGTGACCAGCTTATATTAGGATTGAGAATTTTTCTGCCCCTTTATTCCTCTCACCCTCCCCACCCAGCTGCCCCAACCATTTCCCCGTGGTAACCATTAGTCACTTCTCAGTGTCTGTGAGTCTACTGCTGTTTTGTTCATTCTGTTATGCTTTGTTTTTATATTCCACAAATAAGTGAGATCATATGGTTTTGCCTTTCTCCACCTGGCTTATTTCACTGAGCATAATACCCTCTAGATCCATCCATGTTGTTGCAAATGGTAGGATTTCTTTTTTTTTAATGACTGAGTAATATTCCATTGTATATATGTACCACATTTTCTTTATCCATTCATCTAGTGATGGACACTTAGGTTGCTTCTGTATCTTGGCTATTGTAAATAGTGCAGCAATAAACATAGGGGTGCATATGTCTTTTTGAATCAGGGATTTTGTTTTCTTTGAGTAAATTCCTATAAGTGGAATTACTGGATCAAAAGGTATTTCTATTTATAGTTTTTTGAGGAAGCTCCATATTGCTTTCCACAGCGTTTGTACCCATTGACATTCTCATCAACAGTATAGGAAGGTTCCCATTTCTCTACAACCTTGCCAGCATTTGTTATTTCTTGTCTTTTGGATAACGGACATTCTATCTGGTGTGAAATGACATCTCATTTGGTTTGCTTTGTATTTCCCCAATTATTAGCAATGTGGAGCACCTTTTCATATACCTGTGGGCCATCTGTATTTCTTATTTGAAGAAGTGTCTTTTCAGGTCCTCCACCCATTTTTTTAATTGGGTTACTTGTTTTTAACACACTTAAAGTAATTATAAGCAAGGACTTACTACTACGATTTTGTTAACTATTTTCAGTCTTAGAGTTCTGTTGTTCCTTTCTTCTTTTGCTGTTTTTCTTTGTAGTATAACTTTGTGTATATGGTAATACATTTTGATTGATTTTCACTTTATCTTTTATATATCTACTATAGGTTTTTCTTTTGTGTTTACTATGAGGTTTACATCAAACCTCTCATAGTTTTCATGGTCTATTTTAAGATGGTAGCAACTTAACTTCCATTGCATACAAAAGGTCTACACTTTTAATTCCACTCCCTACGTTTTATGTTATTGATGTTAGAGTTTACTTGTTTTTGTATTGTATATCCATTAACAAAATTTTGTGGTTATAGTTATGCTTAATATTTTTGTCTTTTAACTTTTATACTAGGGTTAAAATTCATTTATATGCCACAATTATAGTACTAAAATATTCTGTTTGTATGTTTTCCTGTACTAGTGAGATTTGTACTTTCATATACTTCTGTGTTGCTGTTTAGCATCTATTCTTTTTAACTTGAAGAACTCTCTTTGGAAATTCTTATAGGGCAGGTCTAGGGAGAACAAACTCCATCAGTGTTTATTTATCTGGGAATGTCTTTATCTCGCCTTTATTTTGTGTATCAAAATTAGTAAATGTGTAGCCAGTGCTAACTGTAGATGTCACTGAAGAAAAACATGGAAGAAGGAAAGAGAATAGGGAAAGAAACAAAAGAAAGTACAAGGGAAATATTAAAGAATAAATCTGTGAATAAATGCAAGAAGAGAAACACTACTTTTACAGTAAGTGAGATCAAATAGGTCCATGAATTGTCATCTACTAGCCTCCAAGTCTAATTTTTTCCCTGAAGGCATAATAGTTTTTATTTAAAACTAGGACATTAGCATTTTATAAGAAGTTTTTAATCCCAAAAGCATCCTGAAATTGGCCTTTCTCTACCATTTTGCATTCCATAGTTTGAAAGGGTTTGTGCTCTGTAATGGATGTCAGTTCGGAAAATTGAGGAGATGCTTACATTGCTGAAATAATCAGCGCTAAAGGAAGAGAAGCCTGTTTCTGACTTTGCATCTATCCATAAAATGCACAATGAGTTCATTGTGTGGTCTGCGATCATTCAAAACATGGCCTTTGACTGAGCAAGGGTATCAGAAATCCAAATTCAAGCAATTATCTGGCATACTGTAGCTGCCGGCAGTGTACATAGCTTGATGCGGTCATTAGTTTTTATGCTGTTTTAGAGCAAATCTGTTACCAGATATCTGATTCACTCCTGACAGAATCTTGTTAGGCAACCAAAGCTTGAAGGCCGTTGAGGCTTCTTCTATTTAAAGCATTCTGCTGACATCAAGTGCCCTGCTATCTAAAATATATTTATATACTTAGGGATTTTTTTAATACTTAGTTTTTGCCTCCTTATCTATTCTTATAAATCTCTCCTTTTCTTTCTGATAGTTAACAAAGAACATTGTTCTTCTATGTTAAAGTCCCCTACTGACTGGATAGTGGCATCTTATTTTAAATAATGGGGGAACAGGTGGCCAGTATGTTGGTGGCGAGATTAAAAAATGGAAGATAACAGAAATGCGTACTGTGGGTAAAATCGCATTATTTCCAGAATCTCTCACCTGGCTTTAGTGCATCTCCACACAGTAGGTGTTTCCAGTGGGTGGAGAGGAGTAGGCCATCTCCATACGAATAGGTGATTACAAGGGCGAGGGACAGCTTGTCTGGACCAGAGAGGTTGGGTGGGGGCTTGTCTTCTGCAGCCTGTTCACGAGAGACGTGGGGGAGTATAAGTGGACAACTGCTTGTAAGAATAAAGCATTTCTCCCTTTGACTGATTTTGTTTTCAAAGGTATTTGCTGGGGATTTTCCCCCTGGAGTTACACCTACCCAGTGAGAAGTAAGGTTGCAAGCAATAACTGAGAGCTGTAACTAAGAGCTGTAACTAACAACTTCAGAGCTTGGAAACTCTCTTGATTACCCCTTGCTCAACCAAATCTTGACATTTGAAACTTCTTCAAACATGAATTTAAAAGACATGTCACAGGATGACAAAAAAAAAATCTTAGTCTGATGAACGTGAGTACATTGTAATTTAGTTATGTACTTTCTGACTCTTAAGCAGATAAACAGCTGAAATACTAATTGTTAAAAAAGCCATAAGTCGGTTCTTTCTGATTAGCATTTAGAATCTTGTTGTAAGGTGAGGAATGTCTTTTTTGAATCAGTCTAAGATATTTAGGTAAGAGTTTCTCAAAGAAGGGTTTGGGGGCTTGGGGAATAAAAAATTCTATGAGAAGGAACGGAAAGAGGAAAGGGAATAGTACATTTAGGGAAAAATGAGAAATTCTGTGTTTAAGCCTATAATACATGAACTTTGTCATAAAAGAGAGACTGTCACAAATTATCTTTGGTTCATATTTTAAAGAACATTTGATAGACAAAAGATAGATTGATTGATTAATGCATATATTAAACAAATGTTTAATAGGTATCTACTATATTCCAGGTACCATAATTCAAGTTCTGGAAATGTAGCAATGAATAAGAGAAGTTTAATGCTATCGAATGGCTAATATTCTTAAGTGGAGGATTCACAATAAACACATTAGGTTGTTTTAGTAATGATAAATTTAAAAAATAGAAGCTCCCATGATAACAAATAAGTGAGATGGATGTGGTCAACATTATGGGAGGTTAAGAAGATCTAAGGAGGTGACATTTGAATTTGCCATGTGCAAGTAAGGCTAAGAGATGCTTCTAGCAGAAGAAGAGCCCTCTCAATGAGCTTGAAAAATGTAGGTTAGAAAAGAAAAGAAAAAAAAGATATATTTGGTTAAATCTTATTGATAAGGGGTAAGGGTGCAGTTACTGAGAGATGAGAGAGAGAGAGAGGCAGAGATCAGGTCACGGAGAAACTCAGAGTCTAGTAAGAAGACTGTGATCACTGGGGTTTATAGGGAAAGAAAAGTTGGCAATTAAAGGACTTGTAACTACATCTCAGGAAAGAGATAATGATGGTTTAGGCTATAAGTCCCAGAAGATGAGTGTAGGTATATTTTGCAAGGAGTATTAATAAGAATTTCTCAGTAGTTGGATGTAGGAATTGATGAAATGTAGGGAAGCCAGCCCCCCACCATCCCCCACTTTCCCTGCTGTTCTATGAGGACAGCTGTCGGCTGCTTCACCCCGGATATGTCTGGCCTTGTATGGAGCCGGATGTCTGGCCTTGAGAAACCTTGAAAATACAGGGTGTTGTACCCATGAGTAAGGAGCTAGATAATGGCCTTGAAGGCCAGACACCTGGCCATGATGGCCACACGCATGCACTTCTTCAATACTTAAGCAACCACGAAACAGCACTATAGCAGAATAAAAAGTACAGCTTTATGCAGAATAAAGTGGCTTCTTTTGAGCACCTTCCACAATGACTCCCACCTCCTTTGCTCTTCGCATCACCCCAAGACCTCAACAGCAACCCCTGGACCCCAAAATGAAATAAAAAGTGTCAAGGATGACTCTTGGCTTTTGATTTGAGCCCCATACAACCCAATACCCTTCACTAGGTGAACAGTTAAACAAAATGTGAAACATCCATATTATGGTATGGTACTCAGGAATGAAAAAGAATAAACCATTGATATAAGCCACATATCAAAGTGGGTGAATCTGGATCTGGGGAATTAGGCTGAGTGAAAAAAGCCAATCTCAAAAGGTTATTTATATACTCTATGATACTATTTATATAGCATTCTGAAAACAACAAAATTATAGAGGTTGATGGTTGCTAGGGATCATGAAAGGGAAAAGGGAAGGAGTGGCTGTGACCACAAAGGGGTTTCATGTAGGATCTTTGAGATGAGATGAAACTATTTTGTAATTGACAGTCACAAAAAACTCTATGCATGATGTAAAATTTCATAGAACTAAATACAAAGACACACAGATAAATGAATGCCTGTAGAATTGGAGGAATCTGAATAAGGTCATTTGATTAAACTGATATGAATTTTATGGTTGTAACATCCCAAGATGTTACAATTGGGAGAAACTTCATGAATGATTTGCAGAATTTCTCTATATTTTTTCCTACAACTTCATTTAAATCTAGAATTATTTCAAAATTTTAAATTTAGAAGATTAGCAGCTGGCATTATGAACGAAGGTGAAAGCAGACTGAATAACTACGTGGTGAATTATGTCAGAGAGGAAATGCATAGAAAGATAGCTTCTGATTTTGTGGCTTACATCATTTGAATTGCTCTTCTCTATTTTCTCTTAGATTGGAGCTGCTTGAGCTGTTACAAACACAAATAGAATTAATTCCCTGTTGTGTTTATCTATTTTCCCTTAGTGACAAATATCTTACCTTTGCCTTAAATCATAGCCTTCTGGTAGTGCTTTCATATTGTGGATGCTGGACCAACTGTAACAAAACTACCTGATGTGCTTATGAAATAAGACAGAGTCTGCGCTACAGCCCCGATGGACTCAGAATGTAGGTGTACAGTAATGATCACTAGGAGACCAGTCATGGCTTCTTTCAAATGATTTCAGCATTTTAATGCTAAATGTAATATCCTATTTATAGAGAGGAAAAGTAGGAAGATTCATGGTTGAGTCCTTGCTTTGAAGCCTAGCAGGCATATTTGGATTTCTTTATCCATTACTTTCTAACTATTGGACTTTTATCGAATGTATTAACTTTTTAGAATTTCAACTTAACCATTAATTAAATACCAATAATAACACAGGATTTAGTGGGGATTCGATAGGTTAAAAATTTTTATTACTTAGAAAGTTACCTGAAAAATGAACTACATACCAACCTACCTCTTTCTATCCCTCTCTCTTCTATGCATATATGTATGTATATATGTATATACATTTCTATTATTTATCATGTCTACATTTCTTTCTTTTTAGTTTTTGATATTTAAATGCTTTTGATGTTTCCTATTTTAAATCATAAACACTTTAAGACAAAGACTTGGATGTTTACTTCTTTTATATCTCACTAGGGTCCCAGATGCCCTGGTTGATAAAAGTTCTTGATTGACATCTTTGATGAAGCAGATGTTGATACATTTGAAAAAGATGGGCATATAGGTAGTTTGTCCAGTGTTGTAAGAAGCAATTAATAAACTTCATACATTATTTGTTATATGTCTTAAGTAGTTTGCAAGTTCAGGTTTATAGCCAGGATTTCACATTGAATTATGTTTCTGGGACACTTGGACCCACATTTTCTCATTTACCTTATCTCTACATTGGTCCCAAGGGAAATGTAATTGTGAATTAAAATATTGGCAAAGAATATTCTGTTACATTCCAGCATTGAATGTGTGTGCTTTTCAAAATATTATGGAGCCTTCAAACTAAATGAAAAATTAACTCACTGTTTTAAAAAAAGTAAGTCTTATTTGTTGCTTTTTTGTATCACTTTTGAGCTTACAAAGTCAGGCATATTATCTCTGTCACGTGGGAATGGATCCCTGACAGGGCTAGAGGCTTCATCAGCTCTGTGCATTTTGGCATAGAAGTTTGTTGAAAACAAATTTTGTTTTTTGTTTTTCTTCCTCTCATTCCACTAACACCTTAAGAGCTATATGTTCATAGAATCGCTGTGGCACATTAGTCTCTAAATGGTGTATGAAATGAAATATCCTTGCCAGCTTCAGATATGGGCTGAGTTCTGCTATGCTCGTCTTTTCAATTGTGTAAATATGTTCAGTCCTATTTAAATTTCCTTTTTTTGTTATTTAAATGTATTTTAATTTTTTTATAAATTAACTAAGATATTAGAGTAATCATTTAGATCTAATAAACAATTATTGAGATTAACTTGGGAAATTCCATTGTGGCATATAACTGTATCATACATATTATTAGTATATAGAAATACAGTATTTTCTTAATTTATTTAGGTTACAGGTGGCCCCCAGATTGACCTCCAAGGGTCACTTAAGTCATTTATATTCTAGGAAAATAAATTTATTCAAATAATCCTGAGTCACATTACTAATGAAAATTCTTATATGAGCTAACTTCAAACAGCTCAGCCCCCCATATTTAAAACCCTTATAAAACAACTGAGTTTGAGATTAGCCCCAGGTTTCAAGACTTATTTTTCAAGCATAAAATATTCTAAACCACAGAGACTGGGAGAAGACAAACAGACTTCAATTTAAAATTTGAATAATAGACTTTTTCTCATAAACATTATGCTGATTTTTTTAAAGTGATGTATTCCTAGGAACTATGGATATTTTCAAATATCCCAGAATTGTAAGTACATATTTAATATAATAAAAAGTACAGGTATATGTCCAAAGAAGAGACTCCATTGTTCATACAAACAGGATTCTTAACACTTTCTCCTCACTTTTCCTTGGAATTATTTCAGTTTAACCTCCTCATTTCCAGGGACTCAGTATAAAGGAGAAACTGTGTCAGTACCCATTAAGAGTGATACAAGGAATGATGTTTTAATGAAAATTAATAATTCACAATTTCACCTCATTTCAGTTAGTTTTCAGAGGAAAATTATTTTAATCAACACTCTATCTTTAAACTTTGGTGATTTATATAGTATTTTATGTCAAATTATAAAGTCATGAAATATTTTTATATTTTTGTGGAGAAATTTTTAATCACAACTTTTAAATACTTTAACTCTTTGAACACTGAAAACCAATTCCACATTTTTTATATAAAATTCATCCCTTTTACATCCACTTAGACAAACTATTCAGTGCAACTGGGGAGAGATGTTCTCAATTTGTCTATATCTTCAGTCAGGTTTCCTCTGGAAAAGACTGGAGAGAAGATTCTATGCAGAGAGTTTTTTAACTAGTCTTCTCAGAAAAAACTCCTGCACTAGAGTAAGGCAAGCAGAATTGGGCAGAAAAAGTCAAATTCCAGTGCATTTGGAAGAGAGGGCACAAACAGTCTTATGAGAAGCTCTGGAGCTGGGGTGGCTCTTAAGCTTTTGAGGCAAAGGGGACAGGTCTTTCTATGCCCACATTTACCAAATACTGGATGTGGTCTGTCCTGGAGAGAAAGAGATATGCGGTTAAGCAGCTCCCCTCAGAGCTTGAATGTCTTGGTCCTGAAGGGAAAGTCTTGATGGTGGACCACCCCAACCACCACTGTCCACTCGTGTGCTGCTCATATCCACTTGCTCCACAGAGTAAATCGATCAGACCTGGGAATAGCTCATTCAAGATTCTCATTAATCTCTTTTCCAGAGAAATATGTAAGAAGATAAATGGGATGAGTTTCACACCTAACCAGTTGTTCTTAAGTCTATAGTGGATATTCTTCATCTCCTTTTCTCTATGACTCATGCTAGCCTCTACTCACTCTCTGTTAGCAGCTCTGCTGGTCTAGGTGACTTCCTGTGTCCAATGATCTAGACTGTCATCCCCGAAGGATCTGTTGCCCTGGCCACCATGCCCTCCTACATTTGTCTTTTTTTTTTAATTAAAGTGTCATTGATATACAATCTTATTAAGGTTTCACATGAACAACATTGTGGTTTCAGCATGCAGCCATATTATCAAGTCTGCCCACAACCCCATTGCAGTCACTGTCTATCAGCGTAGTAGATGCTGTAGAATCATTACTTGTCTTCTCCATGCTGTACTGCCTTCCCTGTGACCTATGTACATCATGATTGCCAATTATAGTGCCTCTTAATCCTCTTCTCCCTCCCCACCCCCCCTCCCCAACCCCTCTTCTTTGGTAACCACTAGGCCCTTGGAGTCTGTGAGTCTGCTGCTATTCTGTTTTAGTTGTGCTTTGTTTTTATACTTCATAAATGAGTGAAGTCATTTGGTACTTGTCTTCCTCTGCCTAGCTTATTTTACTGAGTATAATACCCTCTAGCTCCATCCATGTTGTTGCAAATGGTAGGATTTGTTTTCTTTTTATGGCTGAATAATATTTCATTGTGTGTATGTACCACATCTTCTTTATCCATTCATCTACTGATGGACACTTAGGTTGCTTCCATTTCTTGGCTATTGTAAATATTTCAGTGATAAACGTAGGGATGCATGTGTCTTTTGAATCAGGGATCTCGTTTTCTTCAGATATATTCCTAGGAGTGAAATTCCTGGGTCAAATGGTATTTCTATTTTTAGTTTTATGAGGAATCTCCATATTGCTTTCCCTAATGGTTGAACCAATTGACATTCCCACCAACAGGGTAAGAGGATTTCCCTTTCTCCACATCCTCACCAGCATTTGTTGTTTCCTAATGTGATAAAGTCTATAGTGGATATTCTTCGTCTCCTTTTTTCTATGACTTATGTTGGCCATCCTAACTGATGTGAAGTGCTATTGTGGTTTTAATTTGCATTTCCCTGATGATTAACGATGCAGAGCATCTTTTAAAAAATGTGCCTGTTGGCCATCTGAATTTCTTCTTTGGAGAAGTGTCAGTTCAGATCCTCCACCCATTTTTAAATCAGGTTATTTGTTCTTTTGGGTGTTGAGGCATGTGAGTTCTTTATATATTTGGGATGTTAACCATTTATCAGATAAGCCTCCATGTGTTTATGGGCTTTTTTGTTTTCTTGCATAACTTATTTCTAGTTTCCTACCTTTGTGGTCTGAGAAGTTGCTTTGTCCTTAATAGGAAGAAATACATGGGTCCAGAAACCAAGGGGCATAAATAGGAGTGGCTCCACTTACTATCATCCCCATTAACCCACTTGGGTTATTTGCAAATCTGTACTCTGCAGATTTACTCTGGTTCTTAGAGTGAAAATACTTCCCTTACAGGACATAATAAAAGTCTCAGTAAACTTTAAGCTAGAGCTGTCTGTGTTCGCATTGGGTTCCTTGTGGCCAAGAGATCAGTAGGAAAGAAATAGGTCACCATAGTGAGAGATAGAATTAATACTGATCATTAGGGGCTCAGCATTTCTGTTTCTGTAAGTTTTCACATTAGGCCATAGTAGCAGCTAAGTCTAACTTGGAGAATGGAGGGTTAAGCACTTTATCACATGTATAGACTCCAAATGCATTAACCATGGTTCTTCTATTCATAAGCCTATTGTTCTTGGAGAGCTGAAGAAAGGGTTAACATGTTAATCAAATATCATTACAATTTGTGCCCTCCTGCATATGGGAATCAAATACTTCTCCATATCTTCTTTTCTGGACCATTGTGTGTTTTCCTTCAAGGCTGTTACCCAGCCAAGCCAGTACTACTCCCCATTATTTCATGTACATACTTATTACAAGCTACTTCTCTTTACAATAGTTAATGACTAAGTACAACACCTAAATTCAGTACAGTGGGGGAATTTCACCTCAGTATTACCTTTCAAAGCATCCTCTGACTGGATATGTAATGCAGTAGCAGTACATTTTTTGTTTGCACCTGTACATCAAGCCACCTTGTCCATGAACTGCTTTTAGATATTTTCCTCATCACTCATAAGGTCATATGAGATTTCTTCCCAATAGAGATATAAGTGTGAGTTGAGAAATCTATAATTTTATTATGTCTCAAATGGTGATTTAAAGACTATGCAATCTATTTCTAGGCTTATTGAGAAAAAAAAATAAGATAACATATAGAATCCATTGGAATACCAGAAACTATGCTTATTATTGGCATTTATATCATGTTACAAAATGAAAATGCTATTAAGATAAGCAGAGCTCGATAACTAGATTAACCACCTAAAATTTGAGATCTTGAGATAAAAATAGGAAAAAAATATGTAAACACTAATGTTAGGAGTTCTACATATATTACCTGAGAGTATTTAAGAGTCAATCACTCTAAATATAAGGAGCCTCAGTAAGAATGCAAAGTAACATACTGCATCCTTCATCAATGAAGTATTGGTATAAAACAAAGAAACAAAAGATTAGTGAAATGAAACAGTTACAAAGAATAATACTCTCAAGACAGAATTGAATAATTTCACAATTTTTCTTTGGTTCTATACACCCAGAAGGAAGATGTTTTCAACTCTTAAAGCAGATGTTCACCAACTAGTCCTATATGTTGTTAATCAGGTGAATTCCACTTTGTAGGGTAGCTAATCACTTCACACATAGACACACACACACACACACACCACTACCTACAACTTCTTTCCTTACTGCTGGGCATATGACTAAAAATTTTGCAAACGTGGGCTTATAGGAATGCAATAGAATATAAAGTTCCAATTCAGTTTGCTTTAACATATCTGAAAAAAGGTGTGATGAGAAAACCAGATGTTGGTTACTAATCTGTACTGAATAATGTTATGTACATTCCAAGAGAAAAAAGATTCCTTTTATTTAGAACTAATTTGTATTCTTAATTATTTCTGTCATGAAATTTACCTTGCTGTTTTTATTTCAATAATATTAAGATTGATTTACACGTCTTAAGGTCTTATTGTCTAGACAGTTAACTGAGCAGTTGTAAGAAATCAACTTGGAGTTAATAATTAGTTGAAATAATCTCTAAAATGACAGACCTGCACATATATAACCACATTAATGATATTTTGTCTGATACACTGCAAAGTTAATGATTTGGAATTGATGAGCTCTTAGCTTCTTTGCTCTTCTAGAATCTGAAGATTGATGCTTTCAGTGGCAAATAATTCTCTCTGATCAAATTACTTTAACTGAAATAATCAAATGTTTAAAGTGATGGTAAGTTATCTTTGCTTTATTATTATTTTTATTGTTATAATTTTTTGAACATATGTTCTGTTTCCACTAAAGATTTAGACACTAGGTTATATCATCTTCTTTCTATTAATGAAAATTAGAGAAATTATTTTATTTTCTTCTTTTAATGGCATATTATTCCATTAGTGGTTTGGCCTTTAATCTGACAGTCAGAATAATTTAACTCACTATCAGTGAACTCATATCATCTGGCAAGATGAGCATGAGTAGAGCCCATTGTTCTGTGAGTTTTTCAAATATGTTTTTCTTTATTTAAGGCCTACATCTAAATGTTTCAACCTATAGATTGACATTTATATGAATGAAATATGAAAAATAAAATACCAGAAGCCATACCAAAACTAAGGTTAGTTTCTTAACCCCTCTGGATGATTTCTACTTATATATATATTTCTTTTTGGAATTAATTATTTATAAATAAATGTCAAAACAAATCCCTATTGAGATGATTTAAAACAGTTCCCTTGCTTCTAGATTCCTCAGACTACTAAAGAAGGGCTGGGACTTTCAATTATAAATCAACCAATTTAAATAACCATCCTTAGCACCATTAGCATTGTATACTTAACAATATACTCTGGTGTTTTATAATCATCAAAATTATATTTCTGAGATCGCTTTTCAATCCACTTGGAAAATAAAGCGACTTCCAGCTGTCTATTAATAGTTACTATAATAAATAATACATCACACAGGCACTTTATCTTCTCTTCTGAACAAAAGTCGCTATCCGCTGCCTAGTTAATATGCTTTTTCTAGAACGACAAGATATAATTCCCAGTTGAAATGAGCTAAATCCTGAGTGCAATACCTAAGGCATTATTGTCTTGAGACTAACTTTTAGTTAGTGAAGCAGTGTCAATACAGACACACCTCCTCTTTTCACAGAGGGAATAGACTCACAGGGTGAGCTGAATTGGCAAATTACCAAAAATACCCAAGCTAAATCTTAAACTAAACAATCTTCAAGCATTCATATTTTATTATAAAATTAATAATTCTTCTTAAGTAAAGGTTTTTTTTTTAAATTTAGGGCTATTTAGAACCAAAAGTCTAAACCAAAAGATAGAGTATTAAGGAATACAGAAGTATTAAAAGGAGCTCAGGACACAATATTTCAACTCATTTTGCAAATATTATCATCTAGCTTTTGAACCATACATGGAATATGTTACACTAAAGAGACTATCAATCTATTTCTAGTCTACTAAAAATAAATATATTGATAGAAAAATGATGTATAGACTAGAATTTGTCATTTTATTAAACACGTACTTATCTATGAGATTATATTAGATGATTAAACTGAAACTCCTAAGAATAAGGACACAGCCTGATTTTGTTCTGAAGGACTGTGAAGTTTGTTTGGGCAACTAATCGCTTATTGGCTCGACCAACAGATGATCTCTAAAGTCCTGGGTGTTTTGGTCATACCCACTTAAGAATCAAGGTTGCCCTGACATTCTCTTACTCATACCAACCACCTGGGAAGACAGGCTTCTGTTCCCCAAAGTATATCTCAATTCAACAGGTTTTTAAATGCCTACAAATATACTAAGAGTGTGTTTTCATTGCAAGAAGAGGGATGGGTGAAGGTTGCATGCTTCTGAGAGAGTTAATAGATTAATTTCACAGGAAGGTAAATAATTGATCTGATACTTTCCTTCTAATAGATTTTGGTATGACTAAGGGAAGATACAAGCCAAACACTAGACTACAAAGAGTAAAATATGATAGGAGATCAGTAGAAGGAGAATGGAGTTACAGGGAGACTCACATTAATTACCTTAGGGTTTAACAAAGGCCAGTCCCACATTCCCTTAATATCACTTCCCAGACTTTTGACAATATTCCTTGATACCGAGAATTTCAAATATTTCCTGGCTCCTTAATAACTGTGGCATTCAACTCACCATAAGAGGAAAAGTTACATATCTTTATAGCAAAGCCAAGTTTTAAAAAAATTAAGGCATAATTTATTTATAATAAATGCACAGATTTTAAATGTACAGTGATATGTTTTGACAAATTAAGATATGTGAAACTACCACCACCCCAGAAAATATAAAATATTTTCAGACTTCTCTGCTTGCTCATACCCCTTTCTAGTCAATGAACTCCAAAGGCAAATATGATTTGATTTTTATAATACCTTAGTTTTAAAACATACAAATGGAATAAAAAAGTATGTATTCTTTTTTCTTGCCTTTAGAAACTCAGTCTACTGTTTTAAGATTCATTGATGTTACCAAGAATGTTTATAGTTTATATTACTGAGTAATATAAAGGTTTAGGGTTACCTCGATTGTAATAATGTACCATAAAGTATTCATCTGTTTACCTGCTAAGGGGTATTTAGGTTGTTCCCATCTTGGCATAATATGAACATTTGTGTAAGTATGTTACGGTCATGTTTTCATTCTTTAGGAAAATAACTTGAAGGGGGATGTTAGCTATTTCAGTGCTAAACATTTCTCCAAGTCACCATTTTCCAAGCTCAACAGTAATATATGAGAGTTCCAGTTGCTCCACGGTCTTATCCACATTTTAATTTTTTAGGCTTCTTTATTTTAGCCATTCCAATTGGTGTGACATTTCAATTCTAGATAGTTTAATATCCGTTTTCCTAAAGACTATGAAGTTGGTCATCTTTTCATGAGCTTATTGGATATTTATACATTTTTTGTGTGTGTGTAGTGTCCAGGTTTCCCCCTGTTCCCTGCCCACTTTTATTAGGTAATTTTCTTTTTATCGTTGGGTTGTAGGAGAGCTTTATATATTCTGGATATCAACCTTTTGCCAAACACCTATGGACGTGAGAGGCTCACCTTCTCATTTTGTGAAGGTGTCTTTAGAACAAGGATGAACACACTATAGCCTATGGGCTAAATCCAGCTTGTCACCTGTTTTTGTAAATAGTTTTATTGGAACACGGTTTCACCCATTCACTTACGTATTGCCTAGTTGCTTTCATACTATAAAAGCAGAGTTAAGTAGTTGTGACAAAGGCCATGCGGCCAGCAAAGCCTGTAATATGTACTCTTTGCCTCTTTACAAAATTTACCAACTCCTGCTTTAGAAGAGCAGGATTAATTTTCACAAAATACAATCAATGTATTTTTCTTTTATTTTTGCGTTATCCATGTTACTTGTGCTATGCATGAAAACTTTGTCTAAAATACAGTAATATTCTTCTATATTTGTTCCTAGAAGTTTTATGAGGTAGAAACCAAGTATCTCCTCACCATGGGAATATCATTGTTCTAGGAACATTTTTTGAAAAGGTTCCTACTGAATTACCTTGCCCTTTTTATCAAAAGTCATTTGACTGTGTGTGCATGTGTTTGTGTGTGTACAGATATAAAATTCTTAAATTACACCCTCCGTCCTCTTCTCTTGTTGTTTTTGTATACTCTTAAACATTAAAACCATATAGGAAAGTTGATTTTGGTACACAGTGAGGAGTATGTAATAAATTTTGTTTTTAAGAGTTTTTACCCATTCTAGGTCCTTTGAATTTCCATATTAATTTTAGTTTAGGCTTATCAATTTTTTCAAAGAGGGCTTACATCATTTTTTCCATATGGCTTTGATTCATGTATATTAGCCGTGTTCATCCTTCTAATCAATGAACATGACTTATTTTGATAATTATGAGGTATTCATTACAGTGCCAGTGTACAAGTTTTGATTTTTTGTTGTTGTTCAATTACTTCCACCTTAAACAGTAAACTAAATAAAACTTTTAAAGCACAAATTTTCAGACATTGGAAGAGGCAGCACAAGGGAATGATCTCTGTGGCAAAGGTCTCAAAAATTTATGAATTAAGCCTTAGTCTTATGAATTATATATTCTGCTTATATGGAGCAGCAAATTCTACAGGTCACTCAAACCCTTTTCTCTTATTGAAGAAGTCCGTAGTACTGTTAATACTTTTTTGTAAGTCTTAAATATGTAAGGTTGGATGCAGAATCAAGAGGAAGAATACACCAAATTTTTGTGCATGTGTGTGTATGTGTATGCATGTGAGGGAGAAAGTATGTAAATGGGAGTGTTTATGCATATGTATGAGTTGTATTCATGTGTGTGTGTTCTGAATATGTGTGACTATATGAGTGAGTGATGTCTATAAGTGTGAGTGTAATTTAAGTAATAATACAAAGTTCAAGCAACTGTGATAATGTTGAATTAAACCAAATGTTAGTTCAATGAGGAGATGCTGTTCTGAATGGTAATATATTATGCTCATGTATTTTGTTACAATGGTTACTGAATTGAAGCTTTACCATTAAGGCCAAGTAAATTTTAAATTTGCATACGTACTATGAAATAAATACTACATGAATTCAAAGTGCAGAGAATTGATAACTGAACTTATAAAAGTACTCTCGTTCCATTTTTGAAGCATTTCTACCAGTTTATGGTACATGTATACAGTTGTTTATTGTATTAAAATGGAACTGATTACTCAGGCCTTATCAAAAGTATAATTAATAATAAATAGTGCTATCCACATCCATAATGTGGTGCCATAAGATATAGTTTAATTCAACAATAGTTGGAAATTATTTTTTCTGTTTTTGTAAGTCAATTTCTGCATGTGGCTGTGTGCAGAATATTGTATCTATAAATTTAATGCAGAAAAAGTGCACATATGCATATATTTTACTCAAAGTTCATATCACAGTATTATACTTACAATAAAAATGAGCTATTTAAATAATTTCCCAATTTAACCTTGGGATTTGGTGGTAAGAAGGAATCTTGGAATTGAACTAATCCAGCCACACCTCACTTTACATGAGGAAATGGAAAGTTTATTATTTGTCTGTTAAATGCTTTGTTCTTTGTGGAACTCAGATCTGTCATTAAAGTCCCCTGACCATATGTATTATACCTTTCAGTTGAAATCATACCTCTTTGCCTTTGGACATTTTAGGATTTTGTAAATTTGAGATTTTTAGGCATTTTGTCCCATTTTCTTAGAAAGGGAATTTTTAAGAGCAAAATGTGGTATTGGCACATGAGTTTTACATAACTACTAAAAGTCATATATATCATACTGTGTGATGTGTATTTTGATGTGTGGGTAGATGTAAGGCTCTGTATGTAGATATGGGACATATGCTTGCATATGAATTGATGGAGGAGGAGGACTATAATTTTTACTGGATTTGAACAGGTATAAAAATTGCTACTGTCTCTTCAGGGAGCTATGAAATATATTGTTGAAGATTGGTAAAGTCATTACTTTACCAATGTGCTGATGATTTCCAAATCAACATTTTTAAGAAAAATATCTTCTTACATTCTAGGCCTGTTTATATAATGGTTTATTTCTCCTTGGGCATCTCAAATTTTTCACACCAAAACCTCTTAATTCTCTCTTCAAATCTATTCCTAACCTGGGTCTTTGTCGTACTACCAGGTATTCATCAACCAAAAGAGAAATCTGAAATTAATACAAGATTCATCTTTCATTTCTCTTTTATTTCCAACCTAATCAAACCCTGTGTATTTTTATGTCCTAAATATATATTGTATCTCCTCTTAAATTAGTTTGTATTAATAGTAATATTTTTCACCTGGGCTAATCTTGACAATCTTTTAACATTTTTTCTGATTTTAAATGTATTCTTAGTAAAGGACTTAAGAGCAATTATTTTTAAAGATAAATATCTTATTATATTTTTACATAAAATCCTTAAATAGCTTTTCATCATTTTAAAGAAGAAATCCTGAACATCCCAAAATAAAAGTCAAGGCTTTTTATGATTTGTCCCTTTCTTAATAAGGCTCATTTTCTGCCATGAATCTTGCCTTTTGGTTCCAACATATGTCATTTACTTGTAGATGACCGGATATTCCATACTTTGATAACTTTGTCTTTTGCATCTTCTTTTTCTCTGCTTGGCACATGCTTTATCACATTGTGAATCTTTCAAGACTCAGAGTAAATATTCCCTGTTTTAGGAAACTAGGCAACCCTGTCATAAATGAATAGAAAATAGGAATCTTAGTAGGGAACTTTAATATTATGTAACTGAAACACTGCCATTTAAACTGAATACTGGCTACATCCACTTCTTTTATATTCAATACAGGAAGTGCTAACTTCTTTTCAATAAATGAAGCCATTTAATTAAAAAGCTAGTTAAGAAGTACATTACCCCGAAAATGAACTAAGATACGATATGAAAAAGAACTTCCAACATCAGCACTCTCGGGAAGACTCATGACAGAAGATGATCATCAAAAAAACCCCAACAAAGATCCATGCACTGCTACAGGTGTAGATGCACTCATCCCACCAATTCCTGGACTTGCCATGGGAATGAGGAAGGAGATATCTAAGCTGGCCTGTGCATACAGTAAAACAACAAATTTGGCTGGATCTATACTGTTGGAACTCAACCAAGAATTAGGAGAAGTGCAAATTGTACTGCTCCAAAATGTTACAACTACAGACTATTTACTGTTAAAAGAACATATGGGATGTGAACAGTCCCCAGGAATGAGTTGTTTTAATTTATCTGAATTCTCTCAGACTGTTCAAGTTCAGTTGGACAATATCCACCATATCATAGATAAGGTTTCACAAATGCCTAAGGTGCCTAACTGCTTTTCTTGGTTTCACTGGAGATGGCTGGTAATTACAGGTATGCTTTGGTTACGTAACTGTACTCCTATTATGTTAATGTGTGTGCACAATTTAATTAATAGTTTAAAACTTATCCATGCTGAAGTTACTCTTCAAGAAAATATGTCAAAGAAATAATCAATCTTCCCAGGTTTTCTTCCACCTGCTACTTCTATAGCTTTTCTTCTTCCTACCTAATTACAACTCTTAAATAGAATTCGTGCCACATATCGAATTTACCGAGTATCATAATTCTTCCAAGTGGTAAAGACACCTCAAGACAAATGCTGGGCATAGAAGCCACAGGGCATAAATATGCAAAGAAGTAAACAGCTAACCTTTTCAAACAGTAAGGCTTCTCTCTCACTTACCAACTTTACATTTCCCTGTATGGCCCTGGAAGATGACTGGTTAGCCAGAGACGGGTAAGATTCCTCAAGGGAGGAACAACCTAAGACAGGCACAGTCGCAGCGGGGCCATCAGGTGAGAAAATGGGGATCAACAGAGGTGAGGCTTAGAACCTCCCCCCCCCCCATTCTGAGAGAAATCTTCTGCATACGTGGATGTTTTATTGCCCGTGTCTAGCTTGGATTAACACATAGTCTGCAGGCACACACCTGATCATCTACATTTGCTCTCTTACAACACTAAACTCTGTTTTCTACCTTTATCTCGTATCTACCTACCACTTCAGCATTTTATTAAAAATAATAATAATAAAGAGAGAAATGTGGTATCCACATATAAATCAAGTATAAAAACCAAATGAGTATTCATATTTGAACTGACTGTTTAGAGTTCATAATGCATGAGCAAAACCGAAAGCTTCTGTGATGACTGCCCTTGTAATGTTCACCATGTAACTTATTCACTATGTAAGAATTTGTACTCCATGTAAGAACTTGTTCGTTATGCTTCAGAAGATTGGAGACTGATGAAAATTAGGCTTGGGGTGGATTAATGATTGTGCAATAAGGAATATAGTCAAAATATTGTAACAACTTGGTATGGTGATAGCTGGTACCTAGAATTATCATGTATATAAATGTTGAATCACTGTGTTGTACACCTGAAACTAATGTAATACTGTGTGTCAACTACCCTTCAATAAAAAATAATTATCTAGAAAAAAAAAAAAAAGAAGTACATTAATAAGGGTCAGAACCTTGAAGACAAGAAGAAAAATGCATGCTGCTCAAAAGTATTTACACAGGCTGAAATGAAGAGAACAGCTTAAAGTTTAAAAATGTACTTACAGTTTATAGTCATTCATCATTTGGACTGTCCTTTTGACTATGTTTACTTAGCTTGTGTGCCAGAACAGTCATTGGTATCATATGACTATGGACTCCTCTTTACTGTGTTTCTGACCTTGACTCGGCGCAGGAATCACAATTTCAAACACTCCTACACTTTCTGTACTCATTGGATTGCAAATCCATAACTTAATACTCCTTCCCCTAGATAAGTTGTTTGTCCCAGATTGCCAGGTGTTCATTTTATTTAGCAGTATTTTGGCATACTGTTATTGTTCAGTCTGTCACATCTTTGTACTGTGAGAAACTGAATATGTTTGGAAAAATTTGGAAAACTGTTTAGAACATAAACATGACTAATAATATTTCCTTCTAAATATCTTTTAATAAGTATGATAAAGCATAGATTGAGGATTTCCATTCCACAATCTATAGAAATCATGCAAGGAAAACTAATTTCTCACCCAGAACTTGAAACTGTCATTTCTCTAAATTTCTTACCACAACTATCTAAGACATAGATGATTTATCCATTAGCTTATAACTAATTGGTAAATATAAGAAGGACTGAAGAAAAATTGTGTGCCAAATCAGTTTTTCTGTGGGCAAGAATATTTAAATGCCAGATCACTTTAACAGAGACATCGCATCATAATATATTCACCATAGATCAGGGACAGTTCAGTTGGGACAGTGGCAATAATTTTGTAGATATTCAGTTCATTTTTAAGACAACTAAACATGTCACTATCTTTGTGTTACATATTAGAGAATAGGCTGATACTTTTTAAAGTATTTATTCAGGTCAGATAAAATAAGTCCTGCATTTTTAAAAAGCTTTTGAGTAAACCTCGGAAAAAAAGATCTTTTTGTCCTTTTTTTCATAAAATAAAAAATGCCACATCTATCACTAGGAAACTATTTAATATTCTATTAAGTGTTCTGAAAATTTATTTAAAAAATAAAGATTCTTATAATTCTAGAAGTCTTGGAAGTGAAGAGGCCAAACTCTGGTGAAGCCCACACTATTGCTAGTCTTTTCAATTATGTGTACCAACAGAATTCTTTTATTTGTTGCAGAGTATCTGAGATGATTGTGTTTGCAGTATAAAAATCTGAATTAGGGAAAATGATCCCTCCAGTCTCTGGGTTATAAGGTTTAATAATATAGGTCCACAAACCTCATCTAAATTCTCTGAGAAAAGGTGTGCTTTAGAATTCGGAATTTTTCATTTTTAGTCAGAATATGTAGTGCATATTCCATATAATAGCTAACACTGCCAGAGGGATCTGAGGCAATAACCTGTAATCAGAGTCAGTATTCCTGCTGCAAAATGTGTGAACAATCACAATTAGTATATATTTTTTTTCTTGAGAAACATTACAAATAACCTAGTGACTTTTCACCTCAGGCTTTGCTAAGGAGTAAATTTTGAAGAAAAATGTGCATAGCTCTCTTGAGTTTAGATTAGTTGTAAGGATATGTGTAACTCCTCCCTGTCTATACACACGCACACACATTTATGTGAACATATGCATGTGTAGATATTATGTCCTACTATAGGTTATTTGCTTTATAAAAATAACTGGTAGTTCAGTTACTCATGATACAGAATGCTTCTTTATAAACAGAGTTTATAGTCAAATTATATCATTATCTTCATTATCATCATCTACATTATCCAGGGATATAGATTATAGTTTATGCTGCCCTGTTTTTAAAATATACTTACACCAAACTAAGAGCAAAGTTTGCTGGAATGTAAAAAATGTATCTTGCCCGAAAATGAACTAAGATACGATATGAAAAAGAACTTCCAACATCTGCACTCTCTGGAAGGCTCATGCCAGAGGATGATCATCAAAAAACCCCAACAAAGATCCACGCACTGCTACAGCTGTAAATGCACTCATCCCACCAGTTCCTGGACTTGCCATGGGAATGAGGAAGGAGATATCTAAGCTGGCCTGTGCATACAGTAAAACAACAAATTTGACTGGATCTATACTGTTGGAACTCAACCAAGAATTTGGAGAAGTGCAAATTGTAGCGCTCCAAAGTCTTACAACTACAGACTATTTACTGTTAAAAGAACATATGGCATGTGAACAGTCCCCAGGAATGGGTTGTTTTAATTTGTCTGATTTCTCTCAGACTGTTCAAGTTCAGTTGGACAATATCCACCATGTCATAGATAAATTTTCACAAATGCCTAAGGTGCCTAACTGGTTTACTTGGTTTCACTGGAGATGGCTGGTAATTACAGATATGCTTTGGTTATGTAACTATACTCCTATTATGTTAATGTGTGTGCGCAATTTAAGTAGTAGCTTAAAACCTATTCATGCTGAAGTACTCTACAAGAAGATATGTCAAAGAAATAACCAATCTTCCCATGTTTTCTTCCGCCTGCTACTTCTATAGCTTTTCTTCTTCCTTCCTATTTACAACCCTTAAATAGAATTCGTGCCTCGTATCAAATTTACCGAGTATCATAATTCTTCCAAGTGGTAAAGATACCTCAAGACAAATGCTGGGCATAGAAGCCACAGGGCATAAATATGCAAAGAAGTAAAAAGCTAACCTTTTCAAACAATAAGGCTTCCCTCTCACTTACCAACTTCACATTTCCCTGTATGGCCCCGGAAGATGACTGGTTAGCCAGAGACGGGTAAGATTCCTCAAGGGAGGAACAACCTAAGACAGGCACAGTCGCAGGGGGGCCATCAGGTGAGAAATTGGGGATCAACAGAGGTGAGGCTTAGAACCTCACCCCCCCCGTTCTGAGAGAAATCTTCTGCATACGTGGATGTTTTATTGCCCTGGTCTAGCTTGGATTAACACATAGTCTACAGGCACACACCTGATCATCTACATTTGCTCTCTTACAACACTAAACTATGTTTTCTACCTTTATCTTGTATCTACCTACCACTTCAGCATTTGATTAAAAATAATAATAATAAAGAGAGAAATGTGGTATCCACATATAAATCAAGTATAAAAACCAAATGAGTATTCATATTTGAACTGACTGTTTAGAGTTCATAATGCATGAGCAAAACCGAAAGTTTCTGTGATGACTGCCCTTGTACTGTTCACTAATGTAACTTATTCATTATGTAAGAATTTGTTCTACATGTAAGAACTTGTTTGTTATGCCTCAGAAGATTGAAGACTGACGAAAATTAGGCTTGGGGTGGATTAATGATTGTGCATTGAGCATTGACTCCCCTATACAGAATTTTATTGTCGTTAACAACCATTTGATCAATAAATATGAGAGATGCCCTCACAAAAAAAAAAAAAAAAAAAGGCCAGACTTCCAATGGTAAAATAAATAAATAACCAGGATGTGATGTATAGCATAAGGAATATAGTCAAGATATTGTAACAGCTTGGTAGGGTGATAGCTGGAACCTAGAGTTATGTATATAAATGTTTTACCACTGTGTTGTACACTTGAAACTAATGTAATGTAATACTGTGCGTCAACTACCCTTCAATAAAAAATAATTATTAAAAAAAAAATGTATCTTGGTCAGACATATTTTAACTGGACTTTTCACCATTTCCTTCCTTCCACACAAAACTTATTAAGTATCAGTCTGACATTCATTTTGATAAGTAACCCAGCTTCTGGAGAGCGTCTGCAGTGTCAGCAGTGATTTGTTCTGTTTCTGAGGCCTGATAAAAATGGAGCAAGTTTTTGTTAGATGAAAATTTTCAGCAAATGCAAAATAAGATTTTTACTCTTATAGTAGGTTTTTTCCCCCCACTACAATCATACGTGGTATGCTAAAACACATTTCACACTCACTCATGCCGTTTTTTTCTGTTAACTATATTGATTTTTTTCTATTGGCTATGTTGACCATATTTTGTTAATTTATTCAGTGTAGTAAGGGAATAATACCTTCTGACACTTAATTGGAAATAAATAATATTTTTTAAATGTCTAAAACTATTAGTTCCCAATAATCCTGTATTATCATTATTTTTTCATATAAACTAGTAAATAAGGAAATAAATGGCAATACACTTACTGTGAAATATTTTCTTCTAAATACAAATTCCCACAGGGTTTGCTACTTAGAAGCAAAGAAGTTCACCCTAAAAGGTTGTGGTTATCATTATTAATAATATTAATAAAACTATGTTGTAAATATATAGTTTTTTGTAACTTTCAGAGCACTGTGCTCTAACCTAGCTAGAATTTTGTCTTCAAAGCAATTTGCTTTTCATGTAGTTTTGCTTTCAATTCAAGTATTTTTATTCAGTCTCTACTCAGATGCTCAGTATACTGACTGTCAGGACATAATCACAAACCACAAACCTCACTGTAGCTATTTGAAGCAAAACAAATTCATTAGAATATAAAGAGGACCCACCAAGTCTTCTGCAGTGCTGGAGAATCTGGCTGGGCATCTGCACAGCCAGTGACTGAATTGTACCTCTCACAGGCCCTAAGGACAATCTACTCCAGCAGCTACTGAGCAAGCATGGCGGCCACCGGCACAGCACTGCCAGTGGGACCGTGGCCATTGCTTTGCCTGCATGTCGGCTGCTCCTCATGAAAATGATTTCTGTGAAGTGTCTTATTCATGTCTCTCTCCTCCTAATCAGCATCTCATGGGTTGTGTGCATATCAGCTATTTGAGTTTGGCTTTAAGGAAGATGGGAGCGGTTGCTGGCTTTAATTTTACACAGCAGACATTCTTAAAATCGACATTCCTAAACTCTAGAAAAGCATTTCAAATTCAAGATCACCAAAAAACATGGACTATTTGGTCAAAATAAGAGGATTTGAAAATGACATACTTTCTTAAAACACCTGAAAACCTGTCTTCAGCGGCCCTGATAACCTCATGCTGTCACCGTGCTGGTGATGGAATCTGCAGCACAGGTAGTGGAAATATTAATGTGGAAATTGCCACATTGTTGGTGTCTGTGCAAAGGCAATGCCAGGTCGGACAGCAGTGTAATTACCACCGACAGGGAGAGAGGGCCACTCAATGTACTGTTCACGGGCTCCCTCACCCTTCACTGAGGCATCGCTGTCTTGAGCTTGAGCACAGACAGCACTGATGGAACAGTGGCTTTGGCAGCAGTGAGGAGGGACAGCATTGTCCTTGATGGTGGATGGTAAAGAGCCTCCGTGTTTTACAAGGAGCAAAACAAAGGCTGGCATAGGAAGGCAAGAATTGCCCCAAAAGGGAATTAAAAGTTCTTTACATATTGCAGAGAGCTATTTCTTTGTGAATAAATAAGAGACCTCTCAGGTATTCTAACAATATTTGGAAGGAAATTCTGGGAAAGTTAAAGTTCCCAGCAATCAGCTAATGTTAAGCTTCTTTTGCAGTCCCAAGATACAGGAGTTTGATGTTCATGTTGATTTCAGCAGTTGAAGTCGTGCCTCCTCATACTGTGAGAAAATCACTACGAGTAAATCACAGAATCAAAATCTCCACGTAACCTGGAAGTGTGTACGATGTCATACGAAATAATGACTTAAATATTTGTAATAAAATTGAAATCTCATGTGGGATGGAGCCCAATTTAGCAAAGAGCTAAATACAAAAAGATCTAAATACAGAGCTGCTCTGGATGGAGCAGAGTTTAGGGGTGTAGAAAAGGGCATGGCTCCTTCCACTCAGTCCCACATCACAATTCGTCTTTTTCTCTTGGAAGAGAGAAAGAAATTGGAAAAACAATGACATAATGAGTTAGAACTAGTACCTAAAGATGTGAAATGCAGTTAGGTAGAAGAGGAATTACATTTGTTGTGCATGCATGGGACACATTTGGGGATTCAAGGCTAATAGTAGTAAATTTCAACTTAGTGAACTTCATGGAACTTTCTAAAAATGAAATAGATGACTTTATGAGATTAATCTCATGATCACTGGAGATACTCAGGAACCAAACAATCACTAATGATATTCAAGGGGATTTAAATATCAGAAGAGTGGGTGTTGTTAGATTCTATCATTACATGAAATCATTGTGTCATACACAAATTGATCCTACAGTAATACCCTGCCATGAATATCAGGTAAATTAAAAACACATTTTGAAATTTTTACATATATCTAACACATTTTAGATTCCAATGGTATAATATAAATTCTACATTCATTTTCCCATTTTTTACTACATGAAGACCTTTGTTTCTTTGAAATTCAACATCTTGGAAGATAATACTTCTTGTTTTTTAGATGCTTCCCAGAAACCATAGGTGGAGGTAAAATGTAAGGCTATTTTCCCAAATACATTGCAGTGCATATATAGGTCTTTCTTCCCCTCGTTCCAAGGGAGGGAGAAAAGGGACCGTTTGTGATATGCAATGTGAGATAAGCTAAGAAGCATTGCAGCCTAAAAGATAACATCAGCTTAACTGATAAACCAGTTCAGGAAACACTTTTCTTTAATTCTAAAAGTAATAGATACAAAGTTGCCATTACCAAACTACAGTGTGTTTTTCTTGCTTTTGGAAGACAGAATACCTTTTGTTCTGTTATTAGGCCACAGACCTTTGCTTTAGTAAAAATGAAAATGTTTGTTCCTTAGGTACATCAGCTTGTACCGCTCTAATACATCTATTTCTTTGTGACTTATTTTGTACAAAATATATTATCTATTTAAAATAACATTTTAAATAAAAGATAAAAAGAAGCATACGGTGTAAGATTTATCAGAAATGCAGAGGTATGATAGAACAAATTTTTTATTTATGGACATATAGTTTTCATTGATTTAAGTTACCACAATCTAAGATTTTATCATTACTTTTAAATTTATTTGAATGCATTGTCTTAATTCTCCCTTTAATGTTATTTTATTAAAAAGTGATCACAGTTTAATGTTTAGCTTTAAACTGATATTTGCAGTTTCTGACATGTATTTGTATAGAATTGAGTGTATTATAAGAAGGGAGCTATGCTAAAAAATGAGGAAAATAGTGATCGAAAGTTCTTTAAGGAAAAAAACACAATATCTTTGAGAGTAGGATAATTGTTTTTAAGTATTAATACTCTGAGATACTTCAGCTAGGGGGCGCGTTGCATTCTACAGGAGGTGTCATGGAACAGCACAGTGGTCAACTTTATACCTGAGGTGACCTTTCCAACAAAGGGGATTAAAATAATCCTTTAATACTCACAGAGCTTAACATACTTAGTGCAGAAAATATGTTTTTTTGGATGATCACAGATCTGTCACTCTGGGCTTAAAAAGCAAGAAGGAGAAAGAAAAGGAAGAAGACAGCCAGTTAGTATGTAGTGTATTGGAGAGGAAAAAAACTCTTTCATAGATCAGACTGATCTTATCTCTTAAATCAGAGATGTAACTGTTTCACACAAAAAGGAATATACAATAGACACTATGTGTAGATTGCACAGACTAAAACGTTTGCTATCTGCTTCTTTACTGAAAAAGTTTGCCTTTCTTGCTTTAGAGTATGCCACAGTCATAAACCAGGTCAATGGCCCACTCTCAAAATTTTCTCTTAATAAGGCTTATCCTTGTGGCTATTATAGCAGTGCAGCCTGGCTGTCCATATGGCTGGGACTTATGTAAAGAGGATAGTGAGAAAATTTTAGAGAGGGACAGAAAAGGTGATGAGGATAAGGAAGGAGGATAGGAGGAAATTAGGGCTTAAAAAACCTTTTATTTTTTTGCTATTATAAATCTGAGTTCATTACTGATTTGCTACATACATATCAGTAAGTACTTCATCAGAGCACATTCTTATCCCTATTTCCTCAGTCTCATGAAAATCCTTCCTCTGAGCAAATTCTCCCTGTGTTGTTCTCTTAATGGTGACTCAAACTATTGATCTAGAGGTTATTTTTCTGAGGGTTATTACAAGTTACTTCATTGGTTTTCAGATTGTGTTCCATGGAGTCCTAGAGTTAGACTGAGATATCTCAGGCACTGCCTTGTGGGGAAAGGAGGAAGTCAGGTTTTAGGACTTTAGGCCTTCCTGATTACTTCACCCATATTCATATGTCTTATCTCTGTCATAATAAAAGTTTATTCAGCTCAGTAGCAGAAAAAGAAAAATCCAATTAAAAAAATGGATGGAGGAACTGAATAGACATTTTTCCAAAGAAGACATACAAATGGCCAGTGTGAAAATCACTAACCATCAGGGAAATGCATTATCAAAACCACAATGAGAGGTTACCTCACACTTGTTAGAATAGCTAGCATCAAAAAAATGAGATAACAAGTGTTGATTAGGATGTGGAAAAAGGAAACACTTATGCACACTATTGGTGGGATATAAATTGATGCTCCCACTATAGAAAACAGTATGGAGGTTCCTCAAGAAATTTGAAATAGAACTACCACATGATCCAGCAGTGCCATTTCTGGGGATATATCCAAAGGAAATGAAAACAGGAACTTGAAGAACTATTTGCACTCCCATGTTCACTGCAGCACTATTTATAATAGCAGAGACATGGAAACAACCTGTGTCCACCAACAGATGAATGGGTTAAGATATGGCATATATGTGCAAAGGAATATTATTCAGCCATGAGGAGGAAAGAAATCCTGCCACTTCAGCAACATGGATGGATCTTAAGGACATTATGGTAAGGCAGACAAGTCAGAAAGACAAATACTGTATGGTGTCATTTAAAAGTGGAATCTAAAAAAAAATAAAACCAGAAAGTGTACCTCATAAAAATAAAAAGCAGAAAAGTGGTACCTGGGGCTGGGGTTGGGAGAAATAGGGAGAGGTTGGTAAAAGGGCACAGACTTTCAGCTCTAAGACAAATAAGGTCTAAGGATTTAATGTTAAAACATTGTAACTATAATTGATTAGTTTAAATATGCTAAGTGTAGATGATCTCACCAAAATGAATAAATAAATAAATATGTGAGACGCATCTGTTAATCAATTAGATGGTGGGAATTCTTTTACAATTATACCTCAACAAAGTGAAAAAAATAAGAGGAAAAAAGTGTTTCAGTGAAAAAATATCGAGAATTGCTAATTTAGTCCAATTATTTTCTTTTCAATACATTTTCTAAATAGATTGAAAAGGTGTGCAGTTTCATTCTCTAAGACACTGTCTTCTATCTGTCTTAGAACTGATTTGAATTGACACTTGCTAAAATAAAAGCAATGAGGAAATACTAAAATGCATTCTTCTTCCCTCCCCTCCCTTCTCTGCCCTTCCCTTCTCTGCCCTCTCTTCCTCCCTCCCTCCATCCTTCCTTCCTTCCTTTTCTTTCTATTTTTTCACAAGTTTCTAGTAAGAAAAAACTCCCTGTAAAATGTCCTTTATATTCCTCTTGTGTGATACTGTCTGGATAAAATTAGGGAAATGTTCAGTCAAGGTTAATATGTCAGAAAAAATGGCTTTTGTGTCATGGAAAAAAAGCTATTCTTATATCACAAAATGACTTTATGTGGAGTCGTTATAATTAATGCTTGACTGAAAATAAATTCTGCACTGCTGTAAGGTAATGTTCGAGAGATAAGTGCAATCAGACATGGACATGTGGGGGCTCACCTTAGGTTGGGGGAGATGGCCCTGTGGATAGAGAAGAAGCTTTAACTTGCAGAGAACATTTGGACCAAAGAAGGCACCGTGCCCTGGAATCCTGCGGGCTGTTGCGGAGCCCCGGCGTGTAAGCGCTGGCTCGCATCCTTCTGTCTGACCGTCTTGGATCTGGAGGGGGAGCAACAAAAGCATTGTGGCAGTGAAACTTGGAAGACAGTGTGATAGGGAATTCTTCCCTCTGCGCAGCCCAACAATTTTAGTGTAAGCTTGTGAGGTCAGGGGTAGTAACTACCTGGTACCACACTCCAGGTCCATTCTGTCTCCTGAGTCCCGCTTAAAGGACACCAGAATAAAAGTTTATTTGCCCAGCCCTCACCCCCAGCAGACTTACGATCTAGATGGTGAGGAACTATGTGAAGATGGCAAAGAAAATATCACAGGCTTTGGGGCCATATAAATATCTTTCAGTTTTGGTCCTGACAGTTTACAGATGTCATATATAGGTTTTTGGTGAGAATTTATACCTAGGGGTTGAGAAATTGGGACCTCAGCCCACACTGCCTTCATTGAAACTCAGTTTTACCACTATTAGCTGTTTAACTGTAGGCAAATTGCTTAACTTCTTTAAGTTTCTCTCTCACTCGTTTTCCCTCGTTTCTCAAAGGGGATGGTAGTGACGATTGTACTTACATCACAGGGTTCCTATGAAGATTAAATTACACAAAGCATTCACAGCATTGTTTGTTGACTAGCAGTTTATCAATTAATATTATTTATTACTGTGCAACTATAGGACCTTATTTTTGTCACAATTTCCTGAAACATAAAATGGAGATAATTATAGCGTATTTTAAGTTTATGTATCCTATAATGAAGTATCCTATAAAAGTCACCTGTTATTTTATTAGGTATTTTAAAAATAATTAGTACTTCCTTAATCTTCTAGAGTGTTCAGTTACTATTCTCTCAAAGGATTATTCAAAATGCCATTGAATAAAACAATTTACATAGGGTTGTAAAATTCTGGAAATGAGACTTTTTTCACCCTTACATTTTGCCTCACAAGCACTACTTTTGACTCTATTCAAGACTCTGAGGGACTTCAGATAAGAAAAGGAGCCCCCTATTCTGTTAGTATTATTTATCAGACACGGCTTACCCTCTTTATCTAGAACATAGTAAAGACTAACTAAGTATATCAAATCCACAGACTTTTGGAAACTTCTGGAATATTGCATTGTGTTAAATGGACCATTATAATTAGGGCAAGACAGTGTTAAATATGTGCAGAAATAAAAACAAAAATCCATAGAATATCACAGCTGTTTTAATCTAATCTTTATCTTTTAATAGAAAAGCAGTTAAATCAACCCACAGAAGTACTTTTAAATTTCTTCCTATTATTCAAATTCTTTTGTGAGACACTTGCCATGATTTCCCTGGGTGATCTGTTGTCAGAAAACTGCAACAATTTTTATTTATTTGAAAAATGTTTTCTTTTATTCACTTCACTTCAGAGATTATAGATACGATATCCTGCCACGCTGGTCTGGCCAGAGCCTTGTGTTTGATGATTGAATCGAACCCATGTTTATAGTGCTAAGATGACACCTTTTCAATTCTCCACGTTTGTCAATTTCTTTCTCGTTTACAGATGGGAAAGATGATTGACTAAAGATCTGGAAATTGTCAGCAATATGTAGAATAAGTGACTTGAAATTTATATGCCCTCTCACTAGTATAAAGCATGTACCTATTTTAAATTTAAATTCTATACCAGTTAAGTTTGATTTGGTTGAAAATCATAGAAAACTACTCTGACTTAGGCAAACAGTGCGTCTGTGGGAAGAGTAGACCCTCACCGACAAGAAACAACAAGAACCAATAAGAAGGCAGAAACTACGCACCTCTCAGGATCCCCATAGCAGGAAGAGGTGGGGTAACAGGAGCACAGTCAACTCAAGTTTAGCTCAGCCCTCTCGTCTCTTCTTTCAAGCTGCCCATTTATGGAGTGATATTCTATTTGGACCACTTGTGTTGGGTATTTCTAACTCCAGGTTAATCAGTGGAGGGAGGAGAAGCTCAGGTTTAACAACTGGAAAAAATAATTACAAATCATCCAACTGGGCAGAACTATAATATGTCTTTACCTCAATTTTTTTAAATAGCTGTGTTGAGATATAATTTCCTTACCACAAATTTCATCCACATTAATGTACAAGCCACTGATTTTCAGTAAATTTATAACTTGTGCAATCAGCTCCATAAATCTTGTTTTAGAACATAGCCATCATCCTAAAAATTCCCAACCATTTTACAGTCTAAGTGCTTCCACCCCCATCCCCAGAGAACCACTGCTCCCCACCTCTATGAATGTGCTTGCTGCTTTTATATAAGCATGTGGCTTCTTACACTTAGCAGGAACTTTTGGAGGTATGACCATGGTGTATCAATCAGTGTTTGGTTCTTTGTATTGCTGAATAGTATTCCATTGTATAGATGCATTACATTGTGTTTGCTACCTGATGTTTGCACTTGTTCCAGATTTTAGCTATTATTAATAATGTGGTAATGAGCATTCACACATGAATCTTTATGTGGTCATACACATTCTGTTCTCTAATATTCATAGGAATGAAAGTCCTGTGTCACTTGATGAATTTGTGCTTAGCTATTAAGGAAACTGAGGGACTTTCTTTTTCCCCAAAGTGGCTATGTCAGTTCACATCCCTACCAAGATTATGTGATGATTTTATTTTCCCCACATTCTGACTAACACTTAGCATTGTTTATCCTTTTGATTATATCCCCTCCAGTGGGTGGATAGTGTTGTGTCATTATACTTTTAATGTGCATCACCCAAAAGAAGAATAGTGGTGTTCAGGGCCTTTACATGTACTTATTTGCCACTTATATGTTTTCTTTAGAGAAATGTCTATTGAATTATTTTGCTGATTTTTAGAAGTTATTTATTTTTTCTGGATCTATTTTTTATATTTTAGAAGATACAAGATTTATTTGATTCATATTGCTACATATTACAAATCACCACAAATTTAGTGGCCAAACAACACACGTTTATTATCTCACAATTTCCATGGGTCAGAAGTCTGGGCATAGCTAAGCCAAGTCTGCTGATGAGGATCTTACAAGGCTTTAATCAAGATGTTGACAGGGTGATGTTTTCCTCTGGAAGGTCAATTGGGAAATGATCTGCTTCCAAGTTTGTTCAGGTTGTGGGAAGAATTGATTTTCTTGTTGATAAATGAGTGTTGGTCCTGCCTTTTTGTCGGGTGTTGGCTGGAAACTGCCCCACAGTTGCCTGACACAGGCCTCCTCATCACGGCTGCTTCCGTCATCAAGTCAGTAGGGAGACTCTCTTGTTCCCGTCTGCTAAGATAGGGTCTTACATAACAGAACTAATGGTGGCGGTGGTATCTCATCACTCTTGCCACATTGTATAAGTTACAAGTAAATGAAAGGACCTGCCTACACAGAGTTGGAAGGAATTAAACAAAGGCATAGACACTAGGAGGAAATTATTAGGAATTACCTAAGGTCTGTTCACCATGTATTTTTTGCAAATGTGTTCTGCTGGTCTGTAGCTTGTGGTTTCCTTAATAGTGTCTTTTGAAGTATGAAAGTTTTAATTTTACTGAAGCCCAATTTATATTTTTTCTCCCTCTTTTAAGGTCCAGCTTTTAGTATTGCATCTAAAGAACCTTTACCCATTCCAAGGTCACAAAGCTTTATCTAATGTTTTCATTTGGCAATTTTAGTATTTTAGCCCTTACATTTAGGTCAGTGATCCATTTTGAGTTAATTTTGTGTATAATGTGAAATAAGTATTTAAGTTCATGTTATTGCATTTGGATATTAAAGTGGTCCCAAAACAATTTATTGAAAGGACTCTTCTTTGCCCAGTTGGATTTTTCTAGCACCTTGTCAAAAATCAATTGACCATAAATGTAAGGGTTTATTTTGGGCTCTTAATTTTGTTCTACCCATATGGTGTTTTCATTACTGTAGCTTGTTGGCAAGTTTTGAAATCTGGTAGTATAAATCCTCTAGTTTGCTCTTCTTTTTATAAGTTGTTTTGACTATTCTAGATCCTTTGCATTTCTGTATATATTTTTGGATTAGCTAACCAATTTCTATAAAAATTGCTGCTGGAATATTGATAGTGATTATATTGAATCTTTAGATTGATTTTGGGATAAGTACCATCTTAACAATATTGAGTTGTCCGATCCATGGATGGGGAATCTCTCTATTATTTATATCTTCTTGACATTCTCTCAGCAATGTTTCGTAAATTTCAGTGTACATATATTGCATGCACTTTTTTTTTTCTTAAGGTATCATTGATATACACTCTTACGAAGGTTTCAGAAGAAAAACAATGTAGTTATTACATTCACCCTTATTATCGAGTCCCCCCATACCCCACTGCAGTCACTGTCCATCAGTGTATTAAGATGCCACAGAGTCACTATTTGTCTTCTCTGAGCTACACTGTCTTCTCCGTGACCCCCCACACACCATGTGCACCAATACCCCACAATCCCCTTCTCCCTCCCTCTCCATCCACTCTCCCTCACCCCTCCCCTTTGGTAACCGCTAGTCCCTTCGTGGATTCTGTGAGTCTGTTGCTGTTTTGTTCCTTCAGTTTTGCTTCATTGTTATACTCCAAAAATGAGGGAAATCATTTGATATTTATCTTTCTCTGCCTGACTTATTTCACTGAGCATTATACCCTCTAGCTCCATCCCTGTTGTTGCAAATGGTAGGATTTGTTTCTTTCTTATGGTTAAATAGTTTTTCCATTGGGTATATGTACCACTTCTTCTTTATCCATTCATCTACTGATGGACACTTAGGTTGCTTCCATTTCTTGGCTATTGTAAATATTGCTGCAATAAACATAGAGGTGCATATGTCTTTTTGAATCTGAGAAGTTGTTTTAGTTTATTCTTAGGCATTTCATTATTTTGCTATTGCAAATAAAATATTTTGTTGGTATTATTTTTGGATGGTTTGTTTATTCCCATAAATGCATATAAATATATTTAATATTAATTTGTTGATCTAGTATTTGTGATCTCTTTATTATTCTATCAGTATTTTTGTGGATTCCTTAGAGATGAATGAGAGAGGGAGAGGTTCTTTACCAGTCTGGATGCCTTTTATTTCTTTGTGTTGTCTGGTTGCCATGGCTAGGACCTCCAGTACTATACTGAACAGAAGAGGGGAGAGTGGGCATCCTTGTCTTGTTCCCGATCTTAGAGGAAAGGCTTTCAGCTTCTCGCTGTTAAGCATAATGTTGGCTGTGGTTTGTCATATATGGCCTTTGTTATGTTGAGGTACTTGCCCTCTATTCCCATTTTGTTGAGAGTTTTTATCATGAATGGATGTTGAATTTTGTCAAATGCTTTTTTGGCACCTATCACCTATGGAGATGATCGTGTGGTTTTTGTCCTTCCTTTGGTTGATGTGGTGGATGATGCTGATGGATTTTCTAATATTGTGCCATCCTTTAAGCAACAGAGTGTTCTCCGAATCCACTGAATGATTCATAATTGAAGGAACTGTAATGAATTAATTTCTTAATGACATGTCACAACAGAATCCACATCAGAGAACTTATATGAGAACTAAGTCTCAGGTACTTTCAAAACTCTGCTGTCAGTACTCATGTGGCTCTCTCGCTGGGCTCTGTTATTCCGTTGGTATGTCTCTCACTCCACAAGTACACATCTTGATTACATTTTAATCCAGTATTAGAAGTCCTAAAATGAATGAGTGTGAGTCCAACCATCTTATCTTCTTTCTCAGATGTCTTGGTTATTCTGCTTTGTTGCCTTTCCATATAACTTTTAGGATAATCTTGTATGTGACTATAAAACACCTTGTTACAAAGTGCTTTAAACCTATTAATTCATGGTCATTTGACTTCACTTCTGTGTTGTCTTCCAATAAGTGGCTGTGGTGTACTTTTACTTATTGTGTGATCTGGTTTCTTTCACCAGCATTTCACAGATTTCACCAGCAAAATCCTGCTAATGTTTTGGGACATTAACATTTTTCTCTTTTGAGCAATCCTACATGTATTATATTTTTAATTTGTTTCCATTTCTTAATTGCTACTGTGTATAGAAATGTGGCAGATTCTTTTTTAATGTTGATCTCCTACCCTCAGAATTTACTAATCTGATTCAGTAGAGATTGTACGTTCCTGGGGCTATTTCATTAATGTTCTAATGGGGCTGTATGACATTACCACATATCAAGTGGATTGAAACAATAAACTTTATTATCTTACAGTTCTCAAGGTAGGATGTCTAAAATGCATCCACAGTGCTGCTAACCTTCTGGCACTCCACGGGGGAATTCTTTTCCTTGCATTTTCCAGGCTCTAGTGACTGCTTACAGGCTTTGCCTCATGGCCCACTTCCATCTTCAAATTCAGCAAAGTAGCATCTTAGTATCTCTTCGTCTCTATGCTGTTCCCATCACAGCAAAAACATCTTTGTGACTCTAATTTCACCTGCATTCTTCAGAGCCTTGTGATTACAACATGCTCATCTGTTCATCCAGAATAATGTCCCATGTCAAGATGCATAACTAGATCATACTTCCAAAGTGCCTTTTGACATGCAACACTTGGCAGGTTGTAGGGATGAGAGTGTGGCTGTCCCTGGTACCACAGTATCTTCTGTTAATGGGTACACTATCACACATTCCTTCCTAGTCCTGTCACTTGTTTCCTTTTCTTCCCTTATTTCACTGGCTGTGACTTCTTGTAGTATGTCTATTAACACCAGGGAGAGAAGCCATCCTTGCCTTATCCCCAGTCTCTGTGGGAGAAGCATTCAGTCTTTCACTGTGAGGAATGTCTGCTAAAAGGTAAGGCTGTGTGGGTGTTCTTTACTCTAACATGGATATTTTCCTCAGCATCTTGGCAACATTTTTCATGTGGGATTTAGTTGGTAGTTATATACATATTTTTGCTAACGCCTTTGTCTATTTATGTCACCATGTACACTGGTCTCATAAGTTGAGCCAAAAAGTATTCCTTTCCTTAGCATTTTCTGGAAGACACTGTATGCAATTGCTATTGTTCTCTGTATGTTTGATAGAATTGTCTAGTGTCACCATCTGTGTCTAGAAATTTACAGTGAAGAGAGGTTATTGTGGTAAGAACAGGAACACTGCCCCCTTGACAAATTGTAAGTGTGGAATACAGTATTTTTCATTATAGACGTGCTTGTACAGCCGATCCCTAGAAGTTAATCATATTGCTTAACTGAAACTTTATAAATGAGCCACTAAATAGCAGCTCCCCTTTTCTCCCTTTGGGTCCCACCGTTCTACAGTTTCTATGTGCTTGAATATTTTAGATGCCTCATACAAGAGGTATCGTGCATAAGTGTCCTGTGTCTGGCTTATTTCACGTAACAATGTCCCCAGGGTTCATTCATGTTGGCACACATGGCAGGATTTCTTTTAGAATGCTGAATAAAATTCCACTGTATGTATATACTGCATATTGTTTCTATTCATCCATCAGTGAAAATTTATGTTGCTTTCACATCTTGGGGGTTGTGAATAATGCTGCAATGAACATTGAGCTGTGTTTCTTTCCAATCTTGATTTCATTTCTTTTGCATACATACCCAGAACTGGGATCACTGGGTTCGAAAGGTATTTCTATTATTAATTTTATGAGGAGATGCCATACTCCTTTTATAGTAGTTGCACCATGTTACATTCACACCCGCAGGTGTACAAGGGTTCTAGCTGCCCATTGCTCCACATATTTGACAATCCTACTTATCTTGCTTTTTGATATTGCCACTGTCACAGGGATGAGGTGATATTTCATCATGTCTTTATTTTCAATTTGTCTGCATGATCAGAGATGTTGAGCACCTTTTCATACACTTTTTGGCCATTTGTATGTCTTTGAGAGATTACTCAAGTCCTTTGCCCATTATTCAATCAGTTTTTCTTGTTTCTTTTTGCCTTAAACTACCTTATTGAGGTATGATTGACATGTAAATAACTGTACATATTTAATGTATAGTACTTAATGAATTTGTGTTTATGTACACATCACAGTGAAATCACTATCAAGGCCATAAACATACCCGTGACCTCCCAAAGTTAACCTCCCAACCCCTTTTTTTATTATTACTATGTTTATGTTTATTGAATATGTTAAGACTACAACATAAAATCTACACTTTCAAGTAATTTTAAGTATACACTGTAGTGTGCCAGCTATATTGCAGATCTCCAGAACTTATTTGTCTTGCATAACTAAAACTTTGTACTTTTTGATTTTTGAATGGCATCTCCCCATTTCCTGTGTCCCCTTCCCCTGGCCAACAGTGTTGTACCCTCTGATTCTCTAATTTAGGCCATTTTAGATTCCACATCCAAGTGTGATTATACAGTATTTCTCTTTCCGTATCTGGCTTGTTTTAATTAGCATATTTTTCTCCAGGGCTATACATATTGTCAAATAATGACAGAATTTCCCTCTTTTGTAAAGGTGAATAGGATTATACTGTACATATATATAGCATGTTCTTTTTCCATTCTTGTGTCACTATTCATTTAAGTTTCTATACTGGTCTATTGTGAACAGTCTTTTGGGAAAAATTCATGGGGTATTAGTATGTCTTTGAGACCCTGATTTGATTTTCCATGGATATAAACCCAGTACTGGGATTGATGGATCACGTGGTAGTTCTGTTTTTAATTTTTTGAGAACCCTCCGTTATGTTTTCCATAGTGATCATACCCATTTCCATTCCCACCAACACTGTGACGATGTTCCCTTTTGTTCCACATCCTTGCCAGTTTTCATTGTCATTTGTGTTTTAGTAATAGCCATTTTAACAAGTGTGAAATGGTATGTCATTGTAGTTTTTGATTTGCTTTTCCCTGATGATTAGTGATGTTGCGTAACTTTTCATATACATACGTGTTGACCATTTGTACGTCTTCTTTGAGAAATGTCTGTTTAGGTCTTTTGCTGATTACTTTTTATTGAGGTGTCACCGATACACAATCTTATGTTGGTTTCAAATGTACAGTACAGGGGTGCAACAGTTACCCATATTATTATGATTGTTATCTGCCAATGTAGAAAGATGTTCCAGAAACACTGACTATATTCTCCATACTGTGCTATTGCCCCACGACCGACTTATATTGTGACTGTGAATTACTGTCCTCTGTATCCCTCGCGCCCTTCCCCCCACCATCCCCAATTCCTCCCCCTTGGTAACCACTAGTCACTTCTCAGTATGTTTGAGTCTAATGCTGTTTTGTTCCTTGTTTTGCTTTCTTTTATATTCCATAATTAACTGAAATCATATGGTGTTTGTCTTCCTCCTCCTGGCTTATTTCACTGAGTATAATTCCCTCTAACTCCATCCATGGTGTTTGCAAATGGCAGGAGTTCTTTTCTTTTCATATCTGAGTAATATTCCACTGTGTTTATGTCCCACATTTTCTTTATGCACTCATCTACTGATGGACACTTAGGTTGCTTCCATATCTTGGCTATTGCAAATGGTGCAGCAATAAACATAGGGGTGCATGCATCTTTTTTTAAACTTTATTTTGGTGTCATTAATCTACAATTACATGAAGAACATTATGTTTACTAGGCTCCCCCTTCACCAAGTTCCCCACACAAACCCCATTACAGTCACAGTCTATCAGCATAGTAAGATGCTGCAGAATCACTAATTTGTCTTCTCTGTGTTGCACAGCCCTCCCCATGCCACCCCCCACACACACATTAAACATGCTAATTGTAATGCCCCCTTTCTTTTTCCGCACCCTTATCTTCTCACAGTCTTAAAAAGGTCTACAGAGGAGACCCAAGAAATGGCGGCACGAGAATGTGAGCTGCAAACTTCAGGAGATTCCCTGAGGAGGGAAGTGGCATTGTTGCAAGACGTGGCAGGATAACACGAGCTGCAGACTTCTGTGGATTCCCTGAGGAGGGAGATGGCCTGGATGTGGGAGGAGGCAGCACGAGAGCACCCGCAGCAAGGGGCCATTGGAGATGAGATGGGAGTGCTTCCAGGTGTTGCGAAGGAGGAAGAGGCCATGAAGGAAAAGGACGAACTCCTGAGTGAGGCACAGGCGGAGGCAGCACGAGAACGTCAGCTTCACAGCATTGAGCTGAAGGTAAGAGAGCTTCTGAAGACAGAGGTAGCATTGCTGCGAGGCTCAGTAGAAAAGGTAAAGGTTGTAGCAGAGGAGGCAGTCGGGGGAGGGGAGGGAAAGGTGCCATCAGCCCCCGAAATGGAGGAGCTGGGGAAGGATGAAGGGGTGGTGCCGGAGGCCCTGGCACCTCCTGTATTGAAAGCACGCCCAGTGGTTGTAAAGAAGACAAAGACCCAGCAGCTGAAAGTCCCCCAGGAGAGGAGCAGCCCCCTCCCAGGTTGGGGGGCACTCTGTGGTCTGCCCCTGTGCTCAGGCTGAGCCGGTAGGTTTGGGCTCCCGGTTTAGGCAGAAGCCCTCGGAGTCAATGTCAGCTTGGCTCCTGCGTCTGTGGGACTTGGGAGTGGATGGAATTGTTCTGTCGGCATCAGAGGTGGGAATGCTGTCTTCCCTGACGGTGCAGCCTGCCTTGAGGCAGTGATTACAAAATGCGAGGTGACAGGTACAGTAGCTGAAGCAACAAGAACCCGGAAAGAAATAAGACCTGTTACTCATAGAAGGAATTGGAGGGGCCTCGTGAGGGTTTCAAGGACCCAGATGTGGGTTGATTTGATACAGGCAGGAGTAGATTTAAGGAAATTAGATGGGAAGTCAAATAGGATCTCACTGGAGCTATGGCAACAACTGAAACCAGAGCAGCAGTTTCAGCCATTAAGACCAAAGAGGCAGAGGTCAGAGACAGAGCCACGAGTCCGGCCTGTGTGTCTGCAGGACTTCCTGCTGGAGAGGCTGAAGAACAACGTTCCAGCTTCCTTGCACAGGGACCATTGCAGAGGACTGAGGGCACATAGATCAAGAGGAGAGAATCCTGGAGGGGTGGAGGGTGGATAAAATGAGAGTTCCTATGGCCAGGATTCTCACCTGGGCCTGGTTGACTAGCCCACTGCACACCTGTGGGCAGTTTGACTATAAAAAGAGCTCCTCCCAGTGCTCTGGGCACCACACAGTGGCAGGGCTGCAAGGCTGCAGGAGAGCAGAGCGGAGGCTGGAGTTGTGGCAGCACCAAGGACAGAGGCGCAGAGGACGGCTGTGCAGGATGACTGTGCGAACAGAGGGGCCCAGAAGCAGAGACCAGCTTGCTGCGTGCAGACTCGCTCCTAGTGAATGGGATTCTAGTGACTGACCTTCCACCTGGAAATAAAGCTGGGTATAACCTTTTCACCCCAAGAACGTTTTGCTGTCGATTTCTTTGGTCACACTGAATCCATAGTGAACTTGCCCAGGGCCAAAAACCATTGGCAAGACAGTCTGCTTCTGAGAATCTTCAACTGTAATTCATCTGTGATTTTAATGACATTGTAATCTTTTCATATTGACCATTTCTGAAATACGATTTTTGGAAACCCCGTCATCTATGAGAGATTGATCAATAGGAAGTGTTTCTGTTTTGTCGAAGCAATAGTATTTTCTCAAGGGATGCTGATAAAAATCATGTAAAAGTACAAAAAAAATCCCACAATCTGAAATACTATGGATACAACTCACATAATCAGGTTTAGAACACATTTCTTAACAAAACACAAAAAGCTTTTGAAGCAGATGGTGCCATTTTCCCCTGATACCAGTATATTTTTATAAGGTTCCACTAGATTTTCAAAGTCTGGTTAAATTGGAACTGACATTTATGCTAATTTAGCTAGGATTCTGAACACAAAACAGGTAAAATGGAATTAGAAAGGGCTCCAAATTATGTTTATTTTCAATATGATGGCTCTGAAGAATATTTGGTTCCATTTGTCAGTTATTTCTTATCTGGCTACTTCTATGATTCTTTCCCTGCCTGGTGTGTTAATGTGATCAACTGCAATCTTTTTGTCTGCCTGGAATATGATAGGCTGTTTTCCTGTTGTCCATCTGTCTCCTACAGGAGGTGAAAGTACTTTTCAGAAATGGTTTGGATAGATACTATCAATCTTTATATGCAGAGAAATTCCTTGAATAATTTAGTAGCCAAATGGCATGAGAGAGACTTGGTATGAAAATGAATTTTCCTGTCAACTTTAAAAATAACAGCATTGACTGCTTTTTCATCCATGCAATTCAACTATCAAACATTGGGTGTTTCTTCTTTTTTTTAATGGAGTTTTTTTCTATTTTGCACCACCTAAGGCGCTGAAAGAACATCTAGAAAATTTGTGTTTACTTTTGTTTTAATTTTATTTTATTAAGAAAACCCCACAACAAACTAACCAGCAAAAAAAAAAAAAAAAAAAGAGCCCTTTTTGTTCTCTGAAACAGCAGGTGCTGCCTTTGGCCTTGAGATTTAAGAGCAAATTTATTCTTGTTTACAGTGTCTTGAATTTCTTGGATTTGCTAGTATGAAGGCAGCAGTTGGGAATGAGTGCTTTTGAAAGTACATGCATGATTTAAAAAAAAAATTAGACTGCACAGCTGTTACTAAATAAATTGTTGTTCTCCTCCCTCCTTCCAGTTCATACAGGGTCTTAAAAATTATGATTGTTATTTTGGTTTCTTTTCTACTTTTAATTAGAATTGTCTGCGTCACAGTTGCCACAGCCTCTGGGTGTCTGGTCTTCTGGCTAATACACTGCTTCCTTGTGATGGTGCCTGTGGCAGGAAGAGAACACATTTGACTGGTGGGGTCCCATTGTTTCTCTGTCGGGATAACAAAATACAGCCAGTCCTGTGTTAGGCAATCAAGCAGGAGCAGGATTATTAATACCAAATATTTCTTCATTTCCCTGACACAGTGTCTTGCCAATGGGTTTCAGCCCCAAACAAGTTCACTATGGATTCAATGTGACCAAAGAAATGACAGTAGAACATCCTTGGGGTCAAAGGGTAATACCCAACTTTATTCCCATGGTGGCAGGTCAAGTACAAGAATCCCATCCACCTTAGAGCAAGTCTGCATGCAGCCAGCTGATCTCTCCTCTGGGCCTCTCTGCGCCCTCAGCCATCTCAGGCTCTGTCCTTGGAGTGCCACCACTCCATTCTCTGCTGTCCTGGGGCCATGCAGCCCTGCAGCCTTGTGCATGTCACCCAGGGCACTGGGTGGAGCTCCATATAGAGTCAGTAGCAACATATTGCCCACACGTGTGGAGTGAGCCAGCCAACCAGGGCCAGGTGAGAATCCTGGCCACAGGAACCTTCACTTTATCCACAGAGTTAACTTAAAATTTCTTAACTGGAGAGTTTATAAAAGAAGGCTTAAGCCCAGTGTGTTTTGGAAGTTGATTTTTTTCAATTAAAAAAATTTTTTTTGGTCTTCGGGCAAAAGGATAAAATCCTTTTTCTCTATGGGGAGCTGAAGTTTAAAAATAATTTGTTTTTGAAGATTTATTCTTTGCTGTGTTTCTTTGAGTAAGAACATGGACAGGGGTTTTAGAAGAAGAGGTCTGAGCAGATTTACAATAGTTCCTAATGAGAGCTAGGTGATACATAAAATAGGAACTGGCCTTTTAAAAATTTTCTTTAAAAAATTTTTATGTCCACCTAAGCTTACCCCTTTTAAATAGAAATTTAGGATCATTAGGACCTGAATCTACCTGTATTTCAGAAAACGATTACTGATGCCCACCATTTGGAATGGATGTGCATCCGCATGAGTGTAAATGATGTCACTGTGTTTTGACTAGGCATCAAATAATTGAAACACACTAAATAATTATGTACATTGTGTGTCTCACAAGGCTGGGGCACAGTCTGTCCCTAAAGACACTGTAACCCTCCCGCAAGGCCCGGTGCAGCCAAGCCGTGTCATCAGATCTGTTTTTACAGTCTGGTATATAGAAAAAGCAGAGGTTTTAGGTGGAGAGAGACCTAGCTCCAACCTAAACCTCTTTTTAATTAGCTATTTAACTTCATGAAAGTTACTTTAGCTTCCTGAGACTCAAGAATTGTGTATTTCCTAATGTCAAGCAATCTACTAGGAATAAGTAAATATTATTCCTTTTCTTAGGGAGGTCACTGTTCAGTGGGAGAGGTAGTAGAATCATAGGCAGAATTTTCACTTATATTTATCTATGTATCTGCTATGTACTTATTTGCCTAAGGAATTTAGCACTATACTTAAGTGATTACATTTTTAAATATATATATGTTAAGTATATAAATAAATATATGTTATATGCATGGTTATGCTCAAGGTCAGAGAACTATGCTCCAGTGCAGCAGGGTAGGGGCTGTCCTGTCTGGCACTCCGTGCTTTTTAGCACACATTTTTTGGACATCTATGTGCTTGGCATAGTGATAGGAATTGGCAACTAGTATGAAACAAGATAAGCACAGTCCTGAACCTTCTGGTGTCTTCCAGCCTAAATAACAAAGAGATGACTATAAACTAGAAATTCTGGGGCCCACATCCTGGGGCCTGTGAAGATGAGATGAGGTTTCTTTGTCCTTCATGCCGTCTCCATTCTGCTCTCTCAGGCCCTTTCCATGTGCACAGCCTGCCGTTTGCCTGAGCAGAACCTGTTGGCTGGGCAACTTGTCTTTAGGTTAACTGTTCCGTACAGTGAGCCACTTTTTAGGGGAGTGGCAGAAAACTTCTTCCTGAGTGTTCGCATTGTTACCAAAAACATTTGGAGGCATCGAGACCATACTAAGGAGCTCTCCGTTTGCAGGGTCCCAGCTTCTGAACACACTTCCATGGGTGAGAGGGCCGCCTTCTCAGCCCCACTGTGACGGTGCTCGCCTGCTCTGCAGACGTCAGTGGGGAGTGATGGGGTCTGGCGCTTCATGGAGGGAACAGCAGATGGGAGTCCCCACCGCCTCCTTGTGCGTGTTATTGGTTGGTGTGCTTCCCAGACTCAAGTTGAAACCAACGCATCAGGCTTAACCATTGGAATGGATGTGCATCCGCATCATCCTGGAAGGTTTCGCTGCAGGAGGAAGTCCTTCCTGCTGCTGTGGTAGAAAATGCAGCTTCCCCTGGGCGTTACTATTCTGAGAAGAGGTTTAGGACCTGGGACATCTTCCTGTTTACGTACTCCTCAGGTACGATCATTTAATTGTAAAAGCATGTAATTATATAATCTGTACAATAATTAATACATACATATCAAATTAATAATATGAAAATATTATCATTTAAGTACAGTTCTTAGTTCCTTAGGCAAGCAAGTACATCGCAGATGCACAGGTGAATTTAAAGTACCCCTTGTAGTAATACAAGAGCTACACTCAGGCAGGAGGTGATGCAGGGACACTGGCACGAGTCATGTCTATGTATGTGTTTCCTCTGAAGCGCAGGCAGGACGCTGTCATCTCCCTTCTCGGCAGAGCTCAGTGGCGTCCGACTGCACCAGGGCACCTGTGCCCGGAGCCCTGCCAGCTGCCTTTCCTCCTCCTGCATTCCAAGGTGTTCCTCGTCCTTCACATACCCTTGGCTGCAGCTCGTCTGGCCTGTTTGCTGTTCCCCCGGAGGTCATGCTTTGTGTCTCTAGCCTTTGGTCGGTGAGGGATACCTTTTAACTCCTTATTTGCTTATAAGAGCCTATTAACCCCACAAGCCTGAGTTCAAATGCCTTCTCTTTCATGAAACCTTTCTCAGTCCTACTAAGAATCAATCATTTTTTCCTCTCTCTTCCTCATTGCTGGCCTACTGTGTGTACCGCTTTACCCATGTGGGCCTCTCTTATTTATATCTGGCTGGTTTGTTCATCTCTCCATACCGTCACTCAACAATACTTTTCTGAAAGCCTGTCTGTCACTGGCACTATGCAAGGATATGGGGATGTAATGGGAAGCAGAAAGCAGACATGGTGCCTGTGGTCTGGGAGCTCACGGTCTTCGGGTGGAGGGGGGCAGAAAGAGCACAATGAAACCCCAAAGCTAAACCCGCAGCTGTGACCAGAGTGAGGGAGATGGGCAGATCGGTGTGCGTGTGTGTGACTGCAGTCTCCTTAGTGTCAGGGACAGCCTCTGGCTTGGTGGAGCCGGCAGTCAGATAAGTCAGCTATGGCATGTAATGAGGTACATGCTCTCTGTCACGGGTTGATCTGTGTACCCCCAAAAGATACGTGGAAGTCTTAGGTTCAGTACCTGTGAACATGACTGGAGTAGGGTTTTTGCAAGTGCAACCAAGTGAAGATGAGGTCACCCTCGATTCGAGTGGGCCCTTATCCAGGATGACTTCTGTCCAGTAAGGGGAGGAGACAAGACACAGACAGACATGGGGGAGATGGCTGTGGGAAGACAGAGGCCAAGACTGGAGTGGTGAGTTCACGAGCCGAGGAGTGCCAGGGGGAGGCGGCACCACCTCAAGCTAGAGGAGACAGACTGGAACGGATTCTCCTTCCAGCCTCCGGAAGAAACCCTCTCTGACTACACCTGGACTTCAGACTTCCAGCCTCCAGAACAGTGCAGGAATAGGTGTGTATTGTTTCAGGCCATCCGGTTTCTGGTAATTTGCTGCGGCAACCCTAGGAAACTAACGCTCCCTCTGGAGGGCAGCGCATGCCAACTAGGGCACAACACAGCAGAGCACCGAGGTTTGGGTAAATGAGTGAATTGCAGGAATGATTGAATAAATGAACAGAGTACCGTTCGCTTTCTTCAATGTTAAGAGGCCAGAGTGAGTTCAGGATATTTTTTTTCAGTTCCAGCTTTTAAGAGGAAAAGAAAATGTGTATTCACAGTTAACAACACTATCATCAGTTGAGCAGATGGAACTGAATTACTTAATTGCCCCTGGGCTCTGTCTTTAGAAATGAAGCTGTGTTTTTGTCAGTTTGGCTAGTGAGGAGTATAAAAATGCCAGAATTACAAAATATCAAAACAGCAGCAGCTCTTTCCTCTCCTCCCTCCGAAGTAGCATCCTGGCCCTTCGTTCTCCAGCCCCTGCGTCCTCGGGCATTTTTTGCTTGTCTCTCTGGTTGAAATGGTTCACTTCAAGATGGAGCGGCAATGACACCTTTTCCCCTTTGCTTGTTGTTAGCAATGGTTAGTATTTGTGTTCCATTTTATATTTTCAGAGCATTTATGGTTTTTGGGTTCCATAGCATGCAGGAATTTGTAACATTTCCATGTTTTTTTGTTTGTCAAGGGTAGAGAAGGAGAGGACCAAGATGTGCAGGGACACCTGTAAGTGACACGAGTCAGTTACTTACTCATCCGGGGTGCTGCCCCCCTTCTTCTTGGAGTCCCTTCCCCTCCTGTTGCTTCCCAAATCCTTGCGCTTGGCCATCACAATGCCACTTCTGTGGCACCTCCTCAAATCTCCCAAATCTCCATTGCATCATTTTCCTATATGACGTTTTATTTCGGTGGGTTTTCCCAAGCAGGTTGTGAGTCCATGGGGGACAGGGAACTACATTACCCCAGTGAGTACCAAGGAACTACCTCTTGAATAAGTGTTGCAATAAATGAGTGAATGAGCAAATGAAATTCCCGGAGCTGAGTTAGGCCAGGAACACCCCGTCTTTTTGTAGGCACTTCCAGTCTTACACACCTAAGACCATATCCATGAAACTCTGTGGTGGGTCCCTAAGCGAATCGCAGGAGGCAGGCACAGGACGGCAGCGGCAGCTTGGAGAAGGTCAGCTCTGCGTGGGTCTCCTAGTCTTGTTGTGAGTGGAGAATTGAGTCAGTGTTTTCACACGCTCAGCTCTTGAGACCGTTGATCCGAGGTGCCAAGCAGAGGTGGCAGGGTCATAGCCGAACGGGTTGGGCCAGGCTGACAGCCTTGGCTCTTGGTACAGAGGGATAAGGCTGAAGGGGAGGTTCTACTCAGAAATCTTTGATGCCCAAAGTCCACAGGTTGCATTAAGGGATGTGGTTGTCAGGCAACCCCAGCAACCAAGAGCATGGTGGTCCTCATGTCTGGACAGTGGGGTTCATTTATTTCTCACCCATGTGTCTAGTGTTTATGAATGGCCTGTGACATGGCACCAAGCATTCTGCATTTACTGAGCACCTAAAACTGTTGGGATAGTATATGTCAGTTGGCCTCGGTACCTCTGTGTATTCCATCCCGACCCCAGCACCTCCTGTGCTGCCTCCCCGGGTCAGTGAGAAGCACGCATACCATGGCGAGTGAAGCCTGTTCTCAGGGCACTCGGGTCATGGAGCAGAACCAAGACAAAAGATAGCATGGAGCAGTTAATTTAGTGCAATAAACAATTTATTGGAGGGAATGGATTCTCAGATAGAACTGTTGGTGTTTGTTCTCCAGATGAGGGCGGTGGATTTGCTGCCCTCGGGGCAATAGAGCCGCTCTCTGCGCAGGTGTGGTTTTCCTCATGGTTGAGGTGTTGGTACCCTTTTTCTCCCACCTCTTCCCAAAGCCAGAACCCTGCTTTGTGGAAACATGGCTGTTGTTTCACAATATTACTATTATTAAAGTAATCTTTACACTATTAGAATTATTTTTATTAGCAAGAAGACTGTCTTCTGGAATATCCATCCAATGAAAAAATGCACAATTACAGACTTTTCTTTCCGGGACTGATAGGTGAGGAAAACAGATGTGGGCTGTTTCTGGAAGCCTCTCTGCCACTAATTCTGTGTGTCACATGTCAGGTCACCTAATCTCTCACATCCACACTTTTCCTAATCTTTGAGCAGGTTGAAGTTGAGCATCTATAAATTGTGTGATTTTGGCTATGTGTAGTTCTGGCTTTTTTTTTTTTGGTAAGCTAAATATTTGTAAACAGTACCGCAAATAATACTAAAGTGAATTTTTCAAAATTGGACAAGCTGGAATCCTTAGAGGTAATGTCCCTGGTTTTGAATTTATAAACTACCTGCTGGTAAGACTCTCTTAAGTGGTTTCTAAACATTTGTGTTCTTACTTCCTTCATTTTCAAAACACTGTCTCTGTGGTTGCAAAGCGATTTCCCTGAAATGTAATCTCCTGTTCTGTGTAGCCTGCTGGGAGTATGCAAGACCCACGGGAAGTTAAGCATGCACACATCTTGAAGGTGAGGAGTACAGTGAATGGCACTCTGTGGCCCCACACCCTCGTCTTGAGGCCTCAGTGATGCCGTGAGTATCCAGGGAAGTGCCCCGTGCGGGGGCTGCTGGATTCCAGCCAGAAACCGGAGCTCGGGTACATGTCTCCTGGGAGAGCCAAGGTAGTCACGGTTGTCAGAGGCGCACAGGTGATGCCACTGCAGCAATGAACTGGGCCTTGTGCCTTTCCTGCTGAAAAAGGGGGGCGATTTGTTACGTTTCAACACAGTAGACAAAGGAAACTGGTGAATTTACTGGATGTATTTTAGAAATTTGAAAATTGATGATGAAACGAGAAAGAGACCCCAGTTACAGGAAGAGTCCTGGCACAAAAGGTTGAAAGCTTGTAGTGACATAGATCTTCTGGCCTGCTGGCCGCCCACCAGGAACAGGGCCATCCGGGCATACACATCCCGGGTGGTTTGCGTCTGTAGTAGCTGAATCTCCTCCGTGACTTCAGTTTTCTGGGGCTCATCAGAAAGCAGCTGTTCTGGGTAGTTCCCTCTAGTTCCAACTTCTTTAATACTTGAAAATGGAAATATTTAAACTGATATACTTCAGGCAGTTACATAGACATTTCTTATAAAAATAACATCTGATAATTTTGGAAGGAGTAGAAAAACGCAGAAGGAACTCACAATTGGTAATCCCACTACCCAGGTGTAATTTTTACTAACCTTTGGCTGTTTTTCCCTCTAGTCTTTTTTTAAAAATCTATTTTAAACACAGCACACACAGTTATGCGCCCATTTTGAAAATCAGATGTGCCGAGCATTATCTGACCTTTTTTGATCTAGAGCAGCCGTCGGGACAGCTGAGGGCGTGCAGATCAGTGTCACGAAGCGTCTTGCCTCTGCCTTCCTTCCCCTCAGCGCAGTGGCTGGTGGGTGCGCAGGCAGCGGGGGGGCTCCTGGACACCTTCCCTCACCACCCCCTGGGGAAGTCTCGCATATTCTGGGGGCTTTGGCATGTTCTGCCCTTGCGTATGTGTAATTGCTGAAATCCTTCCTCCCTGTACCATCCCAGCTATAAAAACCTAGGCGGCTAAGCTTTTCCTTTTCTAAATTACAGCAAAGTTAGTGATGAAAAAGCAAAATATAAATGAAGGGTTTTGTTGTCTAAATTCCTTTTAAAAGAAAAGGTACTTGCTGTTAGGTCATTTTACTTGACAGATTCTTGGGAAAAGTAGGGGAGAAATGCTTGGAGAATCCTTGCAGTTAATATTTCTGGGTCAGCTGGGGTCAGTGACGCAGGTGTGGTTTTGGAAGGTTTTTGATATTAGGGGATGGCTTCCAGGAGGCAGCCTAGTATAGAGGGACCAGCGGGAGTCTTGGGGTCAGACAGACCTGGAAGTGAACACTTGCTTCCCGTGGCCCCTGCGGGATTCTGGCCACACTGTCCAACGATCAGGAGTATCAGTCTCCTCAGCTCTGGAACCGCTGATGATGGTGCCTGCTCCCCAGATGTTTAGGGAGCTTAAATGAAAATATACGTGAAGTTCCCAGCACACAGTAGGTGCTGACTGTGAGCTTGTTCCTTCGGTTTACCTCAGAGGTTTCTGGGATGTGTGCAGACAGAACACAGTTCATCTGTGAGGCAGTGACTGACGGTAATGGTATGCTAATATTTACCCAAGTAAACATCTTGCACGAAACTATTTGTATAATGTTTATCAGTGAAAAAAGTTTTCATCATATATTATGATTTGAGTTTTCCTTCTCCAATATTAAAAAGATTTGAGTGAGGGTGAAGGTCCCAGAATTTTAAAAAATTTGTTCTTTGTTTTGTTGTCATAACCTGCCTTTACATTTTTGTTTTAATTAATTAATTAATTTTCATTAAGGTATCATTGATGTACATTCTTTTGAAGGTTTCACAAGGAAAACAATGTGGTTATTACATTCACCCTTATTATCGAGTCCCCCCCATGCCCCACTGCAGTCACTGTCCATCAGTGTAGTAAGATGCCACAGAGTCCCTATTCGTCTTCTCTGAGCTACACTGTCTTACCTGTGACCCCAGACACACCATGTGCACCAATCATGATACCCCTCAATCCCCTTCTCCCTCCCTCCCCACCTGCCCTCCCACACCCCTTCCCTTTGGTAACCTCTAGTCCCTTCTTATAGTCTGTGAGTCTGCTGCTATTTTTGTTCCTTCAGTTTTGCTTTGTTCTTATACTCCACAAATGCGGGAAATCATTTGGCACTTGTCTTTCTCTGCCTGACTTATTTCACTAAGCATAATACCCTGCAGCTCCATCCACATTGTTGCAAATAGGATTTGTTTATTTCTTATGGCTGAATAGTATTCCATTGTGTATATGTACCACATCTTCTTTATCCATTCATCTACTGATGGACACTTAGGTTGCTTCCATATCTTGGCCATTGTAAATAGTGCTGCGATAAACATAGGGGTGCATATGTCTTCTTGAATCTGAGAAGTTGTTTTCTTTGGGTAAATTCCTAGGAGTGGAATTCCCAGGTTGAATGGTGTTTCTATTTTTCATTTTTTGAGGAACCTCCATACTGCTTTCCAAAATGGTTGAACTAGCTTACACTCCCACCAGCAGTGTAGGAGGGTCCCCCTTTCTCCACATGCTCTCCAGCATTTGTAGTTCCTAGTCTTTTCTATGTTGGCCATCCTGACTGGTGTGAGATGATATCTCATTGTGGTTTTAATTTGCATTTCCCTGATCATTAGCGATGTGGAGCATCTTTTCATGTGCCTGTTGGCCACCTGAATTTCTTCTTTGGAGAACTCTCTGTTCGTATCCTCCACCCATTCTTTAACAGGGTTATTTGCTTTTTGGGTGTTGAGGTATTTGAGTTTTTTATATATTCTGGATGTTAACCACTTGGTGGATACTTCATTTACAAATATATTCTCTCATACTGTAGGATGCCTTTTTGTTCTGCTGATGGTGTCCTTTGTTGTACAGAAGCTTTTGAGCTTGATGTAGTCCCATTTGTTCATTTTTTGTTTTGTTTCCCTTGCCCGAGGATATGTGTTCAGGAAAAACTTGCTCATGTTTATATTCAAGAGATTTTTGCCTATGTTTTATTCTAAGAGTTTTATGGTTTCATGACTTACATTCAGGTGTTTAATCCATTTTGAGTTTACTTTTGTGTATGGGGTTAGACAATAATCCAGCTTCATTCTCTTGCATGTAGCTGTCCACCTGCCTTTACATTTTTGAAAAGAAACTTGAAATGTGTGGTTTTCTCTTATTACATTCTCATTGACCCCTCCCCACACCCCAAGATTTTTAATGAATGGGAGCAGTGAATGGAAATTGAGATTTGTGGGTCATTGGTGTTTGAGTGAAAGATACACGTATTTGGGGAAACAGATCCTAATCTGAAATAACAAGGTAGCACATGTTTCATAAGTAATTGGTATAATTCTAGAATTAAATTTTACAAGTAAATATTTTTATTTCTTTTTTGTGGTAGCCAGTGTGAAGAATGTGGTATCAGCTTTGCACTCTGCTTATTGACGTGTAAGGAGTAGACTAGTAGGCTTTGTATTGTAATGCCTGAAAAACACAAGATTTATTTAAATGTTATTAGTATATAGTGAGAGATTGCCTAATAACTGTATAGTAAAGGAAAAGGAATTGAGAAAAAATTTCATCCAAAAAGGTCAAAGAAGTCAAATGAAATCCTTTATTTTTCAACTTCAGTTTTTAATCCCCCTCACTATTTACTCCACTTTCTAAACTTGATGTATTTCCTTCTCAATAAACTGAGTTCTCTTAAGTTTCTCTCATTTCCTTTGGTGAAGTAACTTTGTTTTTGTCATTAAACTCTAATGAAGGGAATGACGGGGATATGGGAAATTCCATTCTGTGTATAGGAATGGGTGTTGGGGGCTTCTTCAGACCACCGGCATGTCTTGAGGTGCGTCTTCAGTGATGTCCAGTATATCACTGAACAGAAAGTCAACCTCTGTCCTCTGAGAAGAGGCATTAGTTTACAAGGAGTATTGATTAAGCACCTATTCTAGTAGGTGGGGGCCTGGAACCAATGAATTCAAACTCTGTTTTCTACCTTAGCCTTCAGGAAGTTCAGAATCAGATTTAATGTATTATACATAGTAATTGTAGCTTCGTGATTTTGTTCATTTGCTTCCCTTTATCTCTCAAATTTTTAATTTCTAAATTAACAGCCCCATATTCAGTTCAATCATCAAACATATTTTCTGCTAGACTTAAAGGAAAGGGGGGGGGGAAACCCTATAAATCTCACAGTCTTGGTGGGTTGAAACCCTGTAAACAAACCCTGTAGTTGAACAGAAGCTGTTCTCCACCAAGTCCACACCCACCTCTGTGGAGGGAGAAGACGCAGACCAGACCCAGCATGTGGGAGTCCTTCCTCTGGCCAGGCGGAGAGCTGGGGGAAGGACGTCATAGGAGAGGCAGTAACACGCATCTTTTGAAATAGATAACTTCAAATTTGTAAAAGAGTACATAGGTTGTAAATAATCAGAAATGAGTAAAAGAAGTGGAAGTGATCACCACACTGGGGAGAAGTGAATAGGCCAAGAGGTACGTGATTAAGAGGCTCAGTGAGTGACAGTCATGGTGGGGTTTCAGAAAAAGGGTTTCCTTGCAAATGCAGAATGGAGGAATAGTGGATGTTGAATGAGATGAATTCCTTCTCAAATCTAATTCCAGGGAAGGAAAAGGCCAGGCTACTGGTGAGAGCTAGAGATCACTAGAATTCTACCACTCAAGTAAAAAAAAAGGTTAAGGATATTTACATTTTTAATTTTTTAAACACCCAGCTGCTTGCATGATTCCACATTACTAAGTTACTAGTTAGTAAGATTTTGAATGAAAGGGCTCTCTGAAGAAGACTCCTGTGTCTAATACAAGTTTGGTCTCAGAACCCCTTTACATTTAAAGTTTTCGAAGACTCCAAAAAGCTCTTGTTCAGGTACAGTATATCTATCAATGTTTATTGTGTGATTAATAAGTGAGAATTTATAAAATACGATTGGGAATTTTTAAAGTACGTGAATATACAAACACACATTCCATTAGCTGCAGAGCGCTGACTTCATCCGGAGGCACGTAGCCTCTGGAAAACTCTACAGTTGTGAAGCGTGAGAGCGAAAAAGGCAGATAACATCCTAGTATGATCAGAAGATAGACTGACTTCATGGGCCTCCCGAATGGGTCTCAGAGACCACCTGAGGCCCCTGAACCACTTTGAGAACCACTTGACACCATCCATGCAATAGCTGTTCATACTCACATCTGGGGTGATTGCGCCGATTATTGCAGTCAACCATCACCCACTTCTTTTTCCTGGATGAATAACTTTGTATGAAGGGTTAGAAATAAAGAAGGTTGACTTTTACAGATTGCTTTGTAGTCCAGAATTGGAACTGTTGGTGATCAGAAAAGAAAGAAAACTCAATAATAACACCAAACAAAAGAAAAAAATTCAATGATTTCTAACTTTACATTGTTTTTAAACATACTACATTAGATTTATGAGTCAACTGAGTGAAGAGAATGTATTTTAATCATAAGGAACATCCCGGCCCTTGGTGTAAGTGAATGAACATGGGGTGTGTGTGTGGACTCCAAACTTGGAAGTATTTAAGAAGAGTCCCTCCCTTGCAGTCCCGGTTTACACAGATCAGCCTGGAGATAGGGTTTCAATTTCATCACCACTGGCCTGTCACCACCTTTAGCTTCCAAGTGTCCTCCCAGACCAATAGCAAAGAATAGCCATGCTGCCATATTTCAGCCTTGCCTCGCCACCCCCGTTCCCCATCACCATTCATAAAATTCTATGTCTGAATGGTTCAGAGGCCAACAGCATTAAATGAAAACAGGGGTTTTGGAAGCTTCAAGGAAGGTTCGGAACTAGAGCAGATGTTTTTGACACTAGCTGCCCTTTTTCTAGTTGCCGTCTGACTGTGGTCTTGAGTCTCATGGTCGGTCTGTCTTCTGAAGATGCACAGGTGAGCCTCCCTCAAGCTTGGAGTTTGCTGTTGGCTTGGGTCCCAGGGCTGCCATCCGCCAATCTGCCCAGTCAGTTCCTGTTGCTGCTGGCTGAGATTTTTCCCATTGCCACAACAGCAGAGCACCACATGCCTTCTCTCTTTCCAGAGTTTGTTATTCCAAGAAAAGCTGACAATGGAATTGCTGGGAATCACTGCTGCTGCATCTGACCACTGAGAGCCAATTTTCCTGACTGGTTGTTTTTCTCTCAGATTCCTGGGGCTTTGGTGGCATTTACATGGAGGCCCTGTCATTTCATTGTCTCATGAAAATCCATTTGAATGAGATGCTTGTCATCCAGAGACCTTTTATTTTTGTTGTTCAAATTGAGTCCAAATGCTTCATCATTGATCACTGAAATGGGAAGATCAGAAATTTTCATTTGCTTATTTTTTCTGCTTTAAATCTAATAATATGTCATTTTGCAAGCCCCGAGGAGCATAGCTGGCATCTGTAACCTGTGTTCTTATTTTAAATCATATTGCTTTCTGCTCCACACTACCAGATCTGTGATGCAAGGCTATGAATCAAGTTCCAAATGAACATCCAAATGAAAGATTTTCTTTGATGGGTAAGGAATGCTTTGGATCTTTGACTATTGTTGCACGCAGTGTGGTCTTCCCCTTTTTCCTTCTTTTTCTTCCACAAAATCTCTCTGGTTGAAGAGAAAGAAGGGAAACAAAATATCATGTGCTGTGTAATGGCCACATTAAGGCAGGGTCATGTTTAGCTCTCCAGGTCAGCATCGCTGATGATCTAGTGTTTGGTAATGTTGTTCCCAAGCCCCTTTCTTATATAAATCTTGCCCGTGGCCCATCTTTCTTACCCCAGGACATGGCTCCTGCCCTGCTTTCCCTGTAGGGCTTTCATGTTATTGGCACCTACTGCCCTGGCAGCAGGTACTTTTCTACCACGCCTTAACCCTCCTCATCCTGGGGTGCCTCCCTTCCCTGCAGGCACCCTGTGCTGCATTCCTTCTGTCCTTCCTTTCACAGACTTCCTCTCACTGGATCCTCCTCCATCCATGTGCATCTCAGTCGTGCTTCCTCCACGAAGGCGTGAGTCCACACGGACTGACCCCTTAGCTCCTGTGCACACATCCAGTGTACACTCTTGAGACCCTGTGTTTCCTTCCAGCTGGAGACAGGCCCACAGGCTCCACCACCAGAGGACCCGGGTAGAGTGAGGGGAGCATGGATAGAGCGTTGATTCATGCATGCTAGCTTTTGAAGAGTTGGTCTTAGAGGAACAATTATATACATATGTTTGACAGACTGGAGACAGCACAGGAGAAATGTGTGAGCTGAGCTTTGGAGTGCGGACTTCTAAGCTTTTTGTGTGGAGGCTATGCCGTAAATTTTTGATGGAGAGGCAAACATTTAGCCACATAATTTGAATGTTTTGAAATGTTGTGTATTCTGTTTTTATGTATTTGGGAAAATATGGGTTTGTGGTGAGCTGTCAAAAATATTTTTACATATGTTGATTAAAAGGATATTTTCCGGTTCTATCTACACTGACATCAGATACATTGATACTTGAAATATGTGTTTCACAGTGTTCAATAAAACTTACAGTATGAAAATGCGACAGATTATTAATTTACATAATGCCAAACCCATGCGTTAGGCCTTCTAGAGCCTGGGGCTGGGGCGTGTGGGAAGGGAAATGGATGTACTGATTCTTTGGAGTTCGGAGGAAGGAGAGGCAACTGTCTTCAACATCAACGTTTTTCCCAGGAGTAACTGCTTGTTTGTACTTGTATTGAACAGTGAAAGATGAGGGAAGAGTTATTTTAATCTTGTACAAATTTAGTAGGAATATTATTTTTAGCTGTCTAATAAAGAAATTTGATTTTGTTTAACTTTACAGATTTTGTGTTGGTATTGGCCCTTTGTTGTAAAGGCCTTTTATTATAATGCTAGTACTAGACAATCTGTAAAGAAAAGTAATCACTTTGCTATATGGATCTGATCCGGTGCCATGTAGACACAGCTGGAAAGGCTGGTTGATAATAATAAGGAAAAGAGACCCCCTGAGCACGAGAGCCTTGGCTGGACATGGAGCTCTGGGGGGAGACGGGGCTCTAGGGCAGATGCAGGTGGGCGTCCCCGCCGGGTGCCAAGGGCTTTGCCAAAGGGCAGTGAGAGACAGCGGAGGGATGGACCTTGAGTCATTTCTTTGTGTACGAGTAACATCTCCTGGTTTTTCTCATTAGATACCAAAATATTACTTACAAGGAATTCATGACTTTGAAAAAGCACAGATTTCTACTCACCAGTCTTTGCTCAAAATCATCTTTAGGCCAACATATTTCCATAGGCGGACTTCTGCCAGAATTTTAAGGTGTATGGTATTGACTATTCAGCAGAGAACTCATAATTCAAAAGAAAATCTTAAACTCTCATGTTTAAGTTCCCACTGCAGCCAGAGCTTGACTGAGACTATGTTCAAGGATGTAGGCACGCTCACCCCCACTGCTCCTCAAGTCACTGAGCAGTTCGTGCCATGTCAGCTGTAGAAATCTGTGCTGGTTTTCATTGGCCTAAATAACAAATGAGAAGTCGTCCACTTGCTGACGCCTGGTGGTTTTAAGTCTGCAGTACAGTGACACAGGGCTCTCTTCGGGTGTGGTAGCTGAAGCGTCTCGAACCACTTCAAACTAGGAATGCACGTCCTGGACGGTCGCATCCTTCAGATGAGGCCCCCCCGTCAGAGAGGGGCTCGCGGACCCTGGAGCACGGTCTTCGGCCAAGTGACTCCTGAGTATTTCTGTTTTCCATGACGCACAACTTAACACAAGCTCAGCTGGTTGCTGTTTTTTTCTTTTCTTTTCTCCGCACTTTTTTAAATGAAAAGTTTCAAATTAAGATGAAGACTTGTGAGAATAGAAAGATGCACACCCATATACACTTTACTGAATTTAGCAATTGTGAACACTTTACCATTTTTACTTTGTGTCTCCTCCCATATGTATGTATGTACATCTGTTCACGTGCATTTCTTTTCTCTGAACTATTTGAAAGTAAGTTGCGAATATCACGCACTTCCACCCCTCAGTTCTTGAGCGTTGTCATCTTTGAACAAGGACTTGTCCCTCTATAATCACAAAACTGTCAAGTCCTCGGGAGTTTGGTGCCTATACAATAATGCCACTGAATACCCAGTCCTTATTTAATTTCCCCAGCAGTTCACTTACTTATCGGTACAGTTGTTTGGTTTGCTGAACACTTACGCATTGCCTTTAGTTCTTTTACTATAGAATAGTCTAAACACTTCAGTGCAGTATTAAAAAAGTCCTGCCCAGTGTCACAATTTGGATTTGTCAGCTTGCTTCCTTATCATTATATTCAAGTTAGTTAATTTTGCAGACATACCACATGGGCAATATTTTGTCTTTCACATTGTACCACATCAGGAGCCAGAATAATGCTTGTCCCATCACTGCTGATGCTGAGTTTAATCCCTTGGGGAAAATGGTACCCACCCAATTTCTCCATTGCAAAATTTAGTCCTTTCCCTTTTTGTATTTAATAAGCACCCCAAGGAGTAATTCTTTGAGAACTATGTGACTCCCTTGTTGTCTTCCAAACTCTGACCCAATAATTTGACATCCATGGAGAATCCTTGCCTGAATCAATTATTATTTTGATGATTGTCAAAGCCCAGAAACTTTTAATTGAGCCCTACTGGTTACTGTAGAAACCAAGAAAGTTGTAAGGAAATGGACCTTCAAGGCAGTAACACTGCCAAGGCACTGATTGATTAGACGTGTATCCTCTCCTTCTTTGTGCTCTTTCTGCCTGGCATCATGTCTGGCATGGAGAGAGGCCCGGATCAACATATATGGTGGAGACAATGATAAGAAAGATGGCACTTTACTGTTTCTTTTTAATTAGTTCTAGCAGTTTCTGCTTAGGACACCCTGAGGAAAGCATGAGGATTGGAAGCCATGGGCGCTGTGGTTTCACCAGCCTGCAGCATTTGTTCTATCGCCATCATTTTCATTAAAAGCACAGATTTCTACTCATCAGTCTTTGCTCAAAATCATCTTAAGAGCAACATATTTCCAAGTCCTATAAAGAAATGATGTCTTCCTTCTAGAAATAATATGAGGCATTTTTTTCCCCTTTCTCTTTCTGAGAAAATCTCTCCCTGGCAACCATCAAAATTTGTCCTGTTGATTTTGACTCTCACTAGGATATTTGTAAACTTGAGAGAAGCAAAACTCTGCCGCCGTTCTTGGGGGTCCTTAGGGCATGGCCTTGCTCTGTGATTGCGATGGAGATGGCTCTGTAGGGCTGCTCCTTTGTAACAAGCACAGACGGTTCACCTGTCACAAAGTTACCTGTAAATCATCTCACATCCACAGACCTGTAAACCAGAGTTTATTTCTGGATCTCGCCACCAAGTAGGAAACGTTGCCCATCTTGGAGAACTCTTGGTTTACATCCAAAGATGCAATGCTGTTTATCTTTGTAAACCCTTTTTCACACAGTTCCTGATGGCTACCAGTTAGTGAATGAATTTGTGTACTGTTCATGTTTATTAATGTTCAGGAAAGTTAGTGTTAGCATCATCATTGATTGATTTGGAAGGAACGATTCTTCTTTGTGGTTCATTGGAACGGCAAAAGTAGGAAATGCCACACACCATCCCACTGCATGTTAGGCAGGGCACTGGCATTCTCTTACTGTTGCACCAGTCAGCACATGTCAGACACATAATGTCACCCCATGTGGCCAAACTGGGTTCCTTGCTGGAGCCTTCTAAGTTTGCTAACTTTAGTAAAATGTCGAAGACATTAAAAGGAAAGGAAATCAGCCTGGTTCATTTGCTCTTCAATGTCCCTTCAGAAGGCTGGCCTGTTTGGAGCCCCACTTCATTCTCCAAGCGGGAGAGAGGTGTCCCAGCACAAGACTGTCCGAGGCTGAACCTCAGGTGGTTATCGTGAAGGTACCTACACGGTGTTCAGTTGTCAAGCATCCACCGCAGCAGGTTGGTGGCCGTGACTAGGAGCGCAGCTGCCCTCCTGGGTCCCCACGCTCCAGGGACTTGGCTGCTAAGGAGACAGGAGACCAGGTGGATTCACACGTTTATCACTTAGACAGCAGAAGTCAGACCAGCAGGGCAGCAATTCCCCACCTCCTTAGCCCCCCACACAGGGTGATTCTGAAGCAGAGGGAGCAGCCGGCAGATGGTCTGGGTGGTGGGTCACTGCGCTGGGGGAGCCCTCCCCCAGTTACAGCCAAGTAGTCTGACAGACACAGAAGCCTGCAGCTGTGCCCTGAGGGGGAGGAAGGGAGGTGGAAATCCTGTGCTCTCCCAAAATGCGGGTGGCGCGTGGGAAACGGTCTTGTGGCAGCCCCCCGCCCCACCCCCACATGAGGGAACATAGGTGAGAAACGGCTGCTTGGCAGCTGCCCACAAGACCGCTTGTCTCCCTTCATTTTGGGAGGAATTACAGGGCATCCCGCCAAGACCCGGGTCAGACTGCGGTTCCGCTTTGCCTTCCGTGCCCTGTGTGGGGCCATGCCAGGTTGCCAGCATGCCGTGGTGGAGCCGTTCCCTGCAGAGCACCCTGCCCGGCCCTCAGCGTGGGAGGAAGCTTCAGAAGCGCAGCATCTGGAGCCTGTGAAGCTGGGTAGGTGAAAGTTTTGAGGCTTTTGAACTTCAGATATAATTTTATCTAAGATATGCTTCAGGGACTGAATAGCCCCATCTTCCATCTTTGTGTGTGCCTTGACACACAAAGGCTTGCTTCTTTTTCACTGTACATGCCCAGCAAGAGTTGGCAGTGTTGGTGTGTCCCACACAGCCATTCAGGGACCCAGACTGAGGGCAGCAGCTTTTAACATCTTGTAGCTGCAGCATCTGCAACTCATGGTCCCCTCCGTCATCCCAGCAGGAAAGGACACAGCCAGAAGGTCACGTACAAGCTCTCCCATCCTTTGCCTAAAAGTGACCCAAGTCACTTCTGCCCACAGCTTACTGGTCAGAACTATCATATGGCCCAACCTAACTGCCCAGGCTGGGGAATGTGGGGGAACAGGTAGAATAGGGAGCATATTGCCTTTGCCACAGATGCACATTTCCCCAGAGTGAATCTACCGATCTGGCTGAGCACTCTTACAAATGGAGGGTAACCCCAAACCGGTTCACGCGGGAATGCTTTACATTCACAAAGTGCTTGCGCAGTAATCGCCCTTAGAAAGAGGTAGAGAATCATAGATGCAGAGGGAGGGGTTTGCCCAAGCCTGGGACAGTATTCCAGTCTTCAGAACCTGCCGTCGGTCTATGCATGCTGCCTGGATGGAAATCCACACATGCTTCAGTCTATAGTGATCGTGGTAGAGGCCAGGAAGATCATTTTGTACTTGTTTGTATTCAATGGAAATCAAGTGGTAGGTAAATGCTGTCCTGCCTCATCGGCGATGCAGTGCTGTTCTTGGAACAGTTCGCATCCGCCGTTGTGACCTGAAGTCTGCAGCGCGGGAAGCTGAGGCCTGTGCAGCCGGAGGGGGTGAGGCGGTGTCAGTCCTGCGGGCGCAGAACATCCTACCCTCCACACAAGTCTGAGCAGAGATTGGATTGCCGGTCCTCAGAGACGCAAAGCAAGAGAGTGTAAGAATCACAACTGTCATTATGCACTTTCTCTTACTCTGATGCTGATATCAGCTGGCTTTAAATATATTTTTAACCTTTCCTTTGGTGATAATTATTAAATTCTTACCATAAAACTCACAACTGATTTCATTTTTTACACTTGAGATTAAAAGGACAGATCCAGATTGTTAGCTGATGAAGACATGAAAGGAGTAATAAAATTATATTCAGTTTTCAGTGTTTCTCAAAGACCTGAAGGAAAACAGTCTCTGAATTTCATAGGATCTGTCAGTGATGAGAGAGATGTCAATATTCTGTTGAGTTGTAATTAAAAATTGATAATTTGGGGGAAAGCCTTGTAAATGGCCTTTCTCCAGTCTATGCAGTTGTGACGTGATCACACGCAGCCCTGACAGTCCTGTTCATAGAAGCTGGGGGGCCAGCAGTTTATGTTGGCACTGCCAGAGCTCCAGGCAGAAACCGTGTGTGAAAGGTTGAGGGGAGGTTGAAAGGAACACGTGTGTCCAGAGCCCCACAGCTCGCCTTATCTGTGCCATCTCTGTGGGTGCCGCACCGGGGTGGTGCTCTCTCTGGCTGTTGCAGAGCCAACCGGGAGAGAGTGGAGCTGTGTTGGTGCTTGAAATGCAATGCAGTATATTCCTTTTCTTTTTGTCTTCTCCTCCTCCCGCCTCCAATCTCTCTCCCCTTTTGGAAAGGGGAGGTCTTGAGGGACTGGAATCTCAGAGAAAACACTGAGCATGGCACTAAATTATAGCTGTCTAATTCAGGTATAGTCCTAAATCATATACCCCCACGGGGTATAGTCCAGACACCTAGTATCTTTCCTGGCCTGTGAGAGGCGAGGACCGCAGTGAGGTGCACCAGGCAGTGTGATGTCCTCGGTGTGAGCAGCTGCGGCGGCAGAGGAGGAAGCAGCCGTTCTTGTTACATCATCAGCCTGTAGGGACAGGGAAGCCTGACAGAAATCGTTCTGCACAACGAGGGTAGACTTCCCACTGTATTCTCTACCACGTATCTCCGGAATAGAGGAGAGAGTTCCGTGAAAGGAGGACTTGGGAAATAGTTTACATTCTAGAGAATTATAAAGTGTTCTTTTAAATTTTCAAACAAACATGAAAGAATGAATTAGCTTCCCTTTGCCCATCCTCAGAAACCATCAGTATTTGGTCCATCTTGTTCCACTTCTCCATCGCCACCCCTCTTTTATTTTTCAGTTGGAGAATTTTAAAGCAGATCCTAGATGTCATTTGGAGTACTTACTACTCCAGATCTCAAAACTAGAAAGTGGTGATTACCAGATTCAAGCCTCTGCGGTCTGGCTTGGGTACCCATGCCAGGGGGAAAGGTGGGGGTAAGAAACAGGGCCGCCGAGCAGACCACTACGATGACGTTGTTATTACAAATTAGTGTACCTAACAGTCCTCCTGAGAACCTCCGAACTATTTTTGAATCTGGGTGCTCCACATAATTTCATAAGAGTGTGAGTGTGTGGAGAGTGGGTGCAGGACCTAGTATCGGAAGTGTAGCAGCATTTCATTGATACACTCATGAAACTCCAGTTTACTGCAGGGGCTGCTTCTCTCCTGAAACATATTTGTAGAAATCACTATTTGCGGATGCACTCTGCTGCCAGTTCAAGAATTTAACATAGCGGGGATCAAGCATAGGTGACATCTGACTGAAGGCCTGAGCCCGTGGGGGTCTCCCACTGTACTCCGATAAAGTGTGAGGAGCAAACTCATTAACAGCAGCATTTCTGGGGTGATCAAAGGCTTGACACTTATTGTTAACTGTTTGAAAATACACCATTTTTAAGGAATATACAGAACTCAACTTAAATGACTGCTAATGTCTCAATGGTACTGAATCAATGATTTGAATTTGACTGAGCCCAAGCAGAGAGCTCAGATCCTGAATTATGTCCTTTGTGATCTGTGAGGATCAAAGGAAGATCCTGGGGAAGGACATGTCCTGCTTTTAAAGACCTGCCCCCTTTCTTTGCATGAGTGAGCCACCAAATCAGAACAGGCTGGATATACTAGACATGGGGCTGTGGAGCAATAGTGACCCAATCGGGAAGGCCCACCCCGCCAGTGGGCTCCCTCCCTGGGCCTGGTAACACTGAAGGGCTGGCTGCAGGCACAACAAATGGCCCAGACTCAGTGGGGGTGGGCTCTGGGAAGCCTCTGTGTGAAGTGGTCATAATTTCCTTGGAGGAAAGGAAGGAGGAAGAGCTTTCAATAAACCTGAACACTGGTTACTCTTTCAGGTCAGCCAACTGAACTCTCAGAAAGCCAAGAGGAGAGGGTGAGAGGCAGGATTAGTAAATTATGATGACAAAGCTGCTAGGAAGAAAAAGACAGGGAGGAGACAGGAGGCCTGAGCACCTTGGAGCTAGAGTGGGCATCCCAGGTTTCTGTGTGGGCAGAAGTCTGCTGAAACAGACCATTCCTGAGGACTGCCTTTCCGTCTCTGCATCTCACCCTAATGCTGGGGCTGGAAGGTGAGCGGGAAGGCGAGGCCATAATATCCAGAGACATTCTTAACAAAATAAAGGGAGGTTTCTGAAACCTGATGGCTCCCCATTTCCCTCTGCTTTAAAGGAACATACCCTAGTGCAGTTTCCCACATTATAGTGCAGTTTCCTAAACTTTGCACTCATTACAACCCTAAATTCTCTTCCTCCTAGGCACAGAGTAGACCCACTTCCTTCTCACAGTAAAGCGTGGCCATAGACTGAGTTCCAGCCAGGGGAGTGTGGGCAGAAGGAGCATATTTTTTGTACACCTGGAAGTAAAAACCTCCCAATTCTTTGTCTTACTTTTTCTGTGTTTTCCTGGTCTTCAGACCAAACATGCTCAAAGTGATCTTAGAATCCATGTGTTGAAGAAGGAAGAGACTGTCATTCTTAGTCCCTGGAAGAATACATGGAAAACTACCACAGATCAGAAACATATTTTTGGAATTTTCATAAGCGAGAGATAGGTTCTGTTGTGTTAAGCTACTGAGATTAGGGAAGAGGGGTACTTGTTAAAGCATCCGGATGTTATCCACTCTACTACAAATCTTTTTCCTGTTCTTATCTGTATATAACCTATACTGTCACTTATTATTTTTAAATCAGTTCACTTTTTGTGAATTTTTACTTTAAAATTAAACTTTATTTCATTATCACAAATGGAAAACAGTATCACTACGAATAGAAGGTAGCTCTAAAAATACATTGGCTGAAAACAAAATAACATTAATCATTTCTAGATAGATGCAGTTGCCTGGAGAAGGTTCTTCACATGAGAGCTGCTTTCTCTATGTTTGAAAGGAGGAAATTAGACGCTATTAGAAAAGTGTCAAAGGCATATTAGCACCAAACCGGGATTTATTCCTTGACAGACTCAGAAGTGTTGACAAAGAATTGAAAATAACTTCCCCTTAGTGTGGTTCAGTGCTATTTAATGTTGTGTCTCAGCTGTGTGAAGTCATCTGGTTTACTAGTGGTACACATCTGCACTTGGGAAACAAAGACTGACTACAAACCAGATGTGAATGAAGGCTTGAGGACGAGTAGAAAGAACTGTCTCCACAATAGAAGATACTTACTGGCGCATGATAAGTAGCAGCATGATCCTTGCAGGAGTGGGGTAAAATGAGACTGAAAGATGCAGAAAGACTTGGCAGCCTACAGTATAGCATTTAAAGTTTAGATTCCGTATATACATATATATATATACATATATATATATGCATTTTAAAAAATTGAGGTATTTGTGGGTTCCACCTCTAGTGTGATGGAGTAAGCTTTGAATATACTAATTATCCACAGACAATGAGTATAAACTCAGTCCAAATATTAAAAAATAGCTACCTGAAGGTTTTGAGAGTGAAAAAAGGCAGGCAGGTTTTGTAGAGCAGTAGGTGTCTGGAAGAAGGATCTGTAATGGGGTGAGTTGTCCATTTTCGCAGCTCTGGTCTGGAAGCAGGCTGCAGTTGTGGCCTGTCACAAGACAGCTGAAGCTCGGAAAAAAATTGACCTCTTTCTTGCCTGAGTTAACAAGAGGACAGAGGCTGGTGTGACTGCAGCTACCTGAGAGTGAGAGGGGAGTACAAGCAAGGAGAGAATCCGACAAGGAGAGCCCTGAGTTGTAGGTGTAAACTGCTCGAGTCTCTGGGTGACTCCTGGACAGACCCAAAGCATCACAGGTAAAGATAAAAGACCTTAACTGAGATTTGATCTGTTATCTACTGTAGGTAAGACAAAGTTGGTAGCTTAACAAAATTAATTGCCTGTTAAAATAAACATTAACACTATTCAAAGCAATATAACAAAATCTGGAGTCTACACACACACAACACAAATTATATAATCCACTGTATAACCCAAAGTTAATGGACTACAAAGAACTAAGTCACATTTTCAAGAGAAAAATGGTCAAAAGTCAACCCTGAGATGATCCATATTTTGGAGTCATCAGATCATGATTTTAAAGCAATTCATATAATTGAGATAAAGGAAAATGTTCCTGTAACAAATGTGTGAAAGTATAGGAAATTTCAATAGGAAAATAAGTATAAAAAAGAACAAAAAACAAAACAGCAGCAGAAACACAGAACCCAAGAATGGACTAACAGTTACCAAAGGGAAAGGGACTGGGGAGGTTGGGTGGGAAGGGAGGGATAAGGGCTGGGGGAAGAAAGGGGGCATTATGATTAGCATGTATAATGTGGGGGGGTCATGGGGAGGGCTGTGCAACACAGAGAAGACAAGTAGTGACTCTACAGCATCTTACTATGCTGATGGACAGTGACTGTAATGGGGTTTGTGGGGGGGCTTGGTGATGGGGGAGACTAGTAAACATAATGTTCCTCATGTAGTTGTAGATTAACGATACAAAAAAAAAGAAGAACAAAAGGGAAATTTTAGAGCTAAAAAAATACAGTATCTTAAAAAAAACTCTGCATACGGATCTATAAAAAGAATATGAAAATGGTGTTCCCTAAGATTCCTTCAGACTTTAAAAGGCTGTGGTTCTAAGTAAATATGGAATAATTCCACAATTATGGAGATGAGAATTAGGCAGTTTCAGGTAAAGGAAGATATTTAACATGCATCTTCTGTGGAGTATAGATTGTCTTTTCTTAAAAATAGCTGCTGGCAGGTTACAAGCAAGGATTACTGTTGGAGTCTCAAAGGAAGCTTGTAATATTAGTAGTGGGTAAATGGGATCTGATGTCCAGGATATTTGAGTTTTCTTAATAAAGTCATTGTTTGCTACACAATAATGACTGACATTTATCACATACCTACTATGTGCCAGGCACTGTAATGGACCCAATACATGTCATGTATTTAATACTCAAAATGATGCAAATAAGAAAAGTCATGAAGATTGGAGACTGACGAAAATTAGGCTTGGGGTGGATTAATGATTGTGCATTGAGCATTGACTCCCCTATACAGAATTTTATTGTCATTAACAACCATTTGATCAATAAATATGAGAGATGCCCTCACAAAAAAAAAAAAAAAAAAAAAAGGACAGACTGCCAATGGTAAAATAAATAAGGAACCGGGATGTAATGTATAGCATAAGGAATATAGTCAAGATATTGTAACAGCTTGGTAGGGTGATAGCTGGAACCTAGAATTATGTATATAAATGTTCTACCACTGTGTTGTACACTTGAAACTAATGTAATGTAATACTGTGCATCAACTACCCTTCAATAAAAAATAATTATTTAAAAAAAAATAGAGGAGGGGCAGAAGATGGCGGCGTGAGTAGAGCAGCGGAAATCTCCTCCCAAAACAACATATATCTATGAAAATATAACAAAGACAACCCTTCCTAGAATAAAGACCAGAGGACACAGGACAATATCCAGACCACATTCGCACCTGAGGGAACCCAGCGCCTCGCGAAGGGGGTAAGATACAAGCCCCGGCCCCGCGGGAGCAGAGCGCCCCTCCCCCCCAGCTCCCGGAGGGAGAAGAGCAGGCAGAGCGGGAGGGAGATGGAGCCCAGGACTGCCGAACACCCAGCCCCAGCCATCCGGGCCAGAGTGCAGGGCGCTCGATACTAGGAAAACAGGGCAGCAAGAACAGTGAGCAGGCACTGGAGGCTGGGCGACAGAGGGCATAAGAAAAGCACGCGACCATTTTTTTTTGCTTTTTTGCTGTTTTGTTTTGGCGAGCGCTTTTTGGAAGTCTTAAAGGGATAGGGACCCCAATACTAGGGAAACAGGGCAGAAAGACCGGTGAGCAGAGGCCTGAGGCTGGCACCGCAGAATAAAGAAAAACGAACAACCACCTTTTTTTTTTTTTAATTAAAAACTTTTTTTTTTTTAATTAAAAACTTTTTTTTTTTTTTTAATTAAAAAAAAAATTTTTTTCTTTTTTTTTGGTGGGAGTTGTTTTGTTTTGGCGGGTGCTTTTTGGAAGTCTTAAAGGGGCAGGGCGGGTCACTTAATCCAGAGGTAGGGAATCCGGGATCTCTGGGCACCCTAACCCCTGGGCTGCAGGGAGCAGGGAGGCCCCTTACGGAGATAAATAGCCTCCCAGCCGCTCCTGCTCCAATGCGACTCCACCATTTTGGAGTAGCTGCCCGAGCCAGGCCACGCCCACAGCAACAGCGGAGATTAACTCCATAGCAGCCGGGCAGGAAGCAGAAACCCTGTCTGCGCGCAGCTGAGCAGCACAAGCCACTAGAGGCCGCTGTTCTCCCAGGAGAGGAGGGCCACAAACCAACAAGAAAGGAAGTCCTTCCAGCCGTCACTCGTCCCAGTTCTGCAGACTATTCCTATCACCATGAAAAGGCAAAGCTACAGGCAGACAAAGATCACAGAGACAACACCAGAGAAGGAGACAGACCTAACCAGTCTCCCTGACAAAGAATTCAAAATAAGAATCATAAACATGCTGACAGAGCTGCAGAGAAATACGCAAGAGAAATGGGATGAAGTCCGGAAGGAGATCACAGATGCCAGAAAGGAGATCGCAGAAATGAAACAAACTCTGGAAGGGTTTATAAGCAGAATGGATAGAATGCAAGAGGCCATTGATGGAATTGAAATCAGAGAACAGGAATGCATAGAAGCTGACATAGAGAGAGACAAAAGGATCTCCAGGAATGAAACAATATTAAGAGAACTGTGTGACCAATCCAAAAGGAACAATATCCGTATTATAGGGGTCCCAGAAGAAGAAGAGAGAGGAAAAGAGATGGAAAGTATCTTAGAAGAAATAATTGCTGAAAACTTCCCCACACTGGGGGAGGAAGTAATCGAACAGACCATGGAAATACACAGAACCCCCAACAGAAAGGATCCAAGAAGGGCAACACCAAGACACATAATAATTAAAATGGCAAAGATCAAGGACAAGGAAAGAGTGTTAAAGGCAGCTAGAGAGAAAAAGGTCACCTATAAAGGGAAACCCATCAGGCTAACGTCAGATTTCTCAACAGAAACCCTACAGGCCAGAAGAGAATGGCATGATATATTTAATACAATGAAACAGAAGGGCCTTGAACCAAGGATACTGTATCCAGCACGACTATCATTCAAATATGGCGGTGGGATTAAACAATTCCCAGACAAACAAAAGCTGAGGGAATTTGCTTTCCACAAACCACCTCTACAGAACATCTTACAGGGACTGCTCTAGATGGGAGCACTCCTAGAAAGAGCACAGCACAAAACACCCAACATATGAAGAATCGAGGAGGAGGAACAAGAAGGGAGAGAAGAAAAGAATCTCCAGATAGTGTATATAACAGCTCAATAAGCGAGCTATGTTAGGCAGTAAGATACTAAAGAGGCTAACCTTGAACCTTTGGTAACCACGAATTTAAAGCCTGCAATGGCAATAAGTACATATCTTTCAATAGTCACCCTAAATGTTAATGGGTTGAATGCACCAATCAAAAGACACAGAGTAACAGAATGGATAAAAAAGCAAGACCCATCTATATGCTGCTTACAAGAAACTCACCTCAAACCCAAAGACATGTACAGACTAAAAGTCAAGGGATGGAAAAACATATTTCAAGCAAACAACAGTGAGAAGAAAGCAGGGGTTGCAGTACTAATATCAGACAAAATAGACTTCAAAACAAAGAAAGTAACAAGAGATAAAGAAGGACACTACATAATGATAAAGGGCTCAGTCAAACAAGAGGATATAACCATTCTAAATATATATGCACCCAACACAGGAGCACCAGCATATGTGAAACAAATACTAACAGAACTAAAGGGGGATATAGACTGCAATGCATTCATTCTAGGAGACTTCAACACACCACTCACCCCAAAGGATAGATCCACTGGGCAGAAAATAAGTAAGGACACGGAAGCACTGAACAACACAGTAGAGCAGATGGACCTAATAGACATCTATAGAACTCTACATCCAAAAGCAGCGGGATATACATTCTTCTCAAGTGCACATGGAACATTCTCCAGAATAGACCACATACTAGGCCACAAAAAGAGCCTCAGAAAATTCCAAAAGATTGAAATCCTACCAACCATCTTTTCAGACCACAAAGGCATAAAACTAGAAATAAACTGTACAAAGAAAGCAAAGAGGCTCACAAACACATGGAGGCTTAACAACACGCTCCTAAATAATCAATGGATCAATGACCAAATCAAAATGGAGATCCAGCAATATATGGAAACAAATGACAACAACAACACTAAGCCCCAACTTCTGTGGGACACAGCAAAAGCAGTCTTAAGAGGAAAGTATATAGCAATCCAAGCATATTTAAAAAAGGAAGAGCAATCCCAAATGAATGGTCTAATGTCACAATTATCAAAATTGGAAAAAGAAGAACAGATGAGGCCTAAGGTCAGCAGAAGGAGGGACATAATAAAGATCAGAGAAGAAATAAATAAAATTGAGAAGAATAAAACAATAGCAAAAATCAATGAAACCAAGAGCTGGTTCTTCGAAAAAATAAACAAAATAGATAAGCCTCTAGCCAGACTTATTAAGAAGAAAAGAGAGTCAACACAAATCAACAGTATCAGAAACGAGAAAGGAAAAATCACGACGGGCCCCACGGAAATGCAAAGAATTATTGGAGAATACTATGAAAACCTATATGCTAACAAGCTGGGAAACCTAGGAGAAATGGACAACTTCCTAGAAAAATATAACCTTCCAAGATTGACCCAGGAAGAAACAGAAAATCTAAACAGACCAATTACCAGCAACGAAATTGAAGCGGTAATCAAAAAACTACCAAAGAACAAAACCCCCGGGCCAGATGGATTTACCTCGGAATTTTATCAGACATACAGGGAAGACATAATACCCATTCTCCTTAAAGTTTTCCAAAAAATAGAGGAGGAGGGGATACTCCCAAACTCATTCTATGAAGCTAACATCACCCTAATACCAAAACCAGGCAAAGACACCACCAAAAAAGAAAATTACAGACCAATAACCCTGATGAACGTAGATGCAAAAATACTCAACAAAATATTAGCAAACCGAATTCAAAAACACATCAAAAGGATCATACACCATGACCAAGTGGGATTCATCCCAGGGATGCAAGGATGGTACAACATTCGAAAGTCCATCAACATCATCCACCACATCAACAAAAAGAAAGACAAAAACCACATGATCATCTCCATAGATGCTGAAAAAGCATTTGACAAAGTTCAACATCCATTCATGTTAAAAACTCTCAGCAAAATGGGAATAGAAGGCAAGTACCTCAACATAATAAAGGCCATCTATGATAAACCCACAGCCAACATTATATTGAACAGCGAGAAGCTGAAAGCATTTCCTCTGAGATCGGGAACTAGACAGGGATGCCCACTCTCTCCACTGTTATTTAACATAGTACTGGAGGTCCTAGCCACAGCAATCAGACAAAATAAAGAAATACAAGGAATCCAGATTGGTAAAGAAGAAGTTAAACTGTCACTATTTGCAGATGACATGATACTGTACATAAAAAACCCTAAAGACTCCACCCCAAAACTACTAGAACTGTTATCGGAATACAGCAAAGTTGCAGGATACAAAATCAACACACAGAAATCTGTGGCTTTCCTATATACCAACAATGAACCAACAGAAAGGGAAATCAGGAAAACAACTCCATTCACAATTGCATCAAAAAAAATAAAATACCTAGGAATAAACCTAACCAAAGAAGTGAAAGACTTATATTCTGAAAACTACAAGTCACTCTTAAAAGAAATTAAAGGGGACACTAACAGATGGAAACGCATCCCATGCTCATGGTTAGGAAGAATTAATATCGTCAAAATGGCCATCCTGCCCAAAGCAATATACAGATTTGATGCAATCCCTATGAAACTACCAGCAACATTCTTCAATGAACTGGAACAAATAATTCAAAAATTCATATGGAAACACCAAAGACCCCGAATAGCCAAAGCAATCCTGAGAAAGAAGAATAAAGTAGGGGGGATCTCACTCCCCAACTTCAAGCTCTGCTATAAAGCCATAGTAATCAAGACAATTTGGTACTGGCACAAGAGCAGAGCCACAGACCAATGGAACAGACTAGAGAATCCAGACATTAACCCAGACATATATGGTCAATTAATATTTGATAAAGGAGCCATGGACATACAATGGCGAAATGACAGTCTCTTCAACAGATGGTGCTGGCAAAACTGGACAGCTACATGTAGGAGAATGAAACTGGACCATCGTCTAACCCCATATACAAAAGTAAACTCAAAATGAATCAAAGACCTGAATGTAAGCCATGAAACCATTAAACTCTTGGAAGAAAACATAGGCGAAAACCTCTTAGACATAAACATGAGTGACCTCTTCTTGAACATATCTCCCCGGGCAAGGAAAACAAGAGCAAAAATGAGTAAGTGGGACTATATTAAGCTGAAAAGCTTCTGTACAGCAAAAGACACCATCAATAGAACAAGAAGGATCCCTACAGTATGGGAGAATATATTTGAAAATGACACATCCGATAAAGGCTTGACGTCCAGAATATATAAGGAGCTCACACGCCTCAACAAACAAAAAACAAATAACCCAATTAAAAAATGGGCAGATGAACTGAACAGACAGTTCTCCAAAAAAGAAATACAGATGGCCAACAGACACATGAAAAGATGCTCCACATCGCTAATTATCAGAGAAATGCAAATTAAAACTACAATGAGGTATCACCTCACACCAGTAAGGATGGCTGCCATCCAAAAGACAAACAACAACAAATGTTGGCGAGGCTGTGGAGAAAGGGGAACCCTCCTACACTGCTGGTGGCAATGTAAACTAGTTCAACCATTGTGGAAAGCAGTATGGAGGTATATCAAAATGCTCAAAACAGACTTACCATTTGACCCAAGAATTCCACTCCTAGGAATTTACCCTAAGAATGCAGCAATCAAGTTTGAGAAAGACAGATGCACCCCTATGTTTATTGCAGCACTATTTACAATAGCCAAGAATTGGAAGCAACCTAAATGTCCATCAATAGATGAATGGATAAAGAAGAAGTGGTACATATACACAATGGAATACTACTCAGCCATAAGAAAAGGGCAAATCCAATCATTTGCAGCAACATGGATGGAGCTGGAGGGTATTATGCTCAGTGAAACAAGCCAAGCGGAGAAAGAGAAATACCAAAAGATTTCACTCATATGTGGAGTATAAGAACAAAGGAAAAACTGAAGGAACAAAACAGCAGCAGAATCACAGAACTCAAGAATGGACTAACAGGTACCAAAGGGAAAGGGACTGGGGAGGATGGGTGGGTAGGGAGGGATAAGGGGGGGAGAAGTAGGGGGGTATTAAGATTAACATACATGGGGGGGTAGGAGAAAAGGGAGGGCTGTACAACACAGAGAAGACAAGTAGTGATTCTACAACATTTTGCTATGCTGATGGACAGTGACTGTAAAGGGGTTTATAGGGGAGACCTGGTATAGGGGAGAGCCTAGTAAACATAATATTCGTCATGTAAGTGTAGATTAGTGATACCAAAAACAAAGCAAAAAAAAAAAAAAAAAAGGGCAGTTCCTGTGTGGTAACCTCCAAAGAGTTCTACACAAGGGTATAAAGGGCATATAAAAGTGTAGGCAAAGGGTCTGTTTGTGTTTATACAGAGGATCAAAGCCTAATTGGGCTACCCCGAACATGAACTAAGATACGATATGAAAAAGAACTTCCAACATCTGCACTCTCTGGAAGACTCATGCCCGAAGATGATCATCAAAAAACCCCAACAAAGATCCACGCACTGCTACAGCTGTAGATGCACTCATCCCACCAGTTCCTGGACTTGATATGGAAATGAGGAAGGAGATATCTAAGCTGGCCTGTGCATACAGTAAAACAACAAATTTGACTGGATCTATACTGTTGGAACTCAACCAAGAATTTGGAGAAGTGCAAATTGTAGCGCTCCAAACTCTTACAACTACGGACTATTTACTGTTAAAAGAACATATGGCATGTGAACAGTCCCCAGGAATGGGTTGTTTTAATTTGTCTGATTTCTCTCAGACTGTTCAAGTTCAGTTGGACAATATCCACCATATCATAGATAAGTTTTCACAAATGCCTAAGGTGCCTTAATGGTTTTCTTGGTTTCACTGGAGATGGCTGGTAATTACAGATATGCTTTGGTTATGTAACTATACTCCTATTATGTTAATGTGTGTGCGCAATTTAAGTAGTAGCTTAAAACCTATACATGCTGAAGTTACTCTACAAGAAGATATGTCAAAGAAATAATCAATCTTCCCATGTTTTCTTCTGTCTGCTACTTCTATAGCTTTTCTTCTTCCTTCCTAATTACAACCCTTAAATAGAATTCGTGCCTCATATCAAATTTACCGAGTATCATAACTCCTCCAAGTGGTAAAGATACCTCAAGACAAATGCTGGGCATAGAAGCCACAGGGCATAAATATGCAAAGAAGTAAAAAGCTAACCTTTTCAAACAATAAGGCTTCCCTCTCACTTACCAACTTCACATTTCCCTGTATGGCCCCGGAAGATGACTGGTTAGCCAGAGACGGGTAAGATTCCTCAAGGGAGGAACAACCTAAGACAGGCACAGTCGCAGGGGGGCCATCAGGTGAGAAATTGGGGATCAACAGAGGTGAAGCTTAGAACCTCACCCCCCCTGTTCTGAGAGAAATCTTCTGCATACGTGGATGTTTTATTGCCCTGGTCTAGCTTGGATTAACACATAGTCTACAGGCACACACCTGATCATCTACATTTGCTCTCTTACAACACTAAACTATGTTTTCTACCTTTATCTTGTATCTACCTACCACTTCAGCATTTTATTAAAAATAATAATAATAAAGAGAGAAATGTGGTATCCACATATAAATCAAGTATAAAAACCAAATGAGTATTCATATTTGAACTGACTGTTTAGAGTTCATAATGCATGAGCAAAACTGAAAGTTTCTGTGATGACTCCCCTTGTACTGTTCACTATGTAACTTATTCATTATGTAAGAATTTGTTCTACATGTAAGAACTTGTTTGTTATGCCTCAGAAGATTGGAGACTGACGAAAATTAGGTTTGGGGTGGATTAATGATTGTGCATTGAGCATTGACTCCCCTATACAGAATTTTATTGTCGTTAACAACCATTTGATCAATAAATATGAGAGATGCCCTCACAAAAAAAAAAAAAAAAAAAAAAAAGATAGACTTCCAATGGTAAAATAAATAAGTAACCGGGATGTAATGTATAGCATAAGGAATATAGTCAAGATATTGTAACAGCTTGGTAGGGTGATAGCTGGAACCTAGAATTATGTATATAAATGTTCTACCACTGTGTTGTACACTTGAAACTAATGTAATGTAATACTGTGCGTCAACTACCCTTCAATAAAAAATAATTATTTAAAAAAAAATAAATAAATAAAATAAAAAAAGAAAAAAGAAAAATAAAAAAAAAAAAAAGAAAAGTCATAATTTCCCTATTTAATAAATGGGAAAAATATGTGTAGGGAGGTCAGGGCAACTAACTTGTCTTACACCGTGTAGTTAATGATGGTTAGCTAGGGTTTGAACCCCTTCCTGTATATCACATGTCCTCCTCTTTGGAATTTATCAAATTTAAAAGTTGACATCTTCTTTGTCATCATCATCATCCATAGATATTTTTGAGCATTTCAGAATAATAAGTTACAAGATACGTGATCCAGTGGTGATGGTAGGTGGGCACACACCTTCCCAAGACTCCAAGGAGCTAAAAGCTCTTTTTCCCATCCTCCTCTAATTCTATCTTAAAACTATGAACCTACTTAAATCTAACAGTATTTGCCAACGTGATTTGTTATTTTCCACTATTTGGAGAAATAAACCGAGACCCAAATGAATGGTAGTGTCAGAGGTAGGTGTAAAGTCACACAGCTAGGTCAAATCCAGCTGAGGCCTTCTCTTACCTTTAAATTTTGAATCTCTGTTCTAAAACCGTAGTGGTAAAGACATGTTTTTTGAAATGTTCCAGGATAAACTGGCTCCTGGCAAAGTTTGGGTAGTGAAAGGATGGGAATAGCATCTACATAAGCCTGTCACATTTTCTCCTGTCTCATGTCTGGAATGTCTGGAATGTCATGGCAGGATATCAGATTGGTAGTGACATTTACAGGAGATGGAACATTTTTAATTGGAAAGATGGGTTTTTAAGACCTTACTAAAACCAAATTATAAGTTTACTTAGAACCATATAACCTTCTAAAGGTGTGAAGGAACCTCTAAATCTTAGAGAACATCATGCCACTTCAGAGGGAGGCATATACAGTCAGTCATTCCGGAAGCAGGGCTACCATTCAGGTGACCTCTAACCCTCAATTTAGAGCATCCTTAACCATGCTTTCCTTCTTGAAAGAATGAGCTCTTTGCCAGCCTTCCTGTTTTGTCTTTTGAACTATTATCCCTGAAAACATACTTAAAATGAAAATGTGCTTATTGTAGTTTAGTTTTGTTAACCCATCTTGAGACAAATTATCATTTGAAGATGATTAGCGAACTTGGGGAGAAATTTAAAAGAGGAACTTCACTGACTTTAATAATCTTGATTACCTTTGCCAAAAGTGTAAATACTGTACTTGAATAAAATACCCAGCAACATTCAAGACTTTCTTTGACCTGCTGTTGTACTAGATTTGATTGGAATCAAAGGTTGTAACCTTTTCAAGCCATATCACTGTGAAATATAGCAAAATCCCTAGTAAGTCTCCGAAATATATCATAAAACATGACTTACGTAGAAATTTTTAGGAGAGACAGTTGTTACTAAGCCATTATTCCAAGTTAAAGCTAATAGGCACAAGAGTCCCTTAGGGTTCCGGTTATGTACAACTGGGTGACCCTTCTTAGATGTTCTGTCCGAGAGTTTGCATTAAAAGCAAAGGAAAAGCCACAAAACCAATTGATTAGACATATATAAGACCATTTTTCAGATTAAAGTTTAGATTTATTGATTTGAAAAGGATCAATCATAAAAATAGGATTTGACATCATATACTAAGATATTGGCATTGATAAATTCCATAACAATTAAAATGAGAATTTTTGTGCAGTGTTTGAATTTGCTAGGAAAAAGAAAAGATTTGCAGCAGCACGTAATACCCATGTCATCTTGCTTTGCCCTGAGAACTACAGAGAAGCGCCTACATTCTGGCTCAACTTATTCCTGGCAACAGTACCACGAAGTGCTTTATTTTAAAACAGAGGTTTGTCTAAGGGAATATCATCATGGAAGGGGCAGCCCTTCTGAACAAAGACTTGGCGTCATATAAACCATCTGACAGTAAGCTATAAAAAACAGACATGAAATACAGAGTGAAATCCCACTGTCATAAAGCTTCTATGGCAGTTGATTTTTACAAGAGGTCCTTGTGTACTAGAAACTGGTACCCGGAGCTCCTCACACTGTAACACTGTATTGTAAGTGAGATTGTAGGAATGGAAGTCCCTTGCATAGCCCCGCGTACATTTGGTACCAGGTCATTGTAATCTCCAGTCAGAACAAATATTAAGCATCTGTTTGCTCTCCAAGGTGACATTTCTGCCTCTAAAATGTTATGTCTCAATTTACAGTGTTTACTTCTGATAGGAAAGATCATGAAAGAATGACAGACTGTGTAGTACTGGAAGACGGAGGCTTCTTCCAGAGGCGTCTGAGTAGGTCTCCTACCCGCCTTTGATTTCCAGGGGAGTCAGGCATTCACAAGCGACCCTCTCAATCTCAGGTTGTGCCCTAAGTGCTGCAGCGGGGACTCCTAAGTCTCTGTCACAGCGGCGGTGACGGTGAGGGAGGATGGTGATGAGCTTGTTAAGAATACAGGCCCGGCCTCTCGGCGCCTCTGGTCGCGCGGAGCTGTTATCCGCGCGCAGCGAGCGGACCCGCTTCCTGCCCCCAGGGGCAGCGGCCGCGGCCCGGCCCCCGCGGGGACAGCTCAGCGCCCGCGCCGCTCCTCCTGTCGCTGCGAGTGGCCGGCGGTCGCCGTTCCGGGGTCTCTGCGCCCGCGGGGGCCGCCCGAGCCGCCCACGGCGCCCCTGGGCCTGAAGCCCACCTGCAGCGTCTGCAAGCCCACGTCGTCCTCCGTGGGGAAGCAGGGCCTGAAGGGGGCGACCCTCCGCCACCGCGGCGCGGGCCGGGGCGGCGCGGGCTGCGGGGCTCCGGCTCGGGGCGGTGGGTGGGACTGGGGGCGGCGGCGGCGGCGGCGGGGAGCCCCGCGCTGCACCTCGGCCGCCGCTCCGCAGAGCAGCGGGGGCGGGGGCGGCAGGCGGAGGGAGCAGGAAACTCCCAGGAGGTCTGCTCGGCTCAGAGACACTGAACGCAAATCTGCTCCAGCTGCTGAAAAAAAAAGTTTCCACCAAAGGAAAAGGCAGAAGACATATTTTTAAATTAAAAAATCCCACCAAAGCTCCTGAGTCTGTTTCTCCCATAATCACTGCAGAATCAATCTTCTACAAGGGAGTGTATTAGCAAATTGGAGATGTTGTTTCTGTAATTGGTGAACAAGATGGAAAACCTTACTGTGCTCAGATCAGGGGGTTCATCCAGGACCAGGACTGGGAGAAGAGCGCAGCACTGACGTGGCTCATCCCCACTCTCTCTAGCCCCAGGGATCCTGCGTCCCACATCATAGGACCAGAGGCGGATCTTCCAAGGAAGATGGAATACTTGGAGTTTGTTTGTCATGCACCTTCTGAGTATGTCAAGTCACGTTCATCACCATTTCCCACAGTCCCCACCAGACCAGACAAGGGCTGTATATGGACTCATGTTGGACCTACTCCTGCAATAACTATTAAGGAAACAGTTGCCAGTCATTTGTAGTTTCAAAGGTAAAACTGATTTCCAGTTATCTTGTATTTATAGTACTACAGGATATTCCACATGTTTCTTTTAATGACATTCTTAGATAGAAAAATGACTCAAAAGTTTTTCCCAACTACCCAGTAATAATTAGCTCATTTATCGCTAATCACTTGAGAAATTAAAAGGGATAGCAAAGAATCAAATACATTTTCAAGTGAAATACTACATTCTGTATGTGTATCTTCACAGGCAAAAACTATCATTTCCAGAGACCTTTAGGAGCTGGTAGCGTCTATTTTTCTCCATAATTTATATCTAGAAACTCATTAAATGGATTGTATTTTTCTATAAGAACAAAAAATTAAGGTAAAGTAATTAAGCTACCATGGGGAAGGCAGGATAGCACAGAGAAGACAAGTAGTGACTCTATAGCATCTTACTACGCTGATGGACAGTGACTGTATGGGGGTATGTGGTGGGGACTTGATTATGGGGGGAATATAGTAACCACAGTGTTGCTCATGTGACTGTATATTAATGATAACAAAAAAAAGAACAAAAAAAAATTAATTAAGCTACAACTAACAGTATCTATCACAAAGTTACACAAGCTTTAATTTCTTCATCTAGAAAATGCTAGACAGCCTGTTGGCTGCTTTAACCTTAAAGAAACTGATTGGTGGATTATTTTATTACCCCAAGCTTTTTAAAACTTCCTTTTAATTCTTCTGTAGCAAACAGGGATTCAGAATCATTTTGTTGCTCTTAATGGATCTGTTCTCCATTGTTCTCTCTTACCTTCTTAGTCAAAACAAGGCTTCCAATCAAATAATAAAATTTTCTGGTGCTAACAGGCAACTTCACTAAAAGCACCAGGGAAACCAGTGTTCAGGCATCTCACTGGGTAGTTTCCTGACTACCATTAGAACAATCCGTGGGCAGTCATACAAATGATTAAATAGGTCATTAGCATCAATATCTTTAAAAAGTCTACCCCAAAGTTAAACCTTCTGCTTTAGACTCCTAATAACAGGCCTAAAACAAACATCTTATACTTACAATGCCTGTTGTTCAGGAAATTGTCCAGAATTCAGGTACAGGTTTTACTTCGAGTGCAGGTCAGCTAAGTAAGGGAGTGTGAAAATGGGAGGAAGTGGGGATTGCACACACTTGCCTCCCTTTGTACCCTGATTTAACCAGCACTTTTCAACCCCAGGAGGATTTGTGAGAATCTAACTTAATGAGAATGATTTCGAGCTGTAGCAGTTTTAACTGTTAACATTTTTCTACACAGTCATGATTTGTGTGTTGGACAGAAGCAACTGTAGATAATTCTATGTACATAGTTACCTCTTTGTACACAAAAATTACAGTGAAACTGTAAATACCATTGTAAATAAACGTCAATATTCAAACTTTTGGATTAAAATATTTTTTATAATGCAAAAAAAAATAGTTAACCCTGCTTCTCTACCTCTGCCTCTTCTGCTGTCACGGTTACTCAGATATCCTACCTCAGTGGCTCAGCTCCAGACATATTCCTCTCTCTTCACACCGCAGAGTGACCAGGAAATACTCAATGAAGTGCTTTTTTCTCTTTCGTACCCACGGGGTCTATTTGACATCTCCTAGCAATGTGAGGATAGGCTACATCTGCTTCTGGCTCTTGATCCTTTAGGACTGGCCCGGTTGGGCAAGGCCAGGGTTGCCTGGGGGGACGTTACTCATCCCGGGTTCAGGTAAGAGGGCCCGGGTTGGGAGGCGGCACACCCAGGGGGCACGCCGAGGGAGCAGGGCGCACCATGGACCTGGCCGGAAGAGCAGGCGCCCGCGCAGTGATCTGGACTATAGTCTGGCTGCTGCTGTCACTGCTGCTCTGAGAAGGTGGGTCTGATGCCTCGAAGGGGCAGAGCAGGTAGAGTGGGGGCTCTAGGGAGGAGGGTCCCTTCACCCCCTGCAGAGAGGGTCGTGGGAAGGGAATCCCTCACTGAGCCAATTCAGCTGTGGGGTGAGTTCGCCCATCTTCAGTGGAGAACTGTGGGAAGGTGTCCCTATTCGTGGCAGGGATCCCCCACCTGAGTATAAGGGGGCTGTGGAAGGATGCTCCCACAGCAGGCACAGGAGCGTAAAGGAAATGTGCCACAGTGTATTTCATGGCACCAGATTTGTGGGATGGTTTTCCTTACTCCTGTCCTGGAAAAGGGTGTGCAAAAGCAATGGCTCGGCCGGGAACGGAGGGCGTGGGAAAGGCTATTTCTCCTTTGGGGTAGGAGGCTTCAGTAGGGATCACGCAGTCCCACTGGGCCCTGCACCCCCAGGAGCGCAGGCTCTGGAGTGCTACAGCTGTGTGCAGAAAGCAGATGATGGGTGCTCTCCGCAGAAGACCAAGACCGTGAAGTGCGCACCCGGTGTGGACGTCTGCACAGAGGCCGTGGGGGCGGTGGAGACCAGTGAGTGTGGGCCCCTGGTCCAGGCGTACCCCTTCAAGCTCCTCCAGCTAGCCCCCGCCTCCTTATAGCCCGCCCCACCCCCTGAATTTGGCCACACCCCGTCAACGCAGCCCCATCCCTCCCATTCAGCCTGGCCTGAGTCCTTCGTCGTAACCAAGCATTAAGGTTTTGAGGGGTGCGGGTGCGGGGCTGAGGGGGTGAATTAGGAGAGCCCGGATCTGGTACCTCGTCCTCTTCGAAGGCACACCCTGTCCATTTCCGCTCAACTACTGAGAGCCCTTCTCCAGTCTGTCCTGCCAGAAGCCTCTCCTCCGCAAACAGCCTCCCCTACCCATCGGGCTCCCTGGTGATAGAGATCCTCTAAGTCCTCTTAGGTTCCTTAGATGGAGACTCCACCCCTCCGACGCATCCTCGAGGGATCCCGCCTCCATCTGAGGCCAGGGCTCCTAGGAGGACCCAACACTCTCTGATCCTGTGCCTTTTTGACAGTCGCTTAGTTCTTTCTGAAGTTGCTTTCTGCGGTTTTGTGCCCCTGTGGCTCTCCTGCATCCCTGGCTCTGTCCAGCGTCTGTCAACCTGTCCGCCCCCTCGGAGTAAGGCCTCTGAGGTTGCGCCCCTCTGTCTGTGATTCTTTCCCCTGCAATCTGCTCTTTCGGAGGCCCCAGCCCTCCGACTCTGGGCTGGCTATCCTCGGGTGCGGATCTACTGGAGGCCCCGCCCCTAATGCCCCGCCCGCTGACCCCTCCCTTCCCCCTTCGGCAGTCCACGGACAGTTTTCAGTGGCAGTGAGGGGCTGCGGATCGGGACTCCCGGGCAGGAATGACCGCGGACTGGACCTGTACGGGATGCTGGCCTTTATCCAGCTGCAGCAGTGCTCCCAGGACCGCTGCAATGCCAAGCTCAACCTCACCTCGCGAGTACTCCACCCCGCAGGTAGGACCAGGGCAGCAACCACGCAGACTGAGGGGCTGGGAGTGATCACGTGCTGCAGGCGGGAGAGCGAGGCAGGACTGGGGGCGGGGCCACGAGGCAGGAGGCGGAGCTTCACTGCTCTAAGCGCCAGGAGACTGGAGCGGGGACAGGCCTAAGGTCAGTGGGCGGGCCCATATTCCCCAGGCGGGCCCGAGGTTGAGCTGGGCATCCGTTTAGGGACGGAGATGTGGACTAGAGGGACCCGGAGCAGAGCTTTCTCGACCTTTCTTTCCTACTCAATCCCCTCTCAGGCAATGAGAGTGCATCCGAGCCCAACGGTGTCGAGTGCTACAGCTGCGTGGGGCTGAGCCATGAGGCGTGCCAGGGTACGGCGCCGCCTGTCGTGAGCTGCTACAACGCCAGCGACCGCGTCTACAAGGGCTGTTTTGATGGCAACGTCACCTTGATGGCAGGTGAGAGAGCCCGGGAGCTCGAAGCTTACAGGCGTTGCGGTAACTTTTCTCAGGTCTCGTGGGCGCAGGGAGTCCTTTCCCCAAAGCGCTCTCCCTCCAGCGCATTCTGGGAATCGTTGGCCTAAGTGCGCGTCTTGACCCAGAGCACCTGAGAAATGTGCTGTCCCTAATAGAGCCTGGGGATACGGGTGCTTTTGTCTGCAGTGCTTTGGGGAAATACGTTTCCTGCCAGGTGCAGGGTGTGACGAGGTGCTTTCGGAAACGTATTTCAGCTTCCAGGCTTCTGCCTGGGCATTTTGTAGAGTCTAGTTTTCATTTCTTAAAACCCGGGTTAGCACCTGCACCTAACTACTTAGAAGAGATGCTCCGCCGGCCTCCTGGCGTTTGCTAGGTGTGTTCTGGGAGATGTAGTTCTGACTCTAAGACTGCATTTTGGCTCGGCTGGGTGGGAGGGATGGAGGGGAAGTTTGACCCCTCTGGTCATGTGAGAGGTGTAGCCCTGCCCAAACCTTTCTTACAAGGCATTGTGGCGCTCCCAGTTCAGTTCACACGCTTCAGCTCTCAGTATGGAAGTGTGGTCCATGGGTAAACACAGGGAAACAGTGTTTCCCAAAGTGGGGCCTGAATCGAGACTTGGATAACTGGATGCAGAGCCTGTCTGTCTCGTGTTTTGGTGGTTCTGCCCTCAATTTACCCCCGTTTCATTCTGGCTCTGCCTGCCCCCCTCTCTCCAACCGCGTACCTACCAGTGTCTCCCTCCTGCAGCTAACGTGACTGTGGCCTTGCCTGTCCAGGACTGCATCCTGGACGATTTGTGCACCCGGGATTCCGTGACAGGCCCAGAATTTACCCTCAAAGGCTCCTGCTGCCAGAGATCCCGCTGTAACTCCGACCTCCAAAACAAGACCTACTTCTCCCCGCGGCTCCCGCCCCTTGTCCTGATGACGCCTCCTCAGCCCACCACTCTGGCCCCGACCACCTCTGTCACTACTTCCATGCCACCCCCGACCACCCGCACCTCCACCTCGAAGCCCCCTCCGGCCCCAACCAGCCGGACTCCTCCACAGGAAGCAGAACCCGAGATCTCCCAGGATGAGGACTCCAGCGTGGCCGGAAGTGCTGCTGGCCACCAGGACCGTAGTAATATGGGGCAGTACCCCGCACAAGGTGGACCCCATAACAAAGGCTCTGCAGCGCCTTCCGCTGTGTTGGCGGCCCTTCTGTTGGCTGTGGCTGCTGGCACCCTGCTTTGAGCTTCTCCACTGGGAAACCTCCCTCCTGTCCTAGTTCCCTGGCCCTGGGCACCTTCTCTTCCCATACTTCCCTTTCCCACCACTGGGCTGGGCTGGCCCAGCCCCTGTTCTTCCAGTCTCCCCCAGCCTCCCCAGCTTCTGCTGCACTGGTTTGCGGCTTCGGGAAATAAAAGTTACTGTTGTGTATCTCCTGCCGGGTGTCCTAGCTTTTTGAGGGCAGTGAGTGGATTCCCTTCATCCTTGTCTCTCCCTCACCTCCACATGGTGCCTGGAGCAGAGAGGTCAGAGCTGTCACAGGGAAGGTGTGAGAGGCAGTGCGAAGCCTCCTATTTGCTTTCTCTCAGTCCAGCTGGAATATGGGGGGCAGCGAGGATTTACAGTTCCTTCCTCTGATGGCTGCTGCACCTGCACTCCGTCTTTGTGGGAATTATTTTGGCGTCTTCTTACTAGACTGTGAGCTCCTCAAGAGCAGGGACTGGGCCTTGTGCCTCCTTGTGGTCTCTTTCTGGCACAGAAAGGCCTCAATAAAAATTTAATTACTTTGTGTAGTGTTTTAAAGGAGTCGTTTCATCTCATTTCTTACACTAACTTCTTGAAGCTGAGCTGGGCAGAAATGCCAAGACCTTCAGCAGATGGAGAAGCTGAGTTCTAGAGCCGCAGCCTTGGGGGAAGGCGGGGTTTGAACCGCTTGTGTCTCCTGGGGTTTAGCCAGCCTGTGGGTGATTCCACTGTGAGGGGCGCGTGGATGAAAGCAGTGTGGGTGAATGGAGCTGCTGGCAGTGTTTGGGAGCAGAGGGGAGCTCCGTCTACTGGTTTGTGCACATCCCCAGGCCTCAGCTGCCTTGCCGTATGTCTCATTTCTTCAGACTTGTCAGGGGCCCAGCCACTGCCTCCCACTTGTCCAGAGGGCTTGAGGTGCTGCAGTCAGTCTTTGCTCGCTGTTGGGGACCTGGAGTCTGAGCCCCACCTCCGTCTTCTCCTATCAGATGAAAGCATAGAGGCCTCAGGGAGGAAAAGCCTGGCTTGGGAATGGGAGGCCCTGGCAGGCTTCGGGATTGCTTGAGGGAAGGGCGGCCAGATGCAGGGAATAGGAGATAATAATAGTAACACTGTGATATCACTATCAATAGGGAATAGCATGACAAAACAATAGTAAATTATCTTAGTAACAAAATAGGGAATTCATGAGAGCATGAGCATCAGCAGCCACAGAGCATCAGTAACAGTAACTATAGTTCTAGGAATGTTGGTCATTGCAAAAGAATTCTTAGCTGTGGAAGCCAGGCCTATTCTAAGGGTGTTTGCTTCCATCATGTTTTAAGTTTTTGTATACCTTCTCAGAGCGGATGATTGGGGAAACCGAGGTTCAGATGGCAGAATAACCAACAGCAAGTAGTACATTTATTATGTGCCAGTTACTCTTTCAAATGCTGTACTTGAGTTAATATAACCTACACAACCATCTCACGAAGTAAGTATCAGCCGTCTGCATTTTATAACATGAGAAACCAGGCCCAGAGAGGTTGATAAACTTGCCCTAGGGTACCCAGTGAATAAACAGTGGAGCCATAACTTTTCCCTCAGCTTGACTGAATTTAGGCTTATTCCTGCTTCTTAAACCCCTGACCTTTCTTTCATCCAGAGCCTTCCAGAATTCAGATGGCCTAGCCACAGAGACCCCAGACATCCCTTTTCTTAGATCATTTACTTTAGAAAACTTGTTATAAATTCTTTCTCTGTTGTTTTGAGAAGTAGGTAAATCTTAAAAAGCCTCTTGCCAGTTTTATAGTCCAGGAAATGTCTTTCTCAGACCTGGGAACCTTCTCTTTGAAATGTCAACATGAAAGGAGCTACCCCTTCTGTCTCCCAGTTTCCCTGACTTTGCAGATGCCTTTCTTCAAGTAGTAAACTACCTCCTGTCCTGAAGATGTGAGTAGGTTTCCTTTCCCCGAGGTCACAGCCTATTTGCAGACCCAGACAACCCTCCGGCTCCCCCAGCCCAGCTCTTAAAAAGCCCACTGCCCTTTGTTTCAGTTGAGTTGAGCTCAGACTGAGTGCTGGCCTCTCTCCCCTGCTGTGCAATGCATGAAGACTTCCTTGCCTGTTTAATTCCTTGGGTACAGTTTTTCTTTGACAGTCATGAGCTTTCAACCCTATGTTATAGCTTCAGGCCGACCACTAGGTAACTGAGCTGGTTTTGCCACCTCAGTGGTGTAGGGCTGAGGCGGCCCGGGTTCCTGAGGGTGCTGGGGCTGGAACTTCATCACCTTCACTCCACGGGGGCTTTTTCTGTTCTTTGAAGGAAGTTCTAAGGTGGGAAAAAGACTCTGGGATACCCCGCTTGCGTAGCTCAGCCTAGGGCTCCTTTCTGACCTGAAGTCTCCGGGACCCCCATGGCCTGCTGAGGCCTGCGGTGGGCGGCCATACCACAGCCTCAGAGCTGAAACAGGTGTTGAAGAATAGCATTTTTAAAAAGGTAAAATCACAGCTCTTGCACAGATAGAAAATGAACACCTATCGAAGATTTTAACTCATTTTAATGAGGGACTGAGTAAAATGTTCCAACAGTTCAAAGAAGAATTAACAAACACCTGTGTATTGATGATGGAGAATGCTGAAATTTATAGGTGGATGTCAAACTGGTCAGTATCCAGGGGGAGATAATCAACTGTATTCTTCCACGCAGGAAGCTTTTGCTTTGCCGTCTCTTTGCTCTCAGTTTTGTGTTGCTGTCATAGTTGAAGACAATGAACGGTGGAGCTAACCCAGAAGTGTGTGCTAGACAGGACACCCAGTAATCCTTTCTGTCCATTACAAAGCCTTTCCCCCCTAGGAGCCCTGGGTGTGGTGGCAGAGGCCCAGGCAGTCTGTCCTCAGATGGGGCCACAAGAATTGGAGTGAGGGGTTTCACAGGTGCAGATGAGGGGACAGAGGAAAGATATTGTCCTAGTGGCTCCCATACTGATGGTGGTACCTCTTTCACCATGACTGTGCAGCCACCCAGGGTGGTGCATTTCAGAGACGATTAGTTTCCTACGGCTGCTGTAACAAGTTCCACAAACTGGTGGTTGAACAGCAGCAATTTACTGTCTCACAGTCCTGGAGGTTAGAAGTCCGCAATTGAGATGCTGGCCTGTGCCTACTGCCTTGGAAGCCTCTGGGTCTAGGGAGGATCTTCCCTTCCAGCTTCTGATGGTCCTCAGCTTCCCGTGGCCTGTAGACTCACCACATCAGTCTCTGCCTTCTTCATATGGAGTACTCCCTGTTTCTCTGTGTCCAAATTTCCCTCTTCTTATGAGGACACCAGTCATATTAGGTGTAGTTCTACCCTCATGACATCATTTTAACTTGATTAAATCTACAGAGACCCTATTTCCAAATAAGGCCACATTCACAGGTCCTGGGGGTTAGGACTGCAGCATATCATAACAAAGACAGCATAGAAGAGAGGCCAGAGGCCAGACCTGTGTCAGCAAACCCTTTCAAATCTCAGCTCTCTTGTTAATCTGCACCCTCTACTACGATTACAGTTTCACTTTGAAGTTGAGCTGGAAATTCTCTCCAAGCCTCAGTTTCCTCATCTATGAAATGGGAATAATAGTTCCTACCTTTAGGACTCTTGGGAGAAACTGGTAATGAAGGTCAAGAATAGTGCCTGGCATATGATAAATGCTTAGAATATTGGGAACCCGTAGAGCTGGTAAGGGTGATTCAAACGCATAGGGTTGAGATGAAAAGTATATTTAATCAATGAAAGATTACTGAGATAAGATTGCAAAGGGAGATTCAAAAGCAGTTCTTGTCCTACAGGGCAATAAAACCTTAATCTCAGGTTATTTTGTCTACTGGGCAGAAATAATTTCCGTCTTTCCCAGGCAAAAATCCCTTGCAACTTACCAATTTTCTTGTCATTTGCAAAATTATTTGCAAAGTTAATGTCCAGACTTTACAGAGTTTGGGCCCTTATCAATAATAAATAGTAAGACATACAAAGCTACATTCCCTCCCAAAATCAGATCACCCCTGAGTGGGTCTGTTAGACAATGCTCCAGTAAGATACTGGAAATATATGTGGTTCCCCTTTGTTTTATTTCTAAGTTTTAAATCAGCAGTGCCCAATAGAAAGATATTGGAAGACATGTTGAAATTACATCTGTAATTAAAAATTTTCTAGTGTTCACATTGAAAAAGTAAAAACAAGGTGTACTTAGTTTTAGTAATAGCTTTTAATTCCACATACATAAACATTATCATTTAAATATGTCATCAATAGAAAAACATTATCAATGAGATACTTGGGGGACTTTTTTTGTACTCTTTGGAGTCCCATGTTTATTTCATGTTTCTATTACATGTCAGTTTGCACTAGCCCTGTTTTAAGTGCTCAATATCTAAAGCTTTACAACTTAAAAGGACACAGCGTCGCCTCCATGGTCTTGGGCAAAATCGTGCACAACCTGAATCTGATCTTGTGGAAACATGGGGCAAGCCTAAACTGAGGGTGATTCTACCAAATAGCTGACCTCTGCTCTTCAACAATATCCAGGTCATGCACCGCAAAGATTGGTGGGTGAAAGGACACAGAAGGACCCTGACTGCAAAATGCTGCTGCTGCAAAACTGCTGCTGCAAGAGATGTGAGTTTAACATTTGACAAAAATCTCAAGGAAGCCCCATCCATTAGGAAATTTATGTTCAGTGTTAATTTCCTGATTTAGATGAATGTATTCATGAATATGGCCTTGTTTTTAGGAAAAACACACCATTGTATATTAAGAGATGAAGTGGCAACCGTGTCTGCCACTTACTGTCAAGCTATTTAGGAAAACTTCTTATATAGAGAAAGAGAAAACTATAAAGTAAATGTGATAAAATGTTAACTTTTTTTTTTTTTTTTTATTGAAGGGTAGTTGACAACAGTATTACATTACATTAGTTTCAGGTGTACAACACAGTGATTCAACATTTATATACATGATAATTCTAGGTACCAGCTATCACCATACCAAGTTGTTACAATATTATTACATCCCGGTTACTTATTTATTTTACAATTGGAAGTGTGTTTATATATATATATTTTGTGAGGGCATCTCTCATATTTATTGATCAAATAGTTGTTAACAACAATAAATTTCTGTATAGGGGGGTCAATACTCAATGCACAATCATTAATCCACCCCAAGCCTAATTATCGTCAGTCTCCAATCTTCTGATGCATAACGAACAAATTCTTACATGGAGTACAAATTCTTACATAGTGAATAAGTTACATGGTGAACAGTGCAAGGGCAGTCATCACAGAAGCTTTCGGTTTTGCTCATGCATTATGAACTATACACAGTCAGTTCAAATATGAATATTCATTTGATTTTTAAACTTGATTTATATGTGGATACCACATTTCTCTATTATTATTATTTTTAATAAAATGCTGAAGTGGTAGGTAGATACGAGATAAAGGTAGAAAACAGAGTTTAGTGTTGTAAGAGAGCAAATGTAGATGATCAGGTGTGTGCCTGTAGACTATGTGTTAATCCGAGCTAGACGAGGGCAATAAACATCCATGTAAGCAGAAGATTTCTCTCAGAACATGAGGGGGGAGGTTCTAAGCCTCACCTCTGCTGCTCCCCATTTTCTCACCAGATGGCCCCCTGCGACTGTGCCTGTCTTAGGTTGTTCCTCCCTTGAGGAATCTTACCCGTCTCTGGCTAACCAGTTATCTTCTGGAGCCATACAGGGAAATGTTAAGTTGGTAAGTGAGAGAGAAGCCTTATTGTTTGAAAAGGTTAGCTTTTTACTTCTTTGCATATTTATGCCCTGTGGCTTCTATGCCCAGCATTTGTCTTGAGGTGTCTTTACCACTTGGAAGAATTATGATACTCGGTAAATTCGACATGTGGCACGAGTTCTATTTAAAGGTTGTGATTAGGTAGGAAGAAGAAAAGCTATAGAAGTAGCAGGCAGAAGAAAACATGGGAAGATTGATTATTTCTTTGACATATCTTCTTGTAGAGTAACTTCAGCATGGATAGGTTTTAAACTACTAATTAAATTGTGCACACACATTAACATAATAGGAATATAGTTACCTAACCAAAGCATACCTGCAATTACCAGCCATCTCCAGTGAAACCAAGAAAACCAGTTAGGCACCTTAGGCATTTGTGAAAACTTATCTATGATATGGTGGATATTGTCCGACTGAACTTAAACAGTCTGAGAGAATTCAGATAAACTAGAACAACCCATTCCTGGGGACTGTTCATATCCCATATGTTCTTTTAACAATAAATTGTCTGTGGTTGTAAGATTTTGGAGTGCTACAATTTGCACTTCTCCTAATTCTTGGTTGAGTTCCAACAGTATAGATCCAGTCCAATTTTTTGTTTTACTGTATGCACAGGCCAGCTTAGATATCTCCTTCATCATTCCCATGACAAGTCCAGGAACTGGTGGGATGAGTGCATCTACACCTGTGGCAGTGCGTGGATCTTTGTTGGGGTTTTTTTTTTTTTTTGCTGATCATCTTCTGTCATGAGTCTTCCCGAGAGTGCTGATGTTGGAAGTTCTTTTTCATATCGTATCTTAGTTCATTTTTGGGGTAGCCCAATTAGGCTTTGATCCTCTGTATAAACACAAACAGACCCTTTGCCTACACTTTTATATGCCCTTTATATCATTGTGTAGAACTCATTAGAGGTCACCACCTAGGAACTGCTTTATTTATTTATTTATTTTTTTAAATCATTAATCTACACTTACATGATGAATACTTTGTTTACTAGGCTCTCCCCTATACCAGGTCCCCCCTATATACTCCTTTACAGTCACTGTCCATCAGCGTAGCAAACTGTTGTAGAATCACTACTTGTCTTCTCTGTGTTGTACAGCCCTCCCCTTTCTTCCACCCCGCTATGGATGCTAATCTTAATACCCCTCTTTTTCTGCCCCCCCTTATCCCTCCCTACCCACCCATCCTCCCCAGTCCCTTTCCCTTGGGTACCTGTTAGTCCATTCTTGAGTTCTGTGATTCTGGTGCTGTTTTGTTCCTTCAGTTTTTCCTTTGTTCTTATATTCCACAGATGAATGAAATCATTTGGTATTTCTCTTTCTCTGCTTGGCTTGTTTCACTGAGCATAATACCCTCCAGCTCCATCCATGTTGCTGCAAATGGTTGGATTTGCCCTTTCCTTATGGCTGAGTAGTATTCCATTGTGTATATGTACCACATGTTCTTTATCCATTCATCTATCGATGGACATTTAGGTTGCTTCCAATTCTTGGCTATTGTAAATAGTGCTGCGATAAACATAGGGGTGCACTGATCTTTCTCATACTTGATTGCTGCATTCTTAGGGTAAATTCCTAGGAGTGCAATTCCTGGGTCAAATGGTATGTCTGTTTTGAGCATTTTGATGTACCTCCATACTGCTTTCCACAATGGTTGAACAAGTTTACATTCCCACCAGCAGTGTAGGAGGGTTCCCCTTTCTCCACAGCCTTGCCAACATTTGTTGTTGTTTGTCTTTTGGTTGGCAGCCATCCTTACTGGTGTGAGGTGATACCTCATTGTAGTTTTAATTTGCATTTCTCTGATAATTAGCGATGTGGAGCATCTTTTCATGTGTCTGTTGGCCATCTGTATTTCTTTTTTGGAGAACCGTCTGTTCAGTTCCTGTGACCATTTTTTAATTGGGTTATTTGTTTTTTGTTTGTTGAGGTGTGTGAGCTCTTTATATATTCTGGACGTCAAGCCTTTATCGGATGTGTCATTTTCAAAGATATTCTCCAATACTGTAGGGTTCCTTTTTGTTCTATTGATGGTGTCTTTTGCTGTACAGAAGCTTTTCAGCTTAATATAGTCCCACTTGTTCATTTTTGCTGTTGTTTTCCTTGCCCGGGGAGATATGTTCAAGAAGAGTCACTCATGTTTATGTCTAAGAGGTTTTTGCCTATGTTTTCTTCCAAGAGTTTAATGGTTTCGTGACTTACATTCAGGTTTTTGATCCATTTTGAGTTTACTTTTGTATATGGGGTTAGACAATGGTACAGATTCATTCTCCTACATGTAGCTGTCCAGTTTTGCCAGCACCATCTGTTGAAGAGACTGTCATTTCGCCATTGTATGTCCATGGCTCCTTTATCAAATATTAATTGACCATATATGTCTGGGTTAATGTCTGGATTCTCTAGTCTGTTCCATTGGTCTGTGGCTCTGCTCTTGTGCCAGTACCAAATTGTCTTGATTACTATGGCTTTATAGCAGAGCTTGAAGTTGGGGAGTGAGATCCCCCCTACTTTATTCTTCTTTCTCAGGATTGCTTTGGCTATTCGGGGTCTTTGGTGTTTCCATATGAATTTTTGAATTATTTGTTCCAGTTCATTGAAGAATGTTGCTGGTAGTTTCATAGGGATTGCATCAAATCTGTATATTGCTTTGGGCAGGATGGCCATTTTGACGATATTAATTCTTCCTAACCATGAGCATGGGATGCGTTTCCATCTGTTAGTGTCCCCTTTAATTTCTTTTAAGAGTGACTTGTAGTTTTCAGAATATAAGTCTTTCACTTCTTTGGTTAGGTTTATTCCTAGGTATTTTATTTTTTTTGATGCAATTGTGAATGGAGTTGTTTTCCTGATTTCCCTTTCTGTTGGTTCATTGTTGGTATATAGGAAAGCCACAGATTTCTGTGTGTTGATTTTGTATCCTGCAACTTTGCTGTATTCCGATAACAGTTCTAGTAGTTTTGGGGTGGAGTCTTTAGGGTTTTTTATGTACAGTATCATGTCATCTGCAAATAGTGACAGTTTAACTTCTTCTTTACCAATCTGGATTCCTTGTATTTCTTTATTTTGTCTGATTGCTGTGGCTAGGACCTCCAGTACTATGTTAAATAACAGTGGAGAGAGTGGGCATCCCTGTCTAGTTCCCGATCTCAGAGGAAATGCTTTCAGCTTCTCGCTGTTCAATATAATGTTGGCTGTGGGTTTATCATAGATGGCCTTTATTATGTTGAGGTACTTGCCTTCTATTCCCATTTTGCTGAGAGTTTTTAACATGAATGGATGTTGAACTTTGTCAAATGCTTTTTCAGCATCTATGGAGATGATCATGTGGTTTTTGTCTTTCTTTTTGTTGATGTCGTGGATGATATTGATGGACTTTCGAATGTTGTGCCATCCTTGCATCCCTGGGATGAATCCCACTTGGTCATGGTGTACGATGGTTTTGATGTATTTTTGAATTCGGTTTGCTAAAATTTTGTTGAGTATTTTTGCATCTACGTTCATCAGGGATATTGGTCTGTAGTTTTCTTTTTTGGTGGTGTCTTTGCCTGGTTTTGGTATTAGGGTGATGTTAGCTTCATAGAATGAGTTTGGGAGTATCCCCTCCTCTTCTATTTCTTGGAAAACATTAAGGAGAATGGGTATTATGTCTTCCCTGTATGTCTGATTAAATTCCGAGGTAAATCCATCTGGCCCGGGGGTTTTGTTCTTTGGTAGTTTTTTGATTACCGCTTCAATTTCGTTGCTGGTAATTGGTCTGTTTAGATTTTCTGTTTCTTTTTGGGTCAGTCTTGGAAGGTTGTATTTTTCTAGGAAGTTGTCCATTTCTCCTAGGTTTCCCAGCTTATTAGCGTATAGGTTTTCATAGTAGTCTCTAATAATTCTTTGTATTTCTGCGGGGTCCGTCGTGATTTTTCCTTTCTCGTTTCTGATACTGTTGATTTGTGTTGACTCTCTTTTCCTCTTAATAAGTCTGGCTAGAGGCTTATCTATTTTGTTTATTTTCTCGAAGAACCAGCTCTTGGTTTCATTGATTTTTGCTATTGTTTTATTCTTCTCAATTTTATTTATTTCTTCTCTGATCTTTATTATGTCCCTCCTTCTGCTGACCTTAGGCCTCATTTGTTCTTCTTTTTCCAATTTTGATAGTTGTGACATTAGACCGTTCATTTCGGATTGCTCTTCCTTTTTTAAATATGCTTGGATTGCTATATACTTTCCTCTTAAGACTGCTTTTGCTGTGTCCCACAGAAGTTGGGGCTTAGTGTTGTTGTTGTCATTTGTTTCCATATATTGCTGGATCTCCATTTTGATTTGATCATTGATCGATTGATTATTTAGGAGCGTGTTGTTTAGCCTCCATGTGTTTGTGAGCCTTTTTGCTTTCTTTGAACAGTTTATTTCTAGTTTAATGCCTTTGTGGTCTGAAAAGTTGTTTGGTAGGGTTTCAATCTTTTGGAATTTACTGAGGCTCTTTTTGTGTCCTAGTATGTGGTCTGTTCTGGAGAATGTTCCATGTGCACTTGAGAAGAATGTGTAACCTGTTGCTTTTGGATGTAGAGTTCTGTAGATGTCTATTAGGTCCATCTGTTCTAGTGTGTTGTTCAGTGCCTCTGTGTCCTTACTTATTTTCTGTCTGGTGGATCTGTCCTTTGGAGTGAGTGGTGTGTTGAAGTCTCCTAGAAGGAATGCATTGCATTCTATTTCCTCCTTTAGTTCTATTAATATTTGTTTCAGGTATGTTGGTGCTCCTGTATTGGGTGCATATATATTTATAATGGTTATATCCTCTTGATGGACTGAGCCCTTTATCATTATGTAATGTCCTTCTTTGTCTTTTGTTACTTTCTTTATTTTGAAGTCTGTTTTGTCTCATACCAGAATTGCAACACCTGCTTTCTTCTCTCTGTTGTTTGCTTGAAATCTTTATCCATCCCTTGACTTTAAGTCTGTGCGCGTCTTTGGGTTTGAGGTGAGTCTCTTGTAAGCAGCATATGGATGGATCTTGCTTTTTTATCCATTCTATTACTCTGTGTCTTTTGATTGGTGCATTCAGTCCATTTACATTTAGTGTGATTATTGAAAGGTATGAATTTATTGCCATTGCAGGCTTTAAGTTTGTGGTTACCAAAGGTTTAGGGTTAGCTTCTTTACTGTCTTACTGTCTAACTTAACTCGCTTGTTGAGCTATTATAAACACAGTCTGATGATTCTTTATTTCTCTCCCTTCTTATTCCTCCTCCTCCCTTCTTCATATGTTGGGTGTTTTGTTGTGTGCTCTTTTTAGGAGTGCTCCCATCTAGAGCAGTCCCTGTAGGATGCCCTGTAGAGGTGGTTTGTGGGAGGCAAATTCCCTCAACTTTTGCTTGTCTGGGAATTGTTTAATCCCTCCTTCATATTTAAATGATATTCGTGCTGGATACAGTAGTTGGTTCGAGGCCCTTCTGTTTCATTGCATTAAGTATATCATGCCATTCTCTTCTGGCCTGTAGGGTTTCTGTTGAGAAGTCTGATGATAGCCTGATGGGTTTTCCTTTGTAGGTAACCTTTTTTTTCTCTCTGGCTGCCTGTAATACTTTGTCCTTGTCTTTGATCTTTGCCATTTTAATTATTATGTGTCTTGGTGTTGCCCTCCTTGGATCCCTTGTCATGGGAGTTCTGTGTACCTCTGTGGTCTGAGAGGCCATTTCTTCCCCTAGTTTGTTGAAGTTTTCAGCAATTATTTCTTCAAAGACATTTTCTATCCCCTTTTCTCTCTCTACTTCTTCTGGAATACCTATAATTCTTATATTGTTCCTTTTTGATTGGTCACTCAGCTCTCTTAAAATTCTTTCATTCCTGGATATCCTTTTATCTCTCTCTGCATCAGCTTCTCTGCGTTCCTGTTCTCTGTTTTCTAGTCCATTAATGCTCTCTTGCATCTTGTCCATTCTGTTTTGAAGTCCTTCCAGAGCTTGTTTTATTTCTGAATTCTCCTTCCTTAGTTCTTGCATATTTCTCTGCAAGTCCATCAGAATGGTTATGACTTTTGTTTTGAATTCTTTTTCAGGAAGACTGGCTAAATCTATCTCCCCAGATTCCTTCTCAGGGGAAGATGTAGCAGATGGTGAAGCTGTCTGGGTTAGTCTTGTCTGGATCATATTTTTTTGCCTTTTCATGTTGACAGGTGCTATTGACTGTCAGCTGGGAGGGCCAAACTTTTCACTTGCTACTGGCCTTTCTTTACTGGGACAACTGCGACCCCTAGTGGCTTGTGTTGGGTAATTGCGTGTAGAGTGGGTCTTTGTGTCTTGCCTGGCCGGGAGGGAGAAATTTCCCTTTCTGTGGGCGGAATTTGTCTCAGGCTGCTTCTCTGCTTTCGTAGCGCCCGGTGGGGTAATGGATGGGGGGTGCTGCTTGACTGTTTACCTCCGTGAGGGGTCTCAGAGCTGTTGCCCAGGGGGTTAGTGCACCCGGTTTTCCCTGTAATTTCCAGCTGCTGTACTGTGACCTGGGTTGTTTCAGTCAAGCTGTTAAGTCCCTGTCCCTTTAAGACTTTCAAAAAGCCCCCGCTTTTCTTCGTCACAGGGGCATCAGCTTCAGCTCCCGCTCAGAGGTCTTACTCCCTGTTCCCCCAGTATCCAGGGCCCCCTGGGCACGTACTGTGTCTGCGCTCTGGCCCGGATGGCTGGGGCTGGGTGTTCGGCAGTCCTGGGCTCTGTCTCCCTCCCGCTCTGCCTATTCGTCTCCCGCCGGGAGCTGGGGGGTGGGGCGCTCGGGTCCCGCCGGCCCGGGGCTTGTATCTTACCCCTTTCACCAGTCGCTGGGTTCTCGCTGGTGTAGCTGCAGTCTGGCCACTGTCCTGCGTCTTCTGGTCTCTCTTTTAGGGCTAGTTGTGTTTGTTGTATTTTCAAAAGTCTATATGTTTTTGGGAGGAGATTCCCACTGTCCTACTCACGCCGCCATGTTGGCTCTGCCCTCCGTAAAATGTTAACTTTGAGGAATCTGGCTGAAGTGTGTCTAGGAATTCTTTGTGTCATTTTTACAACTTTTCTGTAAGTCTGAAGTTAAAACATTTTTAAAAACCCAGCAACAGTAAAACTATACTAAAAGTAGAGAATAACAACATACCTACCACATGGAGTAGTTGTGACGCCTACAACAGGCTCATTTGTATAAAACAGGACAGTGCGTGGCATCTAAGAAATCCACACTGTTATTGTTTCTTTCATCTTTAAGTCTCTGACACCTTCCAGAGAGTAGATACCTGCCACGTAAATGCTTGTTCAGTCTGTTAAAGCACCCGCTGTTCCTGTGTACCAGGTGCCATGGTAAGCACTTTATGTGCCCCATGAATGCTCAGGGCAGGCTTGTAAAGTTAGCGGTTTGTTTTGCAATTTTTATTATGGAAAATCTCACACTAACGACAAATTGGAAAGATCATGCAAAGCATATCCAGTCGCCTTCCACTTAGATTCAATCACCTTCACCATTTTTCAGGCCCCCTTATGATGCTTCGTTTTACAGATGCAAACACCAAGGTACAAACAGGATCAGGTCACTTCCCCAAGGTTTCCGGGAGATGGAATCCGGACCCAGGGAGTCCGACCCTGGAGGGTGCCCCCCAAACAGCTAGCTCACATGTTAAGTGTTGGGTGACACAGATGGGAAGACCCTGCCCTAACCTATGGCTCACCATTTAGTGCTGCACCAGCCACATGCAGCTGTATATATTGAAGTTTAAGTCATTACCAGTAAATAAAATTTCAAATTCAGTGTCTCAGGCTTATTTCAAGTGCTCAAATAGCCACGTGTGGTCATTGTATGGATGGTGCAGATGTAGAAATTTCCATTATTACAGGACTGGACTTCATGGGTAAGATAGAAAAGGCCTGTGATATCCATCCACGTGGCAGTGGCAGGGATGGCGAGCATCAGGGCCTGGTTAGAAAATAGGGGCAACAGACTGGGGAGCAATTCAGCCAGCTGGACATTTCCTCCCCTCTTATCTTTAATCTACTCTTTTTAACCTTTAATCTGCCCTCTTGTGCCCGTTATTTTTTTCCTACTCTCCACCCTCCCTCTGGCCTGTCTATCATTAACATCAATTCAGTTGTTATGGTTTCCTAATTGTGTTGGCAGACATCATGTTGAACTTTCCAGTGGGTTGAGTCAGAACTGTTTTTACACTGGAATCAATGTGTCTCTTTGGCTTGCTTCGGACTGAGTATATTCACAGGGAGAAGCTGGGTGTGGAGGTTGGGTTGGGAGAGGTCCAGGTTTGTGTCCTCTGTTTATTACCTGCGTGGATTTGGGCAGGTGACTTTGCCTCGGGGAGCCACTGTGTCTGTGAAATGGTCGTAACCACGTGTGCTTCCTGGGATAGCTGGGGACCGATGACAAGAAGGCCAGTAACAGCCCTGGCTGTGTAGCTCATTTAGTAATCAGTAGCTGCTGTTATTTTACAAACGCTGTCCTCTGCCTTCTCCGCTTAGAGTTCTTCAGGGCAGTGCATTTGTTCGTGACACAGAGTGCCAACTACAGAAACAGGATCTAGGATTTCAAGTCAGTGAATTAGAAATCTACACGATGACAGTTTACAGGTACCGTCAGGGGTCATGTCCATGGATGGAAACTCATGTTGGGGTTCGTGGGCCATTGGACTTTTTTTTATTTGTTCCTGTGAAAAAAATCTGACTACCACTTCAGTAAAAACGGGCAATGTGGTTGTTAACAAAAGATCTGATAGAATGTGCTCCTGTGTTGTCATTTAATTAAAGAATGGCCAGAATATCCCAGTCCCCTCCTTTACAAAGAATAATTGTCATTTCCTTGCAAAGCAATCCCTAGATCCCCCCTTGCCCAGTAGGACTTCCGTGCCGATGGAAGCGTCCGCCCGTCTCTGCTGTGCAACGTGGTAGTCAAGAGCACATGTTGAAGGTGGCCAGGGTGAGACCCCGACGTTTTCATTTTATTTAATTTGAATTAACTGAAATTCACACAGCCGCATGTGGCTTGTGGACCCCGTACTGGACAGTGAAGCTCTGCACGGAGAGCCTGAGCATTGGTGAAACAGCTGGAGGGCTTGCTACTCATCCCTGGCTTGGTCGAACGAATTGTGATTCCTGATTTGGGATCTAAGCATTGACATCATATCCCCGCCGAATTCATAAGACCGTTTTTGGGGACTAGTGTCTGTGCTTTTCAGAATCAGTGTGGCCGTGCACTGGTCATTTAGTTTCTCAGGAACTTGGATACCCAATCTGTCAAATGAGGGATGATAGTATCCCTTTTGCAAGGTGTTGTGAAGTCAGGCTAAAATCCTAACGCAGCTCTGCCTTTTCCTAGCTGTGTGACCTTAGGCAAGTTATTTAACCTTTCTCGGCCTCAGTTTCATCAGCTTTAATTTGGGAATTAATATTACCTCCCTCGTGAGATTATTGTGAGGATTAAGTAGTATCTGCAGAGTACTCATAGCAGTGCCTGGGACATGATTCAACCCGTATGTGTATTTGCTTCATTATAATGTACTTGTGAAAAGACTAGACAAAAATTGTAGGTCACGAAATAATTTAGTGAGTCTCCACTGGTGATTTTCGGAGCTCTTTACTGTTTCTCTTGGGAGTTATTTTCCCGTGTTGCATTAACAATTTATAAAACCATGTTTGATGTTCTCCTTTTAAGCAATGCTATTTTGCTTTGTGATGCTTTTGTTTTTGTTTCACAAGTATGTTTCATACTAGTCTTGATGTCAAATACATTCCTTAGTCCCAGTGTAATCAATTAGACAAGTTTTAAAAGCACTGCTTTAATATTTTTTTAAGTGGAAAGACCTCGAAATTATAGAAGAGTTACAAGCAGAGTACAAATAAATGATTTATCCTAAACTGCCCAGGAGTGAGTTGCCAGTATTATGTCCCATCACCTCTGGATGTTTAGTGTGCATTTCCTATGAATAAGGACCTTCTCCTACAAAACCAAAGTATGACCTCAAAAATGAAAAGTGTTAGCATTGAAAAATTACTACATCTAATCCTCCTTCTCCATTCAAGTTTTACCAGATGTCCCAATAATGACCTTCCCAGCGAAGGTTCCAATCTAGAAGCTTGCACTACATCCCCCTGTCCTGGCTCCTTAGCTTCCTTTAGTCTAGAAAAAGTCTTCCTTCTTTCCTGGAGCTTCATGTCTCTTGTGGACATTACAGGCCAGTTTTTCTGGTAGGAGTTCCACTAATTTGCATTCATCTCATATTTGCCATGGTCCGGTTATGCACCTTGGACAGGAGTGTCACAGAAAAGCTGTTAGCATCTTCCTCCTCCCATCAGGATGTGTGCGGTGTTGCTCCTGCAAGGCGGTGTCTTCCGGACTCCACTGCAAAGTCACTCTTTTCCCTTTTGTATTTAATGTTGGTTCTGGGGAGATATTTTGGGATGATGCAAATATCCCATTCCTTATCAAACTTCTGACTTATTCATTTATTTAGTCTCATCAGAATAGACTGAGAGCATCAATGGGTTACAATTATACACATATATACACATGTAAATATTTATATACATATTTACATCTATATTTATTTTTACATCTCTGTATATTGAAACTCATGAGTTTTCCCTGGTATCTTCAATTCCAACCCAATGCTACAGGGTTTATTCTAGCTTTTTTCTTCCATGTAATTGCAGCTCAATTCTCCATCGGCGAGAAATCTGGCTCCTAAAGTCCTTAATGTACTTATTTAGCAGCTCAATTCCCCCTGAAAGTAACCAGTCTCTTACTCTGCCACTGTCCACACCCCCGATCCCTTGGGTGGACACCCTGCTTACCCCACCTGGGCTCTGATGCCCTGTTCTGAGCTCCATGTTCCCCCCACTTCAACCCCTTTTCCAGACACCTCCTTCCTTGTGTTCAGGAAGGGAAGGGAAAAGAGAGGAAGAGATAGATTCATGTGTTTCAAATAGAATAGATTATTGTTTTGCTCTTCCAGTTTCTACTGCTAAGTTTCTAGCTCTGCTTTCCTCTCCTTTTTCTTGTTAGAATGCTAGATTCTGCATGACTTCCATGTTCTTTTATTGACCTGGACATAGCTTAAAATTGTTCCTGGTACAGGGCTAAAGAGGAGTTAGAGAAAGAAGGAGAAAGAGGATGACCCTCCAGAGCAGGAGGATCTAGCCCTGTGCAAGGCAACAGAGGCGGGAAAATGACATCATCTCATCCCTGCATTTTTCCCAAGGTTTGCTCTTTGAGGTCCATGTTTGCGCTTGGGAAACGGATTCCAACCCCAGGCAAGGCTGGCTGGGGACAGGGCGGGAGGCTCCGCCCCAACTGGCCTTGCTGGTTTCGCTTCTTCCCGGGTTTGTGTTTTTAATGAAGGGCTTATTTAATTTTAATTACATAAGTATTACATGAATATCTTCTTGCTGTAAAATATTCAAGTAATACAGAGAGAGCAAAAAGACCCTTTGAGAAACGGGCAGTCAACCAGTGGCAGGGGGGCAACTGGGAACGCGATGAAAAAATGTTTCAAAATGACGCACGCACGTCACTGTTGACTTGGTGGTTTTCCTCTTAGGAATTTACCTTTCAGGCACGGACTCATGTGGCTGACACGAGGTCTGCCCAAGTGATCCTGATCCCAGTAGTGTTTGTAATGGCAACAAGCTAGGAATAGCCTAAATGTTTATCAGGAGGGGGCTGATTACGTTATTTATGGTACATTCAGACAGCGTGGTGCTCCGTGGGCACTTAAAAAACAAGGCACATTTATGTGTGTTAACCTGGAGGGTTCGTGAAGATGATATTGTTAAGTGAAAAAAGACGCAGAGCAGTGTGAAAACCAAAATCTCTGCGCAAATGCTTGTCTATGCCTAGAAAACTTCCGGAAATACCCACCGGGCAGTAAATACCGTTGCTCCTGGAAAGGGCATTGGGTAGCCATGGGCTGGAGGCAGGAGGGGGCTTTCCTGTACTTTCTGATACATCTTCCATCCTTCCTATGTGATTCTGGACAAGTCATATGGCTTTTCTGGGCCTCAGTTTCCCCATTTGGAAAGGGAGGGTCATTGAATGAGAAACGGGGGTTCTCACTGTGAGGCTGGCCCACTGGACAGGCCATTGCAAGAGGCTTTGCCACCCCCACCCTCATGGGCGGGGCCTTCACAGGGGCTCCCCCCGGCTTCCTGCTGCAGCCTGCGGTAAAGGGCCAGGAGCATCTGCAGCCACGTCAGCAGCTGGATGCGTGCGGGATTTTCCTGACTCCCTGGCAGTCTGTGGTAAGAGGGAAGATGATGCCATCCTTTCCCGTGTCTCTTCATTCCCTCCACACCCTTGTGCCCAGGTCCAGCTGTGAGTTTCCCCTTCGGACTCTGGAGAACCACCATCATTCCCTCTCCTGGGATCGTGAGAGGGGCTCTCTGGGCTGCTGCTCGCTCAGCCTGATGTGCTGCCTGGGGGAGCCCTCCCGGGTTCCGCGCGCACAGAGACCTGTCGGCCGGCTCCAGAGCCCGCCCCTTCCCCAGCGTGTGACTTTGGGCATGCCATCTGTCTGTGTCTCAGTTTCCTCCTCTCCAGAATGAAAGCAATACCTACGTCACAAAGCTATTGTGAACACGTACGAATTAGCTGATAGGTCTCCGTCTGCACTGTCCAGCAGGGCAGCCACCTGCCATCCGTGGCTGTTGAGCGCCTGGAAGATGGCTGGTCTGAACGGAGGTGTGCGCAAGTGGGAAATGCACCCGGGTTTTAAAGACTTAGTGTGAAAAATAAAAGAAGGTAAAGTACTTCATTAGTAATTTTGTATTGCTCACATTCTAAAATGATATTTTGGATATGTTGGGTTAAAGAATGATTAAACCCACATGTTTCTTTCTGCTTTTTTAAATGAGTCTACTAGGAAATTTAGATTTGCATATGTGTCTCGCATTGTATTTCTATTGGATGGTGCTGACTTAGAAAAGTGCTGAGCAACCAAATTGTAGCTGCAAGCATCCTAGAGCCCATTTTTGTTTTAACAGTCACTGGATTCCCCCCCCACCCAGCTTTACTGAGGTGTAATTGATGAATAAATATATACCTAAGGTGTACAAAATGATGATTGGATATAGTATACATAGTGAAATGATGACAACACTCAAGCTAATTAACTTATCTGTCACTTCACATAGTGAGAACCCTTAGGATTTTTTTTAAAATTTTATTTTGGTATCATTAATCTACAATTACATGAAGGACATTATGTTTACTAGGCTTCCCCCTTCACCAAGTCCCCCCAACATCCCCGTTCACAGTCACTGTCCATCAACATAGTAAGATGCTGTAAAATCACTACTTGTCTTCTCTGTGTTGCACAGCCCTCCCCGTGCCCCCCCCACTATACATGTTAATCGTAATGCCCCCTTTCTTTTTTCCCACCCTTATCCCTCCCTTCCCACCGTCCTCCCCAGTCCCTTTCCCTTTGGTAACTGTTAGTCCATTCTTGGGTTCTGTGCTTCTGCTGCTGTTTTGTTCTTTCAGTTTTCCTTTGTTCTTATACTCCACATATGAGTGAAATCATTTGGTACTTGTCTTTCTCTGCCTGGCTTATTTCACTGAGCATAATACCCTCTAGGTCCATCCATGTTGAGAACCCTTAGGATTTACTCTTAGCAACTTTCAAGTATACAATAGAATATTCTTGACTACCAATACCAAGCTGTCCATTACAGCCCCAGAATTTACCCATCTTATAACTGGAAATGTACACCTTCTGAACAACATCTTGCATTTCACCTGAATGTTACTTTGATTGTCTTATGTGGTTGGTTTTTAAGAAGAAGAAATTAGGATAAATGACCAGCAGATACAGAATTCTGTGATTCTCGAATGCTTCTTAACTGTGCATTTCTTCCATTTCTACTGCCTGAGTGCAGCTTCTTTTTCCCTGGCCTGCGCCCTGTAGCTCTGGCTGCTTCCTTTCTCATTTCCCAGAGGCCACTTCTCCTCCTCTGCTGCTGGGCATTTGGGAGGATCACCCTTTCCCTGCCTTAAGAAATGCATGGCCATGTGACCAGCTGTGGCCAATGAAATAAGAGCAGAAGTGATACATGGTACTTCCAGGGGGAAGCGTTTGAACTGACGTGTGTGATTTCTCCTGTTCTCTGCTCTTGTTGGCATGACCACCAGCTTTCCAGATGGCAGAGGTTTAGTCAGCCAGGGTCAGAGAGTGAGTGCGATGTGGAACAGAGTCCTTGTAGAGCATAACAAATGTGGCAGGAGCAAGAAGTAAGCCTTGTTTGTTCTGAGCCCCTGAATTCTGGAGTTGTTCCTGCAGGTACCTGAGCCCATCCTGACTGATGCGTTTCTCCACCGCCTTCACTTGCTCTGCGGTTGGAATCGTTTGCAGATCTGCTTAAGTCCTCCCACGGTATATAATCCTCTCATGGCTCCCCAGCACGGTCAGGATAAGGTCCAAATACTTTACTGTGGCTTATGGGCCATCCCGCCCTGGCCCCGCGCCGACTGCTTCATGCTTATCTTCAGCCTCTCCCACTCATTATCCTCCCTCCTGTTCCAGTTGAGCTGAACTTCCAGTTCACTGCAAGCATCCTGCTCCTCTGCTCACTTCTTGGCCTTTCTGTGTGCTGTTCCTTCTGCCCAGAATGATTTTTCCCTTGCCCTGCTCTCTCTCTCTCTCTCTCTCTCTCTATGTGGCTAACACCTACTCCTTCAAGACTCCGTTCAGATGTCCTCTCCAGCAGGAAGCCCTCTCTGACCTCCAGTCTGTGTCAGGTGCCTCCTTTGGGGCTCCCACAACCCCTGGGCTTCCCCTGTAATTGTTCTGGTCACTCTAGAGCATCTCTTTCTGAGAAACAAGTCTGTCTCTGCCACTGGACTTTGAGTCCCCTGAGAGCAGGGCTGGGCCGAGTTGTCCTGCACTGACTGCCCAGCTTAGGGCCAGGCATGAGGATTTCAGTAAATGCTTGTTGAATGAATAATAAATGAGTTCAGATGTTAAACACATCTCTTTATTGCAGGATTTCTGAGAAATGGGGGTGCCATCTCTGCCTCTCTCCTCTTTATTTTTCTACTGACTAGTGTTCTCCAGAGCTGAGACTTGATAGTTGGCATAATTCATTCCTGAATGTTGCAGGGAAATGGCTGTGGTTTCTGTAGAAAGTCCCAGAGAAATCCTTTTTTTCTTGGCACCTCTAACCAATTCAATCCAAATTTCTTTGCTGACTCAACACCTTCACCAACTTTTGTTTCTTACATTTTCCCAAACATGTGTAATGAAAAATTTCAAACATTTGAAATTCACTTTTATAGTGAAAACTAAACTCAGGTACCTATCACCTAGTTTCTTCAATTAACATTTTACTCAACTTGTTTTATCACTTACCCAGCCATCTTTCTATTCCTCTGTCTATCTATCACTTCCTCTAATTTTTCTGATGCATTTCAAAGTAAGTTGACATCTCCAGTACAATCTCCCATTAGCACCATCCTGTGTGTAAAATCAACAGAGCCCAATATTTATTTACATTTTATTCTTACTTTGTTTTCACTGAGGTAAAGTTTGTGTGCACTGAAATGCACACATCTTAAAGGCACTGTTAAAGGAGACATGACAGATCTGTCCACCTGTGCCAGACAAATCCCTGTCACCAATCAGAGCATCCCCAATTACTCCAAGCATTTTATTGGAAACAATCTATTTAATCCACCTGATGACTCTTTGCAGAAACAGAGGACTGTAGAGGTGATGTCACTAGTTAAGTTTCAGAATGAGTAATTGGCTGGCGCAGCATCTGAACCCAGTCTTAACTGTTAAAGGTAAAAACAAACTGGCACCACTGTGGGGGTTTTGAGGCAAGAAGTCAGGTTGGTGTTTGAAGGCGCCCCCTGGTGGCCTAGAGGAGCATAGTCAGCTCTTGGTTTTTGGCCAACGAGGCTACAACGTTCAACTAAACCCTGCACAGAGGCACCAACAAGTGGACTCTGTCTGGGTTCTCCAGGGTCTCCTTGGGGGAGATGATGTTGGAGCAGGTCCTCAAACCACAAGCAGCAGAGGTTTGAAAGAGCCCGCCCTGTTCTGGGAAGAAGGATGCAGCTTTGTGTGGGAGGGAATAGAGAGAGGGGGCTGGCGAGATAGGTCCAAGCCCATTTGGGAAAGAACCTTGGCCTTGGGACTTTGTCCTGTGACCCAGTTAGGAGCCTGTGAACCAGCAAATTCCAAAGACAGAATTGGAGGGTGAGGCATAGGGTTTTTTATTCTGCCAGTACAGACTTAAAAAAAAGAGGCATTATTAGGCATGCTGAAGGCTTTTATTGAGCACCTACTGTGTACTAGGGAATGGTCTCGGGCAGGGTCTGGGTGTCTTTTGTCCAGAGTCACAGAAAGCCCTTCGTGGAAGGAATGGATGAAATTACAGATAATTGCAGGACAAGGTCAGGGCCGGAATGGACCACTGGGAATGCGTTGAGGTGAGGGGCTTACAGATGAGTTTGGAGATAGAAGGAAATAAGCTTGAAAGCCTTTGCTCTTTATATTTTTTAAAAAATAGCTCATATGATTTTTATGGTCATTTCTTATATTCTGGGGATTTCGGATGGGGAAACATCCAATTCTGGAAAAACCATTATGCAAATGTTTTCTGTCGTATTGGGACACAGCCTTTCGTGCCTCCTCCAGTCCCCTAGGCTACCTCCTTGCCAGCGAGCTGGACAGGAGAGATGACGCGGCACGCCCAGGGCTGGGGAGTTACAAAGTCACGATTTGAATCCTGAGCAGGCTGGTTCAAGCTCTTACCATTTTCCCCTATTGTTTAAATGACCATTTTCTTGAATTGCATGTTTCTTTTAAGCCCGTGCTTTTCCTTTTGGCATTATCTTTGGCTTTGCTCGCTCATATGTCTGGGGATCAACTGTTAGCCTACCCGGCTGGGTCTTGGCTGGGAGGCTTGGTTTTGCACTACGTGTCTGTCGCCTTCCAGTAGGCTAGCCCAGGCTGCTTCTTATGCTGGTGCAAAAGTACAAATGGCAATGTGCAAGGCCCCACAACCGAGACCTAGGCTGGAAACGGGCACCTCATTCTGTCTGTGAAAGCTAGTCACATGGCCAAGCCAGAGTCGTATAACTACGCAGTTACGTGCTGAAGAAGCGGGGCCGGCATCACAGTCTGCATAGTTCCATCAGCTAAGTTTTGGACTCTGCTCGGGGGCAGGAGACATCAGAGGCCGTTTGGAGGAGGAGGACCCCTGGAAGCTCAAGGGCGGGGCATCTTTGAAGACAGCTCTCAGGCTCAGGGTGGCCAGGGCTGGTGCTGGGGAAGGCAGCAAAGTGGCAGAGGGCGGCTGAGCAGAGAAGCCGCTGTGTGTGCGTTTCTGGCTCGGGTGTGGTTGTCCAGAGGCAGCCGGCAGGAAGCTGTGGAAGCGGCCACATGTGCTGGTTGTTGAGAGCAAAGCCGTGACATTATTTAGTTCAGGTCACTGTGTTATCTGTTTTGAGCTCCTTAATCTAGAGAGATCCATTTAGATCTCTCTCTCTATTATAACTTTTTCTTAATTTTTGCCTTTGGCTCGATTGAGCACTGGTTTGTAGTAAAGGTGCAGGTGAGGGTTTCATGCATCCCAAAATCTTTTGGGTTCATTTCGGAATCTTTCCTTGTAGGTCTTCAGGACTCACGAACTTGTGTTCCATCCCAGCTCCATGCCTGTGATGTGCGGAAGCCACTCACTTGTCACAAGAGCTCATAAAGCCAGAACCTGGACCAGCCACATTTTACAAGTGAAGGAGATTTAGTGGTTTCCCCAAGCCAATTTCCCAGGACTTTGCTGCTTATAGAAAATAACTAACCCCAGATGATTCTAGAACTTCCCTGGGTAAGGCAGATTAGAGACTGCTGTCTGGGCACATTCCCTCCTCTCAGGCTCCTGGGATGTGGAATGGAGGGACAGTCCCATCTGCAGCAGCCGTTCATCCTCACAGTAACTGCGGGGCTGGCTTTCCTGGCTCCTGGTCTCCTGCAATGGCCTCCCTCTCCTCAGAGCTCACAGACTTGGACAGGCTCACGTCTGTAATAACAGCGCTTTATCAGCTAGTCTGACCAACCCAAACCCAGCCTTCCACAATTAAAAAACTTGTCTCTCCTGGTGCCTTTGGAGTGTAAACCACTTTCCCTGTGTTTTACCCATCAGAACTCAGCTCTTCTTGCCCTTGGTCTCTGAGCAGTGGGAGACAGCCAGTATGTCCTGGCCGCTCAGGTGTCATTCTGGCCCAGAACAAAGAACCTGGCTCAAGTGTGGGGCTTTTGCAATATTGAAGATACACCCGACTCCCCCGCCGATGCCACCACTGCGACCCTAAGAACTTTCCCAGCAGTGGCCATCGGCCCACAAACAAATTCCTACCCCCCAGCTCAGGTAGAGCTGGGAAGGAATCTAGCAGGCCCCCAACCCTGGCACCCTCAGCCTGTGACCACGAACATCCTGGGAAGGCTGCTCACATGTCAGGACAGCCCACGGATTAGGAAGTGCATGCATGGGGCCTGGAGGCAGCCGGCCCCTGGCAGCTTGAGTCCTGAGGGCCCCGGGTGCTCTGCTGGGCAGGGACAGGCTTACTGGCCCCAGGCTCCTGCCAGCTCCTGCCTTTCCACATCTCCTGCTCGGATGGTACAGCCAGAGTGCTTGGGTTCAGCTCCTCATTCTGCACTAGGAAGTGTGCTTTGGCATCTTATTTAGATGCCTCGTTCCTCAGTTTCCCCACCAGTAAAACAAGGATAATATAAAAGCACTGACCTCACAGAGTTGTGAGGATGAAATCAGTTGACACGTGGAAAGTGCTTCGAGCACTCCACAAACACCTTCCATATTATAATCACTCACAAGGGGTCGGACTCTTCCAGACACGTTGATCCCACTCCTGGGCACTGTGGGCGCCGAGAACGGGGAGGATGCAGGGCCCACGGTGGCTTGTACAACACGGTGAGCGTACTTATCTGTCCTGCTGCTGACAGGCATTTGGATTGCTTGCAGCTGGGACCGTGACAAGGAGTGCTGCTAGGATCACCCTCGGAGCTGTCCCTGTGCATTTCTGTTGAGGACGTAAGCAGGACTGGAAGTGCGGGGTCCCAGGGTGTGCATATGTTCAGCTAAATACCGACAGACCATCTTCCAAAGCGGTCGTATATACTTACTGAATTTTAAGCCATAAGACTGTATTTCCTATTCAAAGAAAATGAAGATGTACAACTACAAATGCCACCAAGTTGCCCAGACATTGCTTGAAGTTGAATGTATTAGTTTCTAATTGCTGCCATAACAAATCGCCACAAACTTAGTGGTTTAGAACAGCACAGCTTTATTTTCATACAGTTCTGGAGGTCACAAACCTTAAATAGGTCTTACAGGGCTAAAATCAAAGGCTGTGGTCCTCCTAGAAGCTCTGGGGGAGCATCTGTTCCTTATGCGTCCAAGCTGCTGGGGCCGCCCCCATTCCTCGGCTCCTGGCCTCCCCGCTCGGACTTGTCCTTCTGGCGTCAGGTTTTCTTTTCTCTCATCCTCTTGCCTCCCTGTTAGAGGGACCCAGGTGATTACATTGTACTTTTCCTGATAATCCAGGATCATCTCCCCATCTCAAGATACTTAATGATACGTACCAGGTCCCTTTTGCTGTGTAAACTAACATAGTCATAGGCCCAGGGGATTAGGAGTGGGAATTTGGGGGCCATTATTCTGTCTCCCTCATCGAGGTACAGAAAGACTCATGGGGCCCCTGTGAATGGACCATCAGGTTCTGGGAAAGAACGTAACAGCCAGAACAGGCTCTATCCTGTCTAGCTCAGCCAGGTTCCCAAGGCCTAGCAAGGCCCTGAAGAAGTGGGGTGTCAGGTCTTCCCCTACTGGTTACTGAGACTTCATCTCTTAATATCAATTCAGACAATGACATTGAGGTCTTCCTGTGCCAAGTGATGTCCTAGGAGTTTCATGAGAATTAACTCATTTTACACCACCACCACCAGTACCACCACCAGCAACGTCACCACAAGTTTATGTACCGTTATTATTTCCACTGTACAAATGAGGATCCTGAGGCACAGAGAAGTTAAGGAACATTCCCAAGGTCACACAGCTAAGACATGGCAGAGCTGGGATTCAGGCCTTTGCCCTGGAAGTGCTGCATTCTTCCGTAGTGAGGCCAGCAGCATTAAGCAACATTCCCACGCCAGGCCCCTGCCGTCCCTTTCAGGAGCACAAGGCCCTCCCCCTGCAGTGAGCGTCCTGACTTTTCCCAGAGGCCTGGGAGACACTTGAGAGAAGGGAGAGAGCCACCTTGTGGCGAGAGAGGGAATCTGAGCACCAAGGCTGTTTTACCCATGTACACGCCACCCAGCCAGTCCTGCATTCTGGTGTCTCGGGTCTTGAAAGTAGAGACATACTTGTCTTTTAGTCTGTTTTATAGAAAAATTTAAAATTTCTAACTTTTTTTATGGGTTAAAACATAGAACAAAAAATTGAGGGGCACAGCTCAATGAATCTATGTGTCTATGTATACAATGTAACTACCACCTTGGCCAAAATATAGAATGTTCTAATAATTCCAGAAGGTTCCCTTGTGCCTGCTTCCAGTCGATACCACCCAAAGGCAACCACTTTCTGATGCACAGGTTAGATACGCCTGTTTCTGATATTTATATAAAAGGAGTCATACAATGACAGGTTCTTATGTCTCTGGCTTCTTTCACTTCATGTCATGAGATTCACCCAGGTTGCATGTAGCAATATTATTTTTTTTAAATTGCTGTGAAGCATTTCATTTTATGAATATACCACATTTATTTACCCCAATGTCTATTATTGATTTGGACTGTTTCCAATTTTTAGCTATTATGAGTAGAGCTGCCATGGACATTCCTCTACATGGATAAATGCAATCACTTTCCTTGGGAATATACCCAGAGGTGGAATTGGTAGGTTATAGGGCATAAATATGAGCAATCTTGTATGTACCACCAAACATTTTTCCCAAAGTGAATACCAGTATTTTTTATCCATGAAATAATTATTTCAGTATTTGAAAAAGAAATCAGAGTCATTTGTTTTGAGACATGCCCAGAAAATCAAACACTACGTTAAAAGTTTGCCTTGGATTAAGGTTGCTCATTTCCTGATTATCCTGCCCTTGTTTGTAAAGCTGCCAAGGTAACATGTTGTTGTTTTAGTTTACATTTCCTGGCTTCGTAGGGAGAGGAATTGAACATCTCTTCCAATCTCCTAGCAGACTACATCATTTCTGGGTAATGCCATTGTCTCAGGCCTGGGTCCATGGCGGGGGTGTGGGGCTTGTGGACAACAATCCCAGAGGCACCCCTCATAGATTCTCCCCCATTTACATTTACAGAGACCACTGTAGACTACTGTCCTAGGGCCCTACCTCTCTTCCTTTAGGATAATTCTTTTAAAAATCAAGACTTTCTTTCCTAATTATCCCATCCAGACTTAACACTTACCTTGGAACCCTGGAGGAATAGTGTGGTGGCCAAGAACACTGTATGGAAGACAGCAGTGACCGAAGTCACTGAACAAATGTTTGCTGAGCACCTGTTCTGTTGCAGGCACTGTTGTAGGCATTGGGGCTACAGCAGGGAATGGACAGACAGAAATCCCTGCTCTTGTGGGGTTTGTTGTCTAAGGACAGAGTAAATGCTACAAATGAGTGTGATATATGATGGCACTAAGTACAAAGGAGAGTAAAAAGCCTGGGTTGGGAGGGCATGGTTGCAGTTTTGAGTGGTCAGAGAGGCGTCACCAAGAGCATTACCCATATGTATGCCCTATGATCTAGCAATTTCTAGCAAAGACCTGAAGGAGGGGAAAGAGTGCACTGTGGAACAGAAGGAACAGCCAGTGCAAAGGTCCTAAGATGGGAGCATGCCTGTTGCTTTGGCAGAGCAGGAGGGAGGCCAGGGTGGCCAGAGTCCAGTGACCCACGGGATGTGTTAGGAGATGAGGTCAGAGAGATAAGGGGGTGGTACAGAGAGAGCAGGACCTTGGAGGCCATGATACCTTGACTCTGACTCTGAGTGAGGTGGAAGCCACTGCGGAGTTTTGAGAAGAGGGTTTAGACTTAATTTTAAGAGGGACCATTGTGGCTGCTGTGTTGAGAATGGAATGGGACTGTTGGAGGGCACAGGCTGAAGCAGAGAGACCGCTGGCTTTTGCGGTAATCAAGGGGGAGAGTGGGGGTGGCTTGGGCCAGGGAAGTAGCAGTGGAGGCGATGTAATGAGAAGTGGGCAGATCCTGGAGGAATTCTTCCAAATTAGGAATTAGGCTGTGTGAGTGGAGTGGGTACAGCCCAGGAGAGGAAGAGAAGAAGGCCAAGCACAACTCCACTACTGTGGTCGGAATAGCACACTTAAAGAACCCTTTTATCATGGGTGATTTCAAACATACATGAGAGAAGACAGAAATAGTACAGGAAGCCCCATGCAGGCGCCTACGAGCCTCAGGAATAACCACCTTTGATCCATTTCATTTCTTCTATGAAGCTACCCATTTTCCATCCCATATTATAAAGCGAATCTCAGACTTTATTTCTTTTAATTTGTAAATCCTTCAGTATATTTCTTCAAAGAGATAAAAGAGCCCCCTTTTGTTAATAGACATGACACAAAACTATTATTTTAGCTGTGACTGGTTGACGTTCATAAAGACCACCGGAGTCTTGGGAATGCCACAAAGGGGAGAAGTAAGTAAGGCTAGTTGAGGCAGGTTCTTCCAAACAAGGAACCGGCTAGGATTGGGCAAGGATTATGACGCAATGGTTTACGATCAGTGAGCACAACAAATGGGGGGCTTGTGACGTCTTGATAAGCCAACAGTTGTCTGATAAGTGAGCTTTTTGCCTAAGTGAGCAGTGTGTTCCCCTGCCAGGAGAGCTGCTTGCCCAGATAAATTGGTTTGTAGGAATTTCCTGGAGCAAACAATGAGTTCTCTATTGTTTTACAGACTCATTCTTTCAGGCAAGACGTCCTTGGAGCAAACCAATAAGTCATGTTGAAATACCTGGTTTCAGTTCTCATATCTAGTAGAGTTTAAATAGTTAATAGGTTTCAATAGCCAATCAATTAATTGATTTCCTTACCTGTCTCATAAAAATATTTTTCCTGTTTAGTCAAGTCAGGATCCAAACAAAATCCACACACTGCACAGATCCCCAGTATTTGGAAGACAGGGTCCTTATTACCCACTCTGGTTCCAGCAAGCTGCACGCAACCTACTCCAGGAGCATGTCGGTCATGTGGCCCCGGGTGGCAGACGTGTAGCTGCTACTGTACTAAGAGCTGAAGTTGACTGAAATGAACCGCAATTTGCCATCCAAGCCTGCCCCTGCAAGTTGCAAACCTTGAACTTCAACATAGCTTCCCCTCTTTTTCTCTCTCTCTAAAAATAATTTTTAACAAAGTCAGATCATTCATTGTCTTGTAGAGTTCCCACATCTGGATTTTGCTGATTGTATATCTGTGGTGTCGTTTAACATGCTCTTTTGCCCTGTAAACTCCTTTTAACTTGGTAGTTAGAACTACTGATCTAAGCTATGCAGCTTAAAAAATATGACAAACAGTGGGAAGATGGCAGAGCAGGAAGCACCAGAAATCTCTCTTCCCACCTTGACCTACACTTCTACACACTGGTAGAGTCTGTCTGATGTAACCAGCTTGGAACTCCGGAGTCTGTTCAATGTCTGTTCAAGGACATGCTCCTGGAGTAGGTTGCATGCAGCTTGCAGGAACCAGAGCGGGCAATAAGGACACTGTCTTCCAAATACCGGGGGTCTGTTCTCTGATCACTGGTTGCTGCTCCTGATCACAGAAGTAGACAAACCGGTGGGCAGCTATGACTGTCACACCTCTACCGTGGCAAGTCCCTCTCTCTCCAGCTGAAGTGACTCCCAGGGGATTTAAAGGGCTGACACCTTTTCTCCTTCCTTCATCTTTGCTTTTTCCTATGTGGGAAGTCAGACATTAAAGAGTAAGGCATTCAAAAACAACTATGTATATGGAAAAAAATTAGAAAGTGATTGTGTATGCCTAGGGAAAGACTCAGAAGAGACCTGAGAAGACTTAAGGTTACACCTCAGGCTGATCCTTAGTGCAGAGACAGCCTACAACAACCAAAACACAAAACCAGGAAAGACAGCAAGCCCTGGGGAAAGGAAGACTCCGGTGCCCAGAATTAACACATCGTTAGATCCAAATGTCCAGTATTCAACATAAAATCACAAGGCATACAAAGAAACAGGAAAATATGGCCATTCAAAGGAAAAAAATTTAACAGTTGATTTATTGGTGACAGCAGGAACAAATGGGTTGGGTTGGAATCTAGCAAACCACCAAACACAAAATTAGTTTTCTTGGTATAACAATCCTCCCCTCCATCTCTAATCTGATTTTGTTTAAAAAAGGTAATTTAAGGTAGGACTGAAAAACAGAAAAATTGTTACAGTATCACAGTTTGTGTGTGTGTTTACAGCTTTTTTGAGATATAATTGAAATACAATTCACTGCACATATTTAAAGCATACAATTTGATGATTTGGGGCATATGCTTATACCTGAGAAGCTTCACTATTACCACAGTCAAGATAATGAACATACCTATCACGCCACAAGCTTCTTCGTGCTCCTTTGTTATCCATTTCTGCCCCCAAGCCCATCCTAGACGACCACAGACCTGCCTTCTGTCCCTGCAGATGCAGCTTTCAATCTCTAAGGTTGTACATAAATGAAGCCATACAGTATGTACTCTTTTCTGTCTAGCCTCTTTCATTCAGGATAATTATTTTGAGATTCATCTGTGTTTCTGCATGTATCAACAGTTCATTCTTTTCTTTTTTCTTGACTGAGCAGGATTCTAAAGACTTACCATTATTGATCTGTTCAGTGTTGATGGGCATTTAAAGTTGTTTCCAGTTTTTGGCTATTATAAATAAAACTGTGATGAACATTTGTATAAAAACCATTGTATGGCCTTATGCTTTAGCTTCTTTTGGGTAGGACTTGGGAAAGGAATGGCTGAATACTGTGCTAAGTGCATGTTTAGTTTTTAGAGAAACTTCCTAAGATTGGGAACAAAGGAAAGTGTCCACCCTCACTACTGTCGCTCATTGCACCATAGTCCTCACCAGTGTAATAGGAAAAGAAATAAAAGACCTACATACTGGAAAAATAAAAATAAAATAGTCCTTATTTGCAGATGACATGATGAAGCACTTGGGAAAACAGCTCCTTCATTTCTTGTGAAATCAAACACACTCCTGATGTATGACCCAGCAATCCTACCCCAGTTTATCCTGGAGAAATAAAATTTTGTTTACATAAAAACCTGTACACAAATGGGAATAGCAATTTAACTCATGCCTGCCAAAAACTAGAAAAATAAAACCCATCTTCAATGGGCTAGAAAACAAACACTGGCATGTCGATATAATGTTTTATCAATAAAAAAGAACAAAGTGTTCACATACACAACATGGATGAATGTCAAAGGCATCGTGCCAAGTGAAAGTAGCTGATCCCAAAGGTCCCACGCTGTATGGTTCCACGCCTGTGATGTTTTTGAAAAGCTGAATCTATAGCGATAGAGAACCGATCAGTGGTTGTCAAGGGCTGGGAGGAAAGGAGGACGCGATCACAAAGGAATAGAATGCGAGAGTTTTGGGGGTGAAGAAAGTATTCTGCTTGTTGCATTGTTTAACTTGTCCAAGTGATATTTTGCTGCAAAATAAATTTTTTTTTATTCTAGCACTGGTTTAATGGTAAGTGTTGCACGTCCAGAGAATGTGTCTGCCGCATTCTGCTTATCCATTCCCCTGGTAATGGATATTTCAGTCGCCTCCAACTCCCCACCAAAAACACATGGTAGGATTATGCAAACTGTAATTCTAAAAATTTTAGCATAGAACAAAAAACAGATTGTTCAATAAATGACTATTTTTATTAATATTAAATAATAATTAAAGGACCTGAACAACTAGTTTTCTAGCCCCTGATCAAAACTGACCTCACACTGACTTCACTCCCCCAAACCAGGTTGTGGCCACACGGCCACTGCAACACTATTAAGGAAATAGAAGAATTTTTTAATTCTTACCTTTCTGTAATGCACATCCTTCCTGAGCTTCTGCCTTTTTTCTTTATGCTTTTCTCTCCATATTAGTGAAAAATTAAAGTGACTGGGTACCGGTGGTGATGGTCAGTTTCGTTGTGGAGAGCGGGGTGTGTAGTGTAAATTCAGTTCACTTCAATAAGCAGCTTTAGAAAAATATATGATAAAGGAGCCATGGACATACAATGGGGGAAATGACAGCCTCTTCAACAGCTGGTGTTGGCAAAACTGGACAGCTACATGCAAGACAATGAAACTGGATTATTGTTTAACCCCATACACAAAAGTAAACTTGAAATGGATTAAAGACTTGAATGTAAGTCATGAAACCATAAAACTCTTAGAAGACAACGTGGGCAAACATCTCCTGAATATAAGCATGAGTAACCTCTTCCTGAATGCATCTCCTCGAGAAAGGGAAACAAACTAAAAAGTTTCTGTACGGCAAAGGACACCATCAATAGAACAAAAAGGCGTCCTACAATATGGGAGAATATATTTGTAAATGACATATCCAACAAAGGGTTAACATCCAAAATATATAAAGAACTTACATGTCTCAACACCCAAAAAGCAAATAATCCAATTAACAAATGGGCAGAGGATATGAAGAGAAAGTTCTCCAAAGAAGAAATTCAGATGGCCAACAGGCACATGAAAAGATGCTCCACATCACTAATCATCAGGGAAATGCAAATTAAAACCACAATGAGATATCACCTCACACCAGTAAGGATGGCCAGCATTGAAAAAACTAAGAACAACAAATGCTGGCGAGGATGCAGAGAAAGGGGAACCCTCCTTCACTGCTGGTGGGAATGTAAGCTAGTTCAACCATGGTGGAAAGCAATATGGAGGTTCCTCAAAAAACTAAAAATAGAAATGCCATTTGACCCGGGAATCCCACTTCTTGGAATTTACCCAAGGAATACAAGTTCTCAGATTCAAAAAGACATATGCACCCCTATGTTTATTGCAGCATTTTTTACAATAGCCAAGATATGGAAGCAACCTAAGTGTCCATCAGTAGATGAGTGGATACAGAAGAGGTGGTACATACACACAATGGAATACTACTCAGCCATAAGAAAAAACAATTCCTACCATTTGCAACAACATGAATGGAGCTGGACATTATGCTCAGTGAAACAAGCCAGGTAGAGAAGGACAAGTGACAAATGATTTCCCTTATTTGTGGAGTACAACAATGAAGCAAAACTGAAGGAACAAAATGGCAGCAGACTCAGACTCCAAGAATGAACTAGTGGTTACCAAAAGGGAGGGGTGAGGAGGGTGGGTGGGCAGGGAGGGAGAAGGGGACTGAGGGGTATTGTGTTTAGTACACATGGTGTAGGGGGATCATGGGAAGAACAGTGTAGCACAGAGAAGGGAAATAGTGAATCTGTGGCATCTTACTTCACTGACGGACAGTGACTGCATTGGGGTGTGGGTGGGGACTTGATTATATGGGTAAATGTAGTAACCACATTGTTTTTTCATGTGATACCTTCATAAGAGTGTATATCAATTGTACCTTAATAAAAAATTTTTAAAAAGAGTATGCATTATTTCAGATATATATGTATCTGAAGTTCAGTGTGAAACATGTTCTTTACTGTGTTCCTGGTCAAAAATTGGGAAGCCAATGTGGTGGGATTAATTGTATCTAATCAGAACATTTGGTTCTCTTTCAATCAGTTAAAACCAAAGCACACCCTCAGGCCAATGGGTTACTATTCTTTGAAGATACTTAAACAATCGTTGACTCAGAAATCTAATTAGGAAGCTAGTAGAGATTTTTCATCTGTTATAATTTCTCCCTCCTCCCCTGTTGCCCAATAGAAATAGCTCTCCAGTGGCCCTAATGGATGACAGTAAGTCATCTTTTTGAGAAGCTTAAATTATTATTAACTTTTCCCATTCAGTTTTAGTCTATTCAATGGGGAAAAAATGGTCAAGTCAGTTGTTTGGTATCATGTGGAAAACAGAGCACTGGATGGAATTTGTCATTTTTGATTAATTATTTTGACTTAGTGGAGGCCCACTATAAAGTATAGCCCTTTAACCACTAAAATAATCATCTAAAATACTCCTACTACCTAACACTTTTGAATACTTATATTCCAGGAGCTGTGCTATTTCCCATTCTAGCTACACTGTGAGAATCATCTGAGGAAGGCATTCAAAATACAGTCTCCGGGCCCTCCTCCCCTGAATCCTCTGATTCATGTCTGTTATGGGGCCCAGGAACTTGTTATTTATAAAGCACCCTAAGAGATTGTTATCATTAGGTAAAGTTGTAGGAAAACCGCATCATCTCGTTTTATCCTCATGGAAAATCCTTTGAAAGCAGATTTTACCATCATCCCCACCTCACAAGTGAGGAAACAGAACCTTCCATAGATTAAGCAGCCCACCTCAATTTGCCTAGTTAACGAGTGGAGAGGCACGAATCCACTGGAGGGAGGGGAAATGGAAAACAATCTTGGTTCCTCAGAAAGTCAAACTAAGAATTACCATATGACCCAGCAACTGCAAATGCAGGAATCTCAGCTGAAATGCCAACTCCCGCACAGGCTGCATCCGGCAACTAGACCGACCAATCATTCCCATTCTCTTCTCCTGTCTCCTTACACTCCTAAGCCGTGTCCTGTGGAGGAGAATCCTGCCCCCCCACCGCCAGCTCCCGTCCCCTGAAGCCTTTCGCCTTCCCTTCCGCTCAGCTCTTCCTGTGACCCCACTCTGGCTTTGCAGGGGAGAACGCCACCTGCCCCTGCAAGGTTCTGTGGCCCTGTGCGGATCCTCCGGGTGGCTTCGGGGCAGGTCCTGCGCATGGGGGAAGGCTTTAACCGTCACCCCAGGAGTGCCATCTCCTTCCGTCCCCCTGTGGTGTGGCTTCGGGGCCAGAGACGGCAGCTGGGCTTTGGCGGCAGCAGCTGCGGGGGATGCTGCGATGCCCGGAGGCTTTCACGGTGGGAGGCGTTGGGCTCTGCTGTTGTAAAACCTGGAAACGGAGAGATGCTGGGGCAAGTGATCTTTGCTATCATAATTGAAGAATTGTTGCCATAAAACACAACATTGGAAAAGCAGTGTTTTAAATTGTATGGTGTTCTGTGTATTCACACTGCAATCACCTCCCTCTAGTTCCAAAACACTGTCGTCACCCCAAGGGAACCCCTGTACCCGTTCAGTAGTCATGCTCTAGTCACCCTGCCCCCAGTTCCTGGGAGCCACTAATCTGCTTTCTGTCTCCAGGGATCTGCCCGTTCTGAATACTTTACGTATAAAGGGAATTATACGTGACCTTTCATGTCTTATTTCTTTCACTTATCGGTACTTCATCCTTCTTATGGCTGAATAATACTCCATTGTTGGGATATACCATTACTTGTTTATCTATTCAGCTGTTGATGGACATTAAGGTTGTTCCTACCTTTTGGCTGTTGTGAATGGTGCTACTCTAGTGTACGAGTATTTGTCTGAACACCTGTTTTTAGTTCATTTGGCATATACCTAAGAGTAGAATTGGTGGGTCATAGAGTCATGCTATGTTTAACTTTGTGGAACCACCAAATCATATTCTATGGTGGCTTCTCCATTTACATTCCCAGCAACAGTGTATGAGGGGTGCCAGTTTCTCCACAACTTCCCCAACACTTATTCTTTCTCTCTTTTCTCTTTATTTTTTTGGATCCTAGCCATATTAGGAGTATAAAGTGGTATCTCACTGTGGTTGTGATTTGTATTTCCCTGCTGGCTGATGATGATGAGCCCATTGTTACATGATGGTTGGCCATTTGCAGATCATATTTTCTCTAAAGAAATGTTGATTCAGAGTTTACCTTTAACTTTGGAATCCTCCTCATCTCTTTCCCTGACTTCCTCATATTCAGTAGTATGGTAATGATAGTAGCTGCCTAATGCCAGGCACAGTGCTAAGCACTTTAAACACATATGTCCTTTAATTCTGTAAGGTTTTCTCTCCATTTTTAAAGATAAGAAGCTGGAAGCCCAGAGAAGGTTTAGTTGAACGTGGCTCTTTAAAACCAAGAGGCAGGGACTGGTTTCAAAGCCAGTTGCTCTGATTTGAAAAGCCTTGCTCTTAACCTGTACATCAAGGTCTATAGACTAGTTTGCATTGCTTATATACACTAGAAAATTATTTTAAGTACGTACCATCTTATACATTTTTAATAAGTTTAAGCAACTGAAAAGGATTGATTTGCCACATATTGTAAATATTATCACTTAAAAATCTGTTAGATCATTCTTTTAAATGTTTCCAAGGGACTCTAAATGCCATGGTGATACGGTACTCAGAACCATTGATTTAAAAAATTCTTGAACAATTCTTTCTTTCTTTTCCTTGAAATTGTACTTTCATTATTTTGCTTCCCCAGAATGTTATCATAATATAGCATTTTTCATGCTGGAAAGTCTCTTATTGGTTACCCTCTCATACTTTCTATATCAAAATATAAATGTAAACTAAAATTGAATTTGAAATAATTTCATATAACTATAAAGCTCTGGGTGTAATGATTCCTTCAGATTGTGTTATGATTAGTAATAGTAGTCAACTGATAAAACTGACAAAAATATATTACAGATTTTAAAAAATTATCAATAACTATAACAAACTGTATAGGAAGTGTACCTCTTTAGTAGGATTAATGGGATTCTTTTGTTATCTTGACTAAAGGAGAGTCTGTGCACAACAATTTATCAGCTTGTCCCTTTGACACCCCAGAGCATTTTAACTATCGAATGATGAGACATAACAAATTTGTGATAGGCAAAAGGCATGGGTTTTTTGTTTGTTTGTTTGTTTGTCAGTTGGAAGAAGCTAATTTGAAAGGAGTTGTAGGAAAAAGAACCTTGCTTCTTTCACCACATGTAGATGTACTCTGAAACAGGTCAAGTTTAAGTTTAGGAAGGAGTATGTTTAGAAATAATGGATCTGAACATCGACCATTTCATCGTGATTCATGCATCTTACTCCTTGGAGGCTTTGTGTGCTCTTCAGCTTCTCTATGTTAGTGAGTGGCCTACCATGGCTCCAGCCCCACCCCATCATTTAATTTTGGAAGAACTTCACATCTCTGTGAGCTAGTGCACCCCAGAAAAAATAGCCACTTAGTGAGTGACTACTGTCAGCTAAGAATTTTGCACATGTGATCTTGTTCAATTGTTAGAACAACTCTGCAAGGTAAGACTATGCTTAGAGAGAGTAGTTTGTCAGGATCACAGAAATTATAAGTGGCTGAGCAAAATTTTGAACTCATTCTGTCTGCTCCCTTTTCCTTATTCTTTATTCGGCTGGTGTCAACTAGAAGCAGTGTAATTCAATTCACATCATTCTTGTCTGATTTTTTATTTCTTTTCCAAACTTTTACAATATTATTACTTTGTCTTTTCTTTCTTTTTTAAAAATAACTTACAGGGATAACAAAGAGCTCAACGTATGTATGTCTATTATTAGTGGACTATGAGGAGGAGGATTTTTTTGAACAGAGAAGTGATCTTGTATCCACCATCTACCACTGGCCCTGAGTCACTCACTACCTGAACTATAGTGTAAGATGGGCAAAGTCCCGCCCTGGTTTTGAAAGGGTGCATTGCTGAGGACCCCTAGCTCAGGCTTTTCTAAATTCTGAGGCTGTGACTCAGATTTTACACAGGAGAGAGAATTGTCTATCATTGGGGTGGTCATTGGGTGAAAACACTATCTTTTTTATCTTTTTTTTTAAGTGACATAATTGTAAAATCAAATCACTAAACTTTAGGGTAGTTACATTTTTCACATGGTCAAGAATTCAGATTTAAAAATATCTAAAACCGACTGTGTAATCTATTCATGAGTTACAAGGTAATGTTAGGTTTAGCCATCATTCTATAAATAGAGCAATAAAAGCACAGACCAGCACTTTTCAGTTACCCTGTAAGTAACTCCATGGTCAGATTTATCTGGTGTACTGAGCAGAAGGCCATTTTCTATCACATAATGAAAATATTGGGAAACCACTAGAGCAATGAAGTTACAGAACTCTTAAAACTGTAATTGTCTTATTCCATTATTAGAGTGGACAGCATTTGGAAATATCTTAGTTTCCAAGTAAATGGCAGTGAATCATTTGGAGAGTACTAATTGAAATGCCCCCCTCTTTCTTTTCAAAACTAAAATATCATGAGAAAACTAAAGAGAGAAAAAGGAAAAAGAAAAAAGGGAAATTTCAAAGGGAGGTCTTTGCTTTTGATATTGGTATTTCCTTAGATGACAGGCTGGTAACCTAAAAGTGTTAAAGTACTTAAAATGACAAGGTGTTTTGTAGAAGAAAAATATTTGAATGATTCCTTCACAAAAAAATCTTACACGGACTTTATAAAAGAAATAAACACATAAACAGAAAATGAGCCCCTTGCCTGGTAGGAAAAATTTTAATTACAGAAACATTTTAATTTTTTAAAGGTTTCTTTTCTTTGCTTTTCTTTTTTAAACACATTTCTGGCATTTCTTCCCCCTCTCTTCTGCTTTTTGCCTCTTAGGTAATTTCATTGCTTGTTAGAGGCTTTTCAACAAAGCAGGCAGGCTTAAAACATTGAGGAGATGAGACCGACAGACATTACTACCTTCTAGCACATTCTAGAAACAGTATCAGAGAAAGGTAGGGCATCCAAGTTGTGGATGATGAGTAGCTTTCAATTATCTGAATTACCAGGACACCCCTTGTCTAGACAATACATAGTTAATTATAGCTTGCTCCAGTATTCATCAATAAGTTTATGGAAAATCCCAGGAAAAAGGTGAGGCATACTCAGAGCCAAGAGCTCCACTGAACGTGTACACACACAAAAAGAGAAAAATACATCAGCTCAGAATCAGCTTTTATTTGGGAAAATTCCACTTAGTGAAGTTACCTTGAAGGACGGATAAATGCTGGCAGACAAATTGGCCCATCTTGGGAGCCGTTTTACAAGATAAGTGAACGCTTGTTTCTTTGAGTCCAAGCACGGTGCTACAACCTGACGGATCCTAGGCACAGTGCATCCGACAGCCCCAGCAGGTCCCTTGATCTCACAAATAACATTTCTTTTATTTATTTATTTATTTATTATTTTTTTTATTGAAGGGTAGTTGACACACAGTATTAGATTAGTTACAGGTATACAACACAGTGATTCAACATTTATATACATGATGATTCTAGCTACCAGCTATCACCATACAAAGTTGTTAGAATATTTTGACTATATTCCTTATGCTATACATTACATCCCGGTTACTTATTTATTTTACCATTGGAAGTCTGTACTTTTTTTTGTTGTTGTTTTTTGTGTTTTTTTTGAGAGGGCATCTCATATTTATTGATCAAATGGTTGTTAACAACAATAAAATTCTGTATAGGGGAGTCAATGCTCAATGCACAATCATTAATCCATCCCAAGCCTAATTTTCATCAGTCTCCAATCTTCTGAAGCATAGCAAACAAGTTCTTACATGGAGAACAAATTCTTACATAGTGAATAAGTTACATGGTGAACAATACAAGGGCAGTCATCACAGAAACTTCCGGTTTTGCTCATGCATTATGAACTATAAACAATCAGTTCAAATATGAATATTCGTTTGATTTTTATACTTGATTTATATGTGGATACCACATTTATCTCTTTATTATTATTATTTTTAATAAAATGCTGAAGTGGTAGGTAGATGTAAGATAAAGGTAGAAAGCATAGTTTAGTGTTGTAAGAGAGCACATGTAGATGATCAGGTGTGTGCCTGTAGACTATGTGTTAATCCAAGCTAGACAAGGGCAATAAAACCTCCACGGATGCAGATTTCTCTCAGAACAGGGGGGGTGAGGTTCTAAGCCTCACCTCTGTTGATCCCCCAATTTCTCACCTGATGGCCCCCCTGCGACTGTGCCTGTCTTAGGTTGTTCCTCCCTTGAGGAATCTTACCCGACAAATGACATTTCTTTATGGGCAACTTGATAAGCGTAATTCCCCATCTCCAACTTTTCCTGTATTGCTTCATATCTAATCTCATCCTTTCTTCAAGAATTGTTTTATGCCTCTTAAAGTATTGTTGGGAATTTGCTTTTAGGCTCTTGGGTAAGGGGGGGGGATGAATTGCAATCTAGTGGAATCTTGACAATGTAACCATTGCATTGTGAATGCTACCGCCAACAAGGAAAAGTAAAGATGAAGAGAGCAGTGTTTGATTCTGGTAAATTGTTACCTGTGCGGTTTTGCTTTTGTTGAATAAATACAGCCCAGGAAATAGCTGTCTAAGGATAATCTGTCAGTTGTTTTACTCGATGAAAAACAGAAGTAAATCATTTAATTTTGGAAGAACTTGACATCTCTGTGAACATCATTTGCAAGAAGAGACAATTATTGTTATTTTGCAAACATAACAAATTATACTTACCAGGCAACACTTATGATGAAATGTGTCTCTGTCATTAGGAAAACACACAAGTCTTGTAGTGAGAAAATGATTGCTTTTTTTCATTTCTGGGATCAGAGCAATTGCTGACAAAAAAATTAATTTCAGCTTTTGAAACAAGGACTTTTTGGTTGTTAAGCCTCAGTTATGTGCATAATATCTAGAAGAGTGTGTAAATACAGTTCAATGAAAAGAAAATAATCTATAAAACATTTCATCATTTGCCCTGTGAACTCACTTTATGCCTCTTATGGTGTGACCTTGGGGTAGGCATCTCGAAGACCATTTCCTTTCTGGTCTCCCTGCTCATTGCCTTCCTCAACATTTTACTTGGTCTTCCCTGGTCTCCTGCCTTTACCCTTAAATTCTAATTCTATCCAGTTGAAGGGTGTGGACATTATTCACAGCTCCATTATGGAAGTGCAGCAGTAGGTTCTAATTATTCCTTGCAGGGGAAAGTTGAAGTTTTTCCAGTTACGAAAGAGAAATAACCATAATGCATTTAGAGAGTTTTCTTGCTAATAGTGACCCCGATCAGAACATTCCTGTCTGGGTTAACACACAAGGCTGTCTCTTTACTGATTTATTAAAGGTGGGGTGGTAAAAGAAAGAAAACACGGAGAAGGAAGAGTATTGTCTTGCCATGTAGCCCATATACACAAACTGTTTGAGAGTTAATTTAGCACCGTATTTGTAAACTTGACTGCTACTTTAAGATACCTTTTAAATTTTCCTACACATTTAAGGAAAGAACCTAAAAGAGTATATAAAGTAATAAAAGTTCAATATGAATATGGATCTAAAAATAGTGTCATGTGAGTTAAATTTTATTAAAATTTAAAGGTATGGTTAACTGAGAGATCATAGGTCTGTTCCAATATATTTCTGTTTCAGTAATAATAAAGCATTGTTTCAATAGTGAATAATGAAATGCTAGAATTATTGTAGTTACTATGTGCCTGGTACTGTTTTATATAGTTCATAGGTATTATTTTGAAATGGCAACTTACATAAATGGTCATAATCCTAAGGCACTGGATCTGGGAGGCTTTGGAATAATGTGGCATGTGTTTTTCTGATTGTTTTTGATATTGGAACCTTATTACTGGAGCTCAAGGGACAAAAGGTCAGTATGTGAAAATCCTGGGTCTATCATTCCTATTAACAAATTTCTTCAGAGACTGAAGTTGAGACAAAGAAATCCCGGTGCTAGTCTTCAGTTCACATGCCTCTTTTAAATTCTTGAAAATGTTATTCCAGAGATGAAGCAAAAATCTGTACCTGACTAACTCCAGCTGGCGACGCAGCTGTCAGTAAACAGTCAACGTGCCTGTAATTCAGTAGTTCCGCAGCCGGCAGCGGGCTGTGCTTGTGCCCCTTGGACTAGCCCTCCGGATCTTGGCTCCTTGGCTGCCTCTCCCTTCCCATTACCAATGGTCGGGACAGGTGTGTACCTTGAATTCAAACTGAACACATTGTCTTGGGATCTATGATTTGCCTAATCCCTCTAATAACATGGAATCTGAGCTGCCTAACATCTTTTCAATAGCAAGAATTTAAGTTGAAAATTCCAACATGTGAAAAGAAGAAATGATGTAAAGACATTCCTGTAGAATATTAGAAACAAAGAATATTCATATATTAAACTCTTCCATGGTGCATCCATCGCCTTGGATGTGAGGGGTTATGTAGAGGAAGGGTAACATGGCCAGAGTGCGTCTGTTCCTTTCTGTCAAGTCTTTCATACATCAGATAACATGATGGAATTGGTGTAGTGTGCACTTGGTGGAAGGCAACATGGACATGGAATTAAATTTAAGGAATAGAGACTTCTTTTTGGCCCTGCATAATCTCTCAAATTTTTCTCAGGAAAATAATTATACATTAAATACTTTGATGTGCAAACATAATTTTCTCCTGAGAGAGAGAGCTTGTCAGTTTCCCACTTGTTTGAAATGTATACCCATACTATTATTTGCTTTAATTATTTCACAAAGAAAAAAAGGGTAAATAATATGTTGACATTAAAATTTTTTCCTTAGTTACCACCCTTGGTTTCTTGAATCATGGTATATATTGACAGGATGCTTTCAGCTGCATTTTAAATTTAAACTTACTCAAACCATAAAATATATTTATTGGGTCATCCTGCCCTTCTTTCCCCAGCTAAATCCCTCTTTCCAGAAGAATGCCATGTACTGATTAACTTAAATGTAGGCTATCAAAACTGATCACTGCAGGGGAAATGGATTTTGCTGAGTGCTTTATACCAGTTTTAGACCACCTCAGTTGCTGGGTTAACATCACTTTTACCCAGAAACATCCTACTCCACAATGAGGACGGAGTGGACTGGATAATGGGGTACAACCATAATGTCCAGGACTTCTGCATATTTACTGTTGAAAGTTTATTACTGAGTGATTTTTCTCATCTGCTGCCTCCTATTTTGGGGTCAAAGAAAAAATGAATAAATATTACTGAAAGATTAAGAAATCTAAATAGAAATTATAGAAGCTACCTTCTATTATTGCAGACAATTCTCTTTGGCTCTCTTGTGTTTCTGAGAAGCCCGCTGCATGTTTAAGCATTACCTGGCCTGCTTTGTCCATTGCTGTGTGGAATTTGCAACTTAGGGAGCTGGAGAAAAGGCTGATACTTTAGCTACTGCTATCGCTGTGAGTAACTGATCGTTCTTTGTCTCTGATCAAGGAGTATCAGAGACAGTTTGGGGTCCACCTGTGTTTCAGCGGTACGTGCCTCGCTTTGTCTGTTGACAGTGCTGAGCATGATTTGTTCATCTAGTTTAGAAGCAACTGGCCTGGGGTTTGATTTGTACCCGAATTCAACTACTTACACTTATTTAGTTTTGAATGACTGATCTTGCATTTTTTTTGCGTTTAATATTCTAATACTATATAAGTTGGTTTATGTAATTAAAATTACTGTGCGTGCTCTTTCTCAAAGATTAATTAGATTTGGCTTGCTTACACTGCGGTTCTCTTTTACAAAGAACGAAAGTGAGGCGGTTTCTCTTTGGGGCCTAAGATGCTCCCTACAGGCCCCTTCTCAGTTTCACCTGTTTCTCTTCAGAGAAACTCCCTTTTGGGGTCGTGACCTCCTGCTTATGTGGTGCTCTCCCTTCAAAAGTGAACTTCCAGAAGGATTTACACAAGTGTAAATTATTTAAAATGTGTATTACCATATTACATCTCCCTTCACACACTGCACACTCATCCACTAACTATAAGCATGACTTTTTTTAGTGATAGAAATTCTAGTTATAAATATCAGGAAAGTAAAGCAGGGGCTCTCGGGCTGGGAGACCATCCCTTACACCCAGAAATCACACCGGGAGCCTCTACTTTCATCTCCTAAGCATAATACCACTGAAAATAGTCTCATGCTAAGTAGGTGCAAATTTAAATGAGAAAGTCTTTAAATGCTTCCAGAGTCCTACGGGAGCTAAGGGCAATTTTACTTCTCATTTTAAGTGCTTTATATGTCACTGAAAACCTCTCTTACCAGTTTACTGAGTACCTTTCTTTAATAAGATCTCACCTTGTTTCACTATTTCCTTCCATAAAATGAAAACACTCCTACCTGCTCTTATTTATAAGATAATCAAGATGAGAAAGGTTGGGGTAGGAGTAAAGTATCATTTTTTAGCTGTGATTCCCTTTTAGAGGAAAGTATCATTTCTTGTGTTGAGAAAAGGAAAGAGAACTTTGCTTCTAGTTTGTGCCACAATAGCTTGTGGCGCCTGTGCACTGAGCGAGCTTGACGCTTCCTACTTCCTTCCCAGGACTCTATATTGTTGCCAGGCAGGCTGTCTGGCCACCCTGCAGAAGGAACACTTGCTCTCAAAATTGAGAATTCAGCTTTTGGTAACTTCATAGACAACCTGTTCTGTCATGTGTCTTGAGGGTTCGACAGATACTGTGTTACAGTCATTGGCAAAGATCAACAACTAATATGAAATGAAATGATCAATTCTCAGGTATGCAGCTTAATTGAGGCTGTCATTAGTGTAGTAGAAATGGCCGGGCCACGGGCTCTGGAGCCCGACCACTCAGATTTACATTTCAGCTGCACCACGTGTCAGCCGTGTGACCTGGGTCAAGCCCCCCAGCCACTCTGCCCTGGTTTCACCCCACTATGAATGGAGAATGAGAGCAGCTGCCTTACAGAACTGCCCTGAAGAGTTAACGAGTCCGCATATAGAAAATCCTTAGTACATAGTGAGCACAATATAAATATTTGCTAAATAGTAATAATTTAAAAAGTACATCATGGGAAAAAGAGAGGGAAGTTTTGAATATGAAGCAGATTCCCAATGAAGTGTAGAATAAAATAAGACTTTTTATTAAAAGATATTAATATAGCAACATTTATTGATACAAATAAGGAAACATAGTCCTGCCTTGAGTTTACAAGAAGAAGAAAATTTATTTTAGAGACATTTACTCTATAGCTCTTCTGAATATAGTAAAAACGAACATAAAATGTTTTAAACTTGTTGGTAATTCCCATATTACTGTCAGATTTTTTATCTGAATGAGATAATGTTTAATTGTACAGACCCATTATTGTGCCACATAGACTATAGGTGCCCAGTGAATCCATAGGTGTTCATGGCCACTCATGCAGAAATGAAATATTTAACTACAAAAATCTCTTGTATTTGGGAAGCTATTTGCAAACATCTCTTCCTCTGATATTTGGAGAACATGCAAAGTGATTTATGCACAGAAACTTGAAGGAAGTGCTCCCATAGTGACTTCCAGAATATTTTGAGAATACTGCTAATAGATATTTTAAAAGTGCTTTCAACTGTGAAGTGTTTCAATTTTTTTTTATCATGTAAAAGCACATTGGGCAAACTAATCCTCTAGAGAAACTCCTTAGTTCCTCTCATCAAAAACAATAAGAGGATAGAGATGTCCATTTTTTCTAATAAAGCAGACAAGATGTGATGTGTATTGATTATGGTTATGAATTTAACTTTTGTTAAAGGAAAGATTAATTATAATGCTTTTCTTGTAGAATAGCCCTTCATTACTTTTAACTAACATGTAACATTTGCATAGTAGAAAATTATTTGGGTATAGTAAGAACAGTTATTAAGGAAAGCTAAGCATTCGTTTCATATTTAAAACTAACTAGATATGTCTCTTTTTATAAGAAAACCTAATATATGAAAAGTTCCTACTTGCAAAAGAGATGATCCCTAGTTAACCTTGTGTTCTAAGGGATTTTTATTTTCAAAAGTCTTCTTTAAATAGCAGCTTTCCTGTTACATGTCAGTATCAGTTGCAGATCAATCTTCTCAACAAAGTCTAAGTGGGAAACAAAGAAACCATTTAAACCGCAGTGTGAGCTCTCATGCTAATTAAGCTTCAATTATGTCTGAAGTTATAATGTAAGTCAGTGGGAAATGGTGATTTACAAAAATTTAATTTGGGTATGACATGTATGGAATAAAGTGAAAAAAATTCCACATTCTTAAAAAAAAATTCAAGGTATAGAAAGAACATTAGGATGTGCCGAAGAACGTGGAGTTTCTGGAGGGAAAGTGATGCATTCATTGCTGGCTATACCTCCAGCCACAACTACTGTTCATGTTAGAAATTTATGTGAACTTCAGTATCCAAATGTTATTTATGTGCTTAGGAGATATGTTTATTTTTTGCATGCTTAAAAATGTTCATGTCAAAATTTTGGTGAAATAATTAATAAATGGTCATTTTGACAGATTGTATAGTGAAAACAGTTTCTCACCTGGCTGACAGAGATTTCTGCCAGAAAAAAAAAATGTATTTGGGGGAAACATCATACAAAAGCAACTTTTCTAACTGGTACATATTAGCTAGGTTGGCTCAGTAGACATTCAAATGTATAAAAGTTAGAATTAAGTTTACAAAAACTGTGAAAACTGGAACTCAGAAACATGGTCACAATTTACATAATAAGTAAATTATGTAGCCAAGTTCTAGAACAGTACAAATTTCCTTTATCAAGTGATAATTCACTCTCTCCCATGTGGGAGTGAAATTCCTAATTTTTCTTGAGCTTCATTCTCAGGCTAGCATAGAATTCCTCCTACACTCATGAGACCAACTCAGCTCTTGCAGAAATTTTAATTGGCATACTTAAACAGGGAAAGTAGGGCTGTATGTCTAGAAAGGATATTTGAAGCCAGTATGATTTTGCATTTTGTCTAAGTAATCATAATAATCTGTTATCTTTTGAGACCTGTATCGTATGGCCACCATAGTTTTATAAACCCAAATCAGAGTACACGGTCTTGAAATTGGATTATCACATTGTTTACATGCACAATCAACACTATAACTACCTAGTTTGAATGCTAAAGATAAAATTTCTAGGTAGAATACTATCCATAATCATTTTGTTATGTTCTCTTAGAGAGTGGATACATTACACATGCCAGGCCTAAAGATCATTGATTTTTATAAAATCAGTATCATTTGCCAGTAGTGTTGAATTATTAGAGATTCAATTCCATTCTTTTCCCACAAAGGATACTTAATAATGTTTCCAGAAATTTTTAAAAACATTCTAGATTGTTCTCAGAGTTTCTCTACCTAGTCTTTTAAAGTGTCATTTGATTATAACAATTGGATCAGATTCATACTATATGATTTGAAAAGTAGAATAAGGAAAGGAATTGCTGATTTGGTAATCATTAAGTTGTCCAAAGTATTCCACTGGAACATGACTAAAAATGAGAAACCTTAAAACGGTAGAAATGAGACCATTTACCTCTCTTCAGGACTAAGGCCGGTATTATAAGGAGCTATGCACATCCCAACTAGACTGCTCTTTCGAAGTGGAATTCATTATTATATGAATTGTTATTTGTAAACTAAGTGTTTGTGGTATATTTGGTTATTGATCCCAATTTTTCCTTCTCCTTGTCCCTGAAATAATGTATATCGCCACCATCGGCATATGATATAGCACCTTTATATCAAAGGAATATACTTTCTCTACCTTGTTATTTGATTTGACTGTATGACTTGCTTTGGCCAATGAACTGAGCAGAAGTGACATATGCCACATCTGAGCAAAGATTTAAGACCTACTGTGTGTTAAGATTCTTGCTCTCACTCCCCTCTGTCCAAGGAACAGCATAAAGCAGATGGAGGTTGTTCTTTTATCCTAGAACCTTGAGTGAAGATGGTGAATGAGACAAGGGCTGTATTGCAACCAACCCACCCAGGCAAAACTTTGTAGTTCTCTTGGGATGATTCATTAGTGCAGCAAAACAGATTCTTTAATATCTATAGCTATGCAAAATTTTCTTTTAAATATTTTGGGAGCCAGTCTCTAAGATAGTGCCTACTGAGAATAATTCTTGTCTCTTGGTGTTTACTCCCTCCACATTTGATTGGGCTGATCTGTGTAACTATAGGATATTGCAGAACAAAAGGAGTGTGACTTCACAGAAGACATTGCCACTTCTGTTTTGCTCACTCTTGGTTCACTTGTAATGGGGGAAGCCAGCTGCCATATCATGACACAGACCCTCAACCAGCCCTGGGTGAAAATGGACAGAGGCCTCCTGGACACAGCCACACCTCCTTGCCAGTCATGGAGATGAGCCCTCTTGGAAGCTTATCCCACAAGCCCAGGTCAACATCTCGACTGCAACTTCTTAAGAGACCCTGAGCCAAAACCACCCTGCCCCCAGCCCATAGAATTCCTGATGCACAGAAACTGTGAGATAATGAATGCTTAATGTTTTTTTAAGTCACTAAGTTTAAGTGTAATTTCTTACATGTCAATAAATAACTAATAAAATATGAGGTCTCAGAAGACTTGCACTTCTGGGTATATAACAACACTTTCCAGCAGACCAGAGCTTCAGCTAAGAGCAAGCCTAATGTAATACAGACGACATCTGCTTAAAGGCAGTGGACTGCTGCTAAGGCAACCGAGACTGGAAATGCCAAGATTCCAGGGAGGAGGGACAAGTGAGTTAATGCTGTTCAGCCAGTTTTTCCCTAGAGGAATTTGCTGATTCCGAGCATAGAGCAAAAGTCTGAGAACCTGGTCTTTTTTGGGCAGAGGGAATGAAGAAACCAGGAAAGTGTTTAGCGGTCTTGCAAAGTTAAAAAGACTTGAGAGGTATGGATCCCTGTGAGCAGGGAAGAAAGAGAACTGAGCCTGACATATAGCCAATTTTTTCTCGACATTTGTCAGTGTCTGAAGTTGTGTGGGGCAGGTGGCTAAGTAGCTAAGCAGAAATTTTCAGTAAAGCAGAGTGGACTTATTGGCAGTCTGTGATAAGAAGAGGCAAAACTTAGAGGCTGGTATCTGTCAAGGAGGAGCCCTGCTAGACCACTAGGCTCTCAGCAGAACTCCTCAGGGACTGAGCCTGGAGAGGTGAAGCCGACCAGAGGCAGAGGAAAGCTTACCGTGTCCTCAACACAGACTCAACTCAATTCAGCAGCTAAACTAAATGGATCAAGATGATGAAGCCTTTATTCTGTCTTCCTAACTGAGAAAGACAAAACTATCAAGAGCCTCTGCAGTTTATTTGTGAAAATGGTTTTCAGTTTTTAAAATTATCATACATATTAATCCATCTAATAGAAAAGCATACAAAGTAGACTCCAGCGGATCCAAATATTTGAATGAGATGAGAGAGACACCTCTGGGGGAGGGAGCCCTCTGGGCAGGGAGCTGGCCTGAGAACCCTGAGATGATTCTTCTTTTTCCCCTTCTTTGTTAAACTTCTCTGTCTCTGTTGCTGTCCTGTATAAAAACGTATCCCCTCTTTCAGGCAAATTTCCACATCACTCAGTTTGATTTTCTTCAGAGCACTAACCACCATTTGAAATCCTTACACATATATACTTGTTACTTAATTTTTGCTTCTGTCTACAATTAATATGTAAAGATCATTTTGCTCATACCTACAGGTCAAGGTACAGTACTAGTTAAAAATACAGATTCCTAGTCCCCAGTCCAGAACCGGTAGCTTTGGAGTGGAACCTAGGAAGTTATATTTTTGACAGTCAGTGAAAATGAGAGTTATGCAAATTTAAGCTTAATAACCACTCTCAAATGGTGACTTTTCTTATTTTCAGGCATCTATTATTCAAACTTATTTTCTATCATCTAGATTTTACATGAACTAGATAAAAAGGTTTAATCAAGTAATAAAATGATTAAGGCAGTTTAACAGGAAAATTGAGAAGTTCAGATTGAGATGAATTATAAAATAGTAGGCCATTCAGCTTTCTTATTAAAGCTTTAAAATACTATAAATTACTGGGAAAAATAAAGAGATTATGCATTACTGCCTTCTGATGAATGCAAGATATTTATTAATTCTTATGGGATATTTTCATAGCATTTAAATTTGATTTTGACATGACAGATGGAAGGGTGCTAGAAGTACCTACTGGTACATCTAACTTTCATATAAGCCATTGGTAATGTAGAACAGAAGATTCAAATATCTTTTCCCTTTCTGCTGAGATTTTTTTTTTATGTTTTCGCTAAATTCAGTTTTCTGAGAAATTTGTACGTGCCAAATACTGGGTAAACCCCAATGAATAAAGCCATAGCTTCTGTCAAAGAGTTTGCATTCTAAAGAGGGGACAGAAAACAATCAATAACATCACAAATAAGCACACAGTTATATACTGACTTGATCTACTGTCAATTTTCTAAATTTTTTATGACAAAAATTTTATGACACATTTGACAAAAGTGAATCCAAAATAATCAGATGCCTCCATTACAGCAGAAATTAACACAGGGATTGTCAGGTCCATATTTTGTTTAGTCTTGGCTTAATATTTATCTCTTAAAAGCCTCATGTTTCTCTCTCTGTCACACAGTTTATCTGTAAGAATGTGTATGTGTGTTTGTGTGTGTAAAATGTCTATGAAAAGATTAATTTGACAGAAGACTTTGAAAATAGCTAAAAACAGCCATGAGCATGTAGGGGGTGATCCCCGGTGTTTGGTTAGAAATGGTCCTGTAGTTCCCTTCATGCCTCCTGGGCTGAATGCATTATCATCTTGGAGAATGAAGCTGTAGTCTGCTGTTGCTCCAGGTTTTTTAAGAGTGGGGAATTTTGCCAGTTTGTTCAAACCCAATCTGCTGAAAACAAGATGACAGGATCCTCTTAGGGTGGCAGGGCTGTTACTTGTATCTGAACAACTGAAAAACAAAGTTAAGAGAAAGTTCACAGCCTTCTATGAACTTCAGCAACCAGTCTATGGAACTTCAGCCTTAGCAGAGGTATTAACTCATTTACATTTTGCAGAAGCAAAAATTGCATCCATTTGTTTATGAAATCTGAAAGTCAGAGGACTTGGGTTTATGTCTTCCTTTCTTTCCCTAGTAATAAGCATACTAACCAGAGAAAACAGACACAGTAGGTGATGGGAAATTTATAGCATGCTGTGGTGACGATCCACCTCCAAAGCAGTGACCTCGTGAGCATCCTGACCTCATTTCACATCCACCCACACTGTTTATACTCCGAGCTGAGAGCTCCTTCCCTTACCCTGCTCAGCACACCCCCTCAATGTTAACTCATGGATATTCGGGAAGAGTGCTAGGAAGGTATGTGGTATTTCTTTGTCAGCTAAGACAAAAGATTTGACACATCCCTTCAGATGGCATTGACTCAGGTGTTCTAGGCTGCCTTAAATAACGGGGTGTGAAGGCAACAGTGAAAGCTAGGTGGGGGGAGAAGTCGGGTTTTGCAAATCGACAATTAAAAAGGAATTTGAACCTGTCAAAACACCTTTCAAACTTCCTCACATCCTGCTTCCTAAGTTAGGATCCCAGGGGACAATCCGCTGGAGAGAAATGTTCTGCCATCCATTGCTTGTGGGCGCGGGTAATCAGGGCCTGGCAAATTGTATCGCTTCCTATTATGTACAGCGGGGCATTTGTATAATTTCTTTCTTCATACATATTTCATTATTATTAATCATCATAAGAAGTAAGTTGCATCTTTTAATGACATAGGGGTTGAAGAAATAGACTATGTCAGTGTGTGACAGGGCTCTACAGTCATCATTAAGGGGATTTAATATTTTGGAAAAAAGAAAGTTAAATGACTCGGCTCAGTAGTCAAAAGTGCAATTTAGGGTTTATTGTGCAAAAACCTAAGGTGGAAACAGTTCTTCTGAATCTGTTTAACATACATGTAATTCAAACAACCTACTTTACAAGGCCTTCAGTGCATTCATGCTAGTTACACCAAAGTTCTCTGCCCAAGTTATTCCTTTCAGGCTTCGTAGTGTAAGGACAACATGAATACCTCGGCCGTAGGTGCTCCCTGAGGCAGCAAACACAGCTCAGTATCTCTCCTTCAAATACCAGGATTCCGGGGAAGCCTCTTTTTCCTTCCTTCAGAGGCAATTAATGGTTTTGAACACACCTGGAGATGATTCATCCAGGAGCCGACCTCCAAGCTGCAGGTCACATTTCACTTTGGTCCAGTAAGAAACCAAATAAAAGAGGGGTTTAAAAATGTAGGCAATTTTTATGTTAATATATTTGCCTGCAAACTGTTCTAGCTTCTTTTGGCAAAGAAATAAAAATTTCCACTCGGGTAGCTTCAATGTAGCACATGAATATTACATTTTTTTTTACTTCAATTTAACTGTTTCAAACAGGAAAGAAAAAAAAAGTGCTCCAAGAAGAGCCCGTGTGGAGCAGTGTGGTGTGGTCCTCCGGAGCTGACCTGGAGAGGTGGCCACAGTGCAGAGAAGGCCCGTGCACGTTCAGGCACACACTCTTCGAGGCTGCTGCCTGGTCACTCCTAATCCCACAAGCTCCACGTAGTCTCAGGTGCTTCTGATTTCTGGTTTGGGTCATAATTGAAGAATGACCAGAATATATCATCAGTTTTGTAAGGTGACTTCAAAACTCTTTAAAAAAAAATGACCTTCTCACTTAAAATTTAAATGCACATTTCTGACTGCACTGTATAAGGTTTACTCTCAATCAATGCTCTCAGCCCTGGCTGCACATTAGAACCCCTCAGGGAACTTTTGAAACAGTGGGAATGTCCAGTCCTGCCCAGTATCTGATGTTAATTGATCTGAGGTGAGACTCAGAAATTTTTTAAAAGCTTTCTGGATGATTCTGATGTTCACCAGAGCTGAGAACAACTGCTCTAAATACTTAGAATAAGTATGGAAATTATCTTGATTACTTTTCTAAGTATTTTTCATGTTTTCTAAGTACGTTTCATGAGGCTGAGGTAGGGCATCACTGACACGTTGCAACATCTTGCAGTCTTACTTAGTTTGGAAAGATTTAAGTGTATGATTTGTTTGCATATTTCTTTCCCTATTCTCTACCTTATTGTTTTCTTTATCCCCGTCTCTCCAGCAAGTGCGCGCACACACACACACGCAAACACACATACACAAACACTTCTGGTTTCATAATTGTACCTTTTTTTTAAAACAGGGAATATATTACCTGTGAAAGTGCTTTGTATTTCTCTCAGGGTAATGGAAAATTTTATTTTATTTTTTGCTCCTTCCTTCCCTCCTTCACCAAGTAAACATTTATAGAGCATCATGTATTTAATCAAGAAATGGGGAAAAAAATTGCCCATCACATGAGAAAAGTAGATGGAAATTGATACGTTTCAGAAACAGAACCATACACAATAGTAATTTACCTAACATAGAGTGAAGGAGGGAATTGAGGTAAATATTAAAACAGAAACATATTGTGTCACCTAAATAATGCTACTGATTATAATGAACATGGGTGCTTTGCTAATATATTTTTGAGCAAATTAAATGAGCAGAAGCAATACTAGTAACCAAAGCAAAGTGAAGAGTGACGTAATACATGATTCCTATTAGAGGAGAAAAATGAACTTTCTAGATTCGTAGAGAAGGAAAGTTCCATCGGAAGTCATCAAGTCCATGTGTGTCCATCTTACAAATAAGGATATTGAGCCTGAAAAAATTACCAAATTTTCTCTTGTGGTTGCCTTGCTTATATTAAGAGCAAAAGCAATTGGCCTTTCTAACATATAAAAGTAGAGTTGAAAAGTTAGTGAAGTTTGCAATTAAGTGATTTATTTTATTATGAGTCCAAATCAAAGGATATCCACATGGTTCGGTCACTAAATTTTGTACCTATGATAGATTTCATACTGAAAAAGGAAAAAGTGAATACAGATATTTGAGGATGTTAATATCAACACAATTAGAAATATTTGAAAATCTCTTACAACCCATGATGTGTGAACATGTTACCATGTAATTATCTGAAACTCTGCTCCATGAAATAGAGTGAAGGTAAATACCTTGATTAGGCCCCATTTTACATACTGAACCTATTACAACACATGGGTTTATAGGAATAAATACTTTTATTGCAAAACGTATATTAAAAGTAAATATTTGATTTTAAAACTATAATGGTAAAATACATTTGATCACAAATATGCTAAATAAATAGATTCTATCCTCTTAAGAAATACTAAAATCAAAACAAGAGGTATTTGATATATGATCATATGCTGATTTTTTCCCTTTCATTAATACTAAATGTTCAAGTGTAGGATACTATATTTCATTCTCTAATTGAACATTTTAATGTCCAAATGACAGAAACTTCAAATATATTGTTGCCATAGTGAACATTATTTAAAATATTTTAAACACCATGCATATCCAGGCAGAGGCTTTTATTCAACACCATGAATAAAAGATATACTCGTATTTGCCAGTGAGATTTAGGCAAAGAAGATTAAAACTGCTGAAAGAGATTGTTTCTTGATGCTCTAGAATACAGCCAGAAATACTTAAAAGACCCTGATGAAATGGGCTTCATCTTGGAGGGCTAAATAAGATGTCAAAATGAGAGCTGCAAGTTTCCCCCATCTCCAAGTCACAAATACTGAAATACTCTAGGAAATTCTTGGTTGAATTGGTGTGTGGCACCTACTCATTTGTGAATTATTTACATGGATCCACATGATAATCTGGGTATAGACACAGCACTGGAGCTTTTTGAAGCCCTTCAGATTGAGATAGAAATGGCTCAGTGCTTGGGCCCATTCAGGAATGTTTGGGCCCATTCGGGAATGCTTGGGCCCATCCTGGAATGCTCCAGCAGCCAAGAGAAGGCTGGAATGACATCAGTCATCAAGATCTGGGGCTTTGGAACCCTACGAATGTGAATCATAGTTGGAGCCCTAGTTTCTTTACTAGTAAGCTTTAAGATATTGGCTAAATTATTTAATCTTTCTAAGACTTAGTTTTCTAGTCAATTAAAAAATGACAGTAATAATTATTTTAAAATGTTGGTGTGAGGATAAAATGAGATCATCTATGTAAAGGGCTTCACACAGTGCCAGGCATATAGTAAATACACAGCAGTCCTCAACAAGTGCCCCTGTGGATCTGCAGGTAGGCCACATAATCTGAGGGGCCCAGTAGAAAATGAAATTGTGGGCTTCCTTGCTCAGAAAGCAGGAAAAAGTGTCACTGAAGGTGTGAAACACAAAGCTTTATCTTTCTTCAGTGATCACTCTTTTGATGCATCATGATTTTTGTTTTTGCAATTTATTGTTCTAAGTAAAAAAAAATTTTTTTAATTATCAGCATTCATTTTTATATTGTTCAATGCCAGGTTTAAGTTAAAATAATAAAAGCATTTAGCCAATATCCAGATTCGCCAGAATACACAGTTTGTGTTTCACAGCTTGTACATGTGTAAATGTGTTTGGTTCATACAGAACAGTAAAAAACCTGCACAAAAGTAACGCAACTTCTTATTTCACTTCGTAATATGGGCACATTCTACACTTCCTGCCTTTGTCCCAAGTAAGGAAGGAATGCACAGAAAAAGAACTATGGGTTTCCCTGTCTTCCCCTTCCTCGTATGTCATTTTCTGTGTCAGTGCCTGGCTAGGGAAGTAACAGGAATCAGAGGCCAAAGTAGGGTTCCTCGGTCATTCATGTTGCTTAGAACACCATTGTTCTTTGTGTTTTTGAAGCAAGTTCTGGCTTGAATAGAAAGTGTAGCTTGTTGGGGCTGTCAGCACCCCACTCTCTCAGTCATGGATGTAACATACTTAGGTTTTAAGCACTTTGAATCTTGTTAAATGCCCACACCTGTGCATCCTGTGTGCACAGGACAACTTGAATACAATATGAGGGTGAGACAGCAAAGAAAAGAGGGCATGTATATTGAGTGTGTTTCTTCTACTCACATGCATGCTCTATTGTCCTATAGCCCTTCTCTTACAATACACAAGTTCAAAGATAAAACTAGGAATTTCTAGATGGCCACAACAGAGTGTTATCCAGGTAGAAGGCCACGTGCAGTTGCACAGATTGTGCACCCATAAAGCCAACCTTTTGGGTCACACATTATTTTATGTGCTGAGATACCATGCTAAACACTACAGGCCATGCCATTTCTTTGTGGAGCTTCCAAGAAAACAGATGAGTAAAGAAAATTCAGAGGGTGACAAATGTAATTAAGAAAATAAAATTGCAAAATGTGCTGACTGTTACAGATCAGTGACTGGATTGGGTGTTTTTGATAGGGTCATTAATACTCCTAGGAAGCTGACAGCTGAGCTGAGACCTGTATGACAGAAGGTACTGGACAAAGATTTGGGGGAAGCAAAATTCCTAAGAGTTTAAGTTTTCTCCCATGTGTAGAGGAAATTATGAGAGGCTTTTAAAGGGGAGTACAACTGGGGACAATGAGGGTTTTCAAGGTTGGGAGCCAGTAGAAAGGGTGGAGAGGTACTAAAAGAGACCTGGGAACAATTTACCACTTTCCAGTTACCCTAAAGTTTCTCATTGGTGGCAATGACATAGAACAGCCACATAGCTCACCCAAGGGTCCTGGTCCTACATGTAGGCCTCCAACAAGGCACAGAGCACGTTGGGTCACTGTTGTGTTCTACATCTGTATTTCTCCATTTTCTCCTAGCCAAAAATTCATTCACAGCCTAAACCACATTTTGATTTTCTTTGCACTGAAAGGTCTTTAGGAATGCAATAAATGTGTATCAATATGAGTTGATTAAGAAAGTGTGAGTTAAAGAAACAGGAGGTTTGGACCTTCTTATAGGATGTGAGCCTGTCCTGGACTCTTCTTCATTTTTTCATGCTTCGAGCACATCAGTATATAAAAAAAATGCAATAGTAGGAGATAAAATGCTGAAATGTTCATACAATTCTTTAGCTGAATAACAATATATTTTTAATTTGAGAAAGCTTTTTAATGAATCTTGTTAAAATTTTTTGATACTGCCTAAGTCAAGCATTTGTCCTCTGAGATGTGTTGTAAGAGTTCAGGAGGGCCATGTTGCATGATGACCTGTGAACAAACCACACGAGTGACAGAGACCATCCCCCTGTCACCCCCCTGCACTTGGACCTGCTGCCAGAACTTCTTGCTCTCTTCTGGGGCTCTTGGCTCCTGAACTCAGGATCTATCCTTGTTGAGAAAATTCAGGAGGCTCTAATGCTGCCATTCCCCCCTCTACCCATGGAAACTTGACCTCCCTCTGTCAGGGTCTGGTAGGCTGTTTTTCAGTTGTTTCTGCTAATGGCTAAAAGATGGCTTACAGTCAAAGTTGTAACCCAGTTTTTATGACCACAAGAGAACATTTAAGAAGAATGGAATACTATTTTTTATTTAGGAGATACAACAATCCTTACATTTCTTATTGCTTGATCGATGTGTCAGACCTTTCTGGCATTCCTGTTTAGGATTAGGATTACAACAATTTTTTGAATTACCAAATCATGGTTCAATTAGATAGTCTATGTCACATTGTCTTCTAAGCTTTTATTAAATCTGATTTGATTTCACTGCTGCCAGCATAAAAGGAACAAAAAAGGGGCTATTTATTTATTGTGTCTCAGTGCTGAAAGTTCCCTTGTTTTTATTAATATAAACTTTAAATATAGACTTTAAATATACTTTAAATAAACTTTTAATATAGACTTTAAAGCTAAACCTAAATTGGAATCACTCTTTAAAATTGCAGGCTCCTTTTTCATCAGGAAAAGGTTGGTTTGTCGACATGGATTCACTCTTGAGCACATAATCCTTTTAGTAACCTGTGAGTAAGTGTCAAACATTATGTGCTGGAACAGTGTGTCAGCTATGACTAGTTTAACAGATGCTTCTCCCTGCTGCCGACATCCATCATCTCTATAGCTGCATCTTCGCCAGAAGACTAGGGTTTCTATTTCTTTCTCTTCCAGTCACTAGATACAGTAAGCATGTTTCTATGGAGATTTTATCAATGTCAGGTTATAAACACAAAATTCCTCAGGCAGAAGAGTCTTATTTATTTATTTTGCACAAATGTAAACAGAAAGAAGAGAGAGACTTCTTGCCATTCCAGCCATTGTTTTTCTGTTGCTAATCCTCAAAGTTTTACAAATCAGTTTTAAAAATTAGAGATTTAGAAGTTGAATTTATTAGTTTTAAGCTACTAGAAGAAAACAATAGGCATCAGAAAATTAGCCAACCTCACCTTGCTGTGTATACCATCTGTGTAAAATCCCAAATGAATGAAAGTCATTGTGTCATATTTGGTTACACAGCAAACTCTCTGCCTTTAAAATTGTCTCTGTATCTTGTGGGACTTGTTAAGCTGTTGGGCTTCTACTCCTTTTTTGAGACATTTTACCGCTGAGACCATTTTATCTCAAGTTGGATTTGGGAACATCTTTTTCTACGGAAGGAAAACATAAGCAGTTACAGAATGAGCTCTGAATGGAGGCTTGCTTTGGTCCTCTGACCTGCAGCCTGGATTCCTGCCTTATGCCTGAATCCCTGCAGTGATTGGAATTGCTTCTCCTGGACCCAGTTCTCTCTTCTGGGGCTCCTCCATGCCCATGGCCAGATCAAGCAATCCCAGTCCACCCACTTGCCCTACTCCTAGCAAACACAGCCCCTTGCCCTAGAATGGTCATGTGCCCACGCAGGTTTAAGATGATTTGGTTCTTAGATTTGGTCCCATCTCTTCAGCTAACCGTACTCACAGCTTGCCTGTCTCTTGTACTTCTAGGCTTATCTTAACCTAACATTCCTATTTCCCCACACTACAAACACCAGCTCTTGGCCTTTCTCCCATGATTAGCCCCGTCGGCTCTGACCGTATGGATGTGACTGGATTTTTGTGGATAGACGCTGTCCTGACACAGCCTGCTGCTGCTCGTGCTTGAAGCGTGATGGGATGCAGGGCTTCTGAGCAACCTGGTTGTTGGTACACTGTAATCCTTGACAAAAATTATTAGTCTTCCAAGACTTCATCTCCCTGTGACAGCATGTATCAGCCCAGTAATTGTTCTGTAGATAAAATTGATAGGAAATCTGAATAATAATTTCTGTTTTGGTTGCTGGCTATGTACCAGGTATTTTGCTAAGCACTTTATAAATATTGTTTAATCTATGTAAAGTCTTCAGCCTCATTAGAATCCTATGAGGTAGGTGTTATTTCTCACACTCTGCAGATGAGACTCAGCGAGACTGAAACACATACTAAGCCTCAGTCAGGAAACAATATTTGATCATCAGTGTGTGAGTCCAAAGGGCATGTTCTTAAATGCTCACTAAGTTCTACATGTGCAGAAGATAGTCTATATTTCAGATTTTTATTAATGGTTTACCTTCAACTCCAGTAAGACTGCATTTATAAGGTTCTAGTGTAGATTATATGCTTTGAAAAAACCCCAAATATCTGATGGTAAAGTAATAGAGTGGGTTAAAGTGATTTTCTCTACTAACTTCTTGCCTCTATCATATCCAAGATACCGGAGATGGGGACTGTGTGGAAAAGGCAATATTGGAACTATTTTGTACACTTCAAACAAAAAAAATAACTGAACTGGGTGAACATGCTCTTTATTTCAAAAATTTTCTGTCTAGATATATAAAAGCATAGAGACAGCTTATGACATTAAAATAATAATAAAGGCAATTAGAAATAAAGCCACAATGAGAAGTAGAGGCTCATGGCAGAAATCCAGCACCACAGCTAGTACTAGAAGCCAAGAGAAGAGGGAAGGCTCTGGCATTTTATAATTTGTATTGCCTCAAAAAAAGAAAGCATATGCTCCTTAGACATCTAATTAGACCAAGTTTACCTTTCTGAGTTAGAAGTCATGAAAGTTCAAGTGGTTCTCTCTTATATTGATTAAAGGAGAAGGACATCATGCTAAATATTAAAGAAAGAAAAGATGACTAACATTTGGCAAGTACCTATCTGCACATAACTTCATGTGAGGAACTTCTACATTGCTTAGATACATCCTGTCAAGAAAATCTCTGTGCATGTCTACACTAGCACTTAACTGACATTGTATTTGTTCCTCTGTTCCCCGCATTGATTCAGAGATTTCTTGATGATCTTGTCTTACCTTTCCTACCTCTGTCAAATAAATGTTCATGTCCTGGATGGAATCTTTCCTGACTACTATTTCTAAAGCAACGGTATTCCCACAACCTCACTTGCTCATTCTGCTTTATTTTCTGCATATTTCCTACCACTTATTTGAATTTATATTGAATTAGTTCTTGGTTTCCTCATTTATTTTCTGAACACTTTGCTAAAATACAAGCTCCCAGGAGGGGGACGTTGTCAGCTTGTTCAAAGATTTGTCCTTATCCCTCAAGACAATGCCTAACATACAGTATATACTCAAAATAAATTAGATCAATAAATGAATGAGTTTGTCTTATAACTAACTCCAGCGCAAACCATGGTATGTAACAGCTATTCTAAGGATGTTTGCTGAACTAAAGTGGATTTCTAAAATTCTCTTGCTGGTGGTAAAACTGGGTTCAAGGTGAGTTAGCACTTTTATGAAGGTCCCATATTTACATATATATAGTGGAGGATTAGAACATGAACCCAGTTCTCTGTATGCACAGAGTCCAAGAACATTGATTTCTGGTAATGCAGATTATCAGAGGATGAGGCTTGGAGAATCTAGAGAGATGGACACTTAATCTCAAATGAGTTTTATGCAAGCGTAGAATGGAAGTCAATTCGTGAGCTATTTCTTTGTGTTATTAACTGAAAGGAGATCCATAGCTTTACTAATCAAACATGCCTGGTGCAGAATTAATATTCCTTTATAAAAGTTGAAGAACTCAAAATGTACTTTCTTGCAAAGAGCCAGCCCATCGGTACATAGGAGTGGGCCATGGGTACCTTTTGAAAGGACTATATTTTTCCTTAACAGGAGCCTTGAAACCACTCCAGCTTTTGAAAAAATGTACTTTGGTATTAAATGTTTCATTGCTTCATTATACAACCTGGAAAAGGCATTTAGTCCTGAAAAAAATGTAATGGTACATATTAATAGTGGAAGTGAGTTGGACAGGAATAAGTTTTATGTGCCCTGTGAAATGCTTAGTTCTTTTGCAAAGTACTTTATCATGGTAGCCAATCAAGGTGAGTGGGCAGCAAAATGCAGCCAAAGTAGCTGAATGAATTGACCTGTTGAGTGGGGTTTTTAGTATTTTTTACCTGAATAATAATGTTTACCAAATAGACATGGTAATAATTTTTATTAAGCTGCTGCTTCTGACAGTAATTAATAACTACTGTCAGCTGCTTCTGCAAGTCTGCTCCTAGTTAGATGTAATAAAAAACATACATCAGTAGAGAATGACTCATGATTTCCTGGTATAGTGGAAATAACACATGCTATCGAGTCGGTCCAGCCTGGTTTCAAATTCTGATTATGCCACTAGGCAAGAGGAGAGATTCAGAGAGAATCTCTTTGCTTCATAAAGTTGTTCTGAAAAGGAAAGGGAGTGACACATGTGAAGTATCTACCTAGCCCGGTGCTTGCCCACAGTAGATGGGACTCAGTAAGTCTTCTATAACCTACATACAAACTCAAAAGTATATTTGGCCCAAGCCAAAGGGCTAGTAGAGAGTTTGATCTCCATTTGCTTCTCTTCAGGAACATGAAGTGCACCCTACCTCAGAGCCCACTGCAGTGTTTCCTAAATCCTGTCTTGTTTCCTTCACATGTTCTGTGTCCCCACAGCTTCTTGGTGCCTCTCACTTAGCTCTCTTAGTGTCTCAAATAACAATTGAAAAATATATTTTTCTATGCCCAGTTCATGTCATTATTATATTTATTTTGTTCAGAATTGGGTCTGCTAAGTGCTAGCGGCAAGTAGCAGTTGCTTATAGGAATTTATGAGCTACTCTCCTGCATAAGAAAGGTCAATCTAGACTTTCAGCTTTCCATGCAAAACTGGTCTACCTCTCCAGCTGTAGGGAATTCCACATGAAGATTGGAGAAGGAGCTTATCCTGAGCCACCGGATATTGGGCCACCCTTCCAGCCTGCCAGATTCTTCCCAGCATCGTGACCCTGAGCTCTAGCATTCAGACTTGGTTATGGTGTGTGGCCAACGTAGCCACAGAGAGAACTGGACAGATTGCTTTGCATTGCAAACAAGTCCAGGGTTGCTTAATGAATCCTGGCTATAACTGGTTTCTGCTTCTACTTTGAAAGAAATGATTTGTCCTTTTAGTTGTGCTTTACTGCTTGCTGACAAAAAGCTTGTCGTCAAAAAGCTTGTCATTAACACAGATACGAAACGTTTCTGCCCTCTACTGATTTGCAGCTATAAAGCCCAGCCCCTATCCACTTCTCTATACACTTGTTGAAGGGAAAATCCTCCAAAGAAATCAAGTCACAATTACTTCAGGTCAGAGAATCCTCCCAATAGGTCCTCACTTAGTCTCTGTCATTTCTCAGCATTCAGGGCTAATGCTTCTGCAGCATTTGGATTCCATGATCTACTTATGGCTTTAAGTCTCTGCTCCTGTCCTGGGTACAGTGCTGCCGGAAATCCTTTGTCTCCTGGTAGGAAATAGCCCCTGCGTGGTCCCAAAGCCTGCTTGATTGCAAACCACGGGATGGCAGCCACGTCCCGGGTCTTCCGTTTCTGCAGGAGGACGGGCAGCATCCCTGAACCGATCTGGGAGCTCTGACATTGATGTCTTCTTTCTATCCAAACTCTGTCCACCGAAATTGAAGTTAAAATTAAGTTTCATTTTACAATTTCATTAAGTGAATTTTGAAAATTACATATAATATCACATAAATCTGGCTTTCTTCTTAAAAGATCCAGTCTTAAACAGAGGTATACTTCCTCCAAAATAGAAATTCCAAAATCTATATTATATCTACCATATGTCTCTAATGTTGAGGTTGTATTCTTAGAACCATGCATCCAATATTTGGACAGTGGGCACATTTTTTTCCCACAAAATTCCAACAACAAGATGAAGTTTCTATGTTTTAATCTGAGATACAGTTACATATATTACCTGAAAGTAAAAATCGCTTTAGGAATCCCCAGAATGGAAAAGGGGCACCCAAGAAACCCCACCTATTTTTCCCAGCTTCATTGAGATATAATTGATATGTAATATAACGTAACTATAAGGTGTACAAAGTGATGATTTCATACACATATGTATTGTGAAATGATTTCCACAACAATGTTAGTTAACACATCCATCACTTCATATATTCACCATTTTATTTTTTGGCAGTGAGAACACTCAAGCTCTACTCTCTCAGCAACTTTCCAGGGATATAATATGGTATTGTTAACTATAATCAACATGCTGTACATTAGATTTCCAGAACATATTCCTCTTATAACTGGAAGCTTGTACCCTTAGCCAGTATCTCCCTATAAACCCTATCCCTCAGTCCCTAGAAACCACCGTTCTACTCTCTGTTTCTAAAAATAGCCTTTACATAATGTAAGCAAGATCATACAGTTTTCAAAATCCCACCTTTAACAGAGTTCTATTCAAAGAAGCACAGTAACATTCTCTGAAGTCCCGTCCTTTATATTTATCTTACACCCCATCATCTGCTTCAACTAGGAAATGGTAATATCTGACTTAGAAAAAAGAAGTGTGTGTATATATTCTAAGTCTATCATGTCAGTATTTCATACGGTTCCTCACGAACAAGATGATCCCTAAACTCCTCTGCCGTCAGAACAAGTTTGAAGTCCGTCGTCTTAAACCATTCAGTTCGCAAGTTTGCAATCACTTCATTCCTCCTGCACAGTCTCCCTCCTCTTCCATTCATCCCAGTATCTTTAAGAGGCAGGAGGTGTTTGTTATTCTCTGATAAAGGTGAGAGCGCTGTTCCCCCTCAGCCCATGTTGGATCCAAAGCGCACCTCTTTTTCTGCTCCCTCCCCAGCTCCCCTGCGTTTCCTCGGTGGGGGTCTACTTCCCCTTTCTTATCTATCCTTTTTTGTAGCCTTTCTTTTTTAGAGTTGGTCCATAGTTTCTCTTGCCAGCTTTGTTTTCTTCATTGATAGTTGCAGAACAGCTTGGAACTGGAGTGGTTTAGGATGAAAGGCTCGGTTACGCCTCAGTGACTCCCAAATCCGGCTCATGATTGGAATCTCAGCGGCAGGTGAAGGACCACCTCTCAGCAGGGCCGCTCTCCCAGAAGAGGAGGTCTGCTGTGAAGTTGAGGCACCTGTAATTTAAAGGGAAGACTCCACAGGTGATCCTAGTGGGCAAACCCTGTGCCTTTGAGTTTTAAATTCCTAGGACTACCTAGAACAGGGCCTGGAACTAGCAGATGTTCATAATGTATGTCATACTATTGACACAATTATTAATTGATTGATATTGTAGCAAATAGGAGTGATAGTTGGCAAACTATGCTGTACAGCAGTAAGTTAAGTATTCCTTAGGGGACTGTTTCCTTATTACATAAAATTGGGGGGAAATCTGGGTTCATCAGTAGTAAACAAATTTACTGAAAGCAGGACTATTCAGACTTTTAGAAGGCTAGTGTGAGAGATGAATCTTCCGGAAATACATTCGTCATCACTCTGCATCCATCCCTTCTGAGTTACTTTTGATTGTGGGAGGGAGCCTTTGAGGGGCCAGTATTATGCAGAATACAGTTGGGGAGAGTTCCTCTAGGACTGGCCAGATACTCACCGAGCTCTCCAGTGCTACACATCTGTGTGGGTTACCTGCATCAGATCTCTCCAACTCTGGCTGAATGTTAGAATTACTTGAGGGAACATTTAAAACTCACAGATGTCCGGGTCTCACCCAACACTAATGTAATCAAAATCTCTAAGGGTAAAGTCAGTAGAATTAAAGAAAAAAATCCTCAGATGATTTTAATGTGCTGATGATATTGAAAACCATTATTTAGAAACTAAGTAAATGTAAAATACGTTCTTAATTATTGGCCACCATTAATAGGTCACATTTATTGTTGATTTTGTGCTAGGTATTTTCCTCATGTATTCTCTAACTAAAATCTTCATTGTTATTTTATGAGACAGATACCATTATTATCCCCTTTTAAAGATGAGAAAACTAAGGCTGAGATAGAAAAAGTAATTTGCCTGAGGACATGGAAGTAGTAAGTTAGGGGTTTCATGTCTAAGCGCTTTGATTTAGAGTGTAGATATTTAACCATTGAAACTACACTGCTTCTCCAACCTCTTCTTTTAGCAGACTCTCTACCTGCTTAAAACGAACACATTATCTGCATTTAATATACTAAAATGCTAACAAGAATCTGTTAACTTCAGTGCCAAGTTCTTCTACCCACAAAATCAAATACTCTAGTATTTTGGCCATTGTAAAATATTTTGGTATTTTTTTAATCTCCTCATCAGAAACTTCTGTAAAAGTTTGTACACATAGAACATAACCAACATTTTTCCTCCCTTTTACTCCCCCTTTTGACAGTGGAACAGGGGACTGACTTAGGCCAAATCTTCATTCCACTAAAAAGACATTAAAGCTGATTCAGACAGTCAAAATAATTCAACCCTGCTTTCTCTTGGGTTGTATTTACTTTGTTTACTGAATTCACATCAACTAAATACGAAAAAAATCTCTTCCTCTATCATTTATGTAATATAGCAAAACTTCAATTGAATGGACCCCAAATGATGGAACTTTTAAATAATGTGGGGATTTTTTTAACATTCTATTTCTCCCTCACTCAAAAGCAACGAAAGAGTAAGCAGCTTGCAACCAGGAGGGTTCAACAGCTGTATCACTGTTGTTCCTTCTTCGGAAATTCTATTCCACTAATTATCTATATAATTAATAGAAATAATGTTGGTTTTCTCCTAGAATCCTTTAGAAATCAACACAGAGCTGGCTGCTGTGACCTCAGAATCAAGAAGACAGATCATCTTCCATTTGGAATTTAGGACATGCAAATTTGTATTGTTATTTATTTTTCTTTCTCTTTTAAACATCCACGCTGTTGCTGCAACTAGATATTAAGTCCCTAGGGTCTGTACATTCTTTCCCTTTAGATTCTTAGCTCCTAGCAATAAACACATAAGGATGGTGGGGTGATGTTGGGAGGAATACAGAACCAGTTTCCAGTATTCGGCTTTTACAACTATAACACAGAAGCAAATTGATACTCTTCAGGCACTTTAAGATCAGGAATCAATAAAAAATATTAAATTATTATGATGTATGTTCACTATCTGCTATTTACACTGCTATTCTTATTATTTATTGAAAAATATTTAGGCCATACATTGTTATTCTTTCTCTGTGCTTACACTATGTTAATGTTATGGGCTGTTTTTTGTTCCCCTTTCCCAAATTTGTATTTGAAGTCTCCAGCACCTCAGAATGTGGCTGTATTTAAAAGCAGTGTTTTTCCAAAGGCCAGTAAGTTGAAATGAGGGTGAGCCCTAGCCCAACATGACTCATGACCTTATATGAAAAGGAATTAGGATACCAGTGGCACAGAGGGAAGACCATCTAAACACAGGGAGAAGATGGCCATCTGTCCCCCAAAGCAGAGTCTTCAGAAGAAACCAACCCCAACACAATCTTGAGGTAGACCTCCAGAACTGTGTGAAATTCGGTATCTGTTGTGTAAGGCTGTGGCACCTCGCTATGGAAGCCCTAGTGAGCTAACACAGGTACTCTGGCCTGCTAGAATCTTACATGCATACTTGCTGTTCTGAGTAACATAATGTCTTAGCACTTTCTTAATATTTTTAGTGCTTTTTATTATTCAATAATTCTATTTTGTTGTCCACTTGGATTTCATAACCCCTAGATGGAAAGCAAGGTAGGTCTTTATTTCTGCTTTTCTCCTTTCTTGTAATATGCAGTTTGACCAAAAATGAGCAAAGCGAATTGCATCTGTTCTAATAACTAGTTGTGAGTTTATCTAAACATTAGTCTTTATTTGGGATCATTTAAAAACTAACTTTCTAATTTGAAAGGAAATAAAGGATTCTTCCCAAAACATACTCAACAGCAAAATGACCATTTAGGAACTGACATGATGATTTGCACTGACACCCTAAAGTTCAGATCAGTGCCTGGAGGGTCTTGATGTGCACACATCCCAGAAGCACCTCTGCTCCCTGGGTGGACATCAGACCGGGAGGCATGCCTGGCTACCTGGGATTTGAACATTAAAGATTGGGATGCTCTACACAAAGTACCTGAAAACTTTTACCAGATTCCAAACATATCTTTTTCAAAAATTGGTCTTCAAATATGTTCTTGTAAAGGAATTACATACCTGATACCAATAAATACCAAAAACTTAAAAGATCTTATTTTATTGTGTAACTGACATCTTCTGTATTTAAATATTTCTTTTTTTTGCCTCCATCATAAAGTTCCTTTTAGTTTTGCCCTCTCCTCTTTTGAAAAATGTCAATTTCTAACCCCAGCTCAGAATCTTTCTTTCTTTAACTTCACAACTTAAAAACAGGTAGAGTAATAATATTTGCTTCTAAATGATCTTTTAAGGTTACATAACATAAAGCACATCAGGCATTGTCTAGATTGATTTTCACATTCTAGGAGCTCAAAGTGTGGGTACTATTAGTAATAATAACAAAATATCTTGCACTAGATCTTATGTGAATTCACATAAAAATAGATTATCATGTGGGACAGTTATAAAACAATTTACAATATACTTGAAATATATCTTCAAAATATAGTTAAAAGATCTTTCACATAATGTAAAGAATATTTCAGATGGTGTAATGAAATGCTTTTTATGTGCAATATTTTGCTGAATCTTCAGTAAACCTAATGAATTGGTATCATTCACACCATTTTACAGATGTGAAATATGGGCCCGCATAGGTCATCCATGACCTGCCCCGCAGAACCCCACTGCTGGGAGCTCGCAGTGCCAGAGGGCAGATGCAGGCTCCTCTCCAATCCAGTGCCTTTCCACTCAGCCATAGTTGCATTTCTGGGATAATTAACTTTGGCTATTCCTGCTTGTTAATACATCTTGCACAACATGGTGTTTCTTTTATTACTATCTTTTTTCAATAAATAACAAGCTATAGTTATATACTTGGGGCTCTCAACCTTTCCTGGCTAGGATTCATATTGGTAATTTGACACCTAATTCTCTCCCGCTTCTGAGATTTCTCTTATAACACAGGCATTGCATCACCTGCCTCTATAAGGGACATCATTAGACACAGCTCCTTGCTATGTCTCTTATAATGATGGGACTTTATTGTTCATTCCTTTATAAAGTGTCCCCTCTCTTACACTCAGATTGCACATCAAAATGCTACAGACTTCTGCACTAACGCTTGATTTTTTTACCTCATAGATACCGTCATCCTTGCATTTAAATGTAATTTTCCCCTTGATGATACAAGCTTAGAGCACATTTTGAGTTCCTCTTCTGCAAGTGGATACCACCTCTTGTATCTGGGATCCTGCCTTCATTCCTGTTCCCTTCCTCCTTTCCTCCTTCATGTTCTTTATCTTTCATTCTTACTACAAGGTGGAAAGTTTTATTTTGCTACATTGTATGCATGTTTGTAAATACCTAAAACCCTTCTGGAACAAATCGATCAAGCAACTTTGGCTTTTGTGCCTACTTAATTAACCATTTGATTTCAGGTAACCTGGTCGTTCCAAAGGAAAACCCAGAGATTCAGCTGTCTTGTTTTGTTTTGGATCACACAGCCAACTTACAGTGTGACAACCTGGGGATCAGTAAGAGGCTCAGCCCTGCTTTGGAGCAGCAGATAAGCCCACAACGTGGTTAAGGATTCCTGCGGAATGTGGTCAGCAAGTTCCTCTCTCTGAGAATGATGAGACAACAGAATGTTTTGTTGAGGGGAAAGTATGAAGAAAAAAATAAAGCCTTTCTTATTACTCATTTGGAAAATGAGGTTAAACCAGGCATTACAATTATACCATGGAAAGGAATGCTCTGCTGGAAACTGGGTTGACCAGAAGACTCAAGAGTCTAAGTGAAATCTCATTTGTAAGTGAAATGATTGGATAAAGATTCCGCTTAGCAAAAAAAAAAAAAAAAAAAATTCATTCCTTAACATAATGCAGCAGTCTCTTCCAAAACATTTATTTAAAATATTTCAAATAGTGCCGTGTAACTGCCTTCCCTTTCCACTGACCTCCTACCCAGCACCTTTAAATTGGGCAGCAGGAGATGCCGTAGTGAATATATTATCCTTATAATTTCACAAGTCCCTCAGCTGGAGTTCAGGATCAATTCTCACACTTTAATCCTATCTGCCAAAGAAATTTTAAACTACATAACTGGCAAATAACCTGAGCTGCAATTTATGGATTTTTTCCTCCACGGGAAACAGGTAGTCACAGCAGCTTTTTAGTACAGATCGCCTTGCGGTGCTGTGAGAGCTGAGTGATCTTACCAAGACCAACAGACTCCGCAGACAGAAACAAACAGAAAAATGAAACACAAGAGCAACATCAGAGCAGTGGCTAGGTCTGTGTCTTTAATAAAAGACAAATTTTGAACCTAGCCCTCTGACATGTTTCATTTACAGTCTAATCCTCCTGTATTCCTTTTTTTAAAAAACAATTTTTCATAGGTTATCTTCCAATTCCTCTCCCAGTTGTTTACCCTCCTGATTAGACTCTTTTCACTTTAGTAAAATCTTTATATGTAATGCGTTTAGATTGTGGTCTTCTTTGAGTTGTGTATGTATATCTGGAAAGATGGCAATGTTTAAATCTTGTTTATATTTCAAAACTCCCTAATGACTGTCCAGATTTTCCCATGTATCCAGTTGCTTAATTGACATCCACATCCAAACTTTGCAAAGGAAAGGTGGCATGTCTAACGTGACCTTTTTCTTCTTCCTTGCCCCCACCTAGTCCTATTTCCGTGTACCTGTCTCAGCGAATGCAATGGCCTGTTTTCTTTCCTGTACTGAGCACAGTCAGCCCAATATGTTCTAAGTGTCTCCGAATCCACCTTCTCCCTCCTTCCTTGGTGCTGTTATAACCGCTCCCTGGGCTAATGCTATAGGCTCCTGTGGTGATTGACGCTGTGTAACTTGATTGGGTGGAGAGCCCAGAAAGATGGTGAAACATTTCTGGGTGTGTCTGTGAGAATGTTTCTGGAAGAGACTAGCGTTTGATTCAGTAGACTAAGGGGCGAGACCTCCCCTCATCCACTCCATTCAGGGCCCAAACAGACCAAAAAAAGGTGAAGGAGGGGCGAATTCTCCCCCTCTCTCTCCCTCCCTCTCACTTTGTGTTGAGCTGGGACACCTTACCGTGACCCCTGCACCTCTGGGGCGTCGGGCCTCTGATTGGATGTAACATCATTGGTTCCCTGGGGTCTCGGGTCCAGTCTCAGACTGAATCACACCACTGGCTCTTCTGGTTCCCCGGCCTGCAGGCGGCAGGCTAGGGGACTTCTCGGCCTCTCTAACTGCAGGAAGCGACTCCTATAGTAAACGTCCTCTCATGTAAATCCAGATGCCCTAGTGGTTCTGTTTCTCTGGAAAACTGACTAACAGAGCTCCCGATGCTGATCCTCTCCTAGATTTTGGCTTGCATTCCTTCCATTCATCATCCAAATGCAACCAGAAGGGTCATCCTGAAGAGCTAACGCAGCCACATCAGTCAGCTGTTTAAAACGCTCTGGTGAGGTGGTTGGTTTTTCTTTTTGTTCCTTTAGAAGAAGTTGTAAGCTCCTTACATGGCCCCAGGGATGTCCACATCTGCTCCTTCTTCAGCCTCATCCTTCAGCTTCCGATGTCCCTTCCTCTAGCCACACCAAACGTCCTGTACATTTACGAGTTATACTCTCTTTGGCTAGCTGTTGCTCCTTAGAAGAGAGTTCTTCTGCAGTGACCCTTCCTCTGCCAAGACTCATTTAGGTGCCCCTGCAAGGTACTTGGATATGATTTTCCTTGTTAAACTACTGGGCCACCGTATCTCAATTGTTTATCTTCTGTCTGCATCTCATTCACAAGACGGTAAGCAGTCTGTGTCCTGCTCATCTGTGAATACACAGCACCTAACATGTTCTCCAATTCATACATTTTTAATGCAATTTTCTCTCCAACTTTCTTTTCGTATACAGCAATTCACATTATAGCTTCATTGTTTAAATGATTTTAAAAGTACTTACAGATATATTAAAGATTCTACTGCAGATGAAATAGAAAATATACTAGGTGATTCCATTCTGTCAAAAATTTAAAGGTACTCTGATTATGAGGACTTTAACAAATTATTCTTCTGCCCCTTGACAAGGCTGTACTTAAAACTTTACAAAGATAAATCTGTTTAAGAACAATGTCAAGGATGTATGCTTCAGGAACAATCATTGTAAACATTAATTATGAGCAATATTTACATGAAGAGAGAATGCAGTTCATTCAAAAATTTCATTTGGTCAACCAGTAATACTGCTTAACATCACAAAATTCTCCAGTGCATTTTGCAGTTGACTCCTAAATATTTATGCATACATCCAGATAGCAAAGATAAAATATCAGTCACATTTTTCCAATTGGAAAACTTCAGTGTTTCTTTGAGCAACATAATAAAAATCTCAGTTTAACAAATAGTGTGAGTTTGTAGTTCATTCCTAGCTCTGTGACTTTTCCTGTTCAGTTTTTAGCTTACTTGGTTACATAACCATTGCGTTTGCTTAAAGGTCAGCCAAGAGTAAAGTTATGTCTTGCTGGAGGTGTGTCTGATCTTGCCCTGCCATTTTTCTTAAATCTTCTGCAGAGCTGGGTGAAATTGTGCCAGTATTCATAAAAGAAGATTACGTTTTAGAATCTGTATTGTATTATTCAATAAATATTCCAAGGTGTCTGCAAACAAGGATTAATGGGTATTATATTTCAGGAAACCAGAAAGGTATCAACCCAACGAATTAAATAAAACACTCCTGCATGATGCTCATTTAAACTGTAACTTAAAACAAAATGTGTGTAAACTTCCTTTTCCTTTTGTTTCATGTTCCTGTCATAAGATAATGTAAAATAAAATGAAATGAGACCAAAAAGAAAGGAGATTTTAAAAAAATCTAAATTTGACCTTCACACTGAAAAGTAATGCCTTTCTTTAGTCATCAGTGATGGTACCGGTATGCAATTAAAACATATGGAAGAAAAATGCATGTTTCAAAGCCTCGGTGGTGTGTTTCACTGGCTCACCGCACCCTGGTGCCGCTGGAAGCATCCGGGCAGTAGGGACCAGCACTCTAAAGCCTTGCAGTGGAAATTTCCCATGTAGTAGGTATTGGAATGTTTCATCATATTTAAATGCTTGGATTCTTGTTTTTGAAAAATATTCAATTTGCGCCATCAAAGGGGCGTACGTATTAGGTTGGATCTTCTTTCAACACTTACACTCAGGGGACGCACTAGTGATCTCAGATGGGCTTCTCATCTGTTGCGCAGCTCACATAAGAGCCTCGCGTAACGCTGCACCCCCACCTTTCTGTCTCTGCTCTTGCCCCGGGAAATTCTGTAAACAGGGTGGCTACTGCTGCCTAAATATCCTGTAGTAATTTAAGAGGTCTTTTCTCATATTAGCCACGTTCATTTTTTTCTTTTATTATTTTATTTTTTTAAGGAATAGCTCCTCTCCTTGAAATGTAACATAGACCTTGAGGAGAGGAAATAAATAATAAGTTAGGATCTCTTCGAAGTGTTATTCTCCTTCATTTTTCCTGTCTAGAAAAGTCATATAGTTCAAATAATCCCGGTCACATTCTAGGCTGCCGTTGAGAGGTCCAGAGAGGACTTGATTCTAATTATAATCTGTGTATTTTTATTTTTTGATCTCCAAGTGATATTTTTATTGAGACATAATTGACGTATAACATTGTATTTGTTTCAGGTACACAACATAATGATTCGATATTTGCATATGTTTCAGAATAATCACAGTAAATCTAGTGAACATCCATCTGAATTATTTTTACGGCCATTAAGGCTTGAGAAGCAAGGCTTAGATGAGTAGCTTTCATCTCGGACTCCCAGTCAGGATCACACGTGGAGTTCTGAGAACTGCCATCGCCGTGCCCTCCTCCCAGAGACTCTCGGGCAGGGCGTGAGCACCAGCGTGGTGTTCATTAAGTGCCCCAGGTGATTCCAGGTGAGGCCAGGGCCAAGGATGGGAGCTCCCGAGATGACCGTGGGAGTCGAGCCCGGCCTTTGGCTGCGGGGGAGGTAACCGGGGCGGTTCAGGCAGCCGGGCGGGTCAGCCGCAGCAGCGCGTTAGGGCGTCTCTGGACGGAGAGAGCCCCTGAGACGGAGGAGAAACCCCAAGTTTGGTCGCTTCATTGCAGCTCATTGTTCTTGAATCTCTCCAGAGACAGAAGACAAAGGTGGACTTCTCTGGGTTTCAAGTCCCATCTGCCTGTGGGTGTGGTGGTGGCCGGTGGAGGGTCTGTGCCCAAGGCTTTGAAGTCATATTCTCAAGAAGCATAGGTGACTCCTCCTCATAGTCTTACCCGAGGAGGAAACTCAGCTAAAGAAGAGGAAGAAATGGCAGGTTCTCAGGTAAAGGACATGTCCTGTGCCAGGGCTCTGCCCTCTTTCCCTCCTGAGGTGCCGCGGTTTCAGAATGTGTCAACATTTACTTCGGTGTCTCTGGTGTGCCTGCCTAACAAGTGTGATTTCAGCTACTTTTCCCCCTGCTCCTCTTTTGTCAGACAAGGTTCGTTCTTTAGAACACTTCTCCCCTGCATCCCAGAGCCTTCTCTCCATTTTCACCATGTGCCTTGAGCAACGCCCGCCTTTGATTAATGACTTGCCACCACTGAAAATGTCCCCTTTGTGGCAAATCAAGTCGGGAAGGCGCTGATATCCGAGACCCCTATGTGGGATGAAGGGGGTACAGGCTGCTGGGGTTTCAGGGGAGAAGGAGAATATGTAGTCTTTAGGTCCCATCCGGATGCTCCATCAGTTCCATGAAGAACAGGATAAAGAAAATGCACATCTAAATAGGATGGCATTAATGGCCCAGAATAACCAGAAATTTCTGAAAAAATAAGACGAATTAGAAGGGACAGGCTCTCTGGTATGCTAAAGACAGTTTACTTATATGAATTTTTAGAGATTATGGGATATAGGTGCTCTGTGTGTCTTGATGTTTGAATAAAACTGATGTTTTTCATGATTAGATTTAGATTATGATTTATGTGTTTTTCTGGTCAATATCATTGAAGAGATTATGTGTCCTTTGGAAAACATCAGGCACATGGTACCAATTTGTCTCATCACAGCTGATGCAACTTCATTCACTTGGCTCAACTACCCTCTGCCAGATCCCTCCATTACTCTTCTTTGTACTTTTTAAAAATTACTTAAAACAAATCTAAAACTGTTGAAGGAAATGGATTCATGTTGAATGTTTTTTAAAGATACCACTTGAAACAGAGTTATTTTTGTGGTCTGAACCAGACATGTACTTGGAGCTTATTAACTGATAACAGTATCAGCACACAAGTCCCTGTATGCTTCTATGCCTAGGTCTGTCTCACACATGGTGACTTATTTTTGTTCAAAATTGAGCTCTGGTGGCAGCCAGTCGTTCCCATTCTTGGGTGCCATTATCTCAGATGACGAATCACCTTAAGTATTGTCTTGCCAATGGGTTTCAGCCCCAGGCAAGTTCGCTATGGATTCAGTGTGACCAAAGAAAATGACAGCAAAACATTCTTGGGGTGAAAGGGAGATACCCAACTTTATTTCCAGGTGGCAGGTCAGTCACTAAAATCCCATTCACTTAGAGCAAGTCTGCATGCAGCAAGCTGGTCTCTCCCCTTGTCTCTGGGCCCATCTGTCCAGATGACCATCCTCTGGGCCTCTCTGCCTGGACAGCCATCCCACATGGCCATCCCACACAGCCGAACTCTGGGCCTCTCTGCACAGTTGTCCTGCACAGCTGTCCTCTGGGCCTCTGTCCTCGGTGCTGCCACCACTCCAGCCTCTGCTCTGCTCTCCTGCAGCCTTGCAGCCCTGCCACCATGTTGCGCCCAGAGCACTGGGCAGAGCTCTTTATATAGAGTCAACAGCCATGTATTGCCCACAGGTGTGCAGTGAGCTAGTCAACCAGGGCCAGGTGAGAATCCTGGCCACCGGAACTCTCATTTTATCCACAGTATTCTCATCTTGGTCTTTGGCTTCTGTTAACCACATTTAGGACTTTCCATAAGTAGTTCTACAGACCAGGATCTCCCAAGCATGCCTCCGGAGAGTCGAAGAGATGCTTTTCACAGAATCTATTAGAGTTAACACTGAACTTGGCACTGAAGAGACAGTCTAAGAAAAGTACCTCACGTATTTAACATTTTAGCCTGTAGGTAAGAGGCAAGAAAACAAGTAACTTGAAGTTTGAGAAGGAATTCTTTTTGCCTAGACTCTGATACTTCCCCTTTCATTTCCTATCCCTTGAAAGTAAGGTTACTATTTAGGTGGCTAACAGTTTCCATTTATAGTTAACACAGGAATATTTGGAAATATCCACTTAAAATAGTAGTAGTGAGAAAATCAGAAAAATGAACTTTCTCCATGTGTATCCAGAAACTTTACTGGCAATTTCATCTGATAATTTCCCCACCAATTACTCACAGCCTAACCTATTGCAACAGAATATTAACCTTCTGAGGAAGAAACTATGTGTTATTTCTTGATGTCCTTTCTTCCCTTTTCCTATGGTGATACAATTTGTGATTTTAAATTTTGTTGAGTAGATGCCATCCAAACTCAAAAGCCATTTTCCTGTCTCTGTGATCTAAGAGTAAGTGTGGTTAGGTTCTGAATGAAAGGGTAAGCGGTATATGCAATTTCGGAGATACTTTCTTACAGGGAGGGCGTGCTCTTCCTCTGCTGCCTTCTGGCCGGCTGGGTGTGAACAACGTGGAACACCAGCTCCCTGTGTGTCTCTGGAAAAATATTGAGAATCTCTGCCCATTTCAGATCGCTTTTGAGTTCTGAGTTGCTATTGAGTCACAGGAGTTCTCTCTGTATTTTGGGTCTTAGCCCCTTATCAGATACAGGATTTGCAAATAATTCCTCCCACTTGGCAGGTTTGCCTTTTCATTTTGTAGACAAATTCATGTTTAGATACTACCCCTCCTAGTCCTGGCGCCTAACTACAATACATGCAGTGGAACAAACAACATTGTTTTTCCAGTTGTTAAATCAATGTAACAAATTGTACTTACATAAACAGATTGTAATAAAATGGAAAAGGTTATTCCGATGTAACAATTTGGACTAGAGGATTGTCTTTCTTTTCTTTCTTATTGTTATATAATTACTTCTTCATGGTCTCTTCAGTAATTAAAATTATACTCAACATAGAATTTCTTAAACATCCCACTTGGTTTAATCAACCACTTTCTCATATTTGTGAATTCTAAAAGTTCTTTCCATCAGTCTAAAACTTCTTTCACCTGCAATTGTAATTCTCTTTCTTCCATTTAATTTGTTCAACTTCTAAGAGATTGTAGTTGTGGCTAACATGATGAGACCTTCAAATAAGCATAACTTTCAGAGTTGTCATTAATCTAAAAAATCCAACCTCTGTGTCTTTGTTAATATTGTTCCCCACCTCCCCCAGGGCAGCCATCAGTCTGCTGCACGTGTTTATGAGTCTGTTTCTGTTTTTTTTTTTTTGAGAGGGCATCTCTCATATTTATTGATCAAATGGTTTTTAACAACAATATCATTCTACACACTCATTAATCCACCCCAATCCTAATTCTCATCAGTCTGCAATCTTCTGAAGCATAATGAACAAGTTCTAACATGGTGAACAAATTCTTACATAGTGAATAAGTTCTTACATGGTGAACAGTACAAGGGCAGTCATCACAGGAACTTTCGGTTTTGATCACGCATTATGAACTATAAACAATCAGGTCAAATATGAATATTCGTTTGATTTTTATACTTGATTTATATGTGAATCCCACATTTCTCCCTTATTATTATTATTATTATTTTTAATAAAATGCTGAAGTGATAGGTAGATGCAAGATAAAGGTAGAAAACATAGTTTAGTGCTGTAAGAGGGCAAATGTAGATGATCACGTGTGTGCCTGTAGATGAGGTATTAATCCAAGTTAGACAAGGGCAACAAAACATCCATGGATGCAGAAGATTTCTCTCAAAACAGGGGGGGGTGAGGTTCTAAGCCTCACCTCTGTTGATCCCCAATATCTCACCTGATGGCCCCCCTGCGACTGTGCCTGTCTTAGGTTGTTCCTTCCTTGAGGAATCTTACCCGTATCTGGCTAACCAGTCATCTTCCGGGGCCATACAGGGAAATGTAAAGTTGGCAAGTGAGAGAGAAGCAATATTGTGTGAAAAGGTTGTATTTTTACTTTTTTGCAAATTTATGCCCTGTGGCTTCTATGCCCCGCATTTATCTTGAGGTATCTTTACCACTTGGAGGAATTGTGATACTCGGTAATTTCGATATGAGGCACGAATTCTACTTAGGGGTTGTAATTATGAAGGAAGAAGAGAAGCTATAGAAGTAGCAGGCGGAAGAAAACATGGGAAGATTGATTATTTCTTTGACATATCTTCTTGTAGTGTAACAGAAGCATGTATAGGTTTTAAATTACTAATTAAATTGTGTGCACACATTAACATAATAGGAATACAGCTACATAACCAAAGCAGACCTACAATTAGCAGCCATATCCAGTGAAACCAAGAAAACCAGTTAGGCACCCTAGGCATTTGTGACAACTTATCAATGATATGATGGATATTGTATAACAGAATTTGAATATTTTGAGACAAATCAGACAAATTGAACCAACACATTCCTGGGAACTGTTCACATCCCATATGTTCTTTTAACAGTAGATAGTATATAGTCGCAAGATTTTGGAGCGCTGCAACTTGCACTTCTCCTAATTCTTGGTTGAGTTCTGACCGTATAGATCCAGTCAAATTTGATGCTTTACTGCATGCACAGGCCAGCTTAGATATCTCCTTCTTCATTCCAATGGCAAGTCCAGGAACCGGTGGGATGAATGCAGCTACAACTGCAACAGCACCAGGATCTTTGTTGAAGTTTTTTGATGATCATCTTCTGGAATGACTCTTGCAGAGAATATTGATGTTGGAAGTTCTTCATATCGTACCTTAATTCGTTTTCTGGGTAGCCAAATTAGACTTTGATCCTCTGTTTAAACACAAACAAACCCTTTCCCCACACTTTGATATGCCCTTTATACCATTGCGAAGAACTTACTGGACATCACCACACAGGAACTGCTTTTTTTTTTTTAAAGAGAAAGGAATATTATCAGAAAAATGTACTTCCATAGCTGATCATCTGACACCCTTTAAATGATCAAAATTAAGGGTATTTAAAGCATGCATTAATCGGTGATTTGCAGTTAGTTTTATCCTAACAGGGAGTAATCCCCATTTTCTTTCTTTTTTTGTTATCATTAATCTACAACTACATGAAGAACATTATGTTTACTAGGCTCTCCCCTATGTCAGGTCAACCCTATAAACCACTTTACAGTCACTGTCCATCAGCATAGCAAAATGTTGTAGAATCACTACTTGTCTTCTGTGTGTTGTACAGCCCACCCCTTTCTCCCTCCACTCCCCATGCATGCTAATCTTAATACCGCCCTTCTTCTTCCCCCCCCTTATCCCTCCCTACCCACCCATCCTCCCCAGTCCCTTTCCCTTTGGTACCTGTTAGTCCATTCTTGGATTCTGTGATTCCGCTGCTGTTTTGTTCCTTCAGTTTTTCCTTTGTTCTCATACTTCACAGATGAGTGAAATCATTTGGTATTTCTCTTTCTCCGCTTGGCTTATTTCACTGAGCATAATACCCTCCAGTTCCATCCATGTTGCTGCAAATGGTAGGATTTGTTTTCTTCTTATGGCTGAGTAATATTCCATTGTGTATATGTACCACTTCTTGTTTAACCATTCATCTACTGATGGACACTTAGGTTGCTTCCAATTCTTGGCTATTGTAAATAGTGCTGCGATAAACATAGGGGTGTATCTGTCTTTTTCAAACTTGAGTGCTGCATTTTAGGGTAAATTCCTAGGAGTGGAATTCCTGGGTCAAATGGTAAGTCTATTTTGAGCATTTTGAGGAACCGCCATACTGCTTTCCACATTGGTGAACTAATTTACATTCCCACCAGCAGTGTAGGTGGGTTCCCCTTTCTCCACAACCTCGCCAACATTTGTTGTTGTTTGTCTTTTGGATGGTAGCCATCCTTACTGGTGTGAGGTGATACCTCATTGTGGTTTTAATTTCCATTTCTCTGATGACAAGCGATGTGGAGCGTCTTTTCATGTGTCTGTTGGTCATCTGTGTTTGTTTTTTGGGAGAACGGTCTGTTCAGTTCCTCTGCCCATTTTTTAATTGGATTATTTGTTTTTTTGTTTGTTGAGGTGGGTGAGCTCTTTATATGTTTTGGACGTCAATCCTTTATCGGATCTGTCATTTACAAATATATTCTCCCATATTGTAGGATACCTTTTTGTTCTATTGATGGTGTCTTTTGCTGTCCAGAAGCTTTTCAGCTTAATATAGTCCCACTTGTTCATGTTTGCTGTTGTTTTCCTTGCCCGGGGAGATATGTTCAAGAAGAGGTCACTCATGTTTATGTCTAAGAGGTTTTTGCCTATGTTTTTTTCTAAGAGTTTTATGTTTTCATGACTTACATTCAAGTCTTTGATCCATTTTGAATTTACTTTTATGTATGGGGTTAGACAGTGATCCAGTTTCATTCTCTTACATGTAGCTGTCCAGTTTTGCCAGCACCATCTGTTGAAGAGACTGTCATTTCACCATTGTATATCCATGGCTCCTTTATCAAATATTAATTGACCATATATGCTTGGGTTAATGTCTGGAGTCTCTCATCTGTTCCACTGGTCTGTGGCTCTGTTCTTGTGCCAGTACCAAATTGTCTTGATTACTATGACTTTGTAGTAGAGCTTGAAGTTGAGGGGTGAGATTCCCCCCTACTTTATTCTTCTTTCTCAGGATTGCTTTGGCTAGTCGGGGTCTTTGGTGTTTCCATGTGAATTTTTGAACTATTTGTTCTAGTTCGTTGAAGAATGTTGCTGGTAATTTGATAGGGATTGCATCAAATCTGTATCTTGCTTTGGGCAGCATGGCCATTTTGATGATATTAATTCTTCCTAGCCACGAGCATGGGATGAGTTTCCATTCGTTCGTGTCCCCTTTAATTTATCTGAAGAGTTTCTTGTAGTTTTCAGGGTATAGGTCTTTCACTTCTTTGTTAGGTTTTTTCCTAGGTATTTTATTCTTTTTGGTGCAATTGTGAATGGAATTGTTTTCCTGATTTCTCTTTCTATTGGTTCATTGTTAGTGTATAGGAAAGCCACAGATTTCTGTGTGTTAATTTTGTATCCTGCAAATTTGCTATATTCCGATATCAGTTCTAGTAGTTTTGCAGTGGAGTCTTAGGGATTTTTATATACAATATCATGTCATCTGCAAATAGTGACAGTTTGAATTCTTCTTTACCAATCTGGATTCCTTGTATTTCTTTGTTTTGTCTGATTGCCGTGGCTAGGAACTCCAGTCCTATGTTAAATAACAGTCGGGAGAGTGGGCATCCCTGTCTTGTTCCCCATCTGAGAGGAAAAGCTTTCAGCTTCTCACTGTTCATTATGATGTTGGCTGTGGGTTTATCATACATGGTCTTTATTATGTTGAGGTACTTGCCCTCTATTCCCATTTTGCTGAGAGTTGTTTTTTTTTTTTTAAATAATTATTTTTTATTGAAGGGTAGTTGACGCACAGTATTACATTACATTAGTTTCAAGTGTACAACACAGTGGTAGAACATTTATATACATAATTCTAGGTTCCAGCTATCACCCTACCAAGCTGTTACAATATCTTGACTAATTCCTTATGCTACACGTTACATCCCGGTTACTTATTTATTTTACCATTGGAAGTCTGTCTTTTTTTTTTTTTTTTTTTGTGAGGGCATCTCTCATATTTATTGATCAAATGGTTGTTAACGACAATAAAATTCTGTATAGGGGAGTCAGTGCTCAATGCACAATCATTAATCCACCCCAAGCCTAATTTTGGTCAGTCTCCAATCTTCTGAGGCATAACAAACAAGTTCTTACATGGAGAACAAATTCTTACATAATGAATAAGTTACATAGTGAACAGTACAAGGGCAGTCATCACAGAAACTTTCGGTTTTGCTCATGCATTATGAACTCTAAACAGTCAGTTCAAATATGAATACTCATTTGGTTTTTATACTTGATTTATATGTGGCTACCACATTTCTCTGCTGAGAGTTTTTATCATGAATGGATGTTGAATTTTGTCAAATGCTTTTTCAGCATCTATGGAGATGATCATGTGGTTTTTCTCTTTCTTTTTGTTGATGTGGTGGATAATGATGGATTTTCGAATGTTGTACCATCCTTGCATCCCTGCGATGCATCCCACTTGGTCATGGTGTATGATGCTTTTGATATATTTTTGAATTCGGATTGCTAATATTTTATTGAGTATTTTTGCATCTACATTCATCAGGGATATTGGTCTGTAATTTTCTTTTTTTGGTGGGGTCTTTGCCTGGTTTTGGTATTAGGGTGATGTTGGCTTCATAGAATGAGTTTGGGAGTATTCCCTCCTCTTCTATTTTTTGGAAAACTTTAAGGAGAATGGCTATTACGTCTTCTCTGTGTGTCTGATAAAATTCCAAGGTAAATCCGTCCGGCCCGGGTGTTTTGTTCTTGGTTAGTTTTTTGATTACCGTTTCAATTTCTTTGCTCGTAATTGGTTTGTTTAACTTTTGTGTTTCTTCCTTGGTCAGTCTTGGAAGGTTGTATATTTCTAGGAAGTTGTCCATTTCTTCTAAGTTTTCCAGCTTGTTGCCATATAGGTTTTCATAGTAGTCTTTAATAATTCTTTGTATTTCTGTGGAGTCTGTCGTGATTTTTCCGTTCTCATTTCTGATTCTGTTGATTTGTGTTGATTCTCTTTCTCTTAATAAGTTTGGCTAGAGGCTTATCTATTTTGTTTATTTTCTCAAAGAACCAGCTCTTGGTTTCATTGATTTTTGCTATTGTTTTATTCTTCTCAGTTTTGTTTATTTCTTCTCTGATCTTTATTATGACCCTCCTTCTGCTGACTTTAGGCCTCATTTGTTCTTTTTTTTTCCACACTCATTATCATTAGTTTATTACCTTTTCTTTATACGTTTCCATATTTATTCCTTCATTACACAGGTATTTATTAAGCATTTACTATGTTCCAGGCCTTGTGCTAGGAGTTCACAATCCAGCAATGTACAAGACAGGTTAAGTAACGCCTAGAGGTGATCTTAAATAATTACACAAATAATTGGAATTGTCTTAAGGGCCTAAGTTTTTACAAAGCAGAACTTAAACACACAAACACAAAAGCCAAGCAATTTCCGATAAATAAATTTTAAGGTTACGCATGAAGACTCATACAAACAATGAGATCAATTAGTATTAATTTTGGAAAGGACTCCAATACCGGAACTAGGCAGGCAGTAGAAGAGAATGGAAGGTGGGGTGGCAGAGGAAGGAGTTAGCAGCCCCTTCTCGAATTACCCACTGGGGGGGCGCCCCGTTGGCGGGTAGGCGCTAGCTAGGCCTGCCACGCGTTGGATCCCACGCCAGTGTTGGCTGGCTGGGACGCCGCGGACTCAGCTCCAGCGCCTGCGCTGGAGTCCAGATCTGCGTGGCAGCTGCAGGAGCCGGGACGGCCACAGGGGAGCGTCCCCGTGAGCGCCCGCCCTGCCGCAGCCCCGCCCCCGCCGCCGGCTCCAGCCCTGCCCAGCTCTGCTCCGTTGCGTTCCGGACCCAACGCCTGCACGCCCTGCACTGCCGCTGCTCCAGCTCGCTGAAGGGCTCAAGCTCTCGCGCCCCTGGCACGCACTCCAACGCCCGGGATCGTTCCAGCGTCCCCGCGCGCCCCCCGCGCTGTGCTTGCCGCTCCCCGGCACCCTCGGGGGGCCCGCCCGCTCTGCACCCTGAAGCACCGGGCCGCGAGTCTCTACCAACTTCTCTGGATCCTCGCGGCCGTGGGCGTTGTCTGCAACACTTGTCCGCCCGAGGGAGGTAGGTGCGGGCCTCGGTTGGCCAGCTGGCGGGTCTGGGATCGGGCGCTGCAGGCCTACGCGCCCCAGGGCGGCCGGCGCCCCCCGTGCGCTGGGTCTGGGGCTTGGAAGTGGGGCCGGAGGCAGCGCGGAAATAGTGTGGGAGACGCTTCTTCTCTGGTTTAAACTCTTCGGTGCTCAATGGTGGTTTCTGTGAAATTGGGAAATCGTGTAGATTGACGGCAGTGTCGGTCAGAAAAACACTTGGCACGTAGTGGACTGGGAGAGTCAGTTTGGGGGCCTTGGCCTGGGGCGCCCCAGGGGCTCGCAGAGGATGGGGTCGTCATTGTCTGATTTTCCCCTCCAGGGCCCGGTGCCGCACCCCCACTCCGGGCCCCTAAACAAGAGGTCCGAATTCTCGGAAACTCGAGGACGGTGTAGACACGCCCTTGCTTCATTGTCGGTTGCGGGAGTCGGGGTGTTGGCAGGTCGGTTGACAAGTGCGCCAAGGGGCCGGCATTAATGTGCGGCGCGGGGGCGGTGGCGTCTGTTTCTGCTTTGTTTGTTTGTTCATGTGTTTTGTTTTTTAGATTTAACATGTAAGTGAAATCATATGGTATTTGTCTCTGTCCGGCTGGCTTCATTTAGCATAATACCCTCTAGGTCCATCATGTCACAGATGGCATGTTTTCTTTCTTTTTTATGCCTGAGTAATATTGCTTTTTGCAAATTGGTGCCACTGTTGTGTTTCTTGAGTTTCAAAAGTAACATGTTAAGTAAATTTTTTATATGCATTATTATTTTGGGGAATCATATGAGTTGATTAAGAAAGTGTGAGTTAAAGAAACAGGAGGTTTGGACCTTCTTATAGGATGTGAGCCTGTCCTGGACTCTTCTTCATTTTTTCATGCTTCGAGCACATCAGTATATAAAAAAAATGCAATAGTAGGAGATAAAATGCTGAAATGTTCATACAATTCTTTAGCTGAATAACAATATATTTTTAATTTGAGAAAGCTTTTTAATGAATCTTGTTAAAATTTTTTGATACTGCCTAAGTCAAGCATTTGTCCTCTGAGATGTGTTGTAAGAGTTCAGGAGGGCCATGTTGCATGATGACCTGTGAACAAACCACACGAGTGACAGAGACCATCCCCCTGTCACCCCCCTGCACTTGGACCTGCTGCCAGAACTTCTTGCTCTCTTCTGGGGCTCTTGGCTCCTGAACTCAGGATCTATCCTTGTTGAGAAAATTCAGGAGGCTCTAATGCTGCCATTCCCCCCTCTACCCATGGAAACTTGACCTCCCTCTGTCAGGGTCTGGTAGGCTGTTTTTCAGTTGTTTCTGCTAATGGCTAAAAGATGGCTTACAGTCAAAGTTGTAACCCAGTTTTTATGACCACAAGAGAACATTTAAGAAGAATGGAATACTATTTTTTATTTAGGAGATACAACAATCCTTACATTTCTTATTGCTTGATCGATGTGTCAGACCTTTCTGGCATTCCTGTTTAGGATTAGGATTACAACAATTTTTTGAATTACCAAATCATGGTTCAATTAGATAGTCTATGTCACATTGTCTTCTAAGCTTTTATTAAATCTGATTTGATTTCACTGCTGCCAGCATAAAAGGAACAAAAAAGGGGCTATTTATTTATTGTGTCTCAGTGCTGAAAGTTCCCTTGTTTTTATTAATATAAACTTTAAATATAGACTTTAAATATACTTTAAATAAACTTTTAATATAGACTTTAAAGCTAAACCTAAATTGGAATCACTCTTTAAAATTGCAGGCTCCTTTTTCATCAGGAAAAGGTTGGTTTGTCGACATGGATTCACTCTTGAGCACATAATCCTTTTAGTAACCTGTGAGTAAGTGTCAAACATTATGTGCTGGAACAGTGTGTCAGCTATGACTAGTTTAACAGATGCTTCTCCCTGCTGCCGACATCCATCATCTCTATAGCTGCATCTTCGCCAGAAGACTAGGGTTTCTATTTCTTTCTCTTCCAGTCACTAGATACAGTAAGCATGTTTCTATGGAGATTTTATCAATGTCAGGTTATAAACACAAAATTCCTCAGGCAGAAGAGTCTTATTTATTTATTTTGCACAAATGTAAACAGAAAGAAGAGAGAGACTTCTTGCCATTCCAGCCATTGTTTTTCTGTTGCTAATCCTCAAAGTTTTACAAATCAGTTTTAAAAATTAGAGATTTAGAAGTTGAATTTATTAGTTTTAAGCTACTAGAAGAAAACAATAGGCATCAGAAAATTAGCCAACCTCACCTTGCTGTGTATACCATCTGTGTAAAATCCCAAATGAATGAAAGTCATTGTGTCATATTTGGTTACACAGCAAACTCTCTGCCTTTAAAATTGTCTCTGTATCTTGTGGGACTTGTTAAGCTGTTGGGCTTCTACTCCTTTTTTGAGACATTTTACCGCTGAGACCATTTTATCTCAAGTTGGATTTGGGAACATCTTTTTCTACGGAAGGAAAACATAAGCAGTTACAGAATGAGCTCTGAATGGAGGCTTGCTTTGGTCCTCTGACCTGCAGCCTGGATTCCTGCCTTATGCCTGAATCCCTGCAGTGATTGGAATTGCTTCTCCTGGACCCAGTTCTCTCTTCTGGGGCTCCTCCATGCCCATGGCCAGATCAAGCAATCCCAGTCCACCCACTTGCCCTACTCCTAGCAAACACAGCCCCTTGCCCTAGAATGGTCATGTGCCCACGCAGGTTTAAGATGATTTGGTTCTTAGATTTGGTCCCATCTCTTCAGCTAACCGTACTCACAGCTTGCCTGTCTCTTGTACTTCTAGGCTTATCTTAACCTAACATTCCTATTTCCCCACACTACAAACACCAGCTCTTGGCCTTTCTCCCATGATTAGCCCCGTCGGCTCTGACCGTATGGATGTGACTGGATTTTTGTGGATAGACGCTGTCCTGACACAGCCTGCTGCTGCTCGTGCTTGAAGCGTGATGGGATGCAGGGCTTCTGAGCAACCTGGTTGTTGGTACACTGTAATCCTTGACAAAAATTATTAGTCTTCCAAGACTTCATCTCCCTGTGACAGCATGTATCAGCCCAGTAATTGTTCTGTAGATAAAATTGATAGGAAATCTGAATAATAATTTCTGTTTTGGTTGCTGGCTATGTACCAGGTATTTTGCTAAGCACTTTATAAATATTGTTTAATCTATGTAAAGTCTTCAGCCTCATTAGAATCCTATGAGGTAGGTGTTATTTCTCACACTCTGCAGATGAGACTCAGCGAGACTGAAACACATACTAAGCCTCAGTCAGGAAACAATATTTGATCATCAGTGTGTGAGTCCAAAGGGCATGTTCTTAAATGCTCACTAAGTTCTACATGTGCAGAAGATAGTCTATATTTCAGATTTTTATTAATGGTTTACCTTCAACTCCAGTAAGACTGCATTTATAAGGTTCTAGTGTAGATTATATGCTTTGAAAAAACCCCAAATATCTGATGGTAAAGTAATAGAGTGGGTTAAAGTGATTTTCTCTACTAACTTCTTGCCTCTATCATATCCAAGATACCGGAGATGGGGACTGTGTGGAAAAGGCAATATTGGAACTATTTTGTACACTTCAAACAAAAAAAATAACTGAACTGGGTGAACATGCTCTTTATTTCAAAAATTTTCTGTCTAGATATATAAAAGCATAGAGACAGCTTATGACATTAAAATAATAATAAAGGCAATTAGAAATAAAGCCACAATGAGAAGTAGAGGCTCATGGCAGAAATCCAGCACCACAGCTAGTACTAGAAGCCAAGAGAAGAGGGAAGGCTCTGGCATTTTATAATTTGTATTGCCTCAAAAAAAGAAAGCATATGCTCCTTAGACATCTAATTAGACCAAGTTTACCTTTCTGAGTTAGAAGTCATGAAAGTTCAAGTGGTTCTCTCTTATATTGATTAAAGGAGAAGGACATCATGCTAAATATTAAAGAAAGAAAAGATGACTAACATTTGGCAAGTACCTATCTGCACATAACTTCATGTGAGGAACTTCTACATTGCTTAGATACATCCTGTCAAGAAAATCTCTGTGCATGTCTACACTAGCACTTAACTGACATTGTATTTGTTCCTCTGTTCCCCGCATTGATTCAGAGATTTCTTGATGATCTTGTCTTACCTTTCCTACCTCTGTCAAATAAATGTTCATGTCCTGGATGGAATCTTTCCTGACTACTATTTCTAAAGCAACGGTATTCCCACAACCTCACTTGCTCATTCTGCTTTATTTTCTGCATATTTCCTACCACTTATTTGAATTTATATTGAATTAGTTCTTGGTTTCCTCATTTATTTTCTGAACACTTTGCTAAAATACAAGCTCCCAGGAGGGGGACGTTGTCAGCTTGTTCAAAGATTTGTCCTTATCCCTCAAGACAATGCCTAACATACAGTATATACTCAAAATAAATTAGATCAATAAATGAATGAGTTTGTCTTATAACTAACTCCAGCGCAAACCATGGTATGTAACAGCTATTCTAAGGATGTTTGCTGAACTAAAGTGGATTTCTAAAATTCTCTTGCTGGTGGTAAAACTGGGTTCAAGGTGAGTTAGCACTTTTATGAAGGTCCCATATTTACATATATATAGTGGAGGATTAGAACATGAACCCAGTTCTCTGTATGCACAGAGTCCAAGAACATTGATTTCTGGTAATGCAGATTATCAGAGGATGAGGCTTGGAGAATCTAGAGAGATGGACACTTAATCTCAAATGAGTTTTATGCAAGCGTAGAATGGAAGTCAATTCGTGAGCTATTTCTTTGTGTTATTAACTGAAAGGAGATCCATAGCTTTACTAATCAAACATGCCTGGTGCAGAATTAATATTCCTTTATAAAAGTTGAAGAACTCAAAATGTACTTTCTTGCAAAGAGCCAGCCCATCGGTACATAGGAGTGGGCCATGGGTACCTTTTGAAAGGACTATATTTTTCCTTAACAGGAGCCTTGAAACCACTCCAGCTTTTGAAAAAATGTACTTTGGTATTAAATGTTTCATTGCTTCATTATACAACCTGGAAAAGGCATTTAGTCCTGAAAAAAATGTAATGGTACATATTAATAGTGGAAGTGAGTTGGACAGGAATAAGTTTTATGTGCCCTGTGAAATGCTTAGTTCTTTTGCAAAGTACTTTATCATGGTAGCCAATCAAGGTGAGTGGGCAGCAAAATGCAGCCAAAGTAGCTGAATGAATTGACCTGTTGAGTGGGGTTTTTAGTATTTTTTACCTGAATAATAATGTTTACCAAATAGACATGGTAATAATTTTTATTAAGCTGCTGCTTCTGACAGTAATTAATAACTACTGTCAGCTGCTTCTGCAAGTCTGCTCCTAGTTAGATGTAATAAAAAACATACATCAGTAGAGAATGACTCATGATTTCCTGGTATAGTGGAAATAACACATGCTATCGAGTCGGTCCAGCCTGGTTTCAAATTCTGATTATGCCACTAGGCAAGAGGAGAGATTCAGAGAGAATCTCTTTGCTTCATAAAGTTGTTCTGAAAAGGAAAGGGAGTGACACATGTGAAGTATCTACCTAGCCCGGTGCTTGCCCACAGTAGATGGGACTCAGTAAGTCTTCTATAACCTACATACAAACTCAAAAGTATATTTGGCCCAAGCCAAAGGGCTAGTAGAGAGTTTGATCTCCATTTGCTTCTCTTCAGGAACATGAAGTGCACCCTACCTCAGAGCCCACTGCAGTGTTTCCTAAATCCTGTCTTGTTTCCTTCACATGTTCTGTGTCCCCACAGCTTCTTGGTGCCTCTCACTTAGCTCTCTTAGTGTCTCAAATAACAATTGAAAAATATATTTTTCTATGCCCAGTTCATGTCATTATTATATTTATTTTGTTCAGAATTGGGTCTGCTAAGTGCTAGCGGCAAGTAGCAGTTGCTTATAGGAATTTATGAGCTACTCTCCTGCATAAGAAAGGTCAATCTAGACTTTCAGCTTTCCATGCAAAACTGGTCTACCTCTCCAGCTGTAGGGAATTCCACATGAAGATTGGAGAAGGAGCTTATCCTGAGCCACCGGATATTGGGCCACCCTTCCAGCCTGCCAGATTCTTCCCAGCATCGTGACCCTGAGCTCTAGCATTCAGACTTGGTTATGGTGTGTGGCCAACGTAGCCACAGAGAGAACTGGACAGATTGCTTTGCATTGCAAACAAGTCCAGGGTTGCTTAATGAATCCTGGCTATAACTGGTTTCTGCTTCTACTTTGAAAGAAATGATTTGTCCTTTTAGTTGTGCTTTACTGCTTGCTGACAAAAAGCTTGTCGTCAAAAAGCTTGTCATTAACACAGATACGAAACGTTTCTGCCCTCTACTGATTTGCAGCTATAAAGCCCAGCCCCTATCCACTTCTCTATACACTTGTTGAAGGGAAAATCCTCCAAAGAAATCAAGTCACAATTACTTCAGGTCAGAGAATCCTCCCAATAGGTCCTCACTTAGTCTCTGTCATTTCTCAGCATTCAGGGCTAATGCTTCTGCAGCATTTGGATTCCATGATCTACTTATGGCTTTAAGTCTCTGCTCCTGTCCTGGGTACAGTGCTGCCGGAAATCCTTTGTCTCCTGGTAGGAAATAGCCCCTGCGTGGTCCCAAAGCCTGCTTGATTGCAAACCACGGGATGGCAGCCACGTCCCGGGTCTTCCGTTTCTGCAGGAGGACGGGCAGCATCCCTGAACCGATCTGGGAGCTCTGACATTGATGTCTTCTTTCTATCCAAACTCTGTCCACCGAAATTGAAGTTAAAATTAAGTTTCATTTTACAATTTCATTAAGTGAATTTTGAAAATTACATATAATATCACATAAATCTGGCTTTCTTCTTAAAAGATCCAGTCTTAAACAGAGGTATACTTCCTCCAAAATAGAAATTCCAAAATCTATATTATATCTACCATATGTCTCTAATGTTGAGGTTGTATTCTTAGAACCATGCATCCAATATTTGGACAGTGGGCACATTTTTTTCCCACAAAATTCCAACAACAAGATGAAGTTTCTATGTTTTAATCTGAGATACAGTTACATATATTACCTGAAAGTAAAAATCGCTTTAGGAATCCCCAGAATGGAAAAGGGGCACCCAAGAAACCCCACCTATTTTTCCCAGCTTCATTGAGATATAATTGATATGTAATATAACGTAACTATAAGGTGTACAAAGTGATGATTTCATACACATATGTATTGTGAAATGATTTCCACAACAATGTTAGTTAACACATCCATCACTTCATATATTCACCATTTTATTTTTTGGCAGTGAGAACACTCAAGCTCTACTCTCTCAGCAACTTTCCAGGGATATAATATGGTATTGTTAACTATAATCAACATGCTGTACATTAGATTTCCAGAACATATTCCTCTTATAACTGGAAGCTTGTACCCTTAGCCAGTATCTCCCTATAAACCCTATCCCTCAGTCCCTAGAAACCACCGTTCTACTCTCTGTTTCTAAAAATAGCCTTTACATAATGTAAGCAAGATCATACAGTTTTCAAAATCCCACCTTTAACAGAGTTCTATTCAAAGAAGCACAGTAACATTCTCTGAAGTCCCGTCCTTTATATTTATCTTACACCCCATCATCTGCTTCAACTAGGAAATGGTAATATCTGACTTAGAAAAAAGAAGTGTGTGTATATATTCTAAGTCTATCATGTCAGTATTTCATACGGTTCCTCACGAACAAGATGATCCCTAAACTCCTCTGCCGTCAGAACAAGTTTGAAGTCCGTCGTCTTAAACCATTCAGTTCGCAAGTTTGCAATCACTTCATTCCTCCTGCACAGTCTCCCTCCTCTTCCATTCATCCCAGTATCTTTAAGAGGCAGGAGGTGTTTGTTATTCTCTGATAAAGGTGAGAGCGCTGTTCCCCCTCAGCCCATGTTGGATCCAAAGCGCACCTCTTTTTCTGCTCCCTCCCCAGCTCCCCTGCGTTTCCTCGGTGGGGGTCTACTTCCCCTTTCTTATCTATCCTTTTTTGTAGCCTTTCTTTTTTAGAGTTGGTCCATAGTTTCTCTTGCCAGCTTTGTTTTCTTCATTGATAGTTGCAGAACAGCTTGGAACTGGAGTGGTTTAGGATGAAAGGCTCGGTTACGCCTCAGTGACTCCCAAATCCGGCTCATGATTGGAATCTCAGCGGCAGGTGAAGGACCACCTCTCAGCAGGGCCGCTCTCCCAGAAGAGGAGGTCTGCTGTGAAGTTGAGGCACCTGTAATTTAAAGGGAAGACTCCACAGGTGATCCTAGTGGGCAAACCCTGTGCCTTTGAGTTTTAAATTCCTAGGACTACCTAGAACAGGGCCTGGAACTAGCAGATGTTCATAATGTATGTCATACTATTGACACAATTATTAATTGATTGATATTGTAGCAAATAGGAGTGATAGTTGGCAAACTATGCTGTACAGCAGTAAGTTAAGTATTCCTTAGGGGACTGTTTCCTTATTACATAAAATTGGGGGGAAATCTGGGTTCATCAGTAGTAAACAAATTTACTGAAAGCAGGACTATTCAGACTTTTAGAAGGCTAGTGTGAGAGATGAATCTTCCGGAAATACATTCGTCATCACTCTGCATCCATCCCTTCTGAGTTACTTTTGATTGTGGGAGGGAGCCTTTGAGGGGCCAGTATTATGCAGAATACAGTTGGGGAGAGTTCCTCTAGGACTGGCCAGATACTCACCGAGCTCTCCAGTGCTACACATCTGTGTGGGTTACCTGCATCAGATCTCTCCAACTCTGGCTGAATGTTAGAATTACTTGAGGGAACATTTAAAACTCACAGATGTCCGGGTCTCACCCAACACTAATGTAATCAAAATCTCTAAGGGTAAAGTCAGTAGAATTAAAGAAAAAAATCCTCAGATGATTTTAATGTGCTGATGATATTGAAAACCATTATTTAGAAACTAAGTAAATGTAAAATACGTTCTTAATTATTGGCCACCATTAATAGGTCACATTTATTGTTGATTTTGTGCTAGGTATTTTCCTCATGTATTCTCTAACTAAAATCTTCATTGTTATTTTATGAGACAGATACCATTATTATCCCCTTTTAAAGATGAGAAAACTAAGGCTGAGATAGAAAAAGTAATTTGCCTGAGGACATGGAAGTAGTAAGTTAGGGGTTTCATGTCTAAGCGCTTTGATTTAGAGTGTAGATATTTAACCATTGAAACTACACTGCTTCTCCAACCTCTTCTTTTAGCAGACTCTCTACCTGCTTAAAACGAACACATTATCTGCATTTAATATACTAAAATGCTAACAAGAATCTGTTAACTTCAGTGCCAAGTTCTTCTACCCACAAAATCAAATACTCTAGTATTTTGGCCATTGTAAAATATTTTGGTATTTTTTTAATCTCCTCATCAGAAACTTCTGTAAAAGTTTGTACACATAGAACATAACCAACATTTTTCCTCCCTTTTACTCCCCCTTTTGACAGTGGAACAGGGGACTGACTTAGGCCAAATCTTCATTCCACTAAAAAGACATTAAAGCTGATTCAGACAGTCAAAATAATTCAACCCTGCTTTCTCTTGGGTTGTATTTACTTTGTTTACTGAATTCACATCAACTAAATACGAAAAAAATCTCTTCCTCTATCATTTATGTAATATAGCAAAACTTCAATTGAATGGACCCCAAATGATGGAACTTTTAAATAATGTGGGGATTTTTTTAACATTCTATTTCTCCCTCACTCAAAAGCAACGAAAGAGTAAGCAGCTTGCAACCAGGAGGGTTCAACAGCTGTATCACTGTTGTTCCTTCTTCGGAAATTCTATTCCACTAATTATCTATATAATTAATAGAAATAATGTTGGTTTTCTCCTAGAATCCTTTAGAAATCAACACAGAGCTGGCTGCTGTGACCTCAGAATCAAGAAGACAGATCATCTTCCATTTGGAATTTAGGACATGCAAATTTGTATTGTTATTTATTTTTCTTTCTCTTTTAAACATCCACGCTGTTGCTGCAACTAGATATTAAGTCCCTAGGGTCTGTACATTCTTTCCCTTTAGATTCTTAGCTCCTAGCAATAAACACATAAGGATGGTGGGGTGATGTTGGGAGGAATACAGAACCAGTTTCCAGTATTCGGCTTTTACAACTATAACACAGAAGCAAATTGATACTCTTCAGGCACTTTAAGATCAGGAATCAATAAAAAATATTAAATTATTATGATGTATGTTCACTATCTGCTATTTACACTGCTATTCTTATTATTTATTGAAAAATATTTAGGCCATACATTGTTATTCTTTCTCTGTGCTTACACTATGTTAATGTTATGGGCTGTTTTTTGTTCCCCTTTCCCAAATTTGTATTTGAAGTCTCCAGCACCTCAGAATGTGGCTGTATTTAAAAGCAGTGTTTTTCCAAAGGCCAGTAAGTTGAAATGAGGGTGAGCCCTAGCCCAACATGACTCATGACCTTATATGAAAAGGAATTAGGATACCAGTGGCACAGAGGGAAGACCATCTAAACACAGGGAGAAGATGGCCATCTGTCCCCCAAAGCAGAGTCTTCAGAAGAAACCAACCCCAACACAATCTTGAGGTAGACCTCCAGAACTGTGTGAAATTCGGTATCTGTTGTGTAAGGCTGTGGCACCTCGCTATGGAAGCCCTAGTGAGCTAACACAGGTACTCTGGCCTGCTAGAATCTTACATGCATACTTGCTGTTCTGAGTAACATAATGTCTTAGCACTTTCTTAATATTTTTAGTGCTTTTTATTATTCAATAATTCTATTTTGTTGTCCACTTGGATTTCATAACCCCTAGATGGAAAGCAAGGTAGGTCTTTATTTCTGCTTTTCTCCTTTCTTGTAATATGCAGTTTGACCAAAAATGAGCAAAGCGAATTGCATCTGTTCTAATAACTAGTTGTGAGTTTATCTAAACATTAGTCTTTATTTGGGATCATTTAAAAACTAACTTTCTAATTTGAAAGGAAATAAAGGATTCTTCCCAAAACATACTCAACAGCAAAATGACCATTTAGGAACTGACATGATGATTTGCACTGACACCCTAAAGTTCAGATCAGTGCCTGGAGGGTCTTGATGTGCACACATCCCAGAAGCACCTCTGCTCCCTGGGTGGACATCAGACCGGGAGGCATGCCTGGCTACCTGGGATTTGAACATTAAAGATTGGGATGCTCTACACAAAGTACCTGAAAACTTTTACCAGATTCCAAACATATCTTTTTCAAAAATTGGTCTTCAAATATGTTCTTGTAAAGGAATTACATACCTGATACCAATAAATACCAAAAACTTAAAAGATCTTATTTTATTGTGTAACTGACATCTTCTGTATTTAAATATTTCTTTTTTTTGCCTCCATCATAAAGTTCCTTTTAGTTTTGCCCTCTCCTCTTTTGAAAAATGTCAATTTCTAACCCCAGCTCAGAATCTTTCTTTCTTTAACTTCACAACTTAAAAACAGGTAGAGTAATAATATTTGCTTCTAAATGATCTTTTAAGGTTACATAACATAAAGCACATCAGGCATTGTCTAGATTGATTTTCACATTCTAGGAGCTCAAAGTGTGGGTACTATTAGTAATAATAACAAAATATCTTGCACTAGATCTTATGTGAATTCACATAAAAATAGATTATCATGTGGGACAGTTATAAAACAATTTACAATATACTTGAAATATATCTTCAAAATATAGTTAAAAGATCTTTCACATAATGTAAAGAATATTTCAGATGGTGTAATGAAATGCTTTTTATGTGCAATATTTTGCTGAATCTTCAGTAAACCTAATGAATTGGTATCATTCACACCATTTTACAGATGTGAAATATGGGCCCGCATAGGTCATCCATGACCTGCCCCGCAGAACCCCACTGCTGGGAGCTCGCAGTGCCAGAGGGCAGATGCAGGCTCCTCTCCAATCCAGTGCCTTTCCACTCAGCCATAGTTGCATTTCTGGGATAATTAACTTTGGCTATTCCTGCTTGTTAATACATCTTGCACAACATGGTGTTTCTTTTATTACTATCTTTTTTCAATAAATAACAAGCTATAGTTATATACTTGGGGCTCTCAACCTTTCCTGGCTAGGATTCATATTGGTAATTTGACACCTAATTCTCTCCCGCTTCTGAGATTTCTCTTATAACACAGGCATTGCATCACCTGCCTCTATAAGGGACATCATTAGACACAGCTCCTTGCTATGTCTCTTATAATGATGGGACTTTATTGTTCATTCCTTTATAAAGTGTCCCCTCTCTTACACTCAGATTGCACATCAAAATGCTACAGACTTCTGCACTAACGCTTGATTTTTTTACCTCATAGATACCGTCATCCTTGCATTTAAATGTAATTTTCCCCTTGATGATACAAGCTTAGAGCACATTTTGAGTTCCTCTTCTGCAAGTGGATACCACCTCTTGTATCTGGGATCCTGCCTTCATTCCTGTTCCCTTCCTCCTTTCCTCCTTCATGTTCTTTATCTTTCATTCTTACTACAAGGTGGAAAGTTTTATTTTGCTACATTGTATGCATGTTTGTAAATACCTAAAACCCTTCTGGAACAAATCGATCAAGCAACTTTGGCTTTTGTGCCTACTTAATTAACCATTTGATTTCAGGTAACCTGGTCGTTCCAAAGGAAAACCCAGAGATTCAGCTGTCTTGTTTTGTTTTGGATCACACAGCCAACTTACAGTGTGACAACCTGGGGATCAGTAAGAGGCTCAGCCCTGCTTTGGAGCAGCAGATAAGCCCACAACGTGGTTAAGGATTCCTGCGGAATGTGGTCAGCAAGTTCCTCTCTCTGAGAATGATGAGACAACAGAATGTTTTGTTGAGGGGAAAGTATGAAGAAAAAAATAAAGCCTTTCTTATTACTCATTTGGAAAATGAGGTTAAACCAGGCATTACAATTATACCATGGAAAGGAATGCTCTGCTGGAAACTGGGTTGACCAGAAGACTCAAGAGTCTAAGTGAAATCTCATTTGTAAGTGAAATGATTGGATAAAGATTCCGCTTAGCAAAAAAAAAAAAAAAAAAAATTCATTCCTTAACATAATGCAGCAGTCTCTTCCAAAACATTTATTTAAAATATTTCAAATAGTGCCGTGTAACTGCCTTCCCTTTCCACTGACCTCCTACCCAGCACCTTTAAATTGGGCAGCAGGAGATGCCGTAGTGAATATATTATCCTTATAATTTCACAAGTCCCTCAGCTGGAGTTCAGGATCAATTCTCACACTTTAATCCTATCTGCCAAAGAAATTTTAAACTACATAACTGGCAAATAACCTGAGCTGCAATTTATGGATTTTTTCCTCCACGGGAAACAGGTAGTCACAGCAGCTTTTTAGTACAGATCGCCTTGCGGTGCTGTGAGAGCTGAGTGATCTTACCAAGACCAACAGACTCCGCAGACAGAAACAAACAGAAAAATGAAACACAAGAGCAACATCAGAGCAGTGGCTAGGTCTGTGTCTTTAATAAAAGACAAATTTTGAACCTAGCCCTCTGACATGTTTCATTTACAGTCTAATCCTCCTGTATTCCTTTTTTTAAAAAACAATTTTTCATAGGTTATCTTCCAATTCCTCTCCCAGTTGTTTACCCTCCTGATTAGACTCTTTTCACTTTAGTAAAATCTTTATATGTAATGCGTTTAGATTGTGGTCTTCTTTGAGTTGTGTATGTATATCTGGAAAGATGGCAATGTTTAAATCTTGTTTATATTTCAAAACTCCCTAATGACTGTCCAGATTTTCCCATGTATCCAGTTGCTTAATTGACATCCACATCCAAACTTTGCAAAGGAAAGGTGGCATGTCTAACGTGACCTTTTTCTTCTTCCTTGCCCCCACCTAGTCCTATTTCCGTGTACCTGTCTCAGCGAATGCAATGGCCTGTTTTCTTTCCTGTACTGAGCACAGTCAGCCCAATATGTTCTAAGTGTCTCCGAATCCACCTTCTCCCTCCTTCCTTGGTGCTGTTATAACCGCTCCCTGGGCTAATGCTATAGGCTCCTGTGGTGATTGACGCTGTGTAACTTGATTGGGTGGAGAGCCCAGAAAGATGGTGAAACATTTCTGGGTGTGTCTGTGAGAATGTTTCTGGAAGAGACTAGCGTTTGATTCAGTAGACTAAGGGGCGAGACCTCCCCTCATCCACTCCATTCAGGGCCCAAACAGACCAAAAAAAGGTGAAGGAGGGGCGAATTCTCCCCCTCTCTCTCCCTCCCTCTCACTTTGTGTTGAGCTGGGACACCTTACCGTGACCCCTGCACCTCTGGGGCGTCGGGCCTCTGATTGGATGTAACATCATTGGTTCCCTGGGGTCTCGGGTCCAGTCTCAGACTGAATCACACCACTGGCTCTTCTGGTTCCCCGGCCTGCAGGCGGCAGGCTAGGGGACTTCTCGGCCTCTCTAACTGCAGGAAGCGACTCCTATAGTAAACGTCCTCTCATGTAAATCCAGATGCCCTAGTGGTTCTGTTTCTCTGGAAAACTGACTAACAGAGCTCCCGATGCTGATCCTCTCCTAGATTTTGGCTTGCATTCCTTCCATTCATCATCCAAATGCAACCAGAAGGGTCATCCTGAAGAGCTAACGCAGCCACATCAGTCAGCTGTTTAAAACGCTCTGGTGAGGTGGTTGGTTTTTCTTTTTGTTCCTTTAGAAGAAGTTGTAAGCTCCTTACATGGCCCCAGGGATGTCCACATCTGCTCCTTCTTCAGCCTCATCCTTCAGCTTCCGATGTCCCTTCCTCTAGCCACACCAAACGTCCTGTACATTTACGAGTTATACTCTCTTTGGCTAGCTGTTGCTCCTTAGAAGAGAGTTCTTCTGCAGTGACCCTTCCTCTGCCAAGACTCATTTAGGTGCCCCTGCAAGGTACTTGGATATGATTTTCCTTGTTAAACTACTGGGCCACCGTATCTCAATTGTTTATCTTCTGTCTGCATCTCATTCACAAGACGGTAAGCAGTCTGTGTCCTGCTCATCTGTGAATACACAGCACCTAACATGTTCTCCAATTCATACATTTTTAATGCAATTTTCTCTCCAACTTTCTTTTCGTATACAGCAATTCACATTATAGCTTCATTGTTTAAATGATTTTAAAAGTACTTACAGATATATTAAAGATTCTACTGCAGATGAAATAGAAAATATACTAGGTGATTCCATTCTGTCAAAAATTTAAAGGTACTCTGATTATGAGGACTTTAACAAATTATTCTTCTGCCCCTTGACAAGGCTGTACTTAAAACTTTACAAAGATAAATCTGTTTAAGAACAATGTCAAGGATGTATGCTTCAGGAACAATCATTGTAAACATTAATTATGAGCAATATTTACATGAAGAGAGAATGCAGTTCATTCAAAAATTTCATTTGGTCAACCAGTAATACTGCTTAACATCACAAAATTCTCCAGTGCATTTTGCAGTTGACTCCTAAATATTTATGCATACATCCAGATAGCAAAGATAAAATATCAGTCACATTTTTCCAATTGGAAAACTTCAGTGTTTCTTTGAGCAACATAATAAAAATCTCAGTTTAACAAATAGTGTGAGTTTGTAGTTCATTCCTAGCTCTGTGACTTTTCCTGTTCAGTTTTTAGCTTACTTGGTTACATAACCATTGCGTTTGCTTAAAGGTCAGCCAAGAGTAAAGTTATGTCTTGCTGGAGGTGTGTCTGATCTTGCCCTGCCATTTTTCTTAAATCTTCTGCAGAGCTGGGTGAAATTGTGCCAGTATTCATAAAAGAAGATTACGTTTTAGAATCTGTATTGTATTATTCAATAAATATTCCAAGGTGTCTGCAAACAAGGATTAATGGGTATTATATTTCAGGAAACCAGAAAGGTATCAACCCAACGAATTAAATAAAACACTCCTGCATGATGCTCATTTAAACTGTAACTTAAAACAAAATGTGTGTAAACTTCCTTTTCCTTTTGTTTCATGTTCCTGTCATAAGATAATGTAAAATAAAATGAAATGAGACCAAAAAGAAAGGAGATTTTAAAAAAATCTAAATTTGACCTTCACACTGAAAAGTAATGCCTTTCTTTAGTCATCAGTGATGGTACCGGTATGCAATTAAAACATATGGAAGAAAAATGCATGTTTCAAAGCCTCGGTGGTGTGTTTCACTGGCTCACCGCACCCTGGTGCCGCTGGAAGCATCCGGGCAGTAGGGACCAGCACTCTAAAGCCTTGCAGTGGAAATTTCCCATGTAGTAGGTATTGGAATGTTTCATCATATTTAAATGCTTGGATTCTTGTTTTTGAAAAATATTCAATTTGCGCCATCAAAGGGGCGTACGTATTAGGTTGGATCTTCTTTCAACACTTACACTCAGGGGACGCACTAGTGATCTCAGATGGGCTTCTCATCTGTTGCGCAGCTCACATAAGAGCCTCGCGTAACGCTGCACCCCCACCTTTCTGTCTCTGCTCTTGCCCCGGGAAATTCTGTAAACAGGGTGGCTACTGCTGCCTAAATATCCTGTAGTAATTTAAGAGGTCTTTTCTCATATTAGCCACGTTCATTTTTTTCTTTTATTATTTTATTTTTTTAAGGAATAGCTCCTCTCCTTGAAATGTAACATAGACCTTGAGGAGAGGAAATAAATAATAAGTTAGGATCTCTTCGAAGTGTTATTCTCCTTCATTTTTCCTGTCTAGAAAAGTCATATAGTTCAAATAATCCCGGTCACATTCTAGGCTGCCGTTGAGAGGTCCAGAGAGGACTTGATTCTAATTATAATCTGTGTATTTTTATTTTTTGATCTCCAAGTGATATTTTTATTGAGACATAATTGACGTATAACATTGTATTTGTTTCAGGTACACAACATAATGATTCGATATTTGCATATGTTTCAGAATAATCACAGTAAATCTAGTGAACATCCATCTGAATTATTTTTACGGCCATTAAGGCTTGAGAAGCAAGGCTTAGATGAGTAGCTTTCATCTCGGACTCCCAGTCAGGATCACACGTGGAGTTCTGAGAACTGCCATCGCCGTGCCCTCCTCCCAGAGACTCTCGGGCAGGGCGTGAGCACCAGCGTGGTGTTCATTAAGTGCCCCAGGTGATTCCAGGTGAGGCCAGGGCCAAGGATGGGAGCTCCCGAGATGACCGTGGGAGTCGAGCCCGGCCTTTGGCTGCGGGGGAGGTAACCGGGGCGGTTCAGGCAGCCGGGCGGGTCAGCCGCAGCAGCGCGTTAGGGCGTCTCTGGACGGAGAGAGCCCCTGAGACGGAGGAGAAACCCCAAGTTTGGTCGCTTCATTGCAGCTCATTGTTCTTGAATCTCTCCAGAGACAGAAGACAAAGGTGGACTTCTCTGGGTTTCAAGTCCCATCTGCCTGTGGGTGTGGTGGTGGCCGGTGGAGGGTCTGTGCCCAAGGCTTTGAAGTCATATTCTCAAGAAGCATAGGTGACTCCTCCTCATAGTCTTACCCGAGGAGGAAACTCAGCTAAAGAAGAGGAAGAAATGGCAGGTTCTCAGGTAAAGGACATGTCCTGTGCCAGGGCTCTGCCCTCTTTCCCTCCTGAGGTGCCGCGGTTTCAGAATGTGTCAACATTTACTTCGGTGTCTCTGGTGTGCCTGCCTAACAAGTGTGATTTCAGCTACTTTTCCCCCTGCTCCTCTTTTGTCAGACAAGGTTCGTTCTTTAGAACACTTCTCCCCTGCATCCCAGAGCCTTCTCTCCATTTTCACCATGTGCCTTGAGCAACGCCCGCCTTTGATTAATGACTTGCCACCACTGAAAATGTCCCCTTTGTGGCAAATCAAGTCGGGAAGGCGCTGATATCCGAGACCCCTATGTGGGATGAAGGGGGTACAGGCTGCTGGGGTTTCAGGGGAGAAGGAGAATATGTAGTCTTTAGGTCCCATCCGGATGCTCCATCAGTTCCATGAAGAACAGGATAAAGAAAATGCACATCTAAATAGGATGGCATTAATGGCCCAGAATAACCAGAAATTTCTGAAAAAATAAGACGAATTAGAAGGGACAGGCTCTCTGGTATGCTAAAGACAGTTTACTTATATGAATTTTTAGAGATTATGGGATATAGGTGCTCTGTGTGTCTTGATGTTTGAATAAAACTGATGTTTTTCATGATTAGATTTAGATTATGATTTATGTGTTTTTCTGGTCAATATCATTGAAGAGATTATGTGTCCTTTGGAAAACATCAGGCACATGGTACCAATTTGTCTCATCACAGCTGATGCAACTTCATTCACTTGGCTCAACTACCCTCTGCCAGATCCCTCCATTACTCTTCTTTGTACTTTTTAAAAATTACTTAAAACAAATCTAAAACTGTTGAAGGAAATGGATTCATGTTGAATGTTTTTTAAAGATACCACTTGAAACAGAGTTATTTTTGTGGTCTGAACCAGACATGTACTTGGAGCTTATTAACTGATAACAGTATCAGCACACAAGTCCCTGTATGCTTCTATGCCTAGGTCTGTCTCACACATGGTGACTTATTTTTGTTCAAAATTGAGCTCTGGTGGCAGCCAGTCGTTCCCATTCTTGGGTGCCATTATCTCAGATGACGAATCACCTTAAGTATTGTCTTGCCAATGGGTTTCAGCCCCAGGCAAGTTCGCTATGGATTCAGTGTGACCAAAGAAAATGACAGCAAAACATTCTTGGGGTGAAAGGGAGATACCCAACTTTATTTCCAGGTGGCAGGTCAGTCACTAAAATCCCATTCACTTAGAGCAAGTCTGCATGCAGCAAGCTGGTCTCTCCCCTTGTCTCTGGGCCCATCTGTCCAGATGACCATCCTCTGGGCCTCTCTGCCTGGACAGCCATCCCACATGGCCATCCCACACAGCCGAACTCTGGGCCTCTCTGCACAGTTGTCCTGCACAGCTGTCCTCTGGGCCTCTGTCCTCGGTGCTGCCACCACTCCAGCCTCTGCTCTGCTCTCCTGCAGCCTTGCAGCCCTGCCACCATGTTGCGCCCAGAGCACTGGGCAGAGCTCTTTATATAGAGTCAACAGCCATGTATTGCCCACAGGTGTGCAGTGAGCTAGTCAACCAGGGCCAGGTGAGAATCCTGGCCACCGGAACTCTCATTTTATCCACAGTATTCTCATCTTGGTCTTTGGCTTCTGTTAACCACATTTAGGACTTTCCATAAGTAGTTCTACAGACCAGGATCTCCCAAGCATGCCTCCGGAGAGTCGAAGAGATGCTTTTCACAGAATCTATTAGAGTTAACACTGAACTTGGCACTGAAGAGACAGTCTAAGAAAAGTACCTCACGTATTTAACATTTTAGCCTGTAGGTAAGAGGCAAGAAAACAAGTAACTTGAAGTTTGAGAAGGAATTCTTTTTGCCTAGACTCTGATACTTCCCCTTTCATTTCCTATCCCTTGAAAGTAAGGTTACTATTTAGGTGGCTAACAGTTTCCATTTATAGTTAACACAGGAATATTTGGAAATATCCACTTAAAATAGTAGTAGTGAGAAAATCAGAAAAATGAACTTTCTCCATGTGTATCCAGAAACTTTACTGGCAATTTCATCTGATAATTTCCCCACCAATTACTCACAGCCTAACCTATTGCAACAGAATATTAACCTTCTGAGGAAGAAACTATGTGTTATTTCTTGATGTCCTTTCTTCCCTTTTCCTATGGTGATACAATTTGTGATTTTAAATTTTGTTGAGTAGATGCCATCCAAACTCAAAAGCCATTTTCCTGTCTCTGTGATCTAAGAGTAAGTGTGGTTAGGTTCTGAATGAAAGGGTAAGCGGTATATGCAATTTCGGAGATACTTTCTTACAGGGAGGGCGTGCTCTTCCTCTGCTGCCTTCTGGCCGGCTGGGTGTGAACAACGTGGAACACCAGCTCCCTGTGTGTCTCTGGAAAAATATTGAGAATCTCTGCCCATTTCAGATCGCTTTTGAGTTCTGAGTTGCTATTGAGTCACAGGAGTTCTCTCTGTATTTTGGGTCTTAGCCCCTTATCAGATACAGGATTTGCAAATAATTCCTCCCACTTGGCAGGTTTGCCTTTTCATTTTGTAGACAAATTCATGTTTAGATACTACCCCTCCTAGTCCTGGCGCCTAACTACAATACATGCAGTGGAACAAACAACATTGTTTTTCCAGTTGTTAAATCAATGTAACAAATTGTACTTACATAAACAGATTGTAATAAAATGGAAAAGGTTATTCCGATGTAACAATTTGGACTAGAGGATTGTCTTTCTTTTCTTTCTTATTGTTATATAATTACTTCTTCATGGTCTCTTCAGTAATTAAAATTATACTCAACATAGAATTTCTTAAACATCCCACTTGGTTTAATCAACCACTTTCTCATATTTGTGAATTCTAAAAGTTCTTTCCATCAGTCTAAAACTTCTTTCACCTGCAATTGTAATTCTCTTTCTTCCATTTAATTTGTTCAACTTCTAAGAGATTGTAGTTGTGGCTAACATGATGAGACCTTCAAATAAGCATAACTTTCAGAGTTGTCATTAATCTAAAAAATCCAACCTCTGTGTCTTTGTTAATATTGTTCCCCACCTCCCCCAGGGCAGCCATCAGTCTGCTGCACGTGTTTATGAGTCTGTTTCTGTTTTTTTTTTTTTGAGAGGGCATCTCTCATATTTATTGATCAAATGGTTTTTAACAACAATATCATTCTACACACTCATTAATCCACCCCAATCCTAATTCTCATCAGTCTGCAATCTTCTGAAGCATAATGAACAAGTTCTAACATGGTGAACAAATTCTTACATAGTGAATAAGTTCTTACATGGTGAACAGTACAAGGGCAGTCATCACAGGAACTTTCGGTTTTGATCACGCATTATGAACTATAAACAATCAGGTCAAATATGAATATTCGTTTGATTTTTATACTTGATTTATATGTGAATCCCACATTTCTCCCTTATTATTATTATTATTATTTTTAATAAAATGCTGAAGTGATAGGTAGATGCAAGATAAAGGTAGAAAACATAGTTTAGTGCTGTAAGAGGGCAAATGTAGATGATCACGTGTGTGCCTGTAGATGAGGTATTAATCCAAGTTAGACAAGGGCAACAAAACATCCATGGATGCAGAAGATTTCTCTCAAAACAGGGGGGGGTGAGGTTCTAAGCCTCACCTCTGTTGATCCCCAATATCTCACCTGATGGCCCCCCTGCGACTGTGCCTGTCTTAGGTTGTTCCTTCCTTGAGGAATCTTACCCGTATCTGGCTAACCAGTCATCTTCCGGGGCCATACAGGGAAATGTAAAGTTGGCAAGTGAGAGAGAAGCAATATTGTGTGAAAAGGTTGTATTTTTACTTTTTTGCAAATTTATGCCCTGTGGCTTCTATGCCCCGCATTTATCTTGAGGTATCTTTACCACTTGGAGGAATTGTGATACTCGGTAATTTCGATATGAGGCACGAATTCTACTTAGGGGTTGTAATTATGAAGGAAGAAGAGAAGCTATAGAAGTAGCAGGCGGAAGAAAACATGGGAAGATTGATTATTTCTTTGACATATCTTCTTGTAGTGTAACAGAAGCATGTATAGGTTTTAAATTACTAATTAAATTGTGTGCACACATTAACATAATAGGAATACAGCTACATAACCAAAGCAGACCTACAATTAGCAGCCATATCCAGTGAAACCAAGAAAACCAGTTAGGCACCCTAGGCATTTGTGACAACTTATCAATGATATGATGGATATTGTATAACAGAATTTGAATATTTTGAGACAAATCAGACAAATTGAACCAACACATTCCTGGGAACTGTTCACATCCCATATGTTCTTTTAACAGTAGATAGTATATAGTCGCAAGATTTTGGAGCGCTGCAACTTGCACTTCTCCTAATTCTTGGTTGAGTTCTGACCGTATAGATCCAGTCAAATTTGATGCTTTACTGCATGCACAGGCCAGCTTAGATATCTCCTTCTTCATTCCAATGGCAAGTCCAGGAACCGGTGGGATGAATGCAGCTACAACTGCAACAGCACCAGGATCTTTGTTGAAGTTTTTTGATGATCATCTTCTGGAATGACTCTTGCAGAGAATATTGATGTTGGAAGTTCTTCATATCGTACCTTAATTCGTTTTCTGGGTAGCCAAATTAGACTTTGATCCTCTGTTTAAACACAAACAAACCCTTTCCCCACACTTTGATATGCCCTTTATACCATTGCGAAGAACTTACTGGACATCACCACACAGGAACTGCTTTTTTTTTTTTAAAGAGAAAGGAATATTATCAGAAAAATGTACTTCCATAGCTGATCATCTGACACCCTTTAAATGATCAAAATTAAGGGTATTTAAAGCATGCATTAATCGGTGATTTGCAGTTAGTTTTATCCTAACAGGGAGTAATCCCCATTTTCTTTCTTTTTTTGTTATCATTAATCTACAACTACATGAAGAACATTATGTTTACTAGGCTCTCCCCTATGTCAGGTCAACCCTATAAACCACTTTACAGTCACTGTCCATCAGCATAGCAAAATGTTGTAGAATCACTACTTGTCTTCTGTGTGTTGTACAGCCCACCCCTTTCTCCCTCCACTCCCCATGCATGCTAATCTTAATACCGCCCTTCTTCTTCCCCCCCCTTATCCCTCCCTACCCACCCATCCTCCCCAGTCCCTTTCCCTTTGGTACCTGTTAGTCCATTCTTGGATTCTGTGATTCCGCTGCTGTTTTGTTCCTTCAGTTTTTCCTTTGTTCTCATACTTCACAGATGAGTGAAATCATTTGGTATTTCTCTTTCTCCGCTTGGCTTATTTCACTGAGCATAATACCCTCCAGTTCCATCCATGTTGCTGCAAATGGTAGGATTTGTTTTCTTCTTATGGCTGAGTAATATTCCATTGTGTATATGTACCACTTCTTGTTTAACCATTCATCTACTGATGGACACTTAGGTTGCTTCCAATTCTTGGCTATTGTAAATAGTGCTGCGATAAACATAGGGGTGTATCTGTCTTTTTCAAACTTGAGTGCTGCATTTTAGGGTAAATTCCTAGGAGTGGAATTCCTGGGTCAAATGGTAAGTCTATTTTGAGCATTTTGAGGAACCGCCATACTGCTTTCCACATTGGTGAACTAATTTACATTCCCACCAGCAGTGTAGGTGGGTTCCCCTTTCTCCACAACCTCGCCAACATTTGTTGTTGTTTGTCTTTTGGATGGTAGCCATCCTTACTGGTGTGAGGTGATACCTCATTGTGGTTTTAATTTCCATTTCTCTGATGACAAGCGATGTGGAGCGTCTTTTCATGTGTCTGTTGGTCATCTGTGTTTGTTTTTTGGGAGAACGGTCTGTTCAGTTCCTCTGCCCATTTTTTAATTGGATTATTTGTTTTTTTGTTTGTTGAGGTGGGTGAGCTCTTTATATGTTTTGGACGTCAATCCTTTATCGGATCTGTCATTTACAAATATATTCTCCCATATTGTAGGATACCTTTTTGTTCTATTGATGGTGTCTTTTGCTGTCCAGAAGCTTTTCAGCTTAATATAGTCCCACTTGTTCATGTTTGCTGTTGTTTTCCTTGCCCGGGGAGATATGTTCAAGAAGAGGTCACTCATGTTTATGTCTAAGAGGTTTTTGCCTATGTTTTTTTCTAAGAGTTTTATGTTTTCATGACTTACATTCAAGTCTTTGATCCATTTTGAATTTACTTTTATGTATGGGGTTAGACAGTGATCCAGTTTCATTCTCTTACATGTAGCTGTCCAGTTTTGCCAGCACCATCTGTTGAAGAGACTGTCATTTCACCATTGTATATCCATGGCTCCTTTATCAAATATTAATTGACCATATATGCTTGGGTTAATGTCTGGAGTCTCTCATCTGTTCCACTGGTCTGTGGCTCTGTTCTTGTGCCAGTACCAAATTGTCTTGATTACTATGACTTTGTAGTAGAGCTTGAAGTTGAGGGGTGAGATTCCCCCCTACTTTATTCTTCTTTCTCAGGATTGCTTTGGCTAGTCGGGGTCTTTGGTGTTTCCATGTGAATTTTTGAACTATTTGTTCTAGTTCGTTGAAGAATGTTGCTGGTAATTTGATAGGGATTGCATCAAATCTGTATCTTGCTTTGGGCAGCATGGCCATTTTGATGATATTAATTCTTCCTAGCCACGAGCATGGGATGAGTTTCCATTCGTTCGTGTCCCCTTTAATTTATCTGAAGAGTTTCTTGTAGTTTTCAGGGTATAGGTCTTTCACTTCTTTGTTAGGTTTTTTCCTAGGTATTTTATTCTTTTTGGTGCAATTGTGAATGGAATTGTTTTCCTGATTTCTCTTTCTATTGGTTCATTGTTAGTGTATAGGAAAGCCACAGATTTCTGTGTGTTAATTTTGTATCCTGCAAATTTGCTATATTCCGATATCAGTTCTAGTAGTTTTGCAGTGGAGTCTTAGGGATTTTTATATACAATATCATGTCATCTGCAAATAGTGACAGTTTGAATTCTTCTTTACCAATCTGGATTCCTTGTATTTCTTTGTTTTGTCTGATTGCCGTGGCTAGGAACTCCAGTCCTATGTTAAATAACAGTCGGGAGAGTGGGCATCCCTGTCTTGTTCCCCATCTGAGAGGAAAAGCTTTCAGCTTCTCACTGTTCATTATGATGTTGGCTGTGGGTTTATCATACATGGTCTTTATTATGTTGAGGTACTTGCCCTCTATTCCCATTTTGCTGAGAGTTGTTTTTTTTTTTTTAAATAATTATTTTTTATTGAAGGGTAGTTGACGCACAGTATTACATTACATTAGTTTCAAGTGTACAACACAGTGGTAGAACATTTATATACATAATTCTAGGTTCCAGCTATCACCCTACCAAGCTGTTACAATATCTTGACTAATTCCTTATGCTACACGTTACATCCCGGTTACTTATTTATTTTACCATTGGAAGTCTGTCTTTTTTTTTTTTTTTTTTTGTGAGGGCATCTCTCATATTTATTGATCAAATGGTTGTTAACGACAATAAAATTCTGTATAGGGGAGTCAGTGCTCAATGCACAATCATTAATCCACCCCAAGCCTAATTTTGGTCAGTCTCCAATCTTCTGAGGCATAACAAACAAGTTCTTACATGGAGAACAAATTCTTACATAATGAATAAGTTACATAGTGAACAGTACAAGGGCAGTCATCACAGAAACTTTCGGTTTTGCTCATGCATTATGAACTCTAAACAGTCAGTTCAAATATGAATACTCATTTGGTTTTTATACTTGATTTATATGTGGCTACCACATTTCTCTGCTGAGAGTTTTTATCATGAATGGATGTTGAATTTTGTCAAATGCTTTTTCAGCATCTATGGAGATGATCATGTGGTTTTTCTCTTTCTTTTTGTTGATGTGGTGGATAATGATGGATTTTCGAATGTTGTACCATCCTTGCATCCCTGCGATGCATCCCACTTGGTCATGGTGTATGATGCTTTTGATATATTTTTGAATTCGGATTGCTAATATTTTATTGAGTATTTTTGCATCTACATTCATCAGGGATATTGGTCTGTAATTTTCTTTTTTTGGTGGGGTCTTTGCCTGGTTTTGGTATTAGGGTGATGTTGGCTTCATAGAATGAGTTTGGGAGTATTCCCTCCTCTTCTATTTTTTGGAAAACTTTAAGGAGAATGGCTATTACGTCTTCTCTGTGTGTCTGATAAAATTCCAAGGTAAATCCGTCCGGCCCGGGTGTTTTGTTCTTGGTTAGTTTTTTGATTACCGTTTCAATTTCTTTGCTCGTAATTGGTTTGTTTAACTTTTGTGTTTCTTCCTTGGTCAGTCTTGGAAGGTTGTATATTTCTAGGAAGTTGTCCATTTCTTCTAAGTTTTCCAGCTTGTTGCCATATAGGTTTTCATAGTAGTCTTTAATAATTCTTTGTATTTCTGTGGAGTCTGTCGTGATTTTTCCGTTCTCATTTCTGATTCTGTTGATTTGTGTTGATTCTCTTTCTCTTAATAAGTTTGGCTAGAGGCTTATCTATTTTGTTTATTTTCTCAAAGAACCAGCTCTTGGTTTCATTGATTTTTGCTATTGTTTTATTCTTCTCAGTTTTGTTTATTTCTTCTCTGATCTTTATTATGACCCTCCTTCTGCTGACTTTAGGCCTCATTTGTTCTTTTTTTTTCCACACTCATTATCATTAGTTTATTACCTTTTCTTTATACGTTTCCATATTTATTCCTTCATTACACAGGTATTTATTAAGCATTTACTATGTTCCAGGCCTTGTGCTAGGAGTTCACAATCCAGCAATGTACAAGACAGGTTAAGTAACGCCTAGAGGTGATCTTAAATAATTACACAAATAATTGGAATTGTCTTAAGGGCCTAAGTTTTTACAAAGCAGAACTTAAACACACAAACACAAAAGCCAAGCAATTTCCGATAAATAAATTTTAAGGTTACGCATGAAGACTCATACAAACAATGAGATCAATTAGTATTAATTTTGGAAAGGACTCCAATACCGGAACTAGGCAGGCAGTAGAAGAGAATGGAAGGTGGGGTGGCAGAGGAAGGAGTTAGCAGCCCCTTCTCGAATTACCCACTGGGGGGGCGCCCCGTTGGCGGGTAGGCGCTAGCTAGGCCTGCCACGCGTTGGATCCCACGCCAGTGTTGGCTGGCTGGGACGCCGCGGACTCAGCTCCAGCGCCTGCGCTGGAGTCCAGATCTGCGTGGCAGCTGCAGGAGCCGGGACGGCCACAGGGGAGCGTCCCCGTGAGCGCCCGCCCTGCCGCAGCCCCGCCCCCGCCGCCGGCTCCAGCCCTGCCCAGCTCTGCTCCGTTGCGTTCCGGACCCAACGCCTGCACGCCCTGCACTGCCGCTGCTCCAGCTCGCTGAAGGGCTCAAGCTCTCGCGCCCCTGGCACGCACTCCAACGCCCGGGATCGTTCCAGCGTCCCCGCGCGCCCCCCGCGCTGTGCTTGCCGCTCCCCGGCACCCTCGGGGGGCCCGCCCGCTCTGCACCCTGAAGCACCGGGCCGCGAGTCTCTACCAACTTCTCTGGATCCTCGCGGCCGTGGGCGTTGTCTGCAACACTTGTCCGCCCGAGGGAGGTAGGTGCGGGCCTCGGTTGGCCAGCTGGCGTCGCCGGGATCGGGCGCTGCAGGCCTGCGCGCCTCCCGTGCGCTGGGTCTGGGGCTTGGAAGTGGGGCCGGAGGCAGCGCGGAAATAGTGTGGGAGACGCTGCTTCTCTGGTTTAAACTCTTCGGTGCTCAATGGTGGTTTCTGTGAAATGGGGGAAGTCGTGTTGATTAACGGCAGTGTCGGTCAGGAAAACACTTGGTACGCAGTGGACTGGGGGAGTCAGTTTGGGGGCCTCGGCCTGGGGCGCCTCGGGGGCCCGCAGAGCGTGGGGGCGGCATTGCCTGATTGTCCCCTGCAGGGCCTGGAGCCGCACCCCCACTCCGGGCCCCTAAAAAAGAGGTCCGAATTCTCGGAAACTCGAGGACGGTGTAGACACGGCCTTGCTTCATTGTCGGTTGCGGGAGTCGGGGTGTTGGCAGGTCGGTTGACAAGTGCGCCAAGGGGCCGGCATTAATGTGCGGCGCGGGGGCGGTGGCGTCTGTTTCTGCTTTGTTTGTTTGTTCATGTGTTTTGTTTTTTAGATTTAACATGTAAGTGAAATCATATGGTATTTGTCTCTGTCCGGCTGGCTTCATTTAGCATAATACCCTCTAGGTCCATCATGTCACAGATGGCATGTTTTCTTTCTTTTTTATGCCTGAGTAATATTGCTTTTTGCAAATTGGTGCCACTGTTGTGTTTCTTGAGTTTCAAAAGTAACATGTTAAGTAAATTTTTTATATGCATTATTATTTTGGGGAATCATATGGCTTCGAATTTTTTTCAATTTGAATATTTCAACTTTAAAAAATGTAAAGAAAAAAGAAAAGGAAATAATTTGAATATTTCAACTTTAAAAAATGTAAAAAAAAAAAGAAAAAAGAAAAGGAAATTGAATTAATTTTTGTGACTATGTAACAAAAGACCGGTGCTTGGGAAAACAAGACCAGAAGGTTAATAGAACAAAAAGCCAGCCTAAGTAATGCTACTGAAAAGTTTTAGGTGAAGGCTGTGTTAACCAACCTGTTCTTTGATTACAACTAATAAAGAGTTTTTAAAGGCAGAATTGCCTGGACTTCTTCTTAACCTTTTGAATTAGTATCCCTGTGGACAATGTCTGGTAATCTGTGTTTTTAGAAAGTTTCCAAGGGGCTTGTAGTTCGTGGTTTTGCATTGGAGACCTGTCCTCTAAAGAATACAGTACAGCATCTGTTCATTTCTTGAGAGTGCTCGGACTTGTAGAGTTTCCTTAGTACAGCTAAAACTTAACATGTCCTTCCCTTTTATTAAGGATGGCTGCAGGAAATAGCAATATATAGAGCATTTCTGAATATTTTGCAAAATTATTGTTAAGGAGAATATCAAGTGATATGCATAAGCCTGATACATGGAATGAAGATTCATGTGCTTCAGATATTTTTTCGAACCTAACTTGAAAGGTGAAGGTCAGTGTGAATGAAGGCCATCACACTTAGAGTTCTGACATTTTTATTTCAAAATTCCCATGAGATTTATGTGTGTGATAACAGGGTTAATTTTTTATATATGACTATTTTAAATACATCAAAATCTTTGTACTCCTGCTTTTCCCTTCATTTACAAAAATATATTAGAGACCAGAAAAACCAATGTGGTCTGAACCCTCTCAACCTTGAATGATCCTAGCTAATAAATATCTTTAAAATTTTAAGAGAAAGTTTAAAAGAGAGCATAATGCTGATCCAAGTTTAAAAACTGGCAACAACAGGGTCTCAGCTTATGTTTTCTTTCTCCCTGATTTATACCACTGACCCAGCAAACGGTCTACAGGGCAGAGATTCCGCGAGATCAGGGAACCATGGGGTGGATATGCATCTGCTTGTGGCCTGCTTTGCTCTCCCTGAAGTTCAGTGGTCACCTGTGTTGAGTGAGCAGTTCAGTCCGAGGCCAGGGATGTGTGCCTTCTACATACTGAGCGTAATGGGGAGGTTACTGGCATGCAGGGCTCCAATTTTGAGTGGCCGCTGTGCCATAGTTGCGTACTTCTGAGCTCTATGTTGCTTCAGAGCTGGGCCCAGAATGGTTCTGATGAAGCCTACCCAAGGAGGTGACTCATCATGCCATCATGTTGCCTTGTCTCTTGGCTTCTCGATCTTCACTGTTTGGGTGTTTGATCTCTGTGTGTATGTGTCCACGACAGCAGACACTTAGACTTGTTCATCAGTGACTCTCCAGTGCCTTCAACCAGGCTTGGCTCAGAATAAGTGCTCAAAAATTATTGTTTACATAAAGGAATGAATGCAGGAGCTTCTCTGAATTGTAAAACTAAATAAACTGAAAATTTCTAACAGTTTTTTTGTTGTTTCATTTAAAAAGCCTCTTCGAGAAGACAGTTTTTTGGAACACATCAAGCTATTTATTTTCTGAAAAGTAAGCTGTACCAAGACACGTTCCTTAGTTACTTTTTTGCATTTAATTCTTGCTAGTCAATCAGTGATCGTCACTATGTATAGAACGTTATACTGGGCACTTGGAGTAATAAAATATTTAGCAGACATAGCTTATAATGAAATTTTTTTTTTGAGAGGGCATCTCATATTTATTGATCAAATGTTTTTTAACAACAATATCATTCTACACACTCATTAATCCACCCCAAGCCTAATCCTCGTCAGTCTCCAATCTTCTGAAGCATAATGAACAAGTTATTACATGGTGAACGAGTTCTTACATAGTGAATAAATTCTTACATGGTGAACAGTACAAGGGCAGTCATCACAGAAGCTTTCAGTTTTGATCACATATTATTAACTACAAACAATCAGGTCAAATATGAATATTCGTTTGATTTTTATACTTGATTTATATGTGAATCCCACATTTCTCCCTTATTATTATTATTATTATTTTTTTTTATTTTAAATAAAATGCTGAAGTGGTAGGTAGATGCAAGATAAAAGTAGAAAACATAGTTTAGTGCTGTAAGAGGGCAAATGTAGATGATCACGTGTGTGCCTGTAGACTAAGAGTTAATCCTAGCTAGACAAGGGCAGTAAAACATCCACGGATGCAGAAGATTTCTCTCAAAACAGGAGGTGTGAGGTTCTAAGCCTCACCTCTGTTGATCCCCAATTTCTCACCTGATGGCCCCCCTGCGACTGTGTCTGTCTCAGGTTGTTCCTCCCTTGAGGAATCTTACCCGTCTCTGGCTAACCAGTCATTTCCGGGGCCATACAGGGAAATGTAAAGTTGGTAAGTGAGAGAGAGGCAATATTGTTTGAAAAGGTTGGCTTTTTACTTCTTTGCAGATTTATGCCCTGTGGCTTCTATGCCCAGCATTTGTCTTGAGGTATCTTTACCACTTGGAAGAATTATGATACTCGGTAAATTCGATATGAGGCACGAATTCTATTTAAGGGTTGTAATTAGGAAGGAAGAAGAAAAGCTATAGTAGTAGCAGACGGAAGATAACATGGGAAGATTGATTATTTCTTTGACATATCTTCTTGTAGAGTAACTTAAGCATGTATAGGTTTTAAACTACTAATTAAATTGCATACACACATTAGCATAATAGGAATACAGTTACATAACCAAAGCAGACCTATAATTACCAGCCATCTCCAGTGAAACCAAGAAAACCAGTTAGGCACCTTAGGCATTTGTGAAAACTTGTCTATGATATGGTGGATATTGTCCAACTGAACTTGAACAGTGTGAGAGAAATCAGACAAATTAAAACAACCCATTCCTAGGGACTGTTCACATCCCGAATGTTCTTTTAACACTAGGTAGTCTGTAGTTCCAAGATTTTGGAGCGCTGCAACTTGCACTTCTCCTAATTCTTGGTTGAGTTCTGACCATATAGATCCAGTCAATTTTGATGTTTTACTGTATGCACAGGCCAGCTTAGATATCTGCATCTTCATTCCAATGGCAAGTCCAGGATCCGGTGGGATGAGTGTAGCTACAACTGCAACAGCACCAGGATCTTTGTTGAAGTTTTTTGATGATCGTCTTCTGGAATGACTCTTGCAGAGAATATTGATGTTGGAAGTTCTTCATATAGTACCTTAATTTATTTTCTGGGTAGCCAATTAGGCTTTGATCCTCTGTATAACACAAAAAAACCCTTTCCCCACACTTTGATATGCCCTTTATACCATTGGGAAGAACTTACTGGACATCACCACACAGGAACTGCTTTTTTTTTTTTAAGAGAATGGAATATTATCAGAAAAATGTACTTCCATAGCTGATCATCTGACACCCTTTAAATGATCAAAATTAAGGATATTTAAAGCATGCATTAATCAGTGATTTGTAGTTAGTTTTACCCTAACAGGGAGTAATCCCCCTTTTCTTTCTTATCATTAATCTACACGTACATGAAGAGTGTTATGTTTACTTGGCTCTCCCCTATACTAGGTCCCCCCTTTAAACCACTTTACAGTCACTGTCCATCAGCATAGCAAAATGTTGTAGAATCACTACTTGTCTTCTCTGTGTTGTACAGCCCTCCCCTTTCTCCCTCCCCTCCCCATGCATGCTAATCTTAATACCGCCCTTCTTCTTCCCCCCGCCTTATCCCTCCCTACCCACCCATCCTCCCCAGTCCCTTTCCCTTTGGTACCTGTTAGTCCATTCTGGAGTTCTGTGATTCCGCTGCTGTTTTGTTTCTTCCATTTTTCCTTTGTTCTTATACTCCACAGATGAGTGAAATCATTTGGTATTTCTCTTTCTCCGCTTGGCTTATTTCACTGAGCATAATACTCTCCAGCTCCATCCATGTTGCTGCAAATGGTAGGATTTGTTTTCTTCTTATGGCTGAGTAATATTCCATTGTGTATATATACCACTTTTTCTTTATACATTCATCTACTGATGGACACTTAGGTTGCTTCCAAATCTTGGCTATTGTAAATAGTGCTGCGATAAACATAGGGGTGCATCTGTCTTTTTCAAACTTGAGTGCTGCATTCTTAGGGTAAATTCCTAGGAGTGCAATTCCTGGGTCAAATGGTAAGTCTATTCTGAGCGTTTTGAGGAACCTCCATACTGCTTTCCACATTGGTTGAACTAATTTACATTCCCACCAGCAGTGTAGGAAGGTTCCCCTTTCTCCACAACCTCGCCAACATTTGTTGTTGTTTGTCTTTTGGATGGTAGCCATCCTTAGTGGTGTGAGGTGATACCTCATTGTGGTTTTTATTTGCATTTCTCTGATGACAAGCGATGTGGAGCATCTTTTCATGTGTCTGTTGGCCATCTGTATTTCTTTTTTGGGAGAACTCTCTGTTCAGTTCCTCTGCCCATTTTTTAATTGGATTATTTGTTTTTTTGTTTGTTGAAGTGGGTGAGCTCTTTATATGTTTTGGATGTCAATCCTTTATCGGATCTGTCATTTACAAATATATTCTCCCATACTGTAGGGTACCTTTTTGTTCTGTTGATGTGGTCTTTTGCTGTCCAGAAGCTTTTCAGCTTAATATAGTCCCACTTGTTCATGTTTGCTGTTCTTTTCCTTGCCCGGGAAGATATGTTCAAGAAGAGGTCACTCATGTTTATGTCGAAGAGGTTTTTGCCTATGTTTTTTTCTAAGAGTTTTATGGTTTCATGACTTACATTCAGGTCTTTGATCCATTTTGAATATACTTTTGTGTATGGGGTTAGACAGTGATCCAGTTTCATTCTCTTACATGTAGCTGTCCAGTTTGACAGCACCATCTGTTGAAGAGACTCATTTCGCCATTGTATGTCCATGGCTCCTTTATCAAATATTAATTGACCATATATGTTTAGGTTAATGTCTGGAGTCTCTAATCTGTTCCACTGGTCTGTGGCTCTGTTCTTGTGCCAGTACCAAATTGTCTTGAGTACTATGGCTTTGTAGGAGAGCTTGAAGTTGAGGAGTGAGATCCCCCCTACTTTATTCTTCTTTCTCAGGATTGCTTTGGCTATTCGGGGTCTTTGGTGTTTCCATACAAATTTTTGAACTATTTGTTCTAGTTCATTGAAGAATGTTGCTGGTAATTTGATAGGGATTGCATCAAATCTGTATATTGCTTTGGGCAGGATGGCCATTTTGATGATATTAATTCTTCCTAGCCACGAGCATGGGATGAGTTTCCATTCGTTCGTGTCCCCTTTAATTTCTCTTAAGAGTGACTTGTAGTTTTCAGGGTATATGTCTTTCACTTCTTTGTTAGGTTTTTTCCTAGGTATTTTATTATTTTTTTGGTGCAATTGTGAATGGAATTGTTTTCCTGATTTCTCTTTCTATTGGTTCATTGTTAGTGTATAGGAAAGCCACAGATTTCTGTGTGTTAATTTTGTATCCTGCAACTTTGCTGTATTCCGATATCAGTTCTAGTCGTTTTGGAGTGGAGTCTTTAGGGATTTTTATTACAATATCATGTCATCTGCCAATAGTAACAGTTAACTTCTTCTTTACCAATCTGGATTCCTTGTATTTCTTTGTTTTGTCTGATTTCCGTGGCTAGGACCTCCAGTCCTATGTTAAATAACTGTGGGGAGAGTGGGCATCCCTGTCTTGTCCCCAATCTCAGAGGAAAAGCTTTCAGCCTCTCACTGTTCAGTATGATGTTGGCTGTGGGTTTATCATACATGGTCTTTTTTATGTTGAGGTACTTGCCCTCTATTCCCATTTTGCTGAGAGTTTTTATCATGAATGGATGTTGAATTTTGTCAAATGCTTTTTCAGCATCTGTGGAGATGATCATGTGTTTTTTCTCTTTCTTTTTGTTGATGTGGTGGATGATGTTGATGGAAATTCGAATGTTGTACCATCCTTGCATCCCTGGGATGAATCCCACTGGGATGAATCATGGTGTATGATTCTTTTGATATACTTTTGAATTTGGTTTGCTAATATTTTATTAAGTATTTTTGCATCTACATTCATCAGGGATATTGGTCTGTAATTTTCTTTTTTGGTGGGGTCTTTGCCTGGTTTTGGTATTAGGGTGATGTTGGCTTCATAGAATGAGTTTGGGAGTATTCCCTCCTCTTCTATTTTTTGGAAAACTTTAAGGAGAATGGGTATTATGTCTTCTCTGTGTGTCTGATAAAATTCCAAGGTAAATCCGTCCGGCCCGGGTGTTTTGTTCTTGGGTAGTTTTTTGATTACCGTTTCAATTTCTTTGCTCGTAATTGGTTTGTTTAACTTTTGTGTCTCTTCCTTGGTCAGTCTTGGAAGGGTTTATTTTTCTAGGAAGTTGTCTATTTCTTCTAGGTTTTCCAGCTTGTTGGCATATAGGTTTTCATAGTAGTCTTTAATAATTCTTTGTATTTCTGTGGAGTCTGTCGTGATTTTTCCGTTCTCATTTCTGATTCTGTTCATTTGTGTTGATTCTCTTTTTCTCTTAATAAGTTTGGCTAGAGGCTTATCTATTTTGTTTATTTTCTCAAAGAACCAGCTCTTGGTTTCATTGATTTTTGCTATTGTTTTATTCTTCTCAGTTTTGTTTATTTCTTCCTTGATCTTTATTATGTGCTCCTTCTGCTGACTTTAGGCCTCATTTGTTCTTCTTTTTTTTTTCACAGTCATTATCATTAGTTTATTACCTTTTCTTTATACCTTTCCATATTTATTCCTTCATTACGCAGGTATTTATTAAGCATTTACTGTGTTCCAGGCCTTGTGCTAGGAGTTCACAATCCAGCAATGTACAAGACAGGTTAAGTAACGCCTAGAGGCGATCTTAAATAATGACACAAATAATTGGAATTGTCTTAAGGGCCTAAGTTTTTACAAAGCAGAACTCAAACACACAAACACAAAAGCCAAGCAATTTCCGATAAATAAATTTTAAGGTTACGCATGAAGACTCATACAAACAATGAGATCAATTAGTATTAATTTTGGAAAGGACTCCAATACCGGAACTAGGCAGGCAGTAGAAGAGAATGGAAGGTGGGGTGGCAGAGGAAGGAGTTAGCAGCCCCTTCTCGAATTACCCACTGGGGGGGCGCCCCGTTGGCGGGTAGGCGCTAGCTAGGCCTGCCACGCGTTGGATCCCACGCCAGTGTTGGCTGGCTGGGACGCCGCGGACTCAGCTCCAGCGCCTGCGCTGGAGTCCAGACCTGCGTGGCAGCTGCAGGAGCCGGGACGGCCACAGGGGAGCGTCCCCGTGAGCGCCCGCCCTGCCGCAGCCCCGCCCCCGCCGCCGGCTCCAGCCCAGCCCAGCTCCGCTCCGTAGCGTCCCGGACCCAACGCCTGCACGCCCTGCGCTGCCGCTGCTCCAGCTCGCTGAAGGGCTCCAGCTCTCGCGCCCCTGGCACGCGCCCCAACGCCCCGAGATCGTTCCAGCGGCCCCGTGCGCCCCCCGCGCTGTGCTTGCCGCTCACCCTGTGGGTGCCCGCCCGCCCTGCACCCTGGAGCACCGGGCCGCGAGCCTCTGCCAACTTCTCTGGATCCTCGCGGCCGTGGGCGGCGGCTGCAACACTTTTCCGCCCGAGGGAGGTAGGTGCGGGCCTCGGTTGGCCAGCTGGCGGGTCTGGGATCGGGCGCTGCAGGCCTACGCGCCCCAGGGCGGCCGGCGCCCCCCGTGCGCTGGGTCTGGGGCTTGGAAGTGGGGCCGGAGGCAGCGCGGAAATAGTGTGGGAGACGCTTCTTCTCTGGTTTAAACTCTTCGGTGCTCAATGGTGGTTTCTGTGAAATTGGGAAATCGTGTAGATTGACGGCAGTGTCGGTCAGAAAAACACTTGGCACGTAGTGGACTGGGAGAGTCAGTTTGGGGGCCTTGGCCTGGGGCGCCCCAGGGGCTCGCAGAGGATGGGGTCGTCATTGTCTGATTTTCCCCTCCAGGGCCCGGTGCCGCACCCCCACTCCGGGCCCCTAAACAAGAGGTCCGAATTCTCGGAAACTCGAGGACGGTGTAGACACGCCCTTGCTTCATTGTCGGTTGCGGGAGTCGGGGTGTTGGCAGGTCGGTTGACAAGTGCGCCAAGGGGCCGGCATTAATGTGCGGCGCGGGGGCGGTGGCGTCTGTTTCTGCTTTGTTTGTTTGTTCATGTGTTTTGTTTTTTAGATTTAACATGTAAGTGAAATCATATGGTATTTGTCTCTGTCCGGCTGGCTTCATTTAGCATAATACCCTCTAGGTCCATCATGTCACAGATGGCATGTTTTCTTTCTTTTTTATGCCTGAGTAATATTGCTTTTTGCAAATTGGTGCCACTGTTGTGTTTCTTGAGTTTCAAAAGTAACATGTTAAGTAAATTTTTTATATGCATTATTATTTTGGGGAATCATATGGCTTCGAATTTTTTTCAATTTGAATATTTCAACTTTAAAAAATGTAAAGAAAAAAGAAAAGGAAATAATTTGAATATTTTAACTTTAAAAAATGTAAAAAAAAAAAGAAAAAAAGAAAAGGAAATTGAATTAATTTTTGTGACTATGTAACAAAAGACCGGTGCTTGGGAAAACAAGACCAGAAGGTTAATAGAACAAAAAGCCAGCCTAAGTAATGCTACTGAAAAGTTTTAGGTGAAGGCTGTGTTAACCAACCTGTTCTTTGATTACAACTAATAAAGAGTTTTTAAAGGCAGAATTGCCTGGACTTCTTCTTAACCTTTTGAATTAGTATCCCTGTGGACAATGTCTGGTAATCTGTGTTTTTAGAAAGTTTCCAAGGGGCTTGTAGTTCGTGGTTTTGCATTGGAGACCTGTCCTCTAAAGAATACAGTACAGCATCTGTTCATTTCTTGAGAGTGCTCGGACTTGTAGAGTTTCCTTAGTACAGCTAAAACTTAACATGTCCTTCCCTTTTATTAAGGATGGCTGCAGGAAATAGCAATATATAGAGCATTTCTGAATATTTTGCAAAATTATTGTTAAGGAGAATATCAAGTGATATGCATAAGCCTGATACATGGAATGAAGATTCATGTGCTTCAGATATTTTTTCGAACCTAACTTGAAAGGTGAAGGTCAGTGTGAATGAAGGCCATCACACTTAGAGTTCTGACATTTTTATTTCAAAATTCCCATGAGATTTATGTGTGTGATAACAGGGTTAATTTTTTATATATGACTATTTTAAATACATCAAAATCTTTGTACTCCTGCTTTTCCCTTCATTTACAAAAATATATTAGAGACCAGAAAAACCAATGTGGTCTGAACCCTCTCAACCTTGAATGATCCTAGCTAATAAATATCTTTAAAATTTTAAGAGAAAGTTTAAAAGAGAGCATAATGCTGATCCAAGTTTAAAAACTGGCAACAACAGGGTCTCAGCTTATGTTTTCTTTCTCCCTGATTTATACCACTGACCCAGCAAACGGTCTACAGGGCAGAGATTCCGCGAGATCAGGGAACCATGGGGTGGATATGCATCTGCTTGTGGCCTGCTTTGCTCTCCCTGAAGTTCAGTGGTCACCTGTGTTGAGTGAGCAGTTCAGTCCGAGGCCAGGGATGTGTGCCTTCTACATACTGAGCGTAATGGGGAGGTTACTGGCATGCAGGGCTCCAATTTTGAGTGGCCGCTGTGCCATAGTTGCGTACTTCTGAGCTCTATGTTGCTTCAGAGCTGGGCCCAGAATGGTTCTGATGAAGCCTACCCAAGGAGGTGACTCATCATGCCATCATGTTGCCTTGTCTCTTGGCTTCTCGATCTTCACTGTTTGGGTGTTTGATCTCTGTGTGTATGTGTCCACGACAGCAGACACTTAGACTTGTTCATCAGTGACTCTCCAGTGCCTTCAACCAGGCTTGGCTCAGAATAAGTGCTCAAAAATTATTGTTTACATAAAGGAATGAATGCAGGAGCTTCTCTGAATTGTAAAACTAAATAAACTGAAAATTTCTAACAGTTTTTTTGTTGTTTCATTTAAAAAGCCTCTTCGAGAAGACAGTTTTTTGGAACACATCAAGCTATTTATTTTCTGAAAAGTAAGCTGTACCAAGACACGTTCCTTAGTTACTTTTTTGCATTTAATTCTTGCTAGTCAATCAGTGATCGTCACTATGTATAGAACGTTATACTGGGCACTTGGAGTAATAAAATATTTAGCAGACATAGCTTATAATGAAATTTTTTTTTTGAGAGGGCATCTCATATTTATTGATCAAATGTTTTTTAACAACAATATCATTCTACACACTCATTAATCCACCCCAAGCCTAATTCTCGTCAGTCTCCAATCTTCTGAAGCATAATGAACAAGTTCTTACATGGTGAACAGTACAAGGGCAGTCATCACAGAAACTTTCAGTTTTGATCACATATTATTAACTATAAACAATCAGGTCAAATATGAATATTCGTTTGATCTTTATACTCAATTTATATGTGAATCCCACATTTCTCCCTTATTATTATTATTATTATTATTTTTTTAAATAAAATGCTGAAGTGGTAGGTAGATGCAAGATAAAAGTAGAAAACATAGTTTAGTGCTGTAAGAGGGCAAATGTAGATGATCAGGTGTGTGCCTGTAGACTAAGTGTTAATCCAAGCTAGACAAGGGCAATAAAACATCCACGGATGCAGAAGATTTCTCTCAAAACTGGGGGTGTGAGGTTCTAAGCCTCACCTCTGTTGATCCCCAATTTCTCACCTGATGGCCCCCCTGCGACTGTGCCTGTCTTAGGTTGTTCCTCCCTTGAGGAATCTTACCCATCTCTGGCTAACTAGTCATTTCCTGGGCCATACAGGGAAATGTAAAGTGGGTAAGTGAGAGAGAGGCAATATTGTTTGAAAAGGCTGGCCTTTTACTTCTTTGCAGATTTATGCCCTGTGGCTTTTATGCCCAGTATTTGTCTTGAGGTATCTTTACCAGTTGGAAGAATTGTGATACTTGGTAAATTCGATATGAGGTACGAATTCTATTTAAGGGTTGTAATTAGGAAGGAAGAAGAAAAGCTATAGGGAGTAACAGACGGAAGATAACATGGGAAGATTGATTATTTCTTTGACATATCTTCTTGTAGAGTAACTTAAGCATGTATAGGTTTTAAACTACTAATTAAATTGCATACACACATTAACATAATAGGAATACAGTTACATAACCAAAGCAGACCTATAATTACCAGCCATCTCCAGTGAAACCAAGAAAACCAGTTAGGGCATTTGTGAAAACTTATCTATGATATGGTGGATATTGTCCAACTGAACTTGAACAGTGTGAGAGAAATCAGACAAATTAAAACAACCCATTCCTAGGGACTGTTCACATCCCGTATTTTCTTTTAACACTAGGTAGTCTGTAGTTCCAAGATTTTGGAGCGCTGCAACTTGCACTTCTCCTAATTCTTGGTTGAGTTCTGACCATATAGATCCATTCAAATCTGATGTTTTACTGTATGCACAGGCCAGCTTAGATATCTCCTTCTTCATTCCAATGGCAAGTCCAGGAACCGGTGGGATGAATGCAGCTACAACTGCAACAGCGCCAGGGTCTTTGTTGAAGTTTTTTGATGATCATCTTCTGGAATGACTCTTGCAGAGAATATTGATGTTGGAAGTTCTTCATATCGTACTTTAATTCGTTTTCTGGGTAGCCAAATTAGGCTTTGGTCTTCTGTATAAACACAAACAAACCCTTTCCCCACACTTTGATATGCCCTTTATACCATTGTGAAGAACTTACTGGAGATCACCACACAGGAACTGCTTTTATTTTTTTAAGAGAAAGGAATATTGTCAGAAAAATGTACTTCCAAAGCTGATCATCTGACACCCTTTAGATGATCAAAATTAAGGATATTTAAAGCATGCATGAATCGGTGATTTGCAGTTAGTTTTATCCTTACAGTGTGTAATCCCCCTTTTCTTTCTTTCTTATCATTAATCTAAATGTACATGAAGAACCTTATGTTTACTAGGCTCTCCCCTATACCTGGTCCCCCCTTTAAACCACTTTACAGTCACTGTCCATCAGCATAGCAAAATGTTTTAGAATCACTACTTGTCTTCTCTGTGTTGTACACCCCTCCCCTTTCTCCCTCCACTCCCCATGCATGCTAATCTTAATACCGCCCTTCTTCTTCCCCCCCCTTACCCTCCGTACCCACCAATCCTCCCCAGCCCCTTGCCCTTTGGTACCTGTTAGTCCATTCTTGGGTTCTGTGATTCTGCTGCTGTTTTGTTTCTTCCGTTTTTCCTTTGTTCTTATACTCCACAGATGAATGAAATCATTTGGTATTTCTGTTTCTCCGCTTGGCTTATTTCACTGAGCATAATACCCTCCAGCTCCATCCATGTTACTGCAAATGGTAGGATTTGTTTTCTTCTTATGGCTGAGTAATATTCCATTGTGTATATGTACCACTTCTTCTTTATCCATTCATCTACTGATGGACACTTAGGTTGCTTCCAATTCTTGGCTATTGTAAATAGTGCTGCGATAAACATAGGGGTGTATCTGTCTTTTTCAAACTTGAGTCCTGCATTTTAGGGTAAATTCCTAGGAGTGGAATTCCTGGGTCAAATGGTAAGTCTATTTTGAGCATTTTGAGGAACCGCCATACTGCTTTCCACATTTTTTGAACTAATTTACATTCCCACCAGCAGTATAGGAGGGTTCCCCTTTCTCCACAACCTCGCCAACATTTGTTGTTGTTTGTCTTTTGGATGGTAGCCATCCTTACTGGTGTGAGGTGATTCCTCATTGTGGTTTTAATTTGCATTTCTCTGATGACAAGTGATGTGGAGCATCTTTTCATGTGTCTGTTGGCCATCTGTGTTTGTTTTTTGGGAGAACGGTCTGTTCAGTTCCTCTGCCCATTTTTTAATTGGATTATATGTTTTTTTGTTTGTTGAGGTGGGTGAGCTCTTTATATATTTTGGACGTCAATCCTTTATCGGATCTGTCATTTATGAATATATTCTCCCATACTGTAGGGTACCTTTTTGTTCTATTGATGTTGTCTTTTGCTGTCCAGAAGCTTTTCAGCTTAATATAGTCCCACTTGTTCATGTTTGCTGTTGTTTTCCTTGCCCGGGAAGATATGTTCAAGAAGAGGTCACTCATGTTTATGTCTAAGAGGTTTTTGCCTATGTTTTTTTCTAACACTTTTATGTTTTCATGACTTACATTCAGGTCTTTCATCCATTTTGAATTGACTTTTATGTATGGGGTTAGACAGTGATCCAGTTTCATTCTCTTACATGTAGCTGTCCAGTTTTGCCAGCACCATCTGCTGAAGAGACTGTCATTTCGCCATTGTATGTCCATGGCTCCTTTATTAAATATTAATTGACCATATATGTTTGGGTTAATGTCTGGATTCTCTAGTCTGTTCCATTGGTCTGTGGCTCTGCTCTTGTGCCAGTACCAAATTGTCTTGATTACTATGACTTTGTAGTAGAGCTTGAAGTTGAGGGTGAGATTCCCCCCTACTTTATTCTTCTTTCTCAGGATTGCTTTGGCTATTCGGCATCTTTGGTGTTTCCATATGAATTTTTGAACTATTTGTTCTAGTTCTTTGAAGAATGTTGCTGGTAATTTGATAGGGATTGCATCACATCTGTATATTGCTTTGGGCAGGATGGCCATTTTGACGGTATTAATTCTTCCTAGCCACGAGCATGTAATGAGTTTGCATTCGTTCGTGTCCCCTTTAGTTTTTCTTTAGAGTGACTTGTAGTTTTCAGGATATAGGTCTTTCACTTCTTTGGTCAGACTTTTTCCTAGGTATTTTATTCTTTTTGATGCAATTGTGAATGGAATTGTTTTCCTGATTTCTCTTTCTATTGGTTCATTGTTAGTGTTTAGGAAAGCCACAGATTTCTGTGTGTTAACTTTGTATCCTGCAACTTTGCTGTATTCCAATATCAGTTCTAGTAGTTTTGGAGTGGAGTCTTTAGGGATTTTTATTACAATATCATGTCATCTGCAAATAGTGACAGATTAACTTCTTCTTTACCAATCTAGATTCCTTGTATTTCTTTGGTTGTTCTCATTGCCGTGGCTAGGACCTCCAGTCCTATATTAAATAACAGTGGGGAGAGTGGGCATCCCTGTCTTGTCCCCGATCTCAGAGGAAAAGCTTTCAGCCTCTCACTGTTCATTATGATGTTGGCTGTGGGTTTATCATACATGGTCTTTATTATGTTGAGGTACTTGCCCTCTATTCCCATTTTGCTGAGAGTCTTTATCATGAATGGATGTTGAATTTTGTCAAATGCTTTTTCAGCATCTGTGGAGATGATCATGTGGTTTTTCTCTTTCTTTTTGTTGATGTGGTGGATGATGTTGATGGATTTTCAAATGTTGTAACATCCTTGCATCCCTGGGATGAATCCCACTTGGTCATGGTGTATGATTCTTTTGATATACTTTTGAATTCGGTTTGCTAATATTTTATTAAGTATTTTTACATCTACATTCATCAGGGATATTGGTCTGTAATTTTCTTTTTTGGTGGGGTCTTTGCCTGGTTTTGGTATTAGGGTGATGTTGGCTTCATAGAATGAGTTTGAGAGCATTCCCTCCTCTTCTATTTCTTGGAAAACTTTAAGGAGAATGGGTATTATGTCTTCTCTGTGTGTCTGATAAAATTCCGAGGTAAATCCTTCCGGCCCGGGGGTTTTGTTCTTGGGTAGTTCTTTGATTCCCATTTCAATTACTTTGCTCGTAATTGGTTTGTTTAACTTTTGTGTCTCTTCCTTGGTCAGTCTTGGAAGGTTGTATATTTCTAGGAAGTTGTCCATTTCTTCTTGGTTTTCCAGCTTGTTGGCATATAGGTTTTCATAGTAGTCTTTAATAATTCTTTGTATTTCTGTGGAGTCTGTCGTGATTTTTCCGTTCTCATTTCTGATTCTGTTCATTTGTGTTGATTCTCTTTTTCTCTTAATAAGTTTGGCTAGAGGCTTATCTATTTTGTTTATTTTCTCAAAGAACCAGCTCTTGGTTTCATTGATTTTTGCTATTGTTTTATTCTTCTCAGTTTTGTTTATTTCTTCTCTCCTCTTTATTATGTCCCTCCTTCTGCTGACTTTAGGCCTCATTTGTTCATTTTGTTTTTCACAGTCATTATCATTAATTTATTACCTTTTCTTTATACGTTTCCATATTTATTCCTTCATTACACAGTTATTTATTAAGCATTTACTATGTTCCAGGCCTAGGAGTTCACAATCCAGCAATATACAAGACAGGTTAAGTAACGCCTATAGGCGATCTTAAATAATTACACAAATAATTGGAATTGTCTTAAGGGCCTAAGTTTTTACACAGCAGAAGTCAAACACACAAACACAAAGGCCAAGCAATTTCCGATAAATAAATTTTAAGTTTATGCATGGAGTCTCATACAAACAATGTGATCAATTAGTAGTAATTTTGGAAAGGACTCCAATACTGGAACTAGCAGACAGTAGACGAGAATTTAAGGTGGGGTGGCAGAGGAAGGAGTTAGCAGCCCCTTCTCGAATTACCCACTGGGGGGGCGCCCCGTTGGCGGGTAGGCGCTAGCTAGGCCTGCCACGCGTTGGATCCCACGCCAGTGTTGGCTGGCTGGGACGCCGCGGACTCAGCTCCAGCGCTCGGCTGGAGTCCAGACGTGCGTGGCAGCTGCAGGAGCCGGGACGGCCACCCGGTAGCGGCCACGTGAGCGCCCGCCCTGCCGCAGCCCCGCCCCCGCCGCCGGCTCCAGCCCAGCCCAGCTCCGCTCCGTTGCGTCCCGGACCCAACGCCTGCACGCCCTGCGCTGCTGCTGCTCCAGCTCGCTGACGGGCGCCAGCTCTCGCTTCCCTGGCACGCACTACAACGCCCCGGGATCGTTCCAGCGTCCCCGCGCACCCCCCGCGCTGTGCTTGCCGCTCCCCGGCACCCTCGGGGGACCCGCCCGCTCTGCACCCTGGAGCACCGGGCCGCGAGCGTCTGCCGACTTCTCTGGATCCTCGCGGCCGTGGGCGGCGTCTGCAACGCTTGTCCGTCCGTGGGAGGTAGGTGCGGGCCTCGGTTGGCCAGCTGGCGGGGCCAGGATCGTGCGCTGCAGGCCTGCGCGTCCCCCGTGTGCTGGGTCTGGGGCTTGGATGTGGGGCCGGAGGCAACGCGGAAATAGTGTGGGAGACGCTGCTTCTCTGGTTTAAACTCTTCGGGGCTCAATGGTGGTTTTTGTGAAATGGGGGAAGTCGTGTTGATGAACGGCAGTGTCGGTCAGGAAAACACTTGGCACGCAGTGGACTGGGAGAGTCAGTTTGGGGGCCTCGGCCTGGGGCGCCTTGGGGGCCCGCAGAGCGTGGGGGCGGCATTGCCTGATTGTCCCCTGCAAGGCCTGGAGCCGCACCCCCTCTCCGGGCCCCTAAACAAGAGGTCCGAATTCTCGGAAACTCGAGGACAGTGTAGACACGCCCTTGTTTCATTGTCGGCTGCGGGAGTCGGGGTGTTGGCAGGCTCGGTTGACAAGTGCGCCAAGCGGCCGGCATTAATGTGCGGCGCGGTGGCGGGGGCGTCTGTTCCTGTTTTGTTTGTTTGTTTGTTCATGTGTTTTGTTTTTTAGATTCCACATGTAAGTGAAATCATATGGTATTTGTCTTTGTCCGGCTGGCTTCATTTAGCATAATACCCTCTAGTTCGATCATGTCACAGATGGCATGTTTTCTTTCTTTTTTATGCCTGAGTAATATTGCTTTTTACAAATTGGTACCACTATTGTGTTTCTGAGTTTCAAAAGTAACATGTTAAGTAATTTATTTATATGCAGTATTATTTTGAGGAATCATATGACTTCGAATTTTTTTTAAATTTGAATATTTCAACTTTAAAAAATGTAAAAAGAAAAAAAGGGAATTGAATTAATTTTTGTGACTCTGTAACAAAAGATCTATGCTTGGGAAAACAAGACCGGAAAGTCAATAGAACAAAAAGCCCAGCCCAGCCTAAGTAATGCTACTGAAAAGTTTTAGTTGAAGGCTGTGGTAACCAACCTGTTCTTTGATTACAACTAATAAGGAGTTTTTAAAAGACAGAATTGCCTGGACTTCATCTTAACCTTTTGAATTAGTATCCCTGTGGAAATGTCTGGTAATCTGTATTTTTAGAAAGTTTCCAAGGGGCTTGTAGTTCATGGTTTTGCATTGGAGACCTGTCCTCTAAAGAATACAGTACAGCATCTGTTCATTTCTTGAGAATGCTCGGACTTGTAGAGTTTCCTTAGTACAGCTAAAACTTAACATGTCCTTCCCTTTTATTAAGGATGGCTGTAAGAAATAGCAATATATAGAGCATTTCTGAATATTTTGCAATATTATTGTTAAGGAGAATATCGAGTGATATGTATAAGCCTGATACATGGAATGAAGATTCATGTGCTTCAGATATTTTTTTGAACCTAACTTGAAAGGTGAAGGTCAGTGTGAATGAAGGCCATCACACTTAGAGTTCTGACATTTTTATTTCAAATTTCCCATGAATTTATGTGTGTGATAACATTGTTAATTTTTTATATATGACTATTTTAAATACATCAAAATCTTTGTACTCCTGCTTTTCCCTTCATTTACAAAAATATATTAGAGACCAGAAAAACCAATGTGGTCTGAACCCTCTCAACCTTGAATGATCCTAGCTAATAAATATCTTTAAAATTTTAAGAGAAAGTTTAAAAGAGAGCATAATGCTGATCCAAGTTTAAAAACTGGTAACAACAGGGACTCAGCTTATGTTTTCTTTCTCCCTGATTTATACCACTGACCCAGCAAACAAACGGTCTACAGGGCAGAGATTCCGCGAGATCAGGGAACCATGGGGTGGATATGCATCTGCTTGTGGCCTGCTTTGCTCTCCCTGAAGTTCAGTGGTCACCTGTGTTGAGTGAGCAGTTCAGTCCGAGGCCAGGGATGTGTGCCTTCTATATACTGAGCGTAAGGGGGAGGCTACTGGCATGCAGGGCTCCAATTTTGAGTGGCCGCTGTGCCATAGTTGCGTACTTCTGAGCTCTATGTTGCTTCAGAGCTGGGCCCAGAATGGTTCTGATGAAGCCTACCCAAGGAGGTGACTCATCATGCCATCATGTTGCCTTGTCTCTTGGCTTCTCGATCTTCACTGTTTGGGTGTTTGATCTCTGTGTGTATGTGTCCACGACAGCAGACACTTAGACTTGTTCATCAGTGACTCTCCAGTGCCTTCAACCAGGCTTGGCTCAGAATAAGTGCTCAAAAATTATTGTTTACATAAAGGAATGAATGCAGGAGCTTCTCTGAATTGTAAAACTAAATAAACTGAAAATTTCTAACAGTTTTTTTGTTGTTTCATTTAAAAAGCCTCTTCAGGTAGACAGTTTATTGAAACATATCAACCTATTTATTTTCTGAAAAGGAAGCTGTACCGAGACATGTTCCTTAGTTATTTTTTGCATTTACCTCTTGCTAGTCAATCAGTGATCTTCACTGTGTATAGAACGTTATACTGAGCACTTGGAGTAATAAAATATTTAGCAGACATAGCTTATAAGGAAAATTTAAAGCCATTTAGTTAACTTCATATTTCCTGGGGGAAGTAAATTTTATAAAATGTTAGAATCTTTATAAAAATAAACTACCATACAAGTGTATATTTATAGATATTATATAGGGAGATAATTATTTCCCTAAAGTTTGAAACTGGTTAAAAATTATAATTACCCAAATCATAACAGAATAAATAATTTTCAGTGTGAAAAATTTAATACAATGCAAAAAACAAATGCAAGGCAAACCAGGAAAGTTCCTCTTTCATCCCACCTCCTTTTTACTCATCACTTAACCTGATGCAACCACAGAAACACAGTTAACAGCTTGGAAGCATTTCATCCATTACATTTCCTAGGCACTTACATTTCCACATACATGGTGATAGTGCACATCTTTTTTCACCCAGCAGTTTGCCTTGGAGATCTTTCAAAGTTAGTACAAAATAGATTTATACCATTCTGTAAGGCTAAGTTATTTGGCATTAACAATTCATTTGGTTGAACTAGTTTCACATTATGTAGATAGGCATATATGAACAATGTTTGGTGTTTTTCTAAGCTAATTTATTTTTCAATATTTCTTCATATTTTACCTTACTGGCAAGTGCTGAGATGACCTTATTTTGAGAATATTTAGCTTTTGAGATACAAGGTGATATAAAATTTGCTTTATCTGTATTAAATGTCTTTAAATAGCAAGTGACACTTTTTAATTTATTCCCAATTTCTTAAGCTTCAAAATGAACAATAGATCCTGTTTTTCCAATGAAACAGCAGAGTGAGCCTTACGTGCTGACTCATTTCTCTTTCCTCGTTTTGTACGCGTCTACCGCTCTGTGTCTCGTGCTATTTGCAAATTGAATATTGGACAAGGGCTAAAAAGGAAAGTAGTCCTTAGGTGATCACTGACATATTTACTGGAATTCTGTAAGACTCCCAAGGTTAATTGTTAAGAGAATTTTTGTTGTTGTTGTTTGTCACTTGATTCTTTCGCCATGTCCCATTCAGCTAGTTGTTTGTTGTTTTACTAGAAAATTGAACATTTAGAATTTGGACTGTGTATGTCTTTAAAGATACGCTTTTGTGTCCAGGAAACTTCTGCTTCAACAATACATTGCTGCAGTATGTGTTCAGATCAAAAAACTCAATCAAAATTTGTAATTTCTTAAAGTATATAACAAATCTAACAAAGAATGACAGTCATGCTCTTTGGCTCTGAAATAGAGTTTTCTACTCTAAAAGTACATAAGCTGGGTGTTAACCGCCAGAGAACAAAAATATACTGAGCGCTGCTATTCCAAGCGAGAGGTTGGATCAGGAAGGTCACCCATCATAGTAACACAAGGGAAGGGAATGATGAACTCTCATTTACAAAACACAAGCTTCACAATCCCACTAATCTAGATTTAGATCCAGGCTAGAAAGTATTTTATGTGAAGAAATTATTAAATTTGCCCATTAGCCTGCTTTTGATTCATAATAAGTTTCTTTAGCAGAAATGTCCTAAGAGTGAGAAAGGGATTCCTGCTCTGCCCCAGAGAGCACAGCAGCGATTAATTCCACCACCTGGAGCAAAAGAACTCAGAGCAGAAGATTGGCCTTCAACGTGACAATCCCAATTGAGAAAAACAGTTTCTCCAAATGTTCTTTAATGTATTCTTGTTTCTCATACTATATAAATTTTCTAGTCCCCATATTGTTCAAGCTTATGTGCTACCTATATTCTCTTTTATATCTAGGGTACTTTTTAACTCTTAACAAATATCAACTGGAGCCCTTCCCCTTGTTTCTAATTTACTATTACTTCATCTATTAGAAAGGGTACCTTTTAGTGATTTTGTGGTTCTATGTAAGTTTTATGTTAAGTAGCTTACTTCTGAAAGAAGAATATATATTTATAAGAACTACTCTCCTAGTCACTGAACAAAAGTTAATTTTTTATATGATTGTTTCATTTCTAACTTTAGATAGACTGTAATACTGGGAATTTAGTTTATTAGTTGTGAACAAAAACTAGAGATTATTTTGAGTGTCTCTGTATGGATGGGTGGTAGGAATCAAGAAAAGTTTCAAAAATTATTCTAGTTTTAGGTGGTGTTTAAGTCACTTGCAAACCAGCTTGTGTCCTCAGCAGTATAATAAAATTACCCTTTCTGAGATTACTGGTAAAAATTATAAGTTAAAAGCCAAAGATCATTTTTTGGTCTTCAAGCCCTTTTTCAACTTCTTTGACTTTACCGTCACATGTGCAGCCCCTCTGGTGTCTGTTTCCTACATTAACCATGATATGTGTGGTCACAAGTGACTAAAGACCCAATTCAAACTTGCTTTAGCAAAAAGAGAATATTTTGGCTCATGGAACTGGGAAGGATAGGGATATGCCCACTCTTGGGTCAAACTGAATTCCTAAACTGACAGAGTTCTTGTCGTTTCCCCATCCCTCCTGTCAGCCTCCTTTTATTTATTCCAGGCTCTTTCTTTCCTAATACAAAGGGATGCTCTCCATTGGGCAGAGAGTAAGGCTGTTCGCAGCTTGAGTCATTGAAGTTTGTGAATCTTGGGGAAAGATCATTTCTCTTTTCCAGTAACTTGCTATGAATTTCTGGGAAGGACTCTCCTCAGGACCAGCTCTGGCTACCGTGATGGCCGGGGCCAAGGCTCATGTCCGCCCCTGTGATCATAAGGCAGTTCACACTGACCAAAAGCCCCAACAGAACGCTGTGGAGTTGGGGCAGGAGAGGACGGTCCCTAAAGGATTCACCAGGGAGAAGATGGGGAGGGGTCGAGGAGACATTTCATTGCCCCCACATCCCCTTTAGCATCTCTGATTTCTTTTTTCCTAAGTACTGCATTTGTTCTCATCTTCTTTCCCCTGCCTCTCACTTAGTCATTCTCTAGCATTCTGTTCTTGTAAAGTCTACATTATTTTCCACAAATAGTTCATCTTAACAAGTTTCGCCTAGTGTATCTTTGCAGAAGCATTGTAAGTTTCTATCTTTACACATCAGTACCATCACTTTCTACTTATTGAGTGCGAGCATAGATGTGAGCTGTGCATTTACCTATCCTCAGGAAGCTATATACTCTAAAAGAAATACAGACATACAGTATGTATGGTAAGGTTAATTTTTCTCTGATTTCTTAAATCCTAATAAAATTGTTATGAACCACATTTTACCTTTTTCCAGCCCCCCTGAGACTTAAGTATGGAATGGACATTCTTACTAACAGTTAGCTAAGAACTGTAATTAATAGAACTGTTTTTCACATATGAGAAACACCAAATGCATATACCTACCCAGAAACATCTAGGGCAGCTCACCTTTGAAAGAGAAACCTTTGCAGTGTATTCTACATTATGATCCTGTTCCATCTCTTCATTCCAGCATTCTACTGAATCCAGCAACTTGAGTCCTCACTACTTTTTGAAAGGGCACAGTAGACAGAAAAACAAATTAGGAAGATGATAAGTTTGATGTTGAACATTATTTTCAATTTTGAGTTTGAAAAACATCCATCCAGAAATTGAAAATTGGAGTCTAGGGTCCAGGATAGATTTCTGCTAGAGTTTGAAATATGGAACCATCTAATTAGTCAAATTCTCCCAAAGTTTAGCTGTGTGAATAAGCAAATAACTTAATTTCTCAGCATCCTGGTGCCCCTATCTTCCAAGTGGGCGGAGAATATATAACTATAAGGATTTTTGTGAGGATTATTAATTTCTGTAGGAAAACTTTGTTGCCCAATGCATATTAACTAGATAACCAGTGTTCTCAGTATCTTCATTGCCTTTACAGTTTGCTGGGTCTGTGTCAGCCTGATGGGAGTAAATGAAGTTGTCACAGAGTCTGATAGGAAGGGCTGCCGCGTGAGGCTCCCTTGATGACCGCATTCACTGGCTGTTGATCACTCTGTACCTCTCTTCTCATCTCCCTGGACTTTATTCTTTGTGATCCATTCCATCACTTTTATATCTTCAATCCCTCCACTGGTTAATACTGCCAAAGCATATCACTGGTATGATTTTGTTACTAATAGTATTGTGCATCACTTACATTTACTAAGTAACCACCCAGTGAGAAAATTGAGTCAGTCCTATTGAGTAGCTGACCCACGGTGCACAGAGTAAGTGACACAGTCAGAACTGGAACCAAGACAGTCTGAAGTAAAATCCCTCAGGCTTCACCACTTCCTCAAACTTCTCTTTATAGGGGAAATAGTTGTACTAACTCCTCTTTGTTCAAGTTCTGCCCATCTGATAATTATTCCCAATCTCAGATCTTCAGGAAAACATTTACTGAACCCAGTGGCCATTGATGGTCTTCTCTAAACCTCAGTGTTCACACACATCTTGCCCAAGAAGGTATGATTCAGAAAAGAGTGCTGCTTATGATACTGTGATTGGTGAGAATAGTAGGATTGTCAGAGTTTGGGAAGGTGGAGAGAAAGAAAAGAATCTGTTTGCAGAGAGATGACGTGAGCCCGAGAACCACTCAGGAATGAGCGTAGACGGTCAGAGCAATGGGGAGGCCCCTCCTGGGATAGAGAAGAGTGAGGTAAAGATGAATAAGGAGAGTGAGCACAGAGGCTTAATGACAGATTGAAAGCTTTGAACTTGACCTTACAGGAAGTGGCTGAACAGAAAATTTTAGAAAAGAGGCTAATAAAAATTCAAGGTTACAAGAAGACTTAATCTGTGACTGGTATCTGTAATATATTGAAAGACAGAAAAACCAGACTAGGAAAACTACTAGAGAAGCTGGGGTAGCTATCCGCATGTAGGACATACGCAGGCCGAGTGAGTGGAGGGTGACGGTGCTGGGAAGCCCGAGCAGGAAGCCGCGCTGACTCACAGAGCACCTGGAGGAAGGCGCGAAGGAGCCTGGGGAGTCCCAGTGTAAAGTCAGGGTAAGTGGGGAATAGGCCAAACCACACGCACTGAGGCTGGGCAGATCTTTGCCCTGCTTGGAATTATTCTTCTTTTTAGTTGGAGTCAACAGCTAAGGAGCTTTGTATTATTATGTCCCTCCTGCCTTAGCTTCTCACTGAGATGTGGATCTACTTAGTAATAAGAATTGTGACTTTGTCAGTTTTTGAACTGATACCATCCTTGCCCGGAATCCTTTTTGACGACAGACTTACTATGAGGTGATCTTGGAATTACTTTACTTTGCATTCCTCCAGCCCTCACTGCTCCTCCTTGGCTGTTCAGTGAGGGAAAAGAAAATGGGGAGAAAGAATTGTGAAGTTGCACGAATTATACGATTTCACTTATTTTCAGATGTTTCATCCAGTAAAATAAGCTCTGTGTTCAGGATGCCACCCTAACTTGGGAAAGCAGGAGCCCTACTTTGATTTAGAACATCTCCCCCACTGCCCCAGGCAGAAGTAGTTGATTCTCCTTATTTTCTTGTATTATTTATTAAAGTGTGGCTTTTACCACATCCTGTCTGGGTTCGGTACACGGCGGCAGCAACTACCACTGGATTTTAAGTCCTCAGGGGCAGTGTTTGCACTTGGGAGCCAGATTTTCAAGGTGGTGTTACCATTTTTTTTTTTTTAAGAAGAAAATGGAGAAAAGGAGGAAAAGGAGAAAAAGGGCTTGGTTGTAGGGAGATGTCATTGGTATAAGTATACATAGAAACAAGAAGAGAAGGCTTGAATAATAGAGGTGCACATGTTTATACATCCGACACACACATACACTCACGGTGCTGGCTATTAAAAGCCTGACAAATTATTTACTATTCAAGTTTCATTTAAAAAGTGTGTCAGTACATCCGTGGTGTTGACCAAGAGCAGTAAGACTCCCTTTTTGTTGCTCCTTTGCTAGTAGTAGACATAAGCAGTTTCCTCCTTGACAGCCTGGTGTCTTTCCATAGAATGAAGCTGATTGTGCCGTGATAAATCACTTCCTGTAGGGTTGATGACTGAGCCAAGAGGGAATGACAATAAGGTTGGAGATGAATTATTGGGGGATGAAACAGTGCTCTTTCTTAGCCACCCAGTTCCATTTGTGGATGTTTCTGAGACACCTCAATGTTTTCTTTGTATATAGATTTTATTTTGCATAGTTTCTCTCTCTTGTGACCCCTTATGAGCCCTTATGGTTAGTAACCACAATTAAGTAACTTAGTGCAGAATCAAATCTTATTTATTTTGAAATTTCTTGTATCTAGCTTAATCCCCAGAATATAGCAGGTAGCTTTATGTATTTAATAAATTGAATTTAATGAATGAAAGCTTTCTATATTAAATGTTTTATGATGTACATATATTTAATTTATGTCCTATCAAAAGTTTATTTTCTGTTTCTTTTTCCTTTTTATTGTTTTTGATCAACATTTACTGACTGAGCACATTCATCCAATCCTGAAGTAAGTTTTAGGAAATCTTAAAAAATGCCTGAAAGAAATACAAGGAAACGTGGTTCCTACTCTCAAGAAACAAACTCTATTGTCACATAATGTCAACTCTACTCAATTCTTATTTGCCTACTGGGTGTCTACTTTCAAAGGCTATTTATCTAGATCTAGTTTTTCAGAATTTTATTCTCTATAAAGAGCAGAAACTTAACTATTTTTGTAGGAATTGAACTATTTGCCTCCACCCTTCATTTCTGCTTTCATTCTTCATTCATTTACTTCTATTAAAAAAAAAGAAATTAAATGAAATCTTAAGTGCTAAGATGACAAGTGAAATGATGAAAATTCAGAGGAAGCAATGGAGTGTGTGACAGTCCATAATACCTAGCTAAGGTGTGAATTAGTTAATCTAGTTAAGGTGAGAATATTTATTTTATGGGTCTATATTGCCTCCATGCCTCAAATTGTATAATGGCTTGAAAGAAAAATTGAGGTTATCTATTTTGTCATCTTTTAATAAATACTCCATAGCATTTAAGATGGTACTACTATATGAATTTTACCACTGAAAAGAACTTAGGAGCTAACTGATTCTGGTCAGGTAGTTTAACAGATGAGGGTACACTGGCACGGGTCCCAGTGACGGGCTTGCAAGGTAAAGGCAGAACTTTGGACAGAACCCCATATCCATACTCATCCAATCCAAGGATCTTTGTCATACTCTATGTTTCTGGAAAGTACCGTGTAATTTATTTTACTATTCCATTTCATATACCACATATATCTTTATTGTCATAGTAATTCTAACACTACTTGTATATATAAGGCTTTGTCCACATTAACACTAGATGAGGTTACCAAAAGGAACAGCATTTCAAGGTGTTCATCTCTTTAGAAAGTATTCAGAGTGCCTATAAGGGCCAGGCACCTTGCAAGATGCAGGAAATACCTTAGCTGTAAGATAGACTTGCCTCTTCCCTCTAGGAGTTGAATGGCTTTTGCAGTGTTTCTCAAACTGTTTTTTAAAACTCTCCATTTCCATGGAAGCGCATCATGGATTAGGCCAAACACAGAAGTTTCCACAAACCAATAAAAAATTTTAAAATAACCTGTTCCCTGATACTATCTATACTGCACATGGTGCTGGGGAGTACTTCACTTGAACAAAGAATTCTAAACCTACTCCAGTGGAATCAACTAGCTTATAGAAAAGAGAATAAACTATAGTTCACATAAAAAAAGACTATATCTACATATATCCATAATAGTAGACACTATTTTTTTATTGAAGGGTAGTTGACACACAGTATTACATTACATTAGTTTCAGGTGTACAACACAGTGATTCAACATTTATATACATGATAATTCTAGGTACCAGCTATCACCATACCAAGTTGTTACAATATTTTGACTATATTCCTTATGCTATACATTACATTCCGGTTACTTATTTATTTTACAATTGGAAGTCTGTTTATATATATATATATATATTTTTTGTGAGGGCATCTCTCATATTTATTGATCAAATAGTTGTTAACAACAATAAATTTCTGTATAGGGGGGTCAATACTCAATGCACAATCATTAATCCACCCCAAGCCTAATTTTCATCAGTCTCCAATCTTCTGATGCATAACGAACAAGTTCTTACATGGAGTACAAATTCTTACATAGTGAATAAGTTACATGGTGAACAGAGTAGACACTATTTTTTTTTAATGTGTCCCTATTTTCTCTGTTTTTCTTATTGAAGTATAATTGACATATATTAGTTTCAGGTGTACAACATGGCTCAGTATTTGTGTATATTGCTAAGTGATCACCACAATAATTCTAGTTACTATCCATCACCATATACAATATTTTTCTTGTGATGAGAACTTTTAAGATCTATCCTTAGCAACTTTCAAATATGCAATACAGTATTATAAACTATAGTCACCATGCTGTATATTTATATTTCCATGACTTAATAATTAGAAGTTTGTACCTTTTGATCCCCTTCACTTATCTCACCTACGCCTGATACCCACCCATGTCAGTCACCAATCCGTTCTCTGTATCTGAATTGGGTTTTTTGTTTGTTTATTTTGCTTTTTAGATTCCACATGTAGGTGAGATCATACTCTATGTGTCACCCATTCCCAGTATGACTTATTTCACTTAGCATAATACTGGCAAGGTCCATCCATGTTGTGCAATGAGAGGATTTCCTTTTTTCATGGCTAAATAATACTCATCTGTGCATGTGTATCACACTTTCTTTATCCATTCCTCCGTCAGTGGACACTTAGGTTGTTTCCATATCTTAGCTATTATAAATAATGCTGTAATCAACCTGAAGGTGTATATATATGTTTGAATTCCATTTTTGTTTTTTTGGATAAATACTGGAAGTGGAACTGCTGGATTGTATGATAGCTCTATTTTCAATTTTTTGAGCAACCTCCATACTGTTTTAAATAATGGCTGTTACCAATTACATTTCCACCAAGAGTGCACAAGGTTTCTTTTTTCTCTGCATCCTTTATTATTTTCTTGTCTTTTTGGAAATAGCCAGTCTAACAAGTGTGAGGGGATACCTCACGGTGGTTTTGCTTTGCATTTGCCTGGTGATAGTGATGCTGAGCACATTCTCGTGGACCTGATGGCCATTTGTATATCTTTGGAAAAATGTCTATTTAGATCTTCTGCCTATTTTTTAGTTAGATCATTTGTTTTTTGCTATTGAATTGAATGAGTTTTTATATATTTTGCATATTAGTCTCTAATCAGTTATAACTTGCAAATATTTCCCCCCATTTGGCAGGTTGTTTTTTCAATTTGCTGATGTTCCCTTTTTGGGCAGAAGCTTTTTAGTTTAATGTCTCATTTTTTATTTTTATTTTTGCTTTTATTGTCAAATCCAAAAAATTATCACCAGATGGATGTCAAAGAGCTTATCCACTAGGAACTTTGTTCTAGGAGGTTTATGGTTTTAAATCTAACATTAATCTTTAATCGTTTTGAGTTAATTTTTCCGCATGGCATTAGATAGTGGTAGTTTCATTCTTTTGCACGTGGCTGTCCAGTTTTCCCGCGACCATTTACTGAAGAGTCTGTCTTTTCTCCCTCGTATATTCTTGGCTTCCTTGTCATAAATTAATTGACTGCATATGTGTGGGGTTATTTCTGGGCTATTTTCCATCGAATGGCTTGTCTGTTTTTATGCTAACACAATCCCATTTTGATTATTATAGCTTTGCAGTATAGTTTAAAATCAAAGCCTGTGATGCCTCCAGCTTTGTTCTTCTTAAGTTTGCTTGCTTTGGGTCTTTGGGGTCTTTTGTTGTTCCATACAAATTTTAGGATTCTTTGCTCTACTTCTGTGAAAAATGCCATCAGCAGTTTGATAGGGATTGTGTTGAATTGGTAGTTTGGTTAGAGCACAATGGACTTTTTAACTACTAATTCTCCCAATCCCTAAGCAGAGAATATCTTTCCATTTACTTAAGTTTGCAAACATCAGTATCATATAGTTTTCAGTATACTGTTTTTTCACCTTCTTGGTTAATTTATATATAGGTGTTTTATTCTTTCTGATGGAGTTGTAAATGGAATTGTTTTCTTAATTTCTTTTTCTAATAGATCATTATTAGTCTATGGAAATGCACCTGATGTTTTTATATGTAGATTTTTGTATCCCTGGAAATTTACTGAATTTATTGATTAGTTCTAACCACTTTTTGGTGGAGTCTTCAGGATTGTCTACATATAATCTGTTATCTGCAAATTGTGGCCCTTTTACTTATTCCTTTCTGGTTTTTGAGGCCTTTTCTTTTTTTTTTTCTTGTCTGATTTCTTGAGCTGGGACTTCTAATACTATGTTGAGTCAAGGTGGAGAGAGTCGGTATCCTTGTTAATTTCTGTCTCTACTTTTAATATTCATTCTGATGTATATTTTTGATCATTTTGATTCTAATCTGATCATCTTGTTGAAAGAAAAGCTACTTCCCTATAAGTGTAAACTTTTACACTTAAGAGAATGCTTTCCTGTGAATGTTGTGACAGTTTTGTTGTGCAGTTGATTCAGTTATTTATATTTGCTTAAATAAACATTTGCCACTAGGCATTTTCTATTAATAATAAAAGTGCCTATTCCTGAACACAGGGGTTATAGGCTGAAGCAACATTACCTAGATGATGAAGTGACTGGTACACTGTATAAACAGTTGGAATCTCCTGAGTAAATGTCTCAGATACCGTGTTCATGTTAGCACACTTACTGAACTTAGATCTGTCCCTTTGTTTTTGTGCTATTCTGAAATTTGATTTAATTGTGCTAATGGGTCATAAAATGCTCTAGTTTTCTAGAGTTCTTGAATTTCTCAGCTATGTAAAGTCATGCAACTTGGATGTACACTATCCAAGGTGTCAAAATTACACAGAAACTCACATATTTTACTGCTTTTAATTTCTCAACAACCAGTTGATCTTCAAAGATGATTCACCAGGAAACCAGAGGGTATGTTGGGTTTGTTCACATTATGAGATTAGGTCATTTCTGGATTCTTTTAGCTAAATGAAAAAATAACTATAATGCCATGTGATTTGTTAAATGGCTATAAATTTAATTTCATATACATCTTGCAGAATTAGGAGACTTTGAGAATTTATCCAAACTTCTGCATCTATTACAAGGCCTTTAAAAATAAGAGCTATGCAATGAGCACGATGAAAATATGTTCATTACAACTGAAGATGCTAATTCTTTTACCTGTTTAGGCTGCATTCTTCGGGGTATATCAGCAGGAAGGACCTTGTTTATTTAAAAAAACCCTTTTAAACTTGGTCATGTAGTCCTCTGGAAACATGGCTTTTCTATTAATTTCTACTACAAAATTTAGAAATAGCATTTAATGAACGGTAGACTAGTAAGTAATGGGGTTAAGTAAATAGCTTCTGAATATTATAACTATATTTTTCTAAAGATTTTGCTATGCATTCAGTATGATGAACTCATATAATGAAGATGTATTCTGTCAATATGCATTCACAGCATACATGGATAATGGTTCCAAAGAAACTGTTTTAAGATATGCTCTGAATATGTATGAAGAACAATAGACACAGGTTATGGGTTCAACAAATAGTAAGGGCCCAAAAGCAGAAGAAATGGCTTTATTAATCCTTATTCACTGAAAATACTTAAGAAACAAAAAAGAAACACACCATGTTATAAGTATATATATATATATATATATATATATATATATACACCACAATTTTAGCAAGTCTTTATGAGCCCATTGATACTGCACAGTAATGTATTTTGTTACAGGATATTAGCTAGTCCATAAACATAGAGAATGGTTTAGATTATTAATGTAACTTACATTTTAATAAGATAAAATATTTAGAAGATTTTTGCACCAGTGATCTGTTGATCAAATCACAGGCTCGGTGGATTGCTTCTCTTTTGTGGGAACTCCTAAGAGACTCCTAATCCCACAGATGACAACTATCAGTTTTGGAGAAAATACATAAAACAATTACCTGAAGGCTATGGATAAAGACAACGAAAAAAGGGTGAGGAATTTTGGAAGGGAGTCAATACTTGAATGAAGGAAATGACGTGGTTTGAGTTACCAGTTTTTGCAAGTTTTGGACTAAAGACAAAACACTGAGGTCCAGTAGAAAACTTGTGGTCTTTCTGGTTTAACAAATCAGAAGACAACTCAAGGCATTACTGCTGTAGGAAGATGACAAGTAACCCTGAAAATTAAAGAACCAGAGAAGGAGGAGCCCAAGCTCTGTGGATAAATTCTATACAAGTCTCTAAATCATGCATAAGGACCAAAAAAAAAAAAATTAACTGTGATTTGAGATGCAGTGGGTGAGGCAGACTTTTCAGTTTGAAAATCAAATCGAGTTAATTACCTGTCAAGTCAGAAATACCAACACTCTTCAAAGGAATAAAAAAGAAACCAGAGTCTCCACAACATAACACTCAACACTATCCAGGACACAATCCAAAATTACTGTTACACAAAGAACCAGGAAAACGTGACGCATTCTCAAAGAAACAGGTAATCATCAGAGGCTATAATCATTTCATTGCTAACAAATTATCACAAATTTAGCCGCATAAACTACATAGATTTATTATTTTGCAGTTCCCTTGGGGCAGGATATCAGGCTCAGCCTGGGGAAATCCTGTGCTCAAGCACTAAAAGGGTCCAGTCAAGGTGTCTTCTGGGCTGAGCTCTCACATGGAGGCTCTGCTAGGGAAGAATTTGCTTCCCAACTCACTCATGTTGTTGGCAGAGTTCATTTCTTCATATGACTAAGGACCCAGCATGTTAATGGTTGTCAACAGGAGGCCATCTTCAGATATTAATGCCTTCCAATAGTTCCTAGAGGCAACCTGCCATTCCTTGACACATGGGATTATCCACTGTGGCTTCTTACTTCATCAAGAATTGATCAAATTAAAAGAAAAATAGATAATAACTCTACAATCACAGTAGAGTATTAGGTCTGGGATTTGAGTGTACTCTACAAGACAATAAATTAGCTAATTTCTGTTTCATAGATGTTAGCTGAAAATACAAGACTTGTGAGTCAGAAAAAGAGTTTATTTTTCACCACAAGCATAAATATCAACATCCTTGCATCAGTTCCCCTTGGTGCTGAGTACCCTGAGGGGAATCAGACAGGTGTGCAGTGCAGGTGAGGAATCTACTGCTTTTATAACAAGCAGTGTGCCATATCCCTGGGGTTTGTGGGGTGGTATGTCCTCTCTTAAGGTCACCAGTGACATTAAAAGCTCTAAGAAATGGCTCAGATAAAAAGAAGTCAGAGTCCTACAGTCCTGGCACACCTAGCAAAATATGCATGAATATAAGGTCCAGTGAAAACTGTATCTCACAAAAAAATAGTAACACCACACTCAGCAATTGATACAAAAACTAGACAAAATATCAGTAAACACATAGAAGATCTGAAAAATACCATAAAAGTAATTTCACCCAATTGATATTTGCAGAACACTATACATAAATATAGTGATTATGGTCTGTTTATGAAAATAGACCATATACAGGGCAGCTAAATAAGTCTCAATATATTTGAAAGAATATAAATTTCTGACCAGAACAAAATGAAGTTAGAAATTTATAACAAGATTCCAGGGAAGCTGTTAACATCTGGAAAATAATAATACACTGTGAAATAATTTGCAGATCACAGGGAATTGTAAGGGAAAGTAGAAAAAAATTTTTGATAATATTAAAAATACAATGTATCAGAGTTGTTGGTAAAGAGCTCTAAAGCAGTGCTAAGAGGGAAATTTATAGCTTTTAGTTTTTATGTGCAAAAGGAGGAAAGTTCTAAATCAATAATCCACCTTAGGAGCCAGAAAAAGTAGAGCAAATTAAACCCAACGTACATAGAAAAATTTGAGTAGAATTGAATGGGAACCGACAAAGAATAGGGGCATTTTTAAAGCCAAAACTGATTAGTTGAAGTGATCAACAAAATTGATAAGTTCCTAGCTTGCAGGTCAAGCAAAGGATGAGAGCTAGGAGAGGGAGAAAGCGAAATCAAGAATAAATGGTGCATTTCCTCTCCTATATATGTTAAAAGGAAAAAAAAAGGATATTAAGAATGACTTTTGCCAAAAAATTGCTTTAAATATAATTTACCAAAATTAAAACAAAAATGGAACAGCAATCTGCAACTTCGGTAAGGGCAAAGATTTCTTAGAAAGGGACAGGCAGTATTATACTTCAATACAATCACTAAATAAAATACAGGCTTGAGGACTAGATTCACGGCATTGTATTTGTTTTGTAACAATAGGGCTTTAGAGTCTTCAAGTGTGTGCATGAGGAAAACACCAGAGAACGTCCCAGTAATGTTATGAGGCTTAAACATGTGGTAAATACTTCAACTATGGCAGGAAGCCTGGGACACGGCTCCCAGCGCTCTCTGTCTCGTGGGATTCACCCCCTCCTTTAATCTACTCCCCTTTAATGTGGTCTGCATCTACCGACTTGCTTCTAACCGATAGAATATGTTTTTGTTTTTGGTCTGGGTTTTGTATTTGTTTGCAGTTTGCTCTGGTAGCTTAGCAGTGTCACTGGGAACTGTCCCCCTGTGCTTTACCTCTTTCTCTTTATTGACTGTCTGTGAGGGGGACTGTTGCCCAGCATGTTCAACGACTCCTTTAACAATGGGCATTCGCATTATTTCTAGTTCTCGTCAACAAACACAGTGTCGGACACAAGCAACATTGTACACGTATCCTCACCCACTGGGGATATCTCCATGAAATAGATTCCCAGGAGTTGCGGTGGGTAGAAAGGTATATGTAATTTTTATTTTAATTAAAGTTGCCAGGTTACTTTTCAAAAAGAAATATTTTCTCCTATTACCACCAGCATTGTCATTGCAGAGCCCCCTGCAACAATGTATATTGTTCCTCATCTACTGTCAAATATATATACATATATATATGTATGTGTGTGTGTATATTATATGCATGGGTGTATATATAAAACATGTATATGGTATGTATATACATAAAATATGTTTTACTTACATATAGGTATTCTAGATTTTCTGTCTTGGTAAGAAGTTTCCATGGTAGATAGAGTTTCACCTGTAGATTATATATGTAATTGCCTAGTTTCCCTCTAGGATTTAGATTTTTATTTTTTACACTTAAATCCTTTTATCATATATATTATTTCTGGACCTGTTTCACCAATCTCTTGCTTTATTCCTCTCTCAATACCATATTGATTTGGCTACTGTGACTGTGTAGAGAGTTGTGATGACTGGTAAGGCAAGTCTTCCGCAGCGTTCTTTTATATCAGCTGTTTGAGGACGGGCATGCAGTTAGTCTCAGGTATTTATTCTTCCATATTAATTTTGAGATATTTTACCCCCAAATAAAGAGGAAACCAAAAATTGCAACCAGAATTCGAATTGGAATAATATTAAATGTAAAATTACATTTGAGACAAATAACATTTTATATTAAAACGTCTCATTTTGGAATGTAGGCTATCTTCCCATTCAGATCTTTTTTTATGAGATTTTATACTTTTCTTTATATAGGGCATGTGTCTTGTTAAATTTATTTCTGGAGACTTCATAATCTTTGTCAATATTGGGCAAAGCATATGATTTCATTTCCATTTCCAGTTTCTTATTGTCTATTTAGAGAATAGTACTGAATTTTAAAAACATACTTATTTTATATCCACCACATTACTATAATAGTAGTTACTGTTTTTACTAGTGCCATAATTCTAGGGATACAACGTAACTGCCACAAAAAGCTTTACCATCCCCACTGATGACCTCACCATGTTTATACTGATCATGCTTCATTTGTACTATATTTGCTAGGTTCCAGACAATATTAAATAATAGATAATAACATTATTTAATATATTTTATTAAATTGGCTTTAGTGTTAGCTAGAATAATGTTTGTTCTTGATTTCTTTAAAGACTATTGCATTTAAGCAGTTTCCTCAATTCCTTTGACTTAGTGCTTTTATTGGTGATGACTTGAGTTTTATCAAATGCTTTATTTGGCATTTTTCTCTTTAAATTATTTGACATATTTTATTAAGTTGACATTTCTCAATGTGGAATCATCCTTGCATTACAGGAATAAATATTTATTCCATATCCCATATTCCAAATGTTTATCATGCCTTATTCATTTGCTACATGCTAGATTCTATTTGGTATTGTTTTATTTTAAATTTGAATGTGTTATAAGGTTGATCTGTACTATTATTTATGTTGTTTATCAAGTTTGGACTTACTGTTACTTCAGTTTTTGCACAATAAATGGAGGACTTTTACAAGTTTTCCTTCAGTCTATAATGGTGTATTTGACATTTAATTTGTGTACTCTTTGAAAGTTAGATGGGAGTCAGTAATAAACCAGTGTAATCCCAGTGCCTTTTTCAATGGTAGATCTTAAATCATTTTTCAAGTTTCTCCAGTGGTAACTGGAATGATTGGTTTGTCCACATGTGATCATTTTGGTAGTTCATATTTTTTCTCAAATATTTTACAAACCTAGAGGAATTAAATTGCATGGAATTTTATGTTCTAGCCTCATAATTCTTTTTTGGGGGGAGTGGGTCCACCACCGGTTGTATTTTGTTTTCTCTCAGCTGTATTGAGGTATAGTTGGCATAAAATTGTAAGATATTTGCAGTGTACATTGTGTGATTTAGTGTATGTGCACACTGTGAAAGGATCCCCCCATCTAGTTAATTAACATCCATCACCTCAAATATTTACCTTTTTTTTGGGTGTGGGGAACATTTAAGTTTTACTCTCAGCAAATTTCAATGGTGTTATCAACTGTAGTCACCATGTTTTACATTAGGTCCTCAGACCTTATTCATCTTAGAGCTGAAAGTTTGTCCCCTTTTACCAGCCTCTCCCTATTTCTCCCATTGCCCAGCTCTTGGCCACCACTTTTCTACTCTTTCTCTGAGTTCAACTTTTTATTTTGTTTAAGATTTCATATATAAGTGACAGCATGTAGTGTTTGTTTTTCTCTGGCATATTGCACTTAGCGTAGTGACCTTAAGATCCATCTGTGTTGTCACAAATGGCAGGATTTCCTTCTGTGTATATATGTAAGATCACATCTTTACCCATTATCTATTCATGAACATTTAGGTTGTTTCCGTCTCCTGGCTATCGTGAAGAATGCTGCAGCGAGTATGGGGGTGCAGAATCTCTTTATAGCCTATGATCATTTCCTTTGGATCTGTGCTCAGAAGCGGGATTGCTGAATCACACGGTGGTTCTACTCATGATTCTTGCAGTGTCTCCTCTACAGGTCTTTCTTACTCTTTTCTAATTCTTAATTTCTGTGTGTGTGTGTGTATGTGTGTGTGTGTGTATGTGTCTAATTTATTCTTAATCAAGACCACATTGGGTTTGATAGATTTTTTTCAAAGATTCATCATTGGATTGTTTATCATTTCTTTCTTTTAAAAAGTTATTAGACTTAAACAAATCTGGAATTAATAGACTATCTGATAGTTTAAAATATTTGTATTCTTTTAAGTTTCTTTATATGAATATTATTTTCATATTTTTCATCTTTTTTAATTTGAATAAAGGCATTTAAGCTTACACCTTTATCTCAGAGGATAGCTTTTCCTGTCTTTTCTAAGTTTAGATTCAAATTATTCTCCATTTCTTTGTACTCCAGTGAATTTGTATCTCACTTTTGATTTTTCTTTTATCTAATGATTTTCTAAGAGTATGTTTCTTAATTTTAAGGTAGTTTGGATATTTTTGATCATTGATTACTTCTTAAATGTACATAAATTAATTACATGTCTATATACTAGGAAATTTGAAATTTTAAATCCCATGTAAAACAGCATCAAAAAAACATAAAGTTGTTGGTAGACAATTTTCTATTCATCTCTCCCATTTCTGCATATCTTAGCAGCATAGGCACTGCCTTTGTTCTGAAATATCTTTTCAAGGGTGCCTGTGTTGGAAAAAATACCAGAAGACAGATAGTGTCTCTTGCTACAGAGCAAAGGGCAGGCTTACTTACTGCTTGTTATAAAATTTTTAGGCCTCTAAGTTTGTGTAGTTATCACATGACCTTTCTTGCATCATCCTACGGGAACTGCATTTGGAGAAGCTGTACAAATTCTGATACTCTGGCAGGTGCTGTTGCTGTGAGCTATAAACTATCTTTAGTTTGTGATCCAGGAGTCTCCTGTCTTCTGCCAGCATGCACATAACTGTGGTAAGCTAAATTGTTAGCTTGCAAATAGAGTAAAATTTCAGAAACTCATAATTCATGAGAAAAATACTTGGGGATAAAGCTAACAAAATGTGCAATACCTTTACATTCAAATTACAGAAATCACTGGTATTAAAAAAGACAACTAAATGGAGAGATACATTACTATTGGTTGAGAGATTCACTATTGTTATGTTATCCATTCTTCCTGTATTAATATTATAGATTCAGTGCAATCCTTTTCAAAATTCTAGCAGGATATTTTGAAGAGATAGACAATATTCATAAATTTATGTGGAAATTCAGATGATTTAAAAGTCACACCAATTTCTAAGAGGAACACTGTTGGAAGACTTGTACCTTATGATTTCTAGACCTATGATAAACTATAGCTACAGGTATTGATAATGTGAGGAAAACCAATTGATGGAATAGCATAGAATGTCCAGAAATACACCTACATGTTTATGGTCATTTGATTTTCAACAAAACTGGAAAACGTATTGAATGTGGAAAGAAAAGTCTTTTCAACAAACTGTGTTATATATGAAAATGAAAAATTTTGAATCAAGACCCCTCTCTCACTTCATACACAAGGAATACAATTTGAGAACAATGTAGACCTAAATTTAAAACTCAGTCATAATGCTTTTCAAAGAAAACAATCGAAGACTATCTTTTTAACTTCAAAGTAGGCAAAAATGTCTTGAACAGGCCACAATACCATAGCACAAACCGTAACACTTAAAAAATATATATTTTAAAATTCAGCCTTTTAGGTCATCAAAAGACTCCATTAAAAATATGAATGGGCAAGCTACTGGGAAAAAATATTCATAGTGCATTTATCTAACAAGGGGCTTGTATCCAGAACATACACACACACACACACACATACATACATACACATATATAATATATATATTAAATATATATGTATATATACACAAATGACAAAAATTCAAGGAACTCAATATAAAAATGGTCAAGATATATGAATGGTTTATAAACAATGAAAAAACCCACAACCTCATTAGTTATCAGAGAAGTTCAAATTTATACCACAGGGAGATACCACTTTTACCTACTACAATGGCTAGTTTTCTTTTTCAATTACAGGATAAAATGTTACAAAGGATATCAAACAAGTAGACCTCTTCTATATTGCTAATGGTATAACTTCTTTGAAGAAACCTTCGGCAGTTTTTCAAAAGTTAGCTATATGCTTGGCCAAAAATCCTACTTCCAGGTATTTGCCCAAATAAAAACATGCACACGCAAAATTTGTACTCAAATGTTCATAGATTTATTAGGAATATGCAAAACTTCAAATACCCTAAATACCCATCAGCAGGTAAATGAATAAACAAATAATGGATAAACAAATCCACATAAATGAAATAGCAATACAAAGAATAAAGTACTGATACATGCACCAATGTGGATGAATATAAATATGATAATGTTATGCTAATTAATATAGACACAATAGAATGCACAATGTTTAAATCCATTGTTATAAAATATAGCTTGAGACAAAACGAATTCATATTGATAGAAATAGATACTTGTTGGTAGGGGGTTGCAGTCAGGGAGGAGGAAGGCAAGAAGAAACTTCCTGGGGTGATGGAACATTGTATAGCTTGTTTTGGGTGGTGATTAGTGATTATGTATATATATATAAATTTATAACTGAATATTGCATTATATATTAATATCTCAATTTTTTAAATATGGGAATATATGGTGCTTTGGTGAGGCAGAGGAATTCACTTATTTTACGCATAGGTATGATAGAAAAACTCAGACACAAAATTTACTTTTTGGCTGAAGGACAATTCCTGTGTTTATTTGGCTTGAGAAGCAAGGGAACAACGATCCTCTGCTCCTGGAATATCAACTTAGTACTAAGTTGATATCAGCTGAGTACTAAGGTGGTTGTCAAAGATGAAACACTCTCTTTATAGTTCTGAACGGTGTTCTACTGTACTCTGGATTTAGAAAGAAGAAGTGCTAAATGATTGTATTAGTTTTCTATTGCTGCATTACCAATAACTCCCAAAGCTTTGTGAGTGATTTGAAATAAATGGCCATCTATTATCTCTATTATGTCTGCCGGTAATGAATCTAGGCGAGGCTTAGTTTAGCTGGGTTCTCTGCTTCAGGGCCTCTCACAGGCTGAAATCAAGGTGTTATCTAACACTGTGGTTTCCTGTGAAGGCCCAACTGGGGAAGGATCTGCTTCCAAGCTCACTTGTGTGGTTTTTGGCAGGGTTCAGTTCTTTGAGGGCTGTTGGCAGAAGGTCACCCTCAGTTCCTTGTCTTAGGGCAGAGAGAGAAAGAGTGAGTGAGAACCAGCAAGACAGAGACAGAAAGCAAGCACTAGCAAGATGGAATTCTCAGGCTTTTGTAGCACAGTCATGGACGTTATATACCATCATTTTTGCCGTATCCTGCTCATTGCACACAAGTCACTCGATCTAGCCAACTCAAGGAAAAGGACTACACAGGAGGTGAGAAACACTGAAGGTCATCCTAGAATGCTGCCTGCCAAGATATTTACTGATTTGTCTAGTACAGGAGAAACTAGATGAAAGGTACTATTTTATGGGAAGTAGTATTTTCTGGTCTTCAGTTAGCATGAATTACTTTATTTAATAATATTGAAAAATATACATGCTAGACAGAAACTTTAACAATTTCTCAATATACATGCATAGTACATAGTTATAAGTGTATAATATAAACATCAACGGGAACAAAGCAATCTTTTAAAATTACAAATTATTAAATATGCATTACAATTTGTATAGTTAAGGACTCTAGCAAATATAGCTTACATGTTTTCAAATTTTAAAAAATGAGATACATACAATAGCATGCATGAATCTTAGTGTTTAAATATTTTCTGACATGTGTGCACTCATGTGACCATGACCCAGATCAACATATCAAGCACTCTCACTAACTTTTTCCCTTTCACCTATTTCACCCATTCTCTACCACCTTTCCCTGTGGCAACCACCAGTCTGTTCTCTGTGTCTATGTGTCTGTTTCTGTTTTGTTTCTTTGCTTTTTAGAGTCCACATGTAAGTGAAATCATATGTTATTTGTCTTTTCTGACTCATTTCACTTAGCATAATACCCTCTAGTTCCATCCATATTGTCATAAATTGCTAGAGTTCATTCTTTTTTATGGCTGAATAATATTCCATTGTACATATGTACTACGTCTTTTTTATCCATTCATCTGTCGATGGACATTTGGGTTGTTTCCATGTCTTGGTGATTGTATGGTGTGTGAGAATGTGTGAATAGCAGGCTTTCCTGCAGGCTCTTCACTTTAATATATAGTAAGGGGCAGTAATAGCTAATGTCATAGATAGCAAATTTGACACGTTTCCATTTATCTTTTGTAATGAATTATTCAAGGTTGAATTATGCTAACGTTTACTACTATAACTATTTGAATATGCCTGTAAATGTGAAAAGTCCTAAGGGCTGCCCAGAATGGGGTTCAGCACTAACTATCTGCCATGGGCCACGAACATGGCATTTCTACCCCAGTCTCGCATCCTCACCCTCCTCCGATTGCCTGGCAACCTGGCAATGGTCACAAGGGCCTGCGTGATTCTTCCTCAAAGAAAATTGGCATTTCCATTTGAACAAATATGAGCTTCACATTTGGGTATATACCTCTGTCTACCTGGTCGGAGAATACGTGATGTGCCATCTCTGTTCTCTAAATCACCCTAACACATCTGGGCATGTACAGGTTGTGGGTACAGAGTGTAGTGAAATAATGGCCAACGCGCTTCAGGCCGGATTTATGCTTCATGAGCTAAAATGGTTCTTAACTATTTATGTTGCCACATTAGGTAGCCATTCACTTTTAATGTGTTTCTAATAAGAAAACACTATGCAAAGATGTATTTCAGCAGAATTTTATAAGCCCTCTATGCAAGAGGTAATAACCAGCATCTTGGAAATAAACTGTCACTTTTACTTGCATTTTAAGCCAGATTAATACCTTCCTTTCATTTATAACTTGGTCCTAGACTGAAAGCAAAATCACTATCCATTTATTTCTTATTCAAAGGTTGGAAGAAAAAGGTACCAAACAAAATGATTTTGTATAAAAAGTTTCCAGGTTCTGGCAGCAAAGGTCTGGATTAAAGCCTCGGCCTGCTGTTCACCAGCTGTGACTCGGGATGCCGCTGAATGTTTGGCTCGGTAGTAAAACGGGATCATATTGATTCTAGAGCTGTAATGACATCTCACCCTTGTGATTCACACCCTGGACTTGTCTTGACACAGCTGTGTTCTGCTTTTAAAATCTTAAATCTACAGCATTTCAATCTCAGAACACAGCCTTTGGCCATTGGCGTTGATACTCTCTCCTGTCCTGCACACATGCTCTTTGTTGTTGAATAAACCTCTCTTGTCTCTTCTGTAGGTCTGTTCCCATGCAGTTCTAACAACTTGTCCACTCCTCTGGGGGCTCCACAATTCCTTAATTTAATGATTTGAAGACAACTTGTGCTATCTCCTTCACCCCTTGCTCTTCCAGAATATCCACCTTGGAGACCCCTTATCTAAAGTCAGTCCAGCCGTTAGCTTTCTTTTGCTGCATTTGGGCCGCACAGCACAGCCCAGGGAAGAGAGCAGCGCCTCACCCAGTGAGCAGCCCAGTGCTATGTCCCAGCCGACACTGTCTGTCCTGGCTCAGTTTCTTCTCCTGCTCCCTAGAAGAGTCACTCCAAACCTTCACTTCTTTCCCGTCCCACTACCCCTGCCTTCGCTGCTCTGCAGGTCACCTTTCCGCCTGCCTTTGAGAAAGTGGGGCCCTCGGAGAGCTCTCTGCAATGCCTCGCTCCCCCTCCACACCCCGCAGCCCCTGTTCTCGTCTCCTCCCACCCTGCCTCGGTGCGGGACTTTCCTCTCCTGTTCAAGGCTCATGCTCCTCCGTCGGCGAGGGCCCCCTCCTCCTCCTGTTTCTGGTGTCTCCCACCGTTTTCTCAGGATTGCCTCTTTCTTCTCAGCACACAGACATTTTCAAATGAGGTCTTAGCATCAGTTGCCAACTCTTTCCAGACAGAGCCAGCTTTTTCCTACTTCTTTGTCTCCACTTTGCCACCTTCCGTTGTTAACTTCCCACCGTACAGTCTGGCCTCCGTCCCTGCCTGGTGATCCCTCTTGCTCTCCAGGGCCTCGGAACCGCCAGATCCAACAGGCCTGTCCAGTCCTCGTTCCCCTGGGTCTCCCTTGGCATCTGGTTCTGACTCTGCCCTCCTTCATGAAACTCGTCACAGCCTCTGCTCTGAAACACCCTCCTTCCTTGACTTCCAGTGACATTGTGACTTTCTCTTTGCCCGCCATCTAGCTGTTTTCCCTTAGTGTCCTCTGTGAGTCCTTCTCTTTCCTGAGACCTGCTGGCCCCCTGGAGCTCAGCCCCTTCACCTGGGATGCCTGATGGCTACATCTGTCTGGATGTCTGTCTGGGCCCTGAGAACTTCGTATGTCCCAAACTGAAGTCATGTGCTTCCCCCTCCATGTTTCCCGCTGAGTAGAGTGTCTCAGTGGAGGTACCCTTATCCACCAGATGCACCCCAGAAATGTCAGCTTCTTCTGGAGTCCTTCTGTCTTAGTCTCCAACGCCCCATAAAAAGTCTGGTTGAGGCTTGTTTGTCTGTTTATTCCTTGGATCCATTCTCTTCTCTCTGTACAGACTTTGTTTCATTTTTGACTAGTTTAATAGGCTACAAATCTTGGAGGAGTTGGATGAAGTGCAGCCCCACAGCTGGGGGCAGTGGGGGGTGGGGAGGAGAGAGGAAGATGGTCATGGGGTGTCCTTTCTGGAATCCCATCTGATCCTATGACTCCGGTGTAAACCCTTCAGTGTCACACTCCTTAGTACGATAGGGAGCTCTTCTTGGCTGGGATCCTGTCTGTTTTCCAGCCTCATTTCTTGCTGTTTTCCATAAATAGTGATGCCACAGCCATACACTGATTCTGGTCCTTCCTAATATGTTATCCAGTACCTTTATTCTCAGTGCCTTAGATACGCTTCTCTTTTCCTGACCTGGTCCCTCGGTTCAATTATGACTGAATCACAGTCTTACCTTTGCTCCTATTCCTGTCCAGCCCAGTCCAAGTTGGGAATGAGTGTAAGGTAATAAAGTGAAACGAGTGGCAAGAGTAGAGTGTTAAGTGTCTGCTGCCAGAGGGACCCGGAGATCTGGCTCTGAGCATCCTAGTGGCCAAAGCACAGAGATGAACGTCATAAGTTACAGGGGAACTTGTTTGGGCCAACTGTTATGGCCTAACAGAAGCTTCTCCCATAACACCTCATAAAGAGCAGAGTGTGGGGTGCAGGCTTACACTCTCCGGCATCCAGAAAATAGATCTCATGGTGCACCGCTTAGGCATGTTGGTTAAAATATCCTCTGATGCAGGTCAGTGGCTTCGTGCAAACCCACTTCACGAAGTGGGCGGGTGGGTAGGCGGAGGAGAGAAGCTCTCAGAGTCACCCACGGAAGTTCTGTCTTACTCTGGGGACACCCGCGCATTACCTGGATGTGGGGAGCCTCTGGGATCCATTGTTGAGGACTGATGGAATTGCCATCTGGCACATGACCTCTGGGGTCAGCTTTTACTGCCAGTAATGCTGTTCCCATCCCACCCCCACCTTTTCTTACAGGCTTTTCTTCCTAGGCTTAGCAGAACTTGATCATGTGAGGCAGTAAATCACCAAAGTCCAGAGCAAATCTCACTTGACATTTTTATCTGGACTCTTCTGGGGGCCTTTAATTAGCATGATTGCACCACAGATGATTGCTCCGATGGAATCTGTGTTGCTCTTGGTTGGGGTAATAGCTATTGAAGGTTCTCTAGTTTCTATTTCTGGTCATCTAGGACAGACTCTGATTAAAAGTGATTTAAACCCCTTAATATGGTATAATAAAGGGTGGTTGGCAGTGTGTTTACATGGATTTTAAAAATGCATTAGCACATGAACTTACATAGTTGTAAAAAAGTCACTCCAAGAGTCCATATGTTTGCCATTCTGGCTCCCTCAAACACAAAACATATGCCACTGTGTAGGAATCCATTGCTGGCATGGTCACTGCCCCATAGCCCGTGCAGCCAAGGTGTCCTTGGCCGTATTACCCACAGCCATGATATTCTCGGCCCTTGTTAATGGGATTTTGGGGGGTGCAGCCCAGTACATCACATCTGGGGCCTTGCAGGTCAGATGGGCTTCAAGGAGCATCAGAATATGTTGTGATTAAAGACAGAACTCTCGTTAGCATCAAGGGTCCCGACCCCCCAGTTCCTGAATACAGGTTGCAGTGAAAAACCTCCTGCTGGTGCAGAACGCACTGTAGCAGTGGTTCTGAACCAGGTACCTCTGCTCCTCAGGGGACATTTGAGACCATCTGGAAACATATTTGGTTGTCCTAATGTCTTGGAGGGTGCTACTGGCACCTAGTGGATAGAGGGATGCTTCCACACCTCCTTCAGTACACAGGACAGACCCCACAATCAAGAGTTATCTGGCCCCAAATGTCAATAGCATCAAGGCTGAGAACTCCTACACTCTAACTTTCAAAGCAGATGCCCATATTACTTGCTTAAAGCTCGTTGTGGCCTGGTGAGGGAGGAGGTGTAAAAGTTTTATCTCCATTTTACAGATTGAAAATCTGAAGCTTAGAGGGGTGATGGCCCTTCCCCTTCCCACGGGATCCGGCCATCTGATTAATCGTCCGGTTCTCATTCTGCTGCTCATCCACGTGCCTGGGCCGACAAGAGCCCTGGGGTCTCTGCAAATGTTCAGAAGGGCCGTGAGCTTTATCTAAGTGTTGATGGAACATCTCTGTGACCCCAGATTTCTCATGAAGGATGGGAACCCCAGTGTCATATCTTTCTCCTGGGTATCAAAGAGCACGTGTCTATCAGAAGTACTGTGTAATAGACTTGATCTCACTTGACACTTGGAGAAGAATAATGTCTTTACAATGGGTGGAAATGTGATTATTTGCACAGTCCAATACCAGTTCACACCTTCAAATGCTTTATTTGTGGAATGTATGACACGGTCTGTTGTGACCACAGGCAAGAGTGGTGTTTTTGGAATTGAGAGTGCATGACCTGCCGCAAAGCGTTTACATTAAAAATCATGTACCCCTCAACTCTCTGGGTGTCTGTCTGGCTGCATATCTGCAGGGGGACTACCTTCCAGAGCCTGCCAGTTTAGTGAAATAATGAACCCGAGAAGGGTCACACAGGCCGATAGCAGTACAGCTGTGTTCACATACCCATTGCCTGGGACTTGTCGTATCAGGAGATTCTGTAGCAGAGAGTTCAGTGCAAATGCCTCTCTGCCACTTCACTGCCTTGTCTATTCTTAGGACATGTGTGGCTGCCCCACTGGGCATTTCTTCCGGGCCATGGCTGGAGTTAGCATCTCATTCATGCTGACTGAGCCAGGGACTGTGCTGCACACTTTAGTTACATATCTAGCCCTTCGGACCTCAAAGCAAGCAAGATTATCTCCATGAAACATTAGAAAGCTTGAGCTGAGGGGGTGGCTTCACTTGTGTGTGATCCATACCTGGCTGAGGGCAGACCTAGAAGCGAAACTGAGGATGTGCTCATCCCGCTACTGAATGCTGCTGTCTTAAATAAACACGGCAGTTGGACTTCAGTCTTTGCTTTTCAGTTAAGAAGGATACTCTCATCCTGGTTCGCAGAAGAGAAAACAGGGCCACTAAGGCACCGAATGAGTTGACCATAGTGTAGAGCACAGAAATTACACCTCCGCCTCCTGAGGCAGCCAATGTGTTTTGGGGGCTAATAGACACAGGGAAATCCCAAAAGAATTCATCCACGCACGCGCACACACACAAAAGTTTCTGAAATAAATTGACCCAACATTAGTCTCAGTTCTTCCCTTGATCTTATCAAATCTAAAGCGGCTCTACTCTGAATGGAGCAGGACCGCAGTGCTCAGAGCTGAGAATTGCTCTGTGCCTTAAAATGCGTTGTTTGAACAGCGTCATTTAATGGCAGGAGTCTTGCCTCAGGTCTGATGAAGTCAAGTCAAGGGCATAGGATTTCTAATTCTTACTCTAACTGTCGCCGCACTTCCTGGGAGGGTTGCAGGCGTGCTGTCTTGGGTGTGTGCAGAAAGCACGCTGCCTCCCCCGCTGCTGTTTTCAGGTGCCCCGACTTTGGCCAAACGTCCTGTTATAAGTCACACTGGAGAGACCCGGAGCTGCCCAGGACCTCCCCACCCCCCCACCTTTCCCACCTCCCACATTTAATCAGATGCTGAACTTTTGATTTGCATAAGCGCCCTCTGCATTTACCTGGCATCCGCCCCCTTTGGCTCTCCTCCCATGGTCGCAGCCTCGTTACCACTGTCCTGCCTGCTTCAGTCACCCTTCCATCCAGGGGTCTGCACACTACAGCCCGTGGCCCAATCCAGCCCACCACTGCCTGGTTTTTTTTACAACTCAAGAGCTGAAAATGGTTTTTATACTTAAAAGTGATTGGGAAAATACCAAATGGAGAATCATCTTTCATAATATGAAAATGATATGAAATATACATTTCAGTGTTCATAAATAAAGTGTGTGGGAACACAGCCACGCTCATTCATCATGTATCATCGGTGGTTTCTTTCACTCGACAGGGGCGGAGCTCAGTACAGGAGCACCTCATTTTATAGCACTTTCCTTTATTGCATTTTGCAGATACTGTGTTCTTTACGAATTAAAGGTCTGTGGCAACCCAAATTGGACAAGTCTGTTGCTGCCATTTTCCCAACATCATTTGCTCATGTCATTATCTTTGTGTCACATTTTGGTGATTCTCTCAATGTTTCAAGCCCTTCCATTATTATGATATTTGTTACGGTGTCTGTGATCAGTGATTCCAACTCACTGAAAGCTCAGATGATGGGTAGCATTTTTTAGCAATGAAGTCGTTTTTTAATTAAGGCCTGTACATTTTTTTTGGACCCTAATGCTATATTGCACAGTTAATAGATTACAACGTCGTGTAAACATTATGTTTACATATGTTTTTATATGAAGTAGGAAAGCAAAACATTCATTTGACTCACTTTATTGTGATGTTTGCTTTACTGCGGTGGTCTAGAGCTGAACCTGCAGCGTCTCCAAGGTAGGCCTGTATTTAAGATGCGCATTTCACAGGGCTACCGCTGCCATAGGTAGAGATTCCTCTGACGGATCTGGGCAAAGACAACTGAATCCTTCTGGAGAGGATTCACTCTTCTAGATGCCATTAAGAACATTCATGATTCATGGGAAGAGGCCAAAATAACCACATGAACAGGAATTTGGGAGAAGTTGATTTCAGCCCCCGATGGCTTTGAGGGGTTCAAGACTATTCCCACTGCAGATGGGAATAGCAAGAGAACTAGAATTAGGAGTGGAGCCTCAGGATGGTCCGGAATTGCTGCATCTAATGATGAAACTTGGAAGGCGGAGTTGTTTCTTATGGATCAGCAAAGAAGTGGTTTCCTGAGGTGGAAGCTACTCCTGGTGAGGATGCTGTGAATATTGTTGAAATGGCAACAAAGAATTTAAAATATTGCATAAATATTGCTTTTGATAAAGCAGCAGCAGAGTTTGAGAGGATTGACACCAATTTTGAAAGTAGTTCTGGGGGTAAAATGCTATCAAATAGCAGCATATGCTGCAGAGAAACTGTTTGTGAAAGGAAGAGTGACTGATGTGGCAACTTCACTGTTGCCTTAGTTTAAGAAATTGCCACAGCCACCCCAGCCTTCAGCACCCACCACCCTGATCAGTCAGCAGCCAGCAGTATGGAGGCAAGACCCTCCGCCAGCAAAAAGATGATGACTTGCCGAATAGTCAGAGGATAGCATTTTTTAACAGTAAAGTATTCTTATTTAAGGTACATATGTAGTATTTTTAGACATAATGCTATTGCACACTTAATAGTCTATATGTAGTGTACACATAACTTTTATATGCACTGGGAAACCAAAAAATTCACCTGACTGGCTTCATTGTAGTGGTCTGGAGCTAAATTCACAATATTTTTGAAGTATGCCTGTAGTTGCAACAGAGACCTTATAGCCTATAAAGCTGGAAATATTTGCTATCTGGTCCTTGACAAAAAAAGCTTGCTGGTCCCTACTTGCCCTGTCCAGTTCCACCCATCCCTCTCTTCCATTCACCTTTATCTACTCTCAGGCCACCTCGTCTTTCAAATCCTCAAGACTCAACTATCCCCCAAACTCCTGAAGTTCCTTCCAGATCTGCCCTAAACTAATTGTCTCTGTTCATTTCTTAGTGGGAACTCCTTGCACTTCCTCAGGTGTACCTTTTACCTCCCATTAAGACCATTGCTCACATGTTTTGTTTTGTTTTATTCTCTGCTGGGAATAACTTCCCTTTCCATCTTCTTAGATGGGAATCTTCTCTCCTTCAAGCCTCATTGCAAATGCAACCTGCTCCCAGGAGGTTGCATCTCACAGGGTAGTTAAGTCCTAGGAATTCCCTCTTGCTCTTCTGGTAACTGCTTTTATGACTGGAGGCTCTTGGCTGTTTCAGCCGAGGCCGCAGGGCCCTATCTAGGGTAGAGGCCCTCCTGGAGGTGGTGCCTGCAGCCCCTTGCATAGACTTGTGCGTGCAGGTGTGTTGTTCCTGTAAACTTCCTTCTCCCAAGCCTTTGTTCCTTTTGTTCTCCCAAACCTATGTGACATTGTTTTGAAAGTGGGAAAAATTTCAACATTTGGAAATTGATTTTCGACATTCAGTAGAAAGACCATATTCATTAGTTGATGCATCATTTAGTCTGAATCTCTTATCCACATGTCTTCCTGTGCCATATCTATTGATCTATCTTCTGTCTGTCTTCATTTACCTATCACTCTTCATCTATCTGCCCATCAATTTATACTAGACCCTTGATTGGTGATGTCCTGCTTTTATGAGATCACTTGATTGGCACTGTCCCTTGATTGGCAGTGTCCTGTTTATACAGATACTCACAGGTACTCCCAGGATACTGGTTAGCCACCTCCTCTACTGAGCTGCTTCTCCATTTCTCCCTCACTGTTGCTTTATGTTCCAGCCAAATAATGCTCTTCACTTTTCTGGAAAAAAATTCCTGTTTTAGTTCACTAGGGCTGCGTAGCAAAGTCCAATATACTGCATGGCTTAGAAAAACAGAAATTTATTGTCTCACTCACAGTCCTGGAGGCCAGAAATTCCAGATCAAGGTGTCTGCAGGGCCATGCCCTCTCTGAAGACAGTAGGGAATGGTGTGCTCCGTGCCCCTTTCCTGGCATCGGGTACTTTGCTGACTATCTTGGATGTTCCTTATGGACACATCACCCCAGTCTCTCTCTGCCTTCATGGTCACATGGATGGCGCTCTGTGTGTATGTGTGTGTGTGTGTGTGTGTGTATCTTTGTGTCCAAATTTCCTGTTTTCTTTTTTTTTTTTTGTCAAATTTTCCATTTTCATAAGGACACAGTCATATTGGATTAGGGACCACTCTAATGACTTTGTCTTAACTTAGTCATCTTCAAAGACCCTCTTTCCAAATAAGGTCACATTAACATTCTGAGGTGCTGGGGTTATCTTTTGTGGGGCACATAACCCAAACAATCTGTCACACTCGCTATACCATGTCCATGCTTTGCCACCATTTGGAATGCCCTCCATGTGCTTCTGCCTGGCGACCATCTGTACTACCTCCTTTTTTCTCTCCCCCATTGAACTCCCACAGCTCTGGGTGGGCATGTCTCTCTTGACACTCACTAGAGTATATCCCATATTATAATGATTTGCTTGATGAGCCCAGTTAACTATAAACTCCCCCTCCCCTTTTTTTTTTCTTTTTTGGCTCCTGAAAGTCGATGCTCTGGTATTTGCCCTGGATTTTAAGCTTCTCGAGGGCAATTACTGTGTCTTACTCATCTTGGTATTCCTTCCCCCATTTCCAGCTCTGAACATAGGTACCCATAAACATAAGAGGCCCTCAACACATGTCAGCAATTTGGAGATTTAGAGCACAATGAAAGCAGGGTTGAGCGTGTACATGCTGCCATCTGCCACAATGTCTGTCGTTGCAGAGTGCTGACATTTTGTGACTTGCATGACATATATCTGCTGCTCTTAATTTGGGTCTTTGGGAGACTGGGACATCTCTACTTCCCCACAGGCATGAGTTTTGTTTGTAAGTGTCTGTGTATATGCACACTTCCATCAAATTAGAAGGCCCTAAGAAAAGTCAAGAACTATTTCTCTCTACAGATGTTTGGTGGGACCCTCCTCTGTCTCCTTTTTTTTGTTTGTTTGTCTGTTTTTTGTTTTTTTTTCTTATTCATTCATAATTTTTAAATTCATTTTGTTATCATTAATCTACAATTACATGAAGAACATTATGTTTACTAGAATCCTCCCTTCACCAAGTCCCCCCCACAAACCCCATTACAGTCACTGTCCATCAGTGTAATAGGATGCTATAGAATCACTACTTGTCTTCTCTGTGTTGCACAGCCCTCCCCGTGCACTCCCCCCCACACATTATACATGCTAATCGTAAGGCCCCCTTTCTTTTTCCCCTCCCTTATCCCTCCCTTCCCACCCATCCTCCCCAGTCCCTTTCCCTTTGGTAACTGTTAGTCCATTCTTGGGTTCTGTGATTCTGCTGCTGTTTTGTTCCTTCAGTTTTTCTTTGTTCTTATGCTCCACATATGAGTGAAGTCATTTGATACTTGTCTTTCTCCGCCTGGCTTATTTCACTGAGCATAAGACCCTCTAGTTTCATCCATGTTGTTGCAAATGGTAGGATTTGTTTTCTTCTTATGGCTGAGTAATATTCCATTGTGTATATGTACCACATCTTCTTTATCCATTCATCTACTGATGGACACTTAGGTTGTTTCCATTTCTTGGCTATTGTAAATAGTGCTGCGATAAACATGGGGGTGCATCTGTCTTTTTCAAACTGGGCTGCTGCATTCTTAGGGTAAATTCCTAGAAGTGGAATTCCTGGGTCAAATGGTATTTCTATTTTGATCTTCTTGAGGAACCTCCATACTGCTTTCCACAATGGTTGAATTAATTTACATTCCTACCAGTAGTGTAGGAGGGTTCCCCTTTCTCCACAGCCTCAGCAACATTTGTTGTTGTTTGTCTTTTGGGTGGTGGCGATCCTTACTGGTGTGAGGTGATATCTCATTGTGGTTTTAATTTCCATTTCTCTGATGACTAGTGATGTGGAGCATCTTTTCTTGTGCCTGTTGGCCATCTGAATTTCATCTTTGGAGAAGTGTCTCTTCAGGTCCTCTGCCCATTTTTTAATTGGATTATTTGGTTTTTGTTTGTTGAGGTGGGTGAGCTCTTTTTTTATTTTGGATGTCAACCCTTTATCGGATCTGTCATTTATGAATATATTCTCCCATACTGTAGGGTACCTTTTTGTTCTATTGATGGTGTCCTTTGCTGTACAGAAGCTTTTCAGCTTGATATAGTCCCACTTGTTCATTTTTGCTTTTGTTTCCCTTGCCCGGGGAGATATGTTCATGAAGAAGTCACTCATGTTTATGTCCAAGAGATTTTTGACTATGTTTTTTTCTAAGAGTTTTATGGTTTCATGACTTACATTCAAGTCCTTGATCCATTTTGAATTTACTTTTGTGTATGGGGTTAGACAGTGATCCAGTTTCATTCCCTTACATGTAGCTGTCCAGTTTGGCCAGCACCATGTGTTGAAGAGACTGTCATTTCCCCACTGTATGTCCATGGCTCCTTTATCATATATTAATTGACCATAAATGTTTGGATTAATGTCTGGGGTCTCTATTCTGTTACACTGGTCTGTGGCTCTGTTCTTGTGCCAGTACCAAACTGTCTTGATTACTGTGGCTTTGTAGTAGAGCTTGAAATCGGGGAGCGAGATCCCCCCAACTTTATTCTTCCTTCTCAGAATTGCTTTGGCTATTCAGGGTCTTTGGTGTTTCCATATGAATTTTTGAACTATTTGTTCCAGTTCGTTGAAGAATGCTGTTGATAATTTGATAGGGATTGCATCAGATCTGTATATTACTTTGGGCAGGGTGGCCATTTTGATGATACTAATTCTTCCTAGCCAAGAGCATGGGATGAGTTTCAATTTGTTGGTGTCCTCTTTAATTTCTCTTAAGAGTGTCTTATAGTTTTCAGGGTATAGGTCTTTCACTTCCTTCGTTAGTTTTATTCCTAGGTATTTTATTCTTTTTGATGCAATTGTGAATGGAATTGTTTTCCTGATTTCTCTTTCTATTGGCTCATTGTTAGTGTATAGGAAAGCCAGAGATTTCTGTGTGTTAATTTTGTATTCTGCAACTTTGTTGTATTCCGATATCAGTTCTAGTAGTTTTGGGGTGGAGTCTTTAGGGATTTTTATGTACAATATCATGTCATCTGCAAATAGTGACAGTTTGACTTCTTCTTTACCAATTGGATTCCTTGTATTTCTTTGTTTTGTCTAATTGCCATTTCTAGGACTATGTTGAATAACAGTGGGGAGAGTGGGCCTCCCTGTATTGTTCCTGATCGCAGAGGAAAAGCTTTCAGCTTCTCGCTGCTCAGTATGATGTTTGCTGTGGGTTTATCATATATGGCCTTTATTATGTTGAGGTACTTGCCCTCTATGCCCATTTTGTTGAGAGTTTTTATCATGACTGGATGTTGAATTTTGTCAAATGCTTTTCCAGCATCTATGGAGATGATCATGTAGTTTTTCTCTTTCTTTTTGTTCATGTGGTGGATGATGTTGATGGATTTTTTAATGTTGTGCCATCCTTGCATCCCTGGGATGCATCCCACTTGGTCATGGTGTATGATCCTCTTGGTGTATTTTTGAATTTGGTTTGCTAATATTTTGTTAGTATTTTTGCTTCTACATTCATCAGGGATATTGGTCTGTAATTTTCTTTTTTGGTGGGGTCTTAGCCTGGTTTTGGTATTTGGGTGATGTTGGCTTCATAGAATGAGTTTGGGAGTATTCCCTCCTCTTCTATTTTTTGGAAAACTTTAAGGAGAATGGGTATTATATCTTCTCTGTATGTCTGATAAAATTCTGAGGTAAATCCATCTGGCCCGGGTGTTTTGTTCTTGGGTAGTTTTTTAATTACTGCTTCAATTTCTTTGCTGGTAATTGGTTTCTTTAGATTTTGTGTTTCTTTCTTGGTCAGTCTTGGAAGGTTGTATTTTTCTAGGAAGTTGTCCATTTCTTCCAGGTTTTACAGCTTGTTAGCATATAGGTTTTCATAGTATTCTATAATAATTCTTTGTATTTCTGTGTGGTCTATCATGATGTTTCCTTTCTCGTTTCTGATTCTGTTGATGTGTGTTGATTCTCTTTTTCTCTTAATAAGTTTGGCTAGAGGCTTATCTATTTTGTTTATTTTCTCAAAGAACCAGCTCTTGGTTTCATTGATTTTTTTCTATTGTTTTATTCTTCTCAATTTTATTTATTTCTTCTCTGATCTTTACTATGTCCCTCCTTCTTCTGACTTTAGGCCTCATTTGTTCTTCTTTTTCCAATTTTGATAATTGTGACATTAGACTATTCATTTGGGTTTGTTCTTCCTTCTTTAAATGTGCCTGGATTGCTATATACTTTCCTCTTAAGACTGCTTTCGGTGCGTCCCACAGAAGTTGGGGCTTGGTGTTGTTGTTGTCATTTGTTTCCATATATTGCTGGATCTCTATTTTAATTTGTTCATTGATCCATTGATTATTTAGGAGCATGTTGTTAAGCTCCATGTGTTTGTGGGCCTTTCTGCTTTCTTTGTACAATTTATTTCTAGTTTTATACCTTTCTCGTCTGAAAAGTTGGTTGGTAGAATTTCAATCTTTTTTAATTTACTAAGGCTCTTTTTGTGGCCTAGTATGTGGTCTATTCTAGAGAATGTTCCATGTGCACTTGAGAAGAATGTGTATCCTGTTGCTTTTGGATGTAGAGTTCTATAGATGTCTATTAGGTCCATCTGTTCTAGTGTGTTGTTCAGTGCCTCTGTGTCCTTACTTATTTTCTGTCTGGTGGATCTGTCCTTTGGTGTGAATGGTGTGTTGAAGTCTCCTAAAATGAATGCATTGCATTCTACTTCGTCCTTTAGTTCTGTTAGTATTTGTTTCAGGTATGTTGGTGCTCCTGTATTGGGTGCATATATATTTATAATGGTTATATCCTCTTGATGGACTGAGCCGTTTATCATTATGTAATGTCCTTCTTTGTCTTTTGTTACTTTCTTTGTTTTGAAGTCTATTTTGTCTGATACTAATACTGCAACACCTGCTTTTTTCTCCCTGTTGCTTGCATGAAATATCTTTTTCTGTCCCTTGACTTTTAGTCTGTGCATGTCTTTGGGTTTGAGATGAGTCTCTTGTAAGCAGCTATAGATGGGTCTTACTTTTTTATCCATTCAGTGACTCTATGTCTTTTGATTGGTGCATTCAGTCCATTTACATTTAGGGTGATTATCGATAGGTATGTACTTATTGCCATTGCAGGCTTTAGATTTGTGGTTACCAAACATTCCAGGTTACTTTCCTTACTATCTAAGAATCTAACTTAACTCACTTAGTATGATGTTACAAACACAATCTAAAGGTTCTTTTCTTTTTCTCCTCCTTTTTCTTCCTCCTCCATTCTTTATATATTAGGTATCATATTCTTTACTTTTTGTTTATCCCTTGATTGACTTTGGAATAGTTAATTTTGCATTTCCTTAGTAATTAGCTGTTCTACTATCTTTCCTGTGGTTTTATTACATCTGGTGACAGCTATTCCAACTTAGGAACACTTCCATCTATAGCAGTCCCTCCAAAATAGACTGTAGAGATGGTTTGTCGGAGGTAAATTTTCTCAGCTTTTGCTTAGCTGGAAATTGTTTAATCCCTCCTTCAAATTTAAATGATAATCTTGCCGGATAAAGTAATCTTGGTTCCAGGCCCTTCTGCTTCATGGCATTAAATACATCATGCCACTCCCTTCTGGCCTGTAAGGTTTCTGCTGAGAAGTCTGATGTTAGCCTGATGGGCTTTCCTTTGTATGTGATCTTATTTCTGTCTCTGGCTGCTTTTAGCATTCTGTCCTTATCCTTGATCTTTTTCATTTTAATTACTATGTGTCTTGGTGTTGTCTTCCTTGGGTCCCTTGTGTTGGGAGATCTGTGGATCTCCATGGCCTGAGAGACTATCTCCTTCCCCAGATTGGGGACGTTTTCAGCAATTACCTCCTCAAAGACACTTTCTATCCCTTTCTCTCTCTTCTTCTTCTTCTGGTCTCCCTATAATACGAATATTATTCCATTTGAATTGGTCACACAGTTCTCTCAATATTCTTTCATTCTTAGAGATCCTTTTTTCTCTCTGTGTGTCAGCTTCTTTGTATTCCTCTTCTCTAGTTTCTATTTCATTTATCGACTCTTCCACCTCCATTAGCATGTTGATGATTTTTATTTTGAACTCCCTTTCAGGAAGAGTCAGGAGGTCCATATCATTTAAATCTTTCTCAGGAGTTGTAGTAATAATTTTACACTGGACAAGGTTCCTTTGGCATTTCATGTTTGTATATGGCGCCCTCTAGTGTCCAGAAGCTGTAGTCTCTGGAGCTGCTCAGTCCCTGAAGCAATGTTGGGGGTCACAGGGGAGCAGTATTGGTGCCTGGGGGGTGGAAAGAGCTGTTCCCTGCTTCCCGGCTGCTGTGCCTGTCTACACTGCCTGAGCCAGTGGGCCAAGCACATAGATATAAGCTTTTGTCCCAGAGCAGCCGGATATGGATCCCTGCTTTCCACAAGTGGTGGGAATCCCAGTCTCCCCAGGAACTGCTTGTCCCAGCTTTCCAACCCCGTAATCAGAAGAGTATGATGAAAGCACCATGAAATGTAGGTTTGTGCTCCCGGCACAGGACTCTGGAGCTAGGTATTCAGCAGTCCCAGGCCTCCACTCCCTCCCTGCTCCATTTCTCTTCCTCCCGCTGGTGAGCTGGGGTGGGGGAAGGGCTCGGGTCCCGCGGAGCCACAGCTCTGGTACATTACCCCGTTCGGTGAGGTCTGCTCTTTTCTCCAGGTGTGTGCAGTCTGGTGTCATCCTCTTTCCTGTTGCTCTCTCAGGATTAGTTGCACCAACTATATTTTCTAATTGTATCGAGTTTTAGGAGGAAGCCTTTGTCTCTCCTCTCACGCCGCCATCTTTAATCCGAATCCTCTGTCTTCTTTTTATCTTTCCTTCATCATCATCTTCAGTATCTTCATCACTAATCATAGAAATTCAGAGCCAAGAGAGGAACTCGTAAGTTTATATTAGTTAATTGTTGAGGCTGTTGACTTAAGAATGCCCTGGCTATCTGATCCTGTTAGTGATACCCTACTGTAAGTTAATCTGCTTAAAATTGATACTACCGAGGGATTTAGACTTTATTGGTTACATTTACTGGTAGACTCTGGCCTTTGTGTTGTGCACATTGGGCCCTGAGCAATATGGCCATTACCCTGAAGAGAGTGGGGCACCTTGTGGTACCAGATGATTTGAGGATTTTGGTTCTGGGAGGGCCACATAAAGTTGAGGATAAGAGGCATTGATGCTAAGATAATTGTTTTTGTTGTTTTACTTTTCCTTACTTTGCTATTTTGAGGCTAACATAATCAATGTTTGAAGTTTATGGAAGAAGAAATGCTTTGAAAGTGCCAAGATACTATAGTAGATCCTGAAGATAATGTGGCCTATTGTTATACAGGTTCACACACACACGAGTCTTACCGCATTTCTAAAAAAATTTTTTTCTATTCTTTAAATCACAGTCTGTCAGGTGGGAAATAGAACTGTTGGACATGCTTTCTGCCCAGGTTTCAATGTAGCAGATTCTGATTCAGTAGGTTTGGAGAGGAGCCTAAGATTCCCCATTTCTAACAGGCTCTCAGGTGATGCCGTTATTGCTGGTCTGGGAACCATTCTTTGAGTAGTAAGGGTTACAGGCTGGAGAAACACCACTGGTACAGGGGGAGGAAGAGAATCCAATAGAATGAAGGGGAGTAGAAAGATGGGAAGATGAGCAGGGTGTTGCAGTATTACAGATGTCATGGGGGATGTGGGGTGGTCAAAATGCCACACTGGGGAATGATCAGGGTAACAGGGAATGATGAAATCTGTTCATGGAATAACCATGATGATCTTCAAGAGAGCAGTTTCTGGAGTGAATAGAACTTGGATTACAGTAAGTTAAGTATGAATGATCTGGGAGATAGTGGAGGTTCCAGGTGGAATTGAGTCATGCAAATTGTTGGTACCCAAGGGATGTAAGGATATGGGATGAGAGCAAATGATATAGTAAAGTGGATTAAATTGCTCCATCTCTTACTAGATTCAGAGTCAGGGAGTGTGGGCATCTGTGGGTTTGGTACATGTACACATACCAAAAGATACAGGTGACCATATATAGATTTCTGTAGGAAGGGGAACAGAATAGAGAGACGCTGGACAGATAAGAAATAATTGAAGAAGGAAGTTGGAGATAGGGTTGAAGTTTTCATTTAAATTAGTCTTAGAAATAAGGCAAATGCATTTTTTTCTCAATATTAGAAAGAAAAAAATAATCAAGCTCTGGTTAAGCTGGTACAGTGAGTTAATGCTTCGGTGCATCTCCTTTGCTCCAAACATGTTACAATGATAGAAAAGTATAAAAAGACATAGCTGGGCCCCAAAACATGATAAATAACCTGATGGATCAAAAAAAATACAGAAATAAAAGGTGATTAATAGAGCTAAATTTATTCTCAAGTCTGGAGGCAAAAAAACAAGGACAAGAATTTAGCTCCAGATGGATCTACAGAACTATATGTGCTCTGTATTATCAGGGGATCAGACTCATTGCTTGAAGCCCTCAGCTGGGGACAAGTTCCCACACTGATGAAGAGTCTGAAAAAATGTTGCTACCCCCATCTGGAAATACAAGAAATAGGAAACTCTGAACCTAAGGAAGTGGGGAGAGAGGATAAAGATGTAGCCTTTGAGAAGATAAACTGAATCAAGCTGCTCAAAGAGCTGAATACTGTTGTGCTACATCCGTAGTATTGGCAGAGGCTGCCATGCCATCATTATAGGATTGGTTCAAAACTGATGTTCTAAGAGTCTGGGTGGAAGTGGCAATAAAAACCACACACACAAAAAAACATTAGACGATGATGAGTGAGCACAAAAGGAAAAGGAAAATGGAGGAAGAAAGGAAAGGAGGGAGGATGGGAGGGAGAGAAGCCAGGAAAAAAAAACATCCTATGCAAAACGAGTTGAAATCCAAAAGCATGAAACACGTGAAAAAAAGTCTAATGATAAGGATGCTTGTTATGATGACTTACTCAACAATGTTCTGGAAAGCCTAGCCAATGCAATAAGACAAGAAAAGAAACATAAGAATTGGGAATTCAGATGACTGCCCTTGTCATGAATGATATGATCACCCTACATAGAGTATCAAAGAACTCTAAAGTTAATGATAGAGTTCAGAAAAGTTGTTGATACAAGATCAGTAAACAAAATCAGTATATTCCCTAGGCATTTCTAGAAAATGTAACTGAAAACAAATCACATTTAAAATACTAAAAATGAAATAACACCAAGAAATGAAGCAAAAAAGTATGACTCTAACAAAGGGTATGCAAGTTCTTCTGGAAACTTAGAAAACATTGTTAATATTATAAAAGATGAAAGAATAAATGGAATAGATATCTTCTTCATGGACAGGATGAACCAATATAATGAAGATGTTGATTCTCCCCCAAGTCTATAAATTAAATACAATCTCAGTAAAATCCCAGTAGGTTTTTGAAGATACTTCCTGATAAGGTTATTCTATAATTTATATGGAAGAATGAAAGACAATGAACAGCCAAGATAGTGTTTGAAAAGAAAATTTGAAAAATAGGGGAGTCTTTCCTTAATACATAAAAAGGCATTATAAAGTTATAGTAATTAAGACAGGGAGATAACTGGCCAAAGTATATATTTTTAGCACTCAGAAAACATACATGTGTAACTATATAGATATATAAATAGATGAACAGACAGAGAGTAGAGGGATTGTGGGTATGTGGGCATTTTTGATATGTCATTATAAATCGATATTAAAGGGAATAGGTATTCAGTAAAACCACATGAGGAAAAATAAAGTTATACTTCCTACTAGTCACAAAGTAAATGATAAATTCTGGGTTAAATTTAAAGGTAGAACTGTTTATTTTAAATAAGGCTTTTATTTGAAAATAATTTTAGGTATCCAGGCAGTTAAAATGATAGCACAGAGAATTCCCTCATATACCTCGCTCAGCTTCTCCTATTGGAATTATCCTATATCAACATGATACATTTATTACACTATACATTATAGATTATAGTTTACATTATAAACTCAGTACTTATTCTGATATCACTAATTTTTCCCCAAATATCATTTTTCCGTTCCAGGATCAGCATTACATTTAATTTTCATGCCTCCTTCATGTCCTCTGGTCTAAGACAGTTTCTCAGACTTACCTTGTCCTTGATCACCTTCACAATTTTGAGGAACACTGGTCATTTTATGCAGAATGATTCCCAGTTCAGGCTTGTCGGTGGGGTCATGGGTTTTGGAAAGGAGGACCACAGGGGTGATCGCCACTCTTGTCATATCATATCAAGAGTATGTGCTTATCACATGACATCACTGATGATGCAAACCCCGATCACCTGGCTAAGAGAGTATTTGCCAGGATTCTCCACTTGAAAGTTGCCTTTCCCCCTGGCAAACTCTTTGGAAGCAACCTAATCAACACAATGCACATTCAAGGTAGGGCATGGACCTCCACCTTCCTGAGCAAGGAATCTCTACATAAATAACTTGCGATTCTCCTCTAAGGGAGATTGTGAAGTGCAGCATTTTTAAAGGAAAGGAGAATATCATTTGACTTTGAGGCGGGAAAGTCTTCTTAAGGTACAGATTAAATATAACAGAAAGGAAAAGATTAATGCCTTTGAGTACATTAATTGAAAAACAAGTCTATATAAGATACCATACATAAAGTCAAAAGACAAGTCATAGACTGAGAGAACATAATACCAATGCATGATTCCAACAGAGTTTGCATGCAGAATTAATAAACTCCTACAAAAAATATATATGTGTATATACATATATGTGTGTATGTGTATATATACACATATAATGGAAAACATACAGATGTATATTGTGTGCATATATATATATTGTAAGATACACACATAGTGAGGAAAGGGTATGAAGAGAGAGTTCACAGAACAGGAAACTCCAGTTGAGATGTTGTGCCACCTCAGCAGTAATCAGGGAAACGCACCCAAAGCTACGAGGAGCTAGTGTCTACCACACCACATACTGTTAGATATGAAGATTAAAGGGTAAGAAGTTCATCCATTTGGTGATTATAGAAATATGAGTTAGTATCATCACTTTGGGGGAACATTAAACAATACAGGGAAGGACTTATATACACTAAGGTATCGGGTTATCCTCTAAAGCCATTCTTCTTAAATATTTCTGTGCACAGAAATCGCCTCTTTGAAGAGCTTGTTACGATGCAGATGTTGCTCAGTGGGGGCTGAGGTTTCCCTTCTACTAAACTCCCCGCTGCTGCTGCTGCTGCTGCTGCTCCACATTCCGCACTTCGAGTGACAAGCCTCTAGAGTAGAGGGCAGAAAGGGCGGCCTGTGGACCCAGGACCAAATCTGGCTCCTGACTGTTATGTAAATAAAGTTTTATTGGAACACGTTCATTTGTTTACATGTTGTCTATGGCTGCTTTCAGACTACAGTGGCAGAATTTAGTTAGTAGGAACAGAGGCACTATGATTTGTATAAAGGTTCAAATATTCATTATCTGACCCTTTACGGGAAAAAGTTTGCCAGCTGCTGCTCTAGAGAAGCTCTCCCACCTGCACAGAAAGAGGCTTGTGAAATAATGTTCTTTGTAACTTGTTTTGGAATAATGATAAAATGGAAATAAGCATCAGTTGTTAGAACAGGCAAATAATTTGTGGCATATTCACATAGTGGACTACATCAGTTAAAATTAACGAATAAGAGCAATGTATATCAACACAGATAAATCTAGAAGATACCCCTTTTTTTAAAGTTTAAACCAAGGGAAAACAATACGATAATTTGCTTATGGATATATACCTATGTAGCAAAATGATTAAAAGATGCCCAGAAATGATAGTCGCCTATTTCAGGCCAAGGGTTACTCTTTGGTGAAGGAAAAGAGGGGGACACACTCATAAATGGACTCTCAGGGGTTCTCCACCATACTGTGATGTGTTATTTCAAAAAATGTGGAAAGAAGATATCAAAATATGAACATTGTTAATGCTGGGCAGTGGGCATGTGGTTTTGATACTCTTTACCTTCTGATATTTCATCTATTTGAAACATTTGTAAAGAGTAAAAGGAATCAAGAAAGGAAAATTTATGCTGAATATAAAGATGGGGAATTTGAAAGGCAGGGAGAGGAACGGAAATAGAGAAAAGTTGTTAATACCTGAGGCTCTCTCTCCTCCCAATTAAACAATAGGAGATGTTTGGGGATTACACACTGCCCCTTACATAGCTAATTTTGAGAATGGTAAACAGGTTTTGCCATGTGACTAATTTGACTCTGTGGCTTACGGGAGTATTTTGATATTAAGGTGTCACTTCATCCATTTCTATGCACAGTGAAAGGAATTTCCCTTCCCCCAGGGCTATCATTTCACTCCTCAAAGTCAAGGTCAGCGTGCTGTTGGGACAGTGTCAGCATGCCAAGGGTGAAGCCCCCGGGCACATCTTCCTCCATTTGGGTCCAATGGAATACCCACCTTGCAATACCCACCAGGGAAGCGTCGTCAGAGCCTATGAGATTCTTTTAGGGACAGCCTTTCACTTTCGTCTGAGAATCTCAGTGTTCCCTGTCCTTTCATCTCCCCAGGGCGTAGATGCCCTCCCACTTCCTCTGGGCACGATTCCATAAGGTAAATCACACCTGAGGTGCGCCCAGCCTCGGCCCCCTCCCTCAGAGCACCTGAATGCAGCTGGAACCAGACTTGCCCCCGGGCCCAGGCATCTCATTTTGCCAGCAGTACTGAGGCAGCTTTGCAGGCAGGGGGTGCTGGGTTTGATGTTGGGCATCTCAGCTCCACACTCTTCTTCATGAAGTACATCCGGGACATTTCAGGTCCAAGGACGTTTCCGTGAACTACAGAACCCTGTGTAGCTTGTTTGCTATTATAGGGATAGGAGAACACTTTGGGTCAAATCATGCCCCGTGAACTAGAACAGCTATATTACAAAGTCCTGCTAGCTGGCACTTACAACCTGTGGTCAGCCAGCTGATGGCACAAATGCCACCTTTCCACCAACAGTAGCTTCATAAGTGGCCTCCAGCATGTTTTCTTATTGGAAACCTGGTTTCGAACACAATGGCCTCTTACCCAAACTCTCTCCCCCCTTCTGAGATGTCTGTTCCTCTCATGTAGGTTTCCAGTCACTTCTCTGTAACTCTGAACGCTGACTCGAGGGAGCACAATCTGTTATAGGGACAGTCACCAAGGCTCGGTGAGATGGCACTTCCCTAATCTCTAACGTGCAGCCCATGTTTATTGTAACACGTAAGCATAGCACACAGCTCTATGCTTGTTGTAAAGTTTTAACTCAAATGCTACGACTAACCATGTGGGTGTTGTCAATAAGTGGAGGGTCGGAGGGAGTGTGGGCACACAGTAATCTGTCTACACCAAGGGGTCACTGCCTTGCTGTAGCTGCTTGTCGCTGTCCCAGCAGAGCCAGAACACTTGCATCTCCAAGGGAAGCTGGAAAGGGGGATATTTTCAGGTTGGCAACTTCATCAGCAGTTTTATTTTTTAATTTATGCTGAAAAAGAGCCACATATGGCCTATAGGTTAAGATGACAACCTCAGAGCAACACAGGAGAAGATCTAAGGGTTTTGAGCAAGCTGATTTGGTCTGCAAGCCTGGGTGTCTGGGTCTCACCCGCCTAGGTCATTGCTATTGAATCTGAGGGCAGAAGAAAGCACTTAAATTTTAAAAAGCAGTAGCCACACCAGGAGGCCAACGTATAGAATAAAGTAAAGTAACATCCATATTCTAGGAACCTTTTTCCCCATGACCTTGAGGAGGTCACCACGGAGGGAGTAAACAGGCACGAGGTGGCTCTGTGGGAGCTTTTCTTTGCCCTGATGCATTTTCCTGCCCCTTCCTGCTCCTGTAGTGGCCTCCAGAGAGAGTTCTGGGTGAATGCTTGGCTTCCGGGGGTATTCCAGATACTTCACACTCTTGCTATGGGTGTGACTATGTTCTGAATAGTTGCTCTTCTCTCCAAACCCAATATTATTTCTCTTTCCTCCGGTTTGCTTTTCATCTCTTTTAAGCTAAACTCCCAGAAGTAATATCAAACCCAAGGAGTCAATGTGTAGATAGAGTTTGGGACGCCTTTCTTGGAGGTCCTCAGTACCTACAAAGCGTTGTTGTGAGAGTAGAGGTTGTGGCAGGCCAGTGGCAGCAGAAAGTGAGGTGGCCTGGGGCAGGCCTGGCCCGGCGTGTGCTGCATGGGAGGCCGTGGCCGGGCACCGGGTGCTCATCTCCCTGGCTAGGGTGGCAGTTAGGCAGGAAAGAAAAGTCTAGCCTCGCAGGAGGAGCCAGACAGAAAGCCCTGCTTGGCCTGGAGAACGTCCCCACCGCTGTGGCTTTGACCTCCTTTTCAGCCTCCTTTTCCTGGATATTGATTTTCAACATAAGGAAGTCATCTTGCCGTGTTCATTTTAAGGACTTTTGAGTTATAAAGAGCTTGGTTCAATATCAGACTCTGACACAAAGTGAACTTGCTGTATATATGTTATCGGTATAATAACACATATTAGTATAATTGGTGTAACATATATATTATTGAGCCTTCGTTTTCCCACATCTAAAATGGAGTTAAGCATAACTTTTAAAGATATTGGGGGAGACTGAGTTAACTGGAGGCAGTGCCCAGCCCTGTCACTAACTTAGGTAGATCTCGGCATTCCGGAGTGATCGTGATGCGTCTGATGGTCGGATTATCATAGCTGAGCATTGCTTAAGCACCCTTCTTCAGGCCGTATCTCCGCACAGTATGGCCCATAACATTTCACCTCCTCCTACCCCATGGCGCAAGGTGGGGAGGCTGTGGCAAGAATGCCCACTGGCCAGGGTGATGCGGAGTTGTCTCTCTGGACAAGGATCTGAAGGGCTCTGTGCACCCCGTTCTCTGTTGCTAAGCTGCCCACGACCTCAGCACCGGGACCCCCATGTATTTCAACACACTCTTGAGTATGAAGTGCTTTGCTCACAGGCTGTGCTATGTGAGTGATAAGTGTCATTATGATACAAGGATTTTAAGTTGATGAATGAATATATTGGAGGAAAATAATCCAGTAGAGGTCCATCTGGTACTGGGCCTTTTATCCAGGCCGTAACCTGAACCACTTTATGGAGTTAGGTAGTCAATTTACCATGTCAGGTAACAAAAGGAAGCAGCAGGGATGGAAGGGGAGGCCTTGAAATCCAGAGTGGGATGAAGGGTGTGAAGCTGGAAGGCACAGGGGGTGTTCTCACTGGCGGGTGCTGGAAGGTGGTGGCCCTGATCTCTCAAGACCAGAGTGCAGGGATGGGGCTGGGGTGAAACCCCAGAGAGGGGGAGATGAAGAGGGTCTGGGAGATGGTCCAAAAAACAGAGGTTTGCAGGTCTGGGCCACCTGTCCTATTGCCCAGCCACAGCAGCCGGCCCTTCTCTTGCTGCGGTGAATACTGAAGGACTTGCCTTTGAAGATACAACCTGCTTTTGGCCCAACGGGCTTGGCTGCAGAGCCTGTGATCCAGTCCTATGGGTGCTCAGCCCTCCTGCCCCCCATCGCTGCCTTCCCAGCTCTCCTCCCTTCCCCAGATGAGCCCAGAGCCTCTGGCTCGCCTCCCAGGAAACATGTACCTACACAGTCCCCCAAAGACCAGGTTCTCTCTGAACCTGAGGGTCTACAACTAACTTTGTGCCAGATGACTTTGGAGAAAGCTGTTGACAGACGGTGAAGAAGGTTAGACCTGGGGGTCCGTGGGCCACAGGTGGGCGAGGCCTTCTATGGAGGTGTATGGAGGTGTGTTTGCCCTGTCCTTCCTGCCACCCCTCCGGCCCTTTCCCAGTCAGTGTCCACGGTGGCCCTGGCCTCCCTGCCCTGCCTGCAGCAGATGCATTTCCCTTCCCGGAGGCTTTGGAGCGGTGCCTCTTACGCCATCAGGATTCAGCATTTAGAATCTTGGGAAGGCTCCACCTGGGAAAGGGTTCCAGAGAAAACAAGCTTCAGATCCCGGCTGATATGGGAAAGGGCTCATGTTCACGGACACAGCTTCAGGGACCTTGGCAGATGCTTAGGCAGGCCTGGCCCCTGCTTTTAATGGATCCGACATGGAGCCTTCCAGGGCCCACGGTGCTGCATGGCCTCCAAGGGCCATTTTGCTCTCAAGCTGTACTGACATCACTGTCACAGGAGGTGTAGTCGCGGGGTCTGCAGTGAACCAACCACAGCTTCTGTTCTTTCTACTGCTTATGCCCTAAGGCCAAGGAGATGTTAAGGGGCCTGACACCCCCTCTCAGCTCCTCCTTATCTTCCCCTATTAAGTTGTTTCCCTCTCAGAAATGAGCTGTGTTTCTTCTATGGCAGAAAACGGGCCTGAAAGAGGGTCTGGGGACCTGCAGGATCATGGCCCCAGTCCCCAGAATCGCCTTCCAGCCCCAGAAATGGTGTCCAGAGTAGCAGTAACGGGATGAGGTCAGGGTGCTCTGGCCCAAGGAGGGAAGGGAGGCGAGCATGTTAGGGAAAGGGCGGGGCGGAGTTCCTGGGGGTGGGCAGTCTTCTCTGATTCCCAGGCCCAGTTCTTTAATGCCACTGTGTGATACTCAAGAGGACCACGTATGTAGATTTTGTGCATACAATAAACCAAGTAAAGCCCCTACAGGTAAAGTGAGGGCAGGAGCAGGGAACACCTGGATTTCTGTTTCTGGCATTGTGCACTTAAGAAAAATACTCCCCCATGTTTTTGTCCTTGGGGCTTCATACTGACCATTGACTTCCCCGTGTCTGCCTCTTCTGCCAGGGGTCTTTTCAAACATAGACAGTCATGGGATATTAAACTGGAAGGACAGTAGCGATCATCTAGTCCCGTCACCTCACTATGTATATGAGGAACCTGAGGTCCAGAGTGGGGAAGTGTCTTACCCGAGGTCGCATGGTGAGTTACCTCCTTCGACGTCTTTGTGTGCAGTACAGACCCCTCCCTGCCACCAATTTTGATTCTTCAGCTCTTAAGACATCATGAAGTCTCCATATATCCCAGAGGACTAAGGGGTAACTAGGCTCCTGGTGTAGAATTGGTACTAAAATCCCTTCGTTCAGAGAAGTCTCCCAGGGAGCATACGTCATAGGGCCCAGGTGAGAGGTGTGAGACGGTCAAGAGAGGGAACGTGGCTTGGAGAGAAGCAGTGGTGTCACAGACCTCCTGGCAGGCTGCCCAGACCAATGGCTTCCTTCCCTTCTGCCTCCACCCAAGGGAGCCCTTGCCCCATGTTAGCAGAGGGAACCTATCATGGAAACATCTCATTTTGAAATTGAGCCTCCCTCTAAACATGATGTTATAGACAGGGAAGTGCCCTCTATCTTCACCAGTCTGACCCCACTCCCTGCGGATGGAGGACTCCTAACATCCAGGACGACTTAACTCTGTTTGGACCATAATATGTCCTGGGAATGAGGAGAGGCCCGTCTCCGTGCAGCCAACTCAGTCTCTTTCCATCATGTCCCCCCAACATCCAGCTGCTCATTATGCCCTTCACATGCCTGCACGTAGCTTGTATCAAAAGGTAGGCTTGGTCCTGTCTTGTTTGCACACATGCGTGTAAACAAACATACCCTCTTTACAGACATTATTTTGTGACATTATTGTAATCTGGGGTCGATTGAGAAACCTTGTTCTGGAGGTGTGATGGGGAACACCCCACATCTGTGGACATCCTAATTCAGTCCATGACAGTGTGGCCAGAAAGTCGCTGAGCAGTCATGGAAGGGCTCCTTACTTGGGGCAGCCCTTGGCCTGGCGGCCACAATGTCACTCCTCCAGGGTAATTCCTTTCCCCATAGCACTTGGAATTAGGAGAGGGCTGAGAGATGAGCTATCATTTCCTGAACCTTCCACTGACCTGGTGAAAAGTCAATGACAGAGAGCTTGTAGGCTTAGAAGCACAGCCCCCCCACTCCCGGGTGGGGTCAAAGGTGGACCATACAGTTCCAGCCTCTAAGATTAGCAATGGCCCCGTGGTGTCCCTGAAGAATGTCCGTTCTGAGAAAGCGTTCTCCTCTCACCCCTTTGCCCCTCAGTGACCCTCGTGGTTAAACCCCTTTCCCACCTGTCAGCTTATCAGCAGGGGCCCCCCCACTTAGATGAGGCTATTCCCACTCATCTGTGATGGTCCAAGTCCCAGCCCCCAAATATTTGCTCACTTCCCTTCCTCGGTTCAGTGGAGGCAGCAGCAAAACGGAGGGGTCCCAGTGCCTCTGGCCGTGCTTGGCTTTCGGTCAGCCCCTCCTCCTGTCCCTGCCTCTCACGCACAGTTCGCTTGGCCGTTCCCAATACACCTGTGTGCATACCTCCAGCTCTTCCCCCCTTTTGAGCCCCCTCTCTGTTTCCCCTCCTAGTTTGGATCCTCTTTGGGGATTTTGGTTTTTACTTTATTTTGCTTTTTTCTGTTTTTGTTTTTTTTATAGGTTTCAGAGAAATTATGTTGAATCCAATAAGCCTTCCCGGACATACATTCCAAGCCTCTTAACCATGGCTTCTATGTTGAGGATGTCAATGTTTATTTCAGCAAACGACTTCATGGCTTTTAAAAACTCCTTTTAGGCCTCCCTGTTCTGATGTCACCTTGGTAGGCGGGGCCCTCTGAGAGCGGGCGGAGAGAGGGGGAGCTCTAGGCCCTGTTGTCTTTGGATCCGGGAATGCTAAGTAGAAACTGCATGAACCACCGGTGCCCCCCGCACCCTTTCCACCACCCAGCCCGGTGTTTCCCCGTCCACCACGGGCAGGCTGCCCCTTCCCTCCAGTCAGCACTGTGCTCCTCTTCTTCTGGCCTCTGAGGCAGCCCCTGCCACCCATCTTTAGAGCCAATAAAGAGAATTAAACACCTGTGCACCAGGAGGCATCTTTTACACCCACTAGACATTCTCTGGCTTTCCAAAAACAACCCAACCAGCACAAGAAAGCTGATGAGGCCCAGCCGTGCTCTGGCTTCACTTGCCCTGCTTGGAAGCGTGGGGTCTCCCTGGCTCTCCCTCGGACACCAGGCTCTCTTAGCGACCTCATCGCCCTGCAGCCTCCAGTGGGGAAGAGCCTCTAAGCGGAGGTGGAGACGGCGTGGTGAGAGGAGGGGGGAGCCGGGCTCAAGTGTTGGCACCAGATTAGGCCTCAGAGGAAAAGAATGGAAACCAATCACTGTCTGTATTTGTTTTGGTGGAGAAAACCATCCCTTTTTTTTGGACACACATCCCCCCTACTCCCTCTTCTCTCTGGAACGGCTCACAATGAGTGTGATGTTAGAAAACTCCTTGGAGAGGAAGATTTCTCCAGGGCTGCTCCTTGGCCCCTAGAGCTGCAGTTCCGACAAGCTTTGGCTGCGGGAGGTCCTGCCTGTGAACTGACCGTGCCTCTAGGACCACAAGGGACCGAGGGAATCAGGGACCGAGGCCCTTCCTGCTCGTCCATGATCCCGGGATCTCCTCCCCCACTTTCACTTATTTTGACTCCGAGAACTTTCGGAACCAATGGAATCACCATTTCAAGGCCAAGACGAACTGAAGGGGAAGAGAAGTAAGACTTGGCCTCCTCCAGCCCCTCTCGCGGCACCAATGGAAGTGTCATCCTATTCTCTGGTCAATGTATGTGTTCACTTTGCTTGCTTTGACTCATGCCTTACTCCGGGGCCACCCTCTCCCAAAGACGGGGTTTGTGTCCCCTGTTTTCAGCTAATCCACTGGGGAGAGAGCGGGGGATGCCTTCGCCTGCTCCGACAGGACAGGCACAGCGGCAGGGCCTGAACTGCTCCCAGGTCTGCAGCCATGTTGGCCGAGTGCCCTTCGGGCTTGGCCCGCTCCCCGCAACCTATGGTGCCTCCGTCGTGGGAGGTCAGCACGGGCTGGAGCAGGGGACCTCCCACTGATGGCTCTTAGCACTGAACGGTGGTGGTTCTTAACCTGCTAAGTTTCGGAGTGGAGTCACACAACTACAGATAGCAGATTCTCTGCCTCTGGCAAATTTACATGGGAATTAAGATCCCCACTTAGGATTTTCCTTCCTGGGTCCTGTGGATGGTAGTTCTTCATGCCAGGTCCTCAGCCTGAATCTGCGGATACCTCCACGGGGTTTAAAAACAAAACCTTTTTCCAAGTTCTTGCCCCATATCTGGGTGACCTCCCAAGGCAGCTAAACATGGGGATTCAGGTTCTCTCCAGGGCCTTGAGGTGTGTGTTTCTTCAGCCCCTCCCAGCTCCCCACCATCCTGCTCCCCAGTGCTTCCCGCCAGGCTGTCCCCCATCATGTCCTGCTGACCCTTTGGGCCAGGGCCGCCTCCTGAGTGTGGCTTTAAGGAGTAAGCTTGAGGATGATGCTTTTTAATTATTGTAAATCATTACCTCATTTCCAGCCTCCGAGGCTCCACCCATCCCAGCATCTTCTATCCTGCCATTTTCCTCACCTTGTGCTATGACAACGGGGCGTTGTGTTTCCAGAGACTTATATAAGTGTTCAGTGTATAGTTTCTTAATAAACACTTTATTTTCAAATGAAATGACTGGATCAGACCTCTTATTTGGCAATTTTGCAAAGAATATTAATGATACAGGAATTCCAGACTGCCCACATTTTTGTTTTCCTATTTTACGGTTACTTTTAAAGGTGTTTCTTCACTCAGACCTCAGTCTTCAAAGAAAGCTGTTTACAGTCAGTTCCACTGTTTGCTTTCATTGAGATCCCTCCAGACAGGTCAAGTCCATCTAGGGAAGTGTTTCCTCATCCTACTGAAGAAGGAATTAGAGATACAGAGAGGTTGAATGGGTCTCCCAGGGTCACACAGCGCAAGAGGCAGAGGCCAGATTCAAACCTGACACCTCCAGACATGACTCAGGCCATTGAGAACCTTGGTGGCTGTGAGACTGTGCTGTTTGAGCAGCTGTGACTTACAGAGACCCTCTCTTCTGAGCTGTTGCATAAGGGGATTTGGGAGTAGGGTTGAGGGACCCTTCATCTCTGGTGCACCAGCAAACCAGTGGGAATTTCCCTCAGATGGAGTGGAGTGGTATCTTCCCTGCGGATCTTGGGGAAGTGACCTTGTCTGGGGGAAGAGGAGCTCTGGACCTGCAGGTCAGTCTGCTGAGCTTTCAGGAACACCCCCTACACACACACACACACACGTACTTGGGGAGGCCAAACTCTCACGGCCAGTCTCACGTGGGCTGCCAGAAGGGGGCAGGCAAAAGAGTCCTGGGATCCTATCAAGAGCAGAATGCTGCCCCCGGGGTTCCTGGGCCCTGACCCAGCTAGAAATGCCTTCGCTAACTCACAATACCTCCCTGTTAGCAGGTAGGGACTCTGTATGAGGGAGCAAAAACAGGGACAGGGGCTGGGGAAGAGTTCCCGGTTGGATTTGAACCCTTCATTGGGCCCAGAAGGCTTTGATGGAGCTTGCTTACTCAGCAAGTAAAGGAGACGCAGGGAGAGTAAGTTGGGTGAGCTTAAGGTAGAAGTCCGGTGGAGGACTGACCAGGCTTGGGGTGGTATTTTGTCTACCTACCCTTACTCAGTCTCCTCTTTAAGTATGATTTGGTTTGAAACCCCCACCCCCAACCCAAATGGACTTTCCTCTTCCCTAGAGTGGCCGGCTAGGGGGTTGTCCCAGCACCTAGTGAGAGTCAGGCACTTTTTGCCCACGAGGAAGCTGAGGCTCAGAAAGATTCAATAACTAGCCTGGGTTTCACAGCCTGTGACCAGCAGAAAGCAATGCCGACAGGGGGGGCACTCCTTGATGATACACCTCTTCCCTAGAGTGGCCTGGCTAGGGGGTTCTCAGTGGTTCTGGGGTTGGAACCGGGATGCCCCAAGAGCTGGAATTGTCCTTAGGACCATGGGGATGCATGGGTGCAAGGGGAAACTTTCATTTTTATTAACAGAGATTTGAGCTTTGCTCATCCTGATGCAAAGAGCCTGTTGATGCATGAACAGAAACGCCCCTGAGAAGATGAGAGGCAAAAGCTCACAGCTCAGGAGGAGGGCGTCAGCCATGTGGAGTTCATCCATTGTATCTGAGACAAGAGGAAAGATTCGTCCACTGTATCTGGAGATAAGGAAGGAAAGGAGTTCTTGTCTGGTGGCTTCTGTTTTGCCTATAAAGTGTAAGGCAAGGCCGAGTGCTGTGAGTGTGAAGCTTTGGGGAGAGTGGAGAAGGTCTGAAATAGGGGAAGAGGCTACGGCAGATGGTGGAAGTGTGGAAAAGCTGCCAGGTGGGACGGGGATTCACGGAGAATGCAGGGCCATGTCTACTGTCCAGGACTCTGTTTTCTGTGTTTTCCTACTGGGCCCTGAAGTGCCATGGCCTTTACTCCAGTGTGAGAGCCTGTGGGGAAGGCAGAGCCTGTGGGGCTAAATGGCATCCAGAGCGCAGGACAGACCTGGGCTCAGCCCAGAAGGACGCTCGTGTGGAAGGGTTCCGTGCCCGGAGGCTCAGGGAACCAGCCAGACCCGCAGCTCCCTGGCCTTCTGGGTCTGGAGTCTCACCCACAGGATGTCACAGCGGCTTTCTTGGGCTCAGGCTTACCTTCTGGCGCTGTGTCACGGGTTCTCCGCTGACAGAGGCCGTGAGTCCGGTGTGCTTACCAGGCACTCTTAGGTCTCCATTTTGTGGGGAGGGTGAAGGGCGGTGGTTCTGAACCCTATTCACTGAATCTTGGAGACTGGGAACCCACCATGTAGGACAGTGGTGGAAACAGGTGCAGGGCCTTCCAGGGACATGGAGAGGACCTGAGTCTTTCATCAGGGTGATGTGGCCAGATTGGGGACTGGTTGCCAGGTTTCAAAGAATGGGTTCACCCGTGACTCATTAATAATCCTTGTTATGTGGAACTTATGAAGCGCTTACTCAGAGGCAGGCGTATTTTGCCCATGAAGAAGCCAAGGACCGAAAGAGTCAAAAACTAGCCCAGGTGTTCACAGCCTGCGACTAGCAGAACCAGTGTGGACCCGAGCTCTCCTGGACGTCAGAGTGCCCTTGGCCTCTCTGCTGCCCTGAACAGCAGCCCAGCTTCTGTTCCTGGAGGGCTGCAGTCCTGGGGGCTGCACAGTCACCATCCCCGCTGCCCCCACTCCCAGATGAAGAAGCCTCTCAGGGGTCTTGGGGCTGGATGCCATCCCTCACTTCCTTCCGGAACCACCGGAGCAGGGTGGTGTTAAAGACTCCCCAGGAACAAGTGTCTACAATGTTCTCTTCTCACCCACTCTAGCATTTAGGGACCCTTGGTACCTGAAAGTGCGGTTGGTCTTAGATCTAAGGTTAATTACTACCCGGCTTGCAGTTGGTGAGATTCCCAAGCAGACAGCAGTGGCATCTTTGATGTTGGGGAGGACTTGCTGGGTGAGACACACCTGACCTTCAGGATGGTCCGTGAGGCTGCCCATGTCTGGGCAGGTGTGAGCAGATTCAGACGGGAAGGTAATTGGAGGTAGGAATGCCTTGCCTGACTTTCCTACCCCACTTTGAACTTTCTTCACCCAAGTCTGAGACCTCCTGGTGTGTGGAAGTTCAGCCATGTGCTTCTCACCCCAGGAAAGAACAAAAAGTTCACCTCTGGGCTGCCCTGTCTCGCCCCTCCTGTGTGGGAATTCCTTTCTGTGGGCAACCTCCCAGCAGCCTCATCCTTACCTCCACCTCCCCAGTGACAGGTGTGACCTCACACAGATGTGACCGGCTGCAACACCTGTCCTGGTTCGGCCCCATTCCTGCAGGTCAAGCCCAGGAGTGCGCCATATACAAACGTGGAACACCAAAGGAACCTTGTCCAGAGTAAAATTATTACTACAACTCCCAAGAAAGATTTAAATGATATGGACCTCGTGACTCTTCCTGAAAGGGAGTTCAAAATAAAAATATTCTAATGGAGGTATGGAAAGACATCCAAGAACTCAGGAATGAATTCAGGTCGGACGTGCAATCATTGAAGAGCAAGATGGAGGGTATTAAAAGCAGGTTGGATATGGTGGAGGAGACAATAAATGAAATAGAAACAAGAGAAGAGGAATACAAGGAAGCTGAGGCACAGAGAGAAAAAAGAATCTCTAAGAATGAAAGAATATTGAGAGAATTGTGTGAACAATCCAAACAGAACAATATTCACATTATAGGGGTTCCAGAAGAAGAAGAGAGAAAAGGGATAGAAAGTGTCTTTGAGGAGGTAGTTACTGAAAACTTCCCCAATCTGGGGAAGGACATAGTCTCTCAGGCCATGGAGATCCACAGATCTCCCAACACGAGGGACCCAAGAAAGATAACACCAAGACACATAGTAATTAAAATGGGAAAGATCAAGGATAAGGACAGACTGTTAAAAGCAGCCAGAGACAGAAATAAGATCACATACAAAGGAAAGCCCATCAGGCTAACATCAGACTTCTCAGCAGAAACCTTACAGGCCAGAAGGGAGTGGCATGATGTATTTAATGCCATGAAGCAGAAGGGCCTGGAACCAAGATTACTTTATCCAGCAAGATTATCATTTAAATTTGAAGGAGGGATTAAACAATTTCCAGATAAGCAAAAGCAGAGAGAATTTACCTCCCACAGACCATCTCTACAGTCTATTTTGGAGGGACTGCTATAGATGGAAGTGTTCCTAAGGATTAACAGCTGTCACCTGAGGGTAAAAAACCACAGTAATGAAAGTCAAACAGCTAATTACGAAGCAAATGCAAAATTAAATTAACTATCCCCAAAGTCGATCAAGGGATAGACAAAAAGTACAGAATTTGATACCTAATATATAAAGAATGAAGGAGGAAGAAAAAGGAGAAGAAATAGATAAGAACCTTTAGATTGTGTTTGTAACAGCATACTGAGAGAGTTAAGTTAGACTCTTAGATAGTAAGGAAAGTAACCTGTAACCTTTGGTAACCACGAATCTAAAGCCTGAAATGGCAATAAGTACATACCTATCGATAATCACCCTAAATGTAAGTGGACTGAATGCACCAATCAAAAGACATAGAGTCACTGAATGGATAAAAAAACAAGACCCATCTATATGCTGCTTACAAGAGACTCACCTCAAACCCAAAGACATGCACAGACTAAAAGTCAAGGGATGGAAAAAGATATTTCACACAAACAATAGGGAGAAAAAGGCAGGTGTTGCAGTACTACCATCAGACAAAATACTTCAAAACAAAGAAAGTAACAAGAGATAAAGAAGGACACTACATAATGATAAAGGGCTCACTTCAGCAAGAGGATATAACCATTATAAATATATATGCATCCAGCACAGGAGCACCAGCATATGTGAAACAAATACTACCAGAACTAAAGGAGGAAATAGAATGCAATGCATTAATTTTAGGAGACTTCAACACACCATTCACTCCAAAGGACAGATCCACCAGACAGGAAATAAGTAAGGACACAGAGGCACTGAACAACATACTAGAACAGATGGACCTAATAGACATCTATAGAACTCTACACCCAAAAGCAACAGGATACACGTTCTTCTCAAGTGCACATGGAACATTCTCCAGAATAGACCACATACTAGACCACAAAAAGAGCCTCAGTAAATTCAAAAACTTTGAAATTCTACCAACCAGCTTTTCAGAAAACAAAGGTATAAAATGAGAAATAAATTGTACAAAGAAAGCAAAAAGGCTCACAAACACATGGAGGCTTAACAACATGTTCCTAAATAGTCATGGATCAACAACCAAATTAAAATGGAGATCCAGCAATATATGGAAATAATTGACAACAACACAAAGCCCCAACTTCTGTGGGACGCAGCAAAAGCAGTCTTAAGAGGAAAGTATATAGCAATCCAGGCATATTTGAAGAAGGAAGAACAAACCCAAATGAATACTCTAATGTCACAATTATCAAAATTGGAAAAGAAGAACAAATGAGGCCTAAAGTCAGCAGAAGGAGGGACATAATAAAGATCAGAGAAGAAATAAAATTGAGAAGAATAAAACAATGGAAAAAATCAATGAAACCAAGAGCTGGTTCTTTGAGAAAATAAACAAAATAGATAAGCCTCTAGCCAGACTTATTAAGAGAAAAAGAGAATCAACACACATCAACAGAATCAGAAATGAAAAAGGAAACATCACGATGGACCCAACAGAAATACAAATTATTAGAGACTACTATGAAAACCTATATGCTAAGAAGCTGGAAAACCATTTGGACAACTTCCTAGAAAAATACAACCTTCCAAGACTGACCAAGGAAGAAACACAAAATCTAAACAAACCAATTAGCAGCAAAGAAATTGAAGGAGTAATCAAAAAACTACCCAAAAAAAAAAACCCCGTACCAGATGGACTTACCTCAGAATTTTATCAGACATACAGAGAAGATATAATACCCATTCTCCTTAAAGATTTCCAAAAAATAGAAGAGGAGGGAATACTCCCAAACTCATTCTATGAAGCCAACATCACCCTAATACCAAATCAAGGCAAAGACCCCACAAAAAGAAATTACAGACCAATATCCCTGATGAATGTAGATGCAAAAATACTCGACAAGATATTAGCAAACTGAATTCAAAAATACATCAAAAGGATCATACACCATGACCAAGGGGGATGCATCCCAGGGATGCAAGGATGGTACAACATCTGAAAATCCATCAACATCATCCACCACATAAACAAAAAGAAGGACAAAAACCACATGATCATCTCCATAGATGCTGAAAAAGCATTCGACAAAATTCAACATCCATTCATGATAAAAACTCTCAACAAAATGTGTATAGAGGGCAGGTACCTCAACATAATAAAGGGCATATATGATAAACCCACAGCCAGCATCATACTGAACAAAGAAAAGCTGAAAGCTTTTCCTCTAAGATTGGGAACAAGACAGGGATGCCCACTCTCTCCACTGTTATTCAACATAGTACTGGAGGTCCTAGCCATGGCAATTAGACAAAACAAAGAAATACAAGGAATCCAATTGGTAAAGAAAAAGTCAAACTGTCACTATTTGCAGATGACATGATATTGCACATAAAAACCCTAAAGACTCCACTCCAAAACTACTAGATCTGATATCAGAATACAGCAAAGTTGCAGGATACAAAATAAACACACAGAAATCTGTCACTTTCCTATACACTAACAATGAACTAATAGAAACAGAAATCAGGAAAACAATTCCGGTCACAATTGCATCTAAAAGAATAAAATACCTAGCAATAACCCTTACCAAGGAAGTGAACGACCTATACCCTGAAAATTACAAGACACTCTTAAGAGAAATTAAAGAGGACACTAACAAATGGAAACTCATCCCATGCTCCTGGCTGGGAAGAATTAATATCATCAAAATGGCCATCCTGCCCAAAGCAATATACAAATTACCAACAACATTCTTCAACGAACTAGAACAAATTGTTCAAAAATTCATATGGAAACACCAAAGACCCCGAATAGCCAAAGCAATCCTGAGAAGGAAGAATAAAGTTGGGGGGATCTCGCTCCCCAACTTGAAGCTCTACTACAAAGCCACAGTAATCAAGACAGTTTGGTACTGGCACAGGAACAGAGCCACAGACCAGTGGAACAGAATAGAGTCCCCAGATATTAACCCAAACATTTATGGTCAATTAATATATGATAAAGAAGCCATGGACATACAGTGGGGAAATGACAGTCTCTTCAACAGATGGTACTGACAAAACTGGACAGCTACATGTAAGAGAATGAAACTGGATCACTGTCTAACCCCATACACAAACGTAAATTCAGAATGGATCAAGGACTTGAATGTAAGTCATGAAACCATAAAACTCTTAGAAAAAAGCATAGGCAAAAATCTCTTGGACATAAACACGAGCGACTTCTTTGTGAACATTTCTCCCCAGGCAAGGGAAACAAAAGCAAAAATGAACAAGTGGGACTATATCAAGCTGAAAAGCTTCTGTACAGCAAAGGACACCATCAATAGAACAAAAAAGTACCCTACAGTATGGGAGAATATATTCATAAATGACAGATCCGATAAAGGGTTGACATCCAAAATATATAAAGAGCTCATGTACCTCAACAAACAAAAAGCAAATAACCCAATTAAAAAATGGGCAGAGGAGCTCAACAGACAGTTCTCCAAAGAAGAATTTCAGATGGCCAACAGACACATGAAAAGGTGCTCCATGTTGCTTGTCATCAGAGAAATGCAAATTAAAAGCACAATGAGATATCACCTCACACCAGTAAGGATGGCCACCATCCAAAAGACAAACAACAACAAATGTTGGCGAGGTTGTGGAGAAAGGGGAACCCTCCTACACTGCTGGTGGGAATGCAAATTAGTTCAACCATTGTGGAAAGCAGTATGGAGGTTCCTCAAGAAGATCAAAATAGAAATACCATTTGACCCAGGAATTCCACTTCTAGGAATTTACCCTAAGAATGCAGCACTCCAGTTTGAAAAAGACAGGTGCACCCCTATGTTTATCACAGCACTATTTACAATAGCCAAGAAATGGAAGCAACCTAAATGTCCATCAGTAGATGAATGGATAAAGAAGATGTGGTACATATACACAAGGGAGTATTACTCAGCCATAAGAAAAAAACAGATCCTACCATTTGCAACAACATGGATGGAGCTAGAGGGTATTATGCTCAGTGAAATAAGCCAGGCAGAGAAAGACAAGTACCGAATGATTTCACTCATATGTGGAGTATAAGAACAAAGAAAAACTGAAGGAACAAAACAGCAAGAGAATCACAGAACCTAAGAATGGAGTAACGGTTACCAAAGGGAAAGGGACTGGGGAGGATGGGTGGAAAGGAAGGGATAAGGGCAGGGAAAAAGGAAGGGGGCCTTATGATTAGCATGTATAATGTGGGGGGGCACGGGGAGGGATGTGCAACACAGAGAAGACAAGTAGTGATTCTACAGCATCTTACTATGCTGATGGACAGTGACTGTAATGGGGTTTGATGGGGGGTACTTGGTGATGGGGGGAGTCTAGTAACCATAATGTTCTTCATGTAATTGTAGATTAATGATAATAAAGTGAATTTTTAAAAAAACCCCACAGTAGGAGCTCTGGGAATGTTTTTCTTTTCCATTTAAATACATTCCATTTCATGTGTAATTAAATGTGTGGGATTGAACTAATGTTTTCTTCTGAGCATTCTTGGCAGCCTGAGACCCTAGGGTCTGGCTAGTGCAAAGAAAACACACGCTTCTCAGAGACCCTCCCCCACCTTCTCTTCCCATTCCCTCCTCCCCCCTTTCCTGCCAAGAATCTTCCTCCTCCTTCATGCACACAGTCACCCTTAGGCCTTACCTTGTAACTCAAGAGCCCCCGAGGCTGTTGGACCCTTTGTTCTTCTGGGAGTGTTGGGGCTTTGATTGTCTGTCCTCATCTCCAGAAGCCACCTCAATGCTCATCTTGAACTCAGGTGGCGATGACGATTGGTGGCAAGAACGGAGTACCCTGGCAATGACTCTCTCCCTGTCCTTTTCGATGCCATTGGTCTCCACCAAGTGCTGTGGACAGTTCAGAAGGCAGCATTTCTCCCTGGTGTAGGGGGTCACAGAAGCAAAGGGGGCTGGCACATGCTGCTCATGCAGACCTTCAGAGTCCAACGAGACACCTCTAACAGCTGGGTGATCTTGGACAAATTCTCCTGAGCTTCAGCCACACACTGTGCAGAAACGAGTTGTAAAGATGAGTCAGATAGTGCATGCAGAGTGCTTAGCATGGGGCCTGCCACAGGGTGAGGACTCAATTGAGGAGAGTTATTTTTATTATTAATAAGGGCTCCAGGGGATAATAAGCTGAAAGAGATAGGCACAGAGTGAGACAGGGTTGATGGGGGAAGATCTGAAAGGTCTCAGCAATGAGGCTGGCCCCAATTAGGGACTGGGGGTTATCATTACAATGGGCCAGAAGAGAAGGGAAGGTGGGGTGGTCAAGAGAACACACCAGGGCTCAGCTTTAAGAGCACCTGGCCAGCCCTTCGTGGTGCTGGGAGGGCCTGCTTCTGAGTCCCTTAGGTCCAGAGAAAGGTGATCTCAGCACTGCACACGTGGAGTACTTTTAGGACAATAATTAGGCAAAGCACCAAGGTGGCCAATGAGCTTTGGGGACAGCATCTGGGTCTGAATGAAGGAACACTCTGGCTTTGGGGGGCTGACTTTGCTGCCTGACATACAGCACAGTCAAGATCACCATTATTTATAACCACCAACGTGGGAAATCTGGTTTCTCTCTGCTGATCAACAGCAATCTGTGTAGGTGGCTGTCTCAGCTTCTGATGTCTTTATCCCACTGTCTGACCAACCTCCTCCCAGTAAGTATTTTGGCCTCTGTAGGAGGGGTAGGACAGGCTGGGGCAGGCTGCCAGTGACCCCCAGAGTCAGGATCGGCTCCCCTGCTCTCACCCCAGCAACCTTATACCATTTTATTTCAGGAGAATATCACCATCCTTCATCAAGTTCCTCTCCAAGCCACTACTTTGTTCGAGGGTAGATTGAGCAATTAGTTAACACCTCGCAGAAAGGAAGGAGACACACTTTGTTACATGTCCACTATGGTTCAGATATTTCCTATTACATCTACTGTCTAAAATTTTAAGTCAGTCCTCTTCCCATTAACTCTGCCAAGTAGACAGACACTTCCTTGCTCTACAGTTAAGGGAGCAGTGCCTGAGGGGGGACCAGGCAGGGTTGGGGTGCAGACACAGACCTGTTTCCTTTCCCGAGTCCTCACAGCACCTGGTGGGCTTTCTGCGTCCCCTTCGTCCCTGGTCAGAAGGGCCGAGCAGTTCACGGTTGCTGCACACCTGTTTTCCCAGGAAATGGAGGTGCAGATAACAGTGGTACCTGCATCTCGGGCCACCTCCGTCTACCCCCTGGTCCTGGACGGGTCCCAGAAGGTGTGGCAGGAAACCTCTTCCTCCCGGGAGGAGGCAGCCCAGGCGAACAGAGGCCGGAGGAGGGGGAACGGCAGCGAGCCCGCTAAGCTCTCAGGGGTCTGAGGGCCTCGGGACAGGGCCTGCGGGTGACCTCCTTAGATTAAGCCGGGTCAAGGTTGCTCCAGGCCTGGGGAAGACCTCCCGGAAGTGAATCCCACACATGCAGAACGATGATCTTGGTCCTCAGTACGGAGGGAAATGTGCGGAGCAGTGACTGAAATGCAGGAATCCTCCTGTGTTTGTCCGACGACCCTCTTGTCCTGTGGGAAGAGAAGCTATTCGACGGCTTTCCCTGGTGGAACCTAGTCGGTGGCTCTCTCAACACGCGGAGTCAGGGAAGAGCGCGGCCAGGAGGTGCCGGGAACCCTTTTCACCTCCCCGTGACCCTTCCCCCCCACACCAGCCCCCTGCTGTCCACTCAGACCCTCACTGCTGGAGATTGGGAAACCTTCCCACGGCCCCGGCTGTGTGTCCCCCTCTCTCCCCCTCCCCTGCCAGTGTCCCGGCATCTGAGACGTGTGGCCCGGACTCGGCAGGGCCAGCCAGCCAGGCAGTAAAAGGAGACTGATGCCCTCCCCTCCCAGGGACATCTACCACTTCCTGGCACGCGGGTGAAATGGCCTCACCAGAGGCAGCCCTGAGCAGCGCTCTGTGAGCTAAAAACAGCAGAAAAAGAGGCCCAAATAGACATGTGAACGTCAGAAATGGAAATGGTTCACTGTGGCCCTTCCCCAGGGTCCGAGCAGCGCCCTTTCCTCCCACAGCCTCCCACCCAAACCCTTCTCCCCAGGGCCTCTGGGAAGGGGGGCAACCCCTGGCCTTTCCCTCGGGAAGATGAACAGGGAAAGAAGCTGGGCAGGAGTAGGAGAAAGGAGAAGTTGGGGAGTCACGCTTCTGTGGACAGGGTTCTCCTGGTGGCCACAGAGCAGCAGAGGCTGGTGGGAAGGCAACAGTGGGTAAGGGAAAAACACAGGGGCTTGGGAGCCACAGAAAGAGGGGGGTTCTTCCTTGGCCGTGTCTTGGCTCTGAGAACTTTGGAAAGTTACCCTCTGCCTCTGTTTTCTCATCTGTGAAAGGGGTTCAGTTACGCTTACTGTCATGGTTATCATGAGAACAGAATGTCGAGCGAATAGTAGGACTGGGCCCAGATTTATTCCCTTTTCCCTACTTCCTCCGACTTAGGATCAGGGAAGGCAGCTGCTCGCATGGTGCTCTGGTCCAGAGCCTGGGTGGCACGCAGGGTTGTCCGCACGGAAGGGATTTGCCTTCTGAGCTGGGCCCGTATCCAGCCTCTCTGCTGAAACGGCTCTGTTGCCTTGTGGGACTTCTCCCCGTGTCTGGGAGAAAGTTCTCTCTTGGGAGCAGGGGAACGAGGGCAGGATTCCTGATGGAGTTGGGGGCTGTTTTTATCTTCCATTCCTTCTGCTGGCCCTTCCTGAATCTCACCACCCCGTTCCAGCTCAGGTACTGGTTTCAGACGACTCCCTGAAGACAAAGGGAGTGAGCCCAGGCGGTTCTCTACTGAGCCACTGCATGTTCTGTGTGTCTGAAAAAGATCTGTTTGCAGATTTGGGGAAAACACTGTGGTCCGTGGGAGGCTTCCTCTCCGGGTTTGCAGAGAGCAGACGGATTTCCAGCAACACCGTCACCTGCCCGTTGCTACATCCAAGGCCCACGGAGGTCATAGCCCCCCCTCCTGCAGTGGGAGTTTTGCAGCTGCCGCCAGGTGCTCAACTCCTGGGATGTAGAGGGAAGGCTGAGAAACAGCTCCCTGTCCTCTGCTCCCTCTTGGCTGCCTGAATCTTCCAGCGCCTGAGATTCTTGCCGCCAGGGAGGAGATGGAGGTTTCTGAGACGTGCCTTAGCACCACTGGAGAACCAGAGCTCTGCAGAGCTTCTCCGTTCTCTGCTCTCACTGTAGCTGAGAGTGGGGAGCTCTCAAGGAAGCTGGTGAGCTCGCCCAGGCTGGAGTTGGGCTTAGGGGTCCAGGAACTTTCATGCTATGGCTTTCCCTTTGCAGAGGCATGTCCAGAACACAGGAAGGCAAAAGAGGCATGGTCTCCACCATGTGGATGAGCACGTGAGGCTCTGAGAGGGGGTCTGACTCAGCCTAAGCCACACAGCTGGGAACGGGGGAGAGGGGATCCTGGAGGGGAGCCATGATTGCAGGCCCCCCTCCTGGGCTTCCAGCTGGGAGGCACGACTGAACTGTTCATGGACTTGGGGCTTGCTGAGGCCAAGCTGTAAAGGGGAATGTCTCATCCGCTGGCTAATTCCTCACCCCAACAGGGGCGTCCTGTTTCATGGTTCTCAAAAGAGGTGGCCAGGCCGGCAGCTTCGCCATCACCTGGGATCTTGTGAGGAGGGCAAATCTCAGGCCCCATCCTGCCTCCTGAATGGGCATCTCTGGGGAAAGGGCCCAGCGATCTGGGCGAGCCCTCCAGGAGATTCTGACGTGGCTTGGGTTTGAGAACCATTGTCCTCTTGCCATGCTGAGGGAGGCTGGAGTTGGGATGGGGTCTGGGGCCGAAGGGGGCTTATCCCCAACGATTTGGCTGCACTGACATGTCCTGGTGCTCTGGATTCTAATTCTGTCTCAGCTACCAGTTAGGGACACCTGACTTGGCCTTTATTTTCCTTTCTTGTAAAATAATATCGATAATGAAGAAAACACCTCGACACACCAGCATGATAGAGGAGGCGAGCATTTGCAACCCTTTACATACAATAGCTCATGGAGCGCATAAACTGGACTGTTTAATCCTCCCCCACCCATTTTCAGACGAGGAAACCAAGCCGAGATGTTTGGGGAGGTGCGCAGACCCGAACGGCTGGGGGTTCCAGGTCCTGCCGCAAGAGCCCCGACTGCCCATTCCTGACCAGCCCCTGCACGTCCGGAGGCCTTGAAAGCTGCCACCATCAGCCCGTCTCCACTCCGAGGCTGGGCCGGGACGCTCCCCTGGCAGGGCCCGGGCGTCGCCCATAGTCACCTGGGAATGACTGCACAGTAATGAGCATGTGGCTCCCTCCAGCGGTCCTAACCTCCCGTTTCCTCTCAGTGGGAGACCCTTTAGCCTTCCCCTCCCAGGCCGACAAACACTCTTCCACAGAGGCCAGGAAAGAGCATCACAGGGTGTGAAGAAGGAAGCAGGTTGGAATGCCCCTGTTGCAAAGGCTGGCGCAGCAAAGGCTTCGTGTGCTGCAGCCCCGTGGCCTTGAGGAGCGGCCGCCAGCTGCTGCGAACCGGCATGTCTGTCTTGCTGGGAGGAGGGAATGATGGTCTGCAAGGCTTCCTCCCACAAGGCTCTGCTGCCAGGTCATCTGGGACATGGGGGGGTGGATCCCAAGAACTCCTGATAGAAAAAAAAAAAAGACGTGTGTACTCAGAAGGGAATCCCCACGCCAGCCAAAACACACGCAAAGCCTTGTAGCCACGCCCCTCTGTCCCTGTCACATGTCTCGTCGCTCAGGGGGACAGTCTGCCTGGCCCATCTTCAGCTTTCACTTTCTGACAAGGTCATCTGAGACAATCCCCTCTCCCGGCTCTGCGGTGTATCTTCATCATGTCGATACGGGTATTTAATGGGCTTCCGCCTGCTGAACGATTCAGTGAGTAATCTCTGGCTTGCCCCTTTCGTCACCAGCTCAGGGCTGGGGCAGCAACTTTGTAGCATTCTTTCCAAATAGGTGGGAGAGCTGAGGTCACATCTTTGCTTTCTCCTGGCAGACAGACTCTAATTAGGTTGCTAAATTAGCCGAGGCAATGGCAACCCTTCTCTTTGCAGAGACCCTTGTTCTGGGGAGGTCTCGGGACCTCGCCTGCTTGAGCTCATTGTTCTTTCTCTCAGAGGGAAGGGATTTCTCAAGTAGAGGCTTCTCCCAGATAATTTTAGCTGCCATTCAGTAGTCTCTACCAGGAAGCAGACACTTAAGGATCGCTACAGCCGTTACGCTACAGCAAGAGCCAGTGTGTGTCCCTGTGTGTGTGTGTGTCTTTCGTTTGTCGCAGGCACTGAGAGCTTGTTAGAAATGCAGATTCTCAGATGCACTGGCTCGGAGTCTGTACGAGGCCCACAGGATTCTGTGACCAGAGACGGGCTGTAATCTGTCTCATGCAGCTGCAGCTGATGATGCTAGAATCCTGCGTGTCGGCGACTGTTGATTGCGTTTTCCTGCCGAAGCAGCTATGTTTTGGGGAGGCTCGGGGCTGGGCAGGGGCAGAGCTGAGAGGATCCTGGGTCGGAATCTTGGACCACTGGGTGATGGCTGGTTTCGTGCCCCCCTGGGGTGCTGAGTTCCGTCACCCTGCCATGGACTCAGGAGCAGATCTCCCTGCGCTAGATGCCGGTGCCCTCCTGACCTCCTGGGCCTCTAATGGGGACAAGTGCCTGGGACTGACTGGGCCACTCTCCTCTCTGTCCCCTCCGACAGATGTGCAGCACATGACGGGGCGGGACATCGTGTTGAAACGAGAACTGGGCGAGGGAGCCTTTGGGAAGGTCTTCCTAGCAGAGCGCTACAAACTCAGCCCTACCAAGGACAAGATGCTCGTGGCCGTGAAGGTAAACCCCAGAGGCATGTGGGCCCAGGCAGGGAGAGGGCTGGCTGGGGCCGGGAGCCGGAAGAAGGGGCTCACTCCACTGGATGAGATGATGCAAACTGCCTCTATCAGAGGTCAGGGGCGCTGCTCCAAGGCCGTGAAGTTTCCTTTGGACCCAAACCGACTTCCTTTGGCTTCAGAGGTTAAGAGCCGTGGCAGGGAGGGGGTGGGCCTGAGGGGCAGCTGGGGAAGCGAGGTATATACCATGAGAGGCCCTGGTTCTCTCCTGGAGGCCCTGGGCACTGTGGGCCCCCTGCCGGCCCTCCTTCCTCCTCAGTGACTTTGTGAGATGTATTGGCCGTGCCTAGAGAGTCACTCGACCGTCTCTCAGGAATGGAGTTGGATGGTGGGGGGGTCAAGGGGCCCTAGGAGCCACCGCTCAAGGGCAGCAGACATCTCTGGGGATTGGAGGTGGGGTGGGGGTCAGGGATTGAGCACAGGGGGGACAGCGAGTGAGGCTGGGAAAGATTTTTAGATAACCCCCATGGGATCCAAGTTCAGCCCCCAGGGGGAGGCATGCCTGAGGGTAACTGCCTCCTGGCAGCTACCGATAGGTCTCTTACCCACAAGGCTTTTTGTTGCCAGGCCAGCTGTGCAGATCTGCAGCTGGGGGCAGTGGGAAGGGGCTTTGTTCCTAGTCCCCCGCCTGACACTTCCTCCAGCAGAGAGCAGCTTCTACCGTAAATCAGTGTTGGACATGGTTGGCACAAGCCAGAGGCCAGGAGCCTTGCTGACACACCCACAGGTCCCGGGAGCCGTGCTCTGGGCCATGGGCTGGTCTCCCTGTGTGCAGCAAGCAGGCCTCTGAGGTCAGCAGGGGTTACTCTTCCCCATGAAGACGCTCACTCAGGCCTGGCCAGGCCTTAGTACCAAGAGCCGCAACCAAACCACCTTCACAATGGCAGCTTTACACTGTGAGACTTCCGGGTGTCTGGATACAGTTGCCTCCATCCACAGAGGGCAGCTGACCTCCACAGATGTGGGCTGTGCAGGCTATGGGCATAGCACAGGCATCAGAGAGCCTGGGTGGGAGGCCCAGCCCACCTCTGATTAGCTGTGTGACTTTGAGCAAGAAGCTCAACCTTTTGGGGCCTCAGGCTCCTTCTCTGTATAATAGGAAATGTAATATCTCCTCCTGAAAACTCCCATGATTCAATTACATAACATGGGAAATCCTTAGTGCCCTGCTTGGGACACAGTAAGTGCTCAATACAGAGTGGTTGGTATTTCTTGTTATCACTGTTCTTCACGTTGACATGACTGAATGTGCGCAGACATGTGGCATGCTGCCTGCCAAGCTCATGTTGACCATCTAATATAGGAGCTGCTAAACTTTTTGTCTAAAAGGGCCAGATAGTAAGTATCTTAGGCTCTGAGGGACATATGCTCTCTCTTTTAACTACTTAACTCTCTGCCCATATAGGTGGGAAAGCAGCGCACACAATATGTAAACTGGTGCCGGCTGTTTTCCAATAAATTTTTTCTTTTTACAAAAATAGGTGTTGTCTGCTGACCTTTACTTTAGAAAATCGATAAGGAGCTAGAGTATTGCCCCCATGAAAGGCTAATGATTATTATTAGTACATGTCCTGACAATGAACTTGCTCCATCAGTGTCCATAGATGCGGGACAGTCAGATGGACCAGGGATGTGGAAACGTCTTTGAGTTTGTCCCTAAACTTAGAATCTACACTTTCATGAAATTTTTCATTTAAAGGGTGACAGTGATCCACTGGGTGTTCCAGCATCTATCTGGGGATGGGCGAATGCCCTGAACATTTTTGCTCTTTCAGCAGGAAATGAAATGATGGCCTAAAACCCTGGGAAATGTTTTCCTCTGAGTGGTCTGGCATTTGGGGCAGTACCCAGATTGGGGAATGTGGAAAATGTGTTTCTGTTTTCATCCTTTTAAAAGGCTGTGCTTCTCCCCTCAGGTCTGGGAAACTTGAGGAGATGAGCGTTCTGGGATTGCACGCCGCCCGCCACCCGGTGGGGCTGCCTCTGCAGGAGACACTCATCTCCGGAGAACAGCAGAGAAATGACACGTCCTGCTTCATGTCCTCTTTGGATTGTACTGCTTTTTGCAGGCTCCTTCCTCTTCAATTTGTTCTCATGTTGACGTAGGGTAATTGTGGACTTTCAGAAAACATATCCATGAATAACCCAAGATTAGGTTTTCTAAAAGTTGCGTTTGTAAATCAAACGGCAAGAATTTTTTGCCCAGCCGTTGCTATGGTGGAAACAAAAAGTAGAAATCCCAGCCTGTTCTGAAGGCGCTTACAGTCTGTTGGGGAGACAAGAGAATACTCATGAAAGGAATGGAGAATGGGACAAGACAGAGGGTAGCTTGTGTATATCCGCAGTGTAACGGTGACATTAAAATCATGTGATTTGTGATATTTTTAAATAGGTGATGGCCACTTTTAAAAAGTCATTTGACAAACAATATGACAGCTCCAAAGAGCTCAAAAGAGTCTCTTCTGATAGCCAAATCACTGATAGGAATGTGAGACAGGTGTCCAGTGTAATTAATCATCAGAAGAAATGCGAATGGAACCATGAGGTACCACGATACACCAACCAGAATGGCTAAATAGCACTGACAGTGCTTAATGCTGCCAAGGATATGGAGCAACTTCAACTCTCATAGTTTGCTGGTGGGAATGCAAAGAGGAATAATTGTTTTGAAAAATAGTTTGGTATTCTAGAACATTAGCATTCTGTGTGACCCAGCATTTCTACTTCTAGGCTCTATCCTATCTACCTGTCTGTCTGTTTATCTATCTATCATCTATTTACCTACAAAGAGATATGTCTAAGAATGTTCATAAAGCATTATGCATAACAGTCTAGAGCTGGAAGCAGCCAGTGTCCATCAATAGCAACATAGATATGTAATATGGTACATTCATACCATGGGAAACTATTCAACAAGGAAAATCAGTGAACTAGAGCTACTTGTGACAACATGGAAGAATTTCAAAAACACAATGTTGAATGAAAAAGGATAAATATGGAAATATATATAATGCTCTATGTATGATTCCACTTATTTAAATTAAAGAAAAACAAAAAACAAGCCCTAGTGTTAGGTATTCACGTTTAGTTTGTAAAAACTTTTTAAAAGAGCAAGAACCTGAATTCCATAAGTCAGGATAGTGGTTGGCTTTGGGATGAGAGAGAGCATGACAGAGGAGCGGGGCATGGGTTGGGGGGGATTTCTGGAGGGTTAGCAATATTTTATTTTCTACTTAAATTGAGGATACACTGGTGTTAGCTTTGTGAAAAATCATAGTGTGTGCTAAAACTTTTTTCTCTCAAAGATTGATCACATTCTTAAAAACACACCTAATTTATTCATCCCATAAGTATTTATTGAGCACTTACTATGTGACTGGTGCTGTATAAGATACTGGGATGGAGGAGGAAAGGAGACCTGTAGGCCCTGTGGCTCATGTCTCAGAGTCATAGAATTTAGGGCCCTGAAGGGACATTTAAGGAGGGAGGAGAGAATGTTGCCGATGATGACAGCATCTAACAGAACAGCCATTAGGGCGCTCACTACGCATCAGGCCTTGCCGTAAGTGCTGACTGCCGATTAATTTCATTCTCACAGAAATCCTAAGAGCCAGGCACCGTCACTATCCCCATTTTACAGAAGAGGATGCGGAGGCACGGACAGAGGTTAAGCATTTTGCCCAAGGTCCCAGAGCAAATCAGTGGTGGAGCAACATTCAAATCCAGCAATGCCTTTCCTTCTAGGACGATAGCACGTGGTGCTCACCGTGCTTTGTCTGTTTTTCCTGTCTCTGTGCTGGGTTCTGGATGAATCTCAACATTTTTCCATGTCGTGAATTCCTCTTGTGGTTTTATCTAGTGTCAAGTTTTGTCCTGTCTGTGGAGGTTTCTGTTTTAACTTCAATAACCACATAATTTATTTCCAAGATACTAATTGGTTTTTAGTTTTATTGTTAATTTTATTTCTCCCTGTTTGGGCTGTATACCTTCTTGGTTATTGGAAACAATTATTTCTTCCTTCTCATCGAACATTTATTTTATTTTAATATCTCTATCAGCCTAGTTCTATAAAATTAGTTTTAGCTGAAGGAAATTCCTGTTCTGGTTATTGATAATTTTAATCATTTGTATTTAGTCCTATGTATTTTTTCAATATGTCAGAACTTCAAGTTTCGCGTTCTTTCGGGTTTGGAGAGCTGTTTTGGGAGTTCATTTTTTCCATTTCCAATTACTTTAATTTGGAGCAGGAATTTAAAACATTTGTGAAAAAATCTAAGTGCAGAATCTCAGAGTTTCATTATTTTCCCATTAAAAAAAATAGGTTTTCCTCCTATTCATAACACTTTATTTACCACTGACTCTTCACAGGTCTTTCTAAAGTATTCATCCTCAGTTTCCATCAAAACAGCCCCCTCTGTGCACTTATATTTCATTGGTTTCCCTGACATAGCATCACTTTAAGTGATGACATTATCAGATCTAATGGTCATAGTGAATTTGGAAGCAATCACAGCTGAACCTTGGTAAGCACCTCCCTGGGACAGAAAGGGTCTCTCTGAGTATTCACTTAGCAGTGAAAGTTCAGGGTCGAATGAACACCGGTCAGTATGTTCCTCAGAGATCATGGACAGTACCAGTTAATTTGGCCAGCCATGTGGATTTAGCTCAGGTGAGAGTGTTTCTGGTCAACAGAACAGCACGTGCAAAGGGCCTGAGGCAGATAAAAGCTTGAAGGGTACAAAGGATAGAAAGACTAGTGAGACTGAAGTGTAATGAATGAAGGCAGGTAGAGGAGGTAGAGGGAGAGGGGGATACTCAACATTCAGAGCCCATGACTGTATTAAGGAGTTTGGATTTTATCCTGAAAACAGCAGAAAACCAGTGGCCAGTTTTAAGCTTAAAGACAAGTGGGAAAAGATTACCTGTGCATGTGATAATTACCCATCTTCCTTCTTCATAAGTTGTTCAAGATACTCAAGCAGGAGAAGTGGCAGTGGATTTTGAGAGACTAAGAGAAAGGTCTTAGTGTGATTGCATACTTAAGTGTTGATTCGTGTGTGTGTTTGAACATTTACAAATGTGTTTTCCACACATATAAATGGGTTTCCATATATTAATGAACTCTGAAACCCAACAGCCTTTAAAATATATTCCCCTAATAAAAAAAAGGACAATGGAAGGCAATAGACCTCCTAGGCTGGGCAAGGTGAGATATTAAGTGGCTTGGAAGGAGTTGGGAGCTGTTGAGAAATTTGAATGTTCATGCATCTAGACTGCTTCCCTCCCATCCGATTACACAGCTCTCTGAAACCCAGGGCTGGGGTGGACACGAGGTCTGATGCACATAAGGTAAGATCAGAAAGGGTGATGTCTCCAAACTTTGAGGGACGAAGAAGGACGCAGGAGGGGCCAATTCTAGAGCTCTTCTTTGTGCTGTGAACACTGTGCGTAGGGCATAGCCAGGAGCCTCCCTGGCTCCCGTGACCTGTTAGCAAGACCCTGCAGCTGTGAGAAGCAATGGTTCTGTCCCTTTCCACTGGCTGGTGACCCTCTTTGAGTTCTCCAGCTCTGCAGAAGGTGTTGGGGGTAGACCTTATAGAGAGGGACAGGAGAGTCTCTGAGCTGATTTTCCTCCACACTATTCTGCTCTGGTCCTGATGGCATCAATCCCTGGGGATGGTGGCCACCCACCTGTCCCTTTGCCAGTTACACGGGGGCCCCAGGTTTGACCCAGGAGCTGGAAAACCCAGCCAAAGGCGGAGAGAGAACTAGGAGAAGGCACATGGGAAGCCTGGGAGATGGCAGTTGCTTCGTGCCTCATCTTTCAGATGAAGAGCATCTATTTGCCTCTTGTTGGAGGGCAACAGCCTTGGGGACGCTGGCTGGCACTGGTCAGGAACTGAGAACGGAAATATCCAATGGTGGCTGCTGGCTTCCAGACTATGGTAGAGGATGATTTACAGAGGTGGAGAGAGGCCATTTGGCTGGCCCCAAATCTGATCTACTTTCCCTCTCATAAATCCAGTGCTCACATAAATCTTGGTATTCTCCTATCCCACCCATACTGGGTTCCTTTTTTGTTTTTTTCTCATATTCCTCATGAAAATAAATACATCACTGGCAGTCATCCTATAGCCATGGCCCAGCCCCTGCAGCTGAGGAGCAGGGCCACAAAGAGGCTGCCTCTCTCCATGACTCGCTGCCTTCCTCCGCCCATAGCAAGAAGGATTCTCACATGTCTTTGTTCTGGCAGTAGGTGGACACACAGAAGCGTTTCCTTTATTATTGGGCAGCGTCCTGGGAAGCTCTTCTCTGCTGGCCGCCTGCTGTCCTTGTCTTTCCTGACCCTCTCCTCTGCCCTTCCACATCTTTTAACTTTGGTATACACCATTCTCTTTGGCGACCTGCCTAGGGACTAATTGTTCTGATAAATCCATTCAAGCAGGTATGTTGGACAGGAAAGGGTTCGGGCTCCAGACTAAACTATTGCTTCTCATAGGATCTTCAGCAAATGGCTTGTCCATTTTGGGACTCAGTTTTTCCAACCTATAAAATGGGAAAGCTACATTAGATAGCTTCCAACATTTTTGTCAATGGTAGACTCCTGTCATCAAACACTTTTTTGGTGAAAACTTCGAATTTTGTAAAGAATGAAAGGTGGTAGTGGTTGAGATTGAAGGAGGGCTGGATCTCTGGGTGAGAGACCGAGACTCTAGAAGCATTGCCATTGAACTTTGACCCCCAAGAGATTGCTGAGGTCCAGTTTAACTCTAAGCTTTTGTCATTTAAGGTGTGCATGTGTGCCGATACCTGGGCAGGGCTACCTCAGTTTCTCCAACTCCAGAAATGGGCAGATGGAAGCAGATGATAGCTAGGGCCCTTTTATGCTAAGAGTCCATCGTGTCTAATGTATGCTAATGACTGATAGAGGTTTGATGGGCCTCCTAGATCCAGTTTTTGCATCTTCACATTTCTGCAGCCCTGTAAGTGAGGCAGCCCTGTGGATTTCAGCTGATGGGGGTTGCTGGGGCAAAAGAAAGATCTCTAGCTAGAGAGATGCAGCCCGATCTACAGGCGAAGTCAGTCTGCTTAAATAACCAGAAAGTCAGAGAGAATGTGAACCAATTTCCCATCAATCTAGATTTGCACAAACCTGGAAACGGTGTGCAAACGTCCCTCTCTCTCCTTCAATCCCTGGTATCGTGTCTATAGAGGTAACTAAGCTGGTCAGTGGAGCAGGTCAGTGTTTGGCCCCACTTGCCTTCTGGCCTCGTGGGGAGGGTGGGAAGGCTGGAGATAGGTCGGCACCCACCTGCCCAGGCTGTGCCTCCCACAGAAATGGACCCCCCCCCATCCATTCTCTTTCATGGCCAGCATCTCCGTATCCCCGTGGCAGCGCCCTATCCAACATCCCTTGGAGGTGCTCAGTCTTCTGCTTTGGTCTCACCGTCTCTTCTGCTGCAGGAAAACCATATTCACAACTGATGGCTTCCTGACCGTTGCTCTGCCGTTTATCTTCCTGGGACAAGTGGCCCGGTCTGGTGCTTCCGCCTCATACCAGGTCTTCCACTCCCACAGGGGCTGAGCTGTGGCATTTTAGTGGCCACCAGACACCCACGTTTTCCGTCCTGCTCTTGGGCTTTGTGGGATGCTAAGGCTTCTGCCCGTGAGCTGCCACTCCCACGGCTGCTGGCCTGCCCACCCCCTGCACTCCCTTGAACCCCGTACTCACAGGACACACGTGCCTTCCAGAAGCCAGAGCGTTCGCATTTCTCTGCAAAGATACACTCCTTCACAGGCTAAAATCAAAGAAGAGAAAGGGGCGGGAGGTGTTTTTATGTTGTCTGCCTGATTTCTGGTAGGCTATGGGCTGAGGCTAACACAGAAGTTAAAGCACTTGGGGCAGTGGTTTCCCCACTCTTTCTTGCAGCTGAGGGACCATTTCTTCAAGGAAACCTTAGGGGAGGGGGCCTTTGTCAGGCCTCCCACCTCTCAGCTCCCTTTCCCCGGCCATTTTCACTGCTCTCCCAGGAAGCCTAGGGCTCTGAGATGAACATGGTTTGAATCTCTGGCCGGTAGTCAGGACGTGGGCGTTAGAAGGTCAGTTTCTGTTTCCTCAGGGATGAAAATGTCAAAGTAGGAAAGAATCAGGCTTGGCTGTTGTGATGTAGCCTCATGGTCTCTAAACCCTGATTCAAATCTTACTTGTTGGGAACCAGCAGTATCTTCCTTACAGCACCAGGTTTCTTCCCCTGGAGAACAGAAATGGACAGAAAATGGACAGCCATCTGCCTTCTGGTGGGTAAGAACCACGTCCTGCCCTGTCTCCAGGCCCTGAAGGATCCCACCCTGGCTGCCCGGAAGGACTTCCAGAGGGAGGCTGAGCTGCTCACCAACCTGCAGCACGAGCACATCGTCAAGTTCTATGGCGTGTGTGGCGACGGGGACCCCCTCATCATGGTGTTTGAGTACATGAAGCACGGGGACCTGCACAAGTTCCTCAGGTAAGCGAAGGCTGCAGTCTCCCCCTGCTCCCCAGCCCCACCGAGCCCCTGGGGTGTCTCGCTGGAGCCAGAGGGCACACTGCCCCTGGAACACATCAGCCTGGGGACGAGGGACGAGAAGCAACCTTTTGTTCTTCTGCATCATCCCCTGAGCAGCTGGATTCAGGGCTTCGCCCCTGATTTCTGGGGTGAATAAGCTGAGGATGCTATGACAGCAGCCTGTGCCCTTCCTCCTGGACCAAGGGGGACGGGGAAGAAGAGGGGGTGTGCGATGGGGTCACGGAGGGGGCTCAGCGGACCCGCCTGCCCCCACCTGCCCCCTCCCGCTGCACGACCGTGGCTTCCCGGGCACGGCGAGCAGCTTCCCATTTGGTGCCCAGTGTTTCTGTGTCACAAGGTGAGGCTAATACCGTACACGCCTCCTGGAAACCTTCCTGCCACGGACTTTCTGCAGATGACTAAGAAGGCACAATGTTCCCAGCTTATCAGGGGATAGTGAGACTTTTAAAAAAAAGAAGACAGATTTTTTCAGATAAATTTAGAACCATGCTGTCCAGCACGGTAGCCACATATGGATATTGGAATTTAAATTGACATTACTTAAAGTTAAGTAAAATTTAAAAATTCAGTTTCTTGATCATGCCAGCTACATTTCAAGCACTCACAAGTACACACTATCCGCCGTGGCTACCATGCTGGCTGTGCCGTAGAGATTATTTCCATTGACAGAAAATTCTACTGGATAACACGGTCCTGGAAAGATTGCATTTGTTGCAAGAAGGGATTCCCCAAGCCTGGAGCAAGGTTGTCTGGATTTTGAGATGCCCTTGATGTTCCAGTAAGAGACAAACCCCAGCCAGAAGTCCTGGGTGGATGTGGGGGTGCCTGCCAGAGAAGACAGCATCTTGCCATCGAGCAGGGTTAGCACATCTCTGCCTCCCACATCTCCCACCTCCAAGTAGTGCCATGAAGTCAGGGGGGCAGCCACGTGACAGGATTCAGAGTCTAGAGTGATCAGGCCCTCTACACTTAAAGTGTGGTCTTTCCTGCCTTCTGAATCCCCTTGAATTCCACGGCTGAGACCGAGATCTTCAGAATTCAAATGTAGGCTGTTAACACTCCAGCACATTCACCCAAAATTGATGAGCATTTCCTTGAAGTGGGACACCCAACTGGGCACTGTGCTTTTGAGGAGGAAATGGAAAGGGTTGGTAGCAGATAATGACCTCTGCTTTTGAGCTAGGTTTCCAAAAATGGCCCTAAAGGAATTGAAAGTATCTCTAGGAAGTTCTAAAATTCCTGAACTCTGCTCCCCAGTGACATTTATTCCTTTCCTAGAAAACTCCATGCTTATCACAAGACAGATTCAGACTCACATTCTGACTTTGTCAGGTCGTAGTGATACAACCTGAAGCAAGATCTTAAACATTAACTCTCTCCTTAGAAAATAAGACTACTAATAACTGCTTCACAGGTTTGATGTTATGCATATTAAATGACTGTATTTGTATAATACCTGGACGAGTTTTCCACGTAGTTAGGTGTTCAGTCAACGGTAGGTAGCTACTACCATTAACATTATTGTATCAGAACTGTGAACCAGATAGTTTTTAATACAGGCACTGCCTTTGCTCAGTATTCAGGATCTTTCTCTCCCTGTCGTCCACTCCCCTGGGCCGTGCTGTATTTTCTACTAGGGCTTCTCTGTGGATTCAGCAGTGCCTTCAGCCCCAGGGGCCACAGCTGGGTGCCTCTCTGTGACACTCATGCCCAATATAAAGGAAGAGGAAGAGGCAGGGAGAAGATCCTTCCCACGGTCATATCTCCTGGCTGGTGGTTTTGAGGGGCGTGCTCCAAGTATTCTCCTGGTCCACTGGGGTGCAGGTTTGCCTGCTGATCCCCCTTCCCTGTGAGCTGATGCAGGAGCTCTCTCAGAGGGCTGAGGGACACAGGCCCACAGGAGATAATAAAATGAGCGTGTTCGTATAATACGGTGCATTTCAGTGGAAATTGAAGAAGCAGTAAAACAGGCCAAGGCCTTGCTGTGCCCCAGGGCTCCTTGGCTCACACCAGCATAAATAAGGGCCGTGGGTGTGGTTACAGCTCACTGGGCTTTCAGAAGAAAAGAGTGAATTCTAAAAGCGACTGGCATGACAGGACGAGGTGGTTGGATGACAAATCCAGGCCCTTGATTCGGGTTGGAGTGGGTGCTAGCCTCCCCAGGCCTGTGCGTCCTGGTTACTGGATTTCTCCATCTGGGCCCGCCCCCAACAGAAGTTACGCAGCCCCAGGCAGAATGACGGGAGAGGCTGGGAGTGGGACGACAGAGTCTGGCTGTCCAGAGATGTGCCAGTGACGTGGGGGCAGGGCCAGGAACCTACTTAACAAGCCCTCTGTGATGCTCCTTAGAGTGAAAAGCTCTCTTCTAAAGCCACATGGCTGGTTTCAGTCTGCTTTCTGATTTACTCATATGGCCACTCTGGGACTTCTGTGACCTTGGCCAGGTGATTGGATCATTTTGTAACTGTTTCCTCATCTTAAAATTGGGGTGGGAGGACTAAGTGAATCGATATGTTTAAGATCCTGAGAGCAGTGCTTGGAACATGGTACGGGCTCTGTAAGAGTTAGTTGTTTCATGAATTATTCTACAATAGACATCTAGAACTTGGGAAACCCCTGGATAGCAGTAAAATATTTAAAGGAGTAGCTTTATTCCCCGATCCCATATCTGCACCATCTTCGTGGGGATTTTACTGTAGCATTTTACCCATATCCACACTCATAATTTTGGGTAGTAGAAATAGGCCACAGGAGGCTGAGAAGGGAGATTTCATCGGTGTCTGTGACTCTGTGATGCGTTCCACAGAAGAAGGACTCGTGAAGGCTGTTCCTACTGATCTCCTGAATTCTCTGCCCCCACCCCTTCCCCCCTCACCCCTCACAGGGCCCATGGACCAGAAGCTATGATCCTCATGGACGGGCAGCCATGCCAGGAGAAAGGTGAACTGGGGCTCTCCCAGATGCTCCACATCACCAGTCAGATTGCGTCGGGCAGCACTTCGTGCACCGGGACCTGGCCACCAGGAACTGCTTGGTCGGAGCCTATCTGCTGGTGAAGATCAGAGACTTCAGCATGTCCAGAGAGGTCTATAGCACTGATTACTACAGGGTAAGGTGGCTTTTCCTGCTGCAGGACTCAGCGGCCGAGCTAGCACCATGCTTACGTGTCTGCATCATGTCCGTTAGCCCTGTCACTCTGGATCACGCACATGCACACCCACACCCAGGTTTTCCTGTGGCCACCACTGTATTTTGACTTACCTTCTTGTTATTCTCTCGATAGTTCACTCCTTCCTTCCTCCTGGACATTTAACTTAACCATATCCTTACACTGCACTGACATGTGCCTTGTGTTCTCACTTGCATTAATATTCATTCTCCATGCAAACAGACTCATATATATATGTGTGCACCCAAGGGCACACATAGACAAGCTTAGCTTGGTTCTACATTTTAACATCTTCCAACTTGGTCCCCCGTCCAGCCTCACCCACACCACTTTTTATTCTCTGAAGTTACCTGGTTGACTTGTCTTGTCTTTAAAGGTGGATCTTGATAAGAAGGCAGAACCCAAAGTAAAAGGGCTAAATGTCCAACTAATGTATTGCTGACCAGAACTACCCCAATGATTCAGGAAAGATGAAGCAAGAGAGGATGTTCCTGTTGCCAGCTTTGGAGGGAGGTGCAGGCTGGCCTTAGAAAAAGCCTTCTGATCACAAGAGGGGAACGTCACATTCAGTTTCACTCCCACACAGTTGTTGACTTTTTTCATAACAGGTGTCTTATTTTTCACCCAAAATTATTTTTTCCTTAGTCTTTGGGAATCTCTGTGTCATGGATCACTGAGTAGTTCTGACAGTCTTATTATTGCCAGGGAAAGGACCAGTGGGAATTTATCCCCGAAAGGGGAAATGTAGGTACATCCTGAGATACAGAGATGAGATAATTTCTGCAAACTGATTGGGAGGCAGATGTCTGAAAAATATGGGAGATTAACTTTGGGGACCTTAAATGTGTGAGGCATTTGGATAGGGCATATAAGGAGAGGGTGGGGTGATGCTTTGGAGGTCGAGAGGCATGGTAGCTGTTTGTCTCATCTTTGTAGGGAATGAATGATCATAATGTGGGTTAGGATCCAGGTATGACTGTCCTGTTAGCCCGAGCGTGGTGGACCAGGAGGCTGGGCATTTGGAGCTGACATCTACAGATCAGTCATATCTGGGTGCTCCTGATGGCTTTGCCTGATGACATGACCCAGACTTTAAAACTGGCCACTCAAGACACTTCACTTTAGCTATGGCCTGAAGAAAAGTGGCATGTTTGAGAATGGCCCTTTGTGATTTTCTCATAGTGGCACAACTCAAGGACGACAGATGATAGACCATCATGAGAGGGTAAGAAGCCAAGTAGACCAAACAGTGGGGAAGGTGAATGTCTCCAGTGAACTGGGCAGTTTCTTGAACCACCCAAGCTGTCCAAGACCCCCAGATCTGGAGAAGGGAGTGCAATGCAGCCATAGCCACAGACTGATGGCCAGGGCAGACCTGCCAGGAAATGTCAAAACAGAGTCTCTCTTTAGCATCCAGACCAATTTTTTTCAGTCATTTCCAAGAAAGGCAGTGGTGTGGTTACTAAGGGGCCACAGATCATAGATTTCTTGAGTCTAGCTGGAACCGGCACCGTTTAATTGCCTTTGCACTCTTGTGTAATGGGGTTTACTGACCTGTCTGGCTGAGCTCAAATTTATCTTGGTGTTGATAAAAGCAGGGAATGCATCATTCATTGTTTGTTCCATGTGAGGATGTTTAGATATACCAATCTGGCCTCTCCTGGCTTGACCAGGGTCTGACCAGACTGTGCACAAACTCAGTTTTCAAACTTGCTTCAGGGAGTGCACTTAGGATTTCTTGATTCTGATTTAAAAGATAAAAAAACAAAAATGATCACATCTCCAAGCGATACTGTTCTTGCTTTAACGACTGCGAACTGTTGCTCTGGACTCCTGGAGAGCTGTAAGGAGTCAATCCATCTCGTGTGTGTGGGCTCCAGGGCAGATTGGAATTTAAGGAAGGGAGAGTGAGGTGGGAAGACATCCACATTCCAGGTGATCTGCAGTTCCTTTTTTATGAGTTCTATACCAGGTGTAAGCTGCGACCATCTGGCTTGAAGACGTATGTCTTTGGTCCCAAGGAAGCATGAATTTAAGAAAGGATGGCTATTGCAATAAAAACACCATTGTGCACCATGGTGCCCACTGGAAAACTGCGTTTCCCACCGATGGTGGGTAGGCATCATACTGTCCATATTCAAAGAGCAGCTTGGGCCATATCTTTATGTTCAGTTGCTCACAGCGTCCTAATGTATACACAACTCCCCCCGCCCCTCACCGTCTGCAAGACAAAAGACAGAAGTAGATTTGCCAGAGGTCACATCAGTAATGAACCCTAAAGTCTTGTTTTCTGTATGGGAAGACATCGGAATTCTGTATTTGGATGTAATCTTGTTCACATCCTAATACCACCATTAGCAACCATGGGACCTTAATACATTTTTCCTAATGTTTATTTAACTTCCCCATTTTAAAATTGAGGGCAAATATGGTCTCTCAATGGAGTTATTTTGATGTTAAGCAAGTTAATTTGTGTAAAGAGCCTAGAATACAGCATTTACAGACAAGCTATTGTTTATATTGTCCTCCTTAGTTCTGGTCACACCCAAGGCAGGAGAATCGCCTGAATAATCTTATTTCCAGATGCAATTCTTGGGTCAGAGATAGGGATCTCCTAATCACTGGGAAATAAACTGAAATCAGGCAGCTGCCCCAAAGTAGCAGGACCTTTAAACGGACCACCTCTGGAAAATCTTCTTCCCAAGGTTTGACCTTAGATAGGAATACTGGGTCATCAGTACTTGCCAATTATGGTCAGTGTTTATATAGTCCTGCTCTCGATTCTTAGAGTGGAGTGCAGGCGATTTGTGAACGATTTTTTTGTTTGGTACACTGGCTGAGGCGCAGGGGAAATGAGTGATTTCTTAGACAGGAAGAGCACTGAAGGATTCTCCCTGCAAGCTGACACCAAAACAGGGACATTTGCATCTCTCTGCTGTTGTAGGTTACTGAAGACTGCTGGGCTTGGGAGTTTGCTGGTTCCTGGTGCCTAACACAGCTCAATGCAGATAATTTAGGCACGCATGCATATGTGTGTGTGTGTGTGTGTCTGCACTCCCCTGCCTGATGCAGATTCCAGGGCGTGTCTACAAGAGCCAGGGAAGAGACAGAGATAAACTCCTCCTTATATTCCTTCTTTATCATTTTTAATTTTTTAAAGAGGTGCCATCTGCCTCTTGCCTAAGTGATATGCAAATGATCTGCAAAGATGAACTGCCTAATTTCCTGTTACACATTTAGATAAAGAAAACAAACATCTCGGCAGCTGAGTGTCACAGTGGTTTGTTCTCTATTCTCAAGAGAGATGACAGATACCTTCTCCTCCTCTGGGTCACTGACTCCATGCTTCTGAGATCACCTTCACACTGGCTTTGACAAGTGGGGCTTTGGTGCCATCATGCTGTTCCCAGAACATGACACAACAATAAGAGATTAGAGGGGAAATCTGGAATTAAAGTGTTGAGACCCAAAAGAGGAAGAGGTTGAGATTCCAGAATAAAATATTAATGTTTTCAGATCTTTCATTTGGAGGGGAGGTGATGTGCTCAGACACAGGAAGAATGGGATTGCAGAAGGGTCAGTGTTCTGATCCTATTGATCCAGGGCTGGGGGTGTGTCTCCCTGTTTGCACTGTTCTCTCTGTGCCTGGCACAGTGCCTATGACTTGGTAGACACCCAATAAAAATACGAATGAATGAATGGAGTCATAATGGGAATTGGGAGTTAGGCAGGAAGTGGATTAGGGCAAACCACGAGGAACCTGGCAGGCAAACACATGCCCACCTAGGAGAGGTGAATCCTTGGAGATGATGTGGAACTCCGTTATCTAAGTAAGTTGAAGCACTGTCTGGAGACAATGTTTAGGGGAGGCAGTTGAGTGATGGTCTGAGTCAGGGATGATTCACTTGAAGTCAGAGTGGAGTCTTGGTGGGGATGGAGTCCAGGGGATGTGAAGGAAAGGATGCCATGATCCAGGCGACACACCTGTGGGGGACCTAAGGCAGTGTGGAAGCTGATGGCGAGGCCCTGGGTTCTAAGCTGGAGATTGTGGGTCAGGGTTCCTGGAAACCCCTGACAGGAATGACAGTAGTAACCCTAGGATGTGGGAATGATTTAGAACAAGCTGATCTGACTGGCAGTATATTTGATTTTATGGATGTCATGCGCGTTCGTGGCAGTGATGGAAAGACAAACTCTGTTACCTACACTGCCTGGGGTTGAATACCAGCTCCTAAAATTAGTGGCTATGTGGCCTTGGGCAAGTTATTTAGCCTTTCTGTGCCTCCAACTGTAAAATAGGGTTCATAGCCCCTATCATATGCATTTGCTGTAAGGATGAAGAGTGAATAAATATAAGGCTCTTAAGATAATGAATGCTTGATAAACATTAATTACTGTTAATTTTATTGGAGCTAAAATACAGATGTCTTCCCCAATTCCAAAATGGACATTCTGAAGAACGCTTACTAAGTGTACTAGCAAAAGTAGGCCGACTGCTATAGCAAGTAGATGCAAAATCTGTAATGTTTCCAACACAGATAGGTCACAGAGCAGTGTGAACAGGGGCACTTGGGGGAGAAGCCTTCCTCCACGTGGTCACACGGGCTGACGGAGCTCTACCCTCTTCTTTGTGTGGCGCCCATGGTCACTGTAGCCATCCATCCTCATTCCGACCAGCTGGAAGGGGAAAGGGACGGGAAAGCGCACATGTGGGTAATGGGCCAGATCTGGAGGGGGGCCTGGCTCTTCCCCTCATGCTAAGAACCCAGCCACGTGCGTGATTTCACTGCTTGTGAGGAAGGCTGAGACATGGAGTGTCCCCAGGCAGAAGAGGAGAAACTGGCTCATAATGAGCAGCTGGCAGCCTCTGCCATAGTATGGGTGAAGAAAAACTCCTCTCTTTCCACCATTCTATTCCAATGGTATATCAGCCCATGGCTGGTGATTTATCAGGAAGTTGGGACAAGATACCCTTACTTTCTACTGCTACCCCACCCTGGTCATGGAGCTGGTTATCCTGAGATGCCCCTTCTGTCTCCTGCTTGCAAGCTCCGAGTGTCCCATTGCATTTGTAAGCCATGGGGGAGCTTGGCTCCACCTGCCATCCTGGTGCTTTGGTTCATCCCCCTGGAAAGCAAAATGGGCATCCCCACCAGGAAACACCTCCAGTGGGTTGGCAGGGGAAGGGGAAGGGAATCAAAGGGAGTCTAAGGTAATAGAAAAGAGAATACATCCGGGCAAAAAACAGGAAAGATATACACACTGAGAAGCTTCTAATCTAAATCCACGGTGGTGGAGGAGGTCTCCAGAAAATATTCCAAATTCTAGCTGACGATGCTCAGGGCTCTTTGAAGCAGGGTTGTGATCTTGACTGAAAGCCCAGGTTCTCAGCCACTGGAGGGTCCTAGGGTGGGCTTCAGGAACTCTAAGACTTCCTGAAATTGTCTGAGCAATGTTTCATGTTGGGTACTTTGATGTGGTTTTGATTTTGGAGGGCTGAGAGCTTTCAAGAGAATCCCAAAGATATCTAGAGCCCATGGGCTTACTGGAAATGGGTGTCCTTGCATGTAAGTGCTGAGAGAATAAGACAGAGACCCAGGGACTGAGAGCTGAGGAGGGACCCCTCTGATTAAATCAGGACCTGAGGTTAAACCAGGACTGAGACGTGATCACATGGTCTCTAAAGCTCCTCCCCATTTTATGACCAGCAGATGATTACTGAGTCACCTAACCTGAGAGCCTGGGGCTCCTCAAAGTCTTGTTGACTGATTAATTAGTCCTCAAGTGGGGAGAGGGCCTTTGATGGAATTCAAGTGGCTGGCAGAGTGTTGAGGAGAGCCACTGCCTCTGAGAGCCAGTGATGGCAGTGTAAGCCAACTGACTTTTAGGACCACGGGGTGCTGCCAACGGCTCTTACTCTTTGTTGGGGTTTTGGGAGGCCCACCCAGTAACTGGCATCCCTCTTCCCAGCTCCAATTCTGAGTTCTGAGCCACCGAGACAAGAGAAGTCTGGCAGATGGAGATCATAATGTGCACGTGAGCAGTTCAGATGACAGCCTCCCTGGGCAGCAGCCCTGAGCTTCCTCACACTCACTCCCGGAACTAGACTTCCCCACCCAGCCACGGCAGCCTGGGGACAGCCCAAGCTCTGCCCTGCTAGGGTGGAATACTTGCTGCTCATTTCTGCCCTCTGCGGGCAGGCAGATGCCCACCAGAAGGGGGAAGGTGGGTGACTGAATGGGGCCCCACCAATCAGCGTTGTTCCCCCCGGGGGGTAGGATTCGGGCCTGAGAGCTCTTTGAATTGTTACTCCACTAGGTGTCCCTCCAGGTGGAGGCCTGAAACAGTGCAAGGAAGGTGGGTCCCTCAGAATTCTCTTTGTCCCCGTGCGGGCCCGTGGCTGCCAGCCCCCCGCAGAGTCTTCAGTTCCTTCCTCTGAGGCCCGGCTGAACTGCCCAAGAAAGGAAGAACAGTGGGGCACACCTGTCCCTGAGGGATGCTGACTGTGTTTAGAGAGGGCTTTGCCAGACTCGTCCTGTGGTTTCAGCCAGTAGACGGACGTCTGGTGAAGAAAGCGGAGTAGACTAAGCACTATGGCAGGAAAAGTGGCCCGGCTTACAGAAGGTGGCAGGGTCATGCAGCTGCCCAGTGGCCAGCGCCCACTTACTGGTCCTGATTGTTCCCTTGCTATTTTTGGAATACCCTAATAATTTGTCATCCATATCCCTATTTATCTGGAGGAGAACAATGGGGGAAGGTTTGTATTCCATTCCTGAGTAACTTGATTTTCCCATTTCTTATTTTTCATAAATACATTTTTATTTTGTAGTAATTTTAGATGTAAGTTAAAGTTGCAAAGATAGTATAGGATGTTCCCATTTACCCTTTACCCAGTTTTCCCTACTGATGACCATGGTGCACTTGTGAAAACTAAAAAAATAATGTTGGTGCAAATTGTTAATTAAACTACAGGCTTTGGATTTTATCAGGTTTTCTACTAATATCCTTTTATTTTTTTGCCCCCCAAATCCACTCCAGGATACCACATAGCATTTTACTGTATTGTTTTTGAAGAGCAGTAGGACGTGTATGGTTGAATCATGGGTGAGGAGAGCCATCGCTCCATGGTATAGTCCCCTCTTTGGTCTCCAGCACCCCAGAGAAACCCTTGATCTGCCTCCAACCTCCACAGTTCTCTGCGTTCTGGGAAGGTGGACTATGAGAAGCCTCTAAGGTACCCCATTTTGTGAGCAACTTGTAACTCCAAACTCTGATAGGAACCCTTCAGATCTATGCAGTCATCAGCTGCCATCGTTAGACAGCAAGCAGATCAGGCTAGGTTAGGAGGCCAGAGGAAAGCTTGGGGTCTCCTTAGATTCCCAGTCCCTAAACTCTGTTCTTTTCTCCAGCTTTGGGAAAGGGGGCCCTGTACACTAAGAGATGCAGACACAAAGTAGACATCCAGGCATGCTCAGAGCTTCAATTGCCCGAATGTTTACTATGGGACTTGGTGCTATAGTAGGCATATCTTGTTTCAGTTTTGAAAAACAATTTAAAGTTCTTAAGCTGCACAGAGTGCGGAGGGCATGAACATAGAGGAAGGAATAGAGGGTAGATTTTACGCTAATGAAAGGCATTGCAACTTGGTTTACTTGATGAAAGCCAAAGTATTTGCACACTGATCTCTACAAAATAGCAGACATCTTGGAATCCAAGTCTGTTGAGGGACAGGACTGCTACTTAGGACACCTTGGTCCTGATGCCAGCTCTGTGTCCATCTTGGCAGTGAGAGCTTCACTTTCATCTGTGGAATCTGGAGTTTGGATTCTGGTCCTGTGGTTTCTGTGAGGTGTTGCCTTCTGTGGGAAAAAGTTCTGGGTATAATGATAAGTAAGCAGGAGGCTTGGTTTCCTTAGAAAGGAGGGGGACAGAGCCGAAGGTAGGAGAATAAAGCCAAGGTTGTCTCAAGAGGTCTCTACCATCGATTTGCCCCAGAGCACAGCTGCTCAACACCCCAGACCCCTCCTCCCCTCCTGACAAGGTAAGGGAGTAGCCTCCAGTTCTGAGAGAGGCTCTTCTTCCCTTCATACCTGGGTCTAGTTTAGTGACTGAAATTTGTTTTCTGCTCTTCCCTCTTTTTCTTCTTTGAGATATTTAGGGTAGTTGGACACACATCATCCTGGAGCAGAAAAATTACTGGACACACTTTCTTGTGGCATGGGATCCATGTGTCTGTTGTCATGGCCTGAGTGTGTCATATGTCAAGTGGGCACTTCCCCACCTGAATGAACCCAGTTTTCTAAGGAACCCAAGAATGCATACCCGCCCATCTCTGCATGCCCAAGCCACGCAGGAGAGCCTGGGATGAGCTCTTTTCCCTCCTCTCTGCGTGGATTTTCAGCTGTCACCGAGGCCGTGGGTGGAAGCGGTTGCCCTGAAGCTGTCCGTGAGCCAGGGCGTTCTAAATATGCTGGGACTTTGATGAAGTGAAAACACAACATAGTTTAACAGCCTTGAAATTGCAGGATGTGGTTTCCCTTCTTGCCGTGGCTGTCCCAAATCTTGCAATTCAAGAGAGTTAAGACTGGCCTTTTGGGAGGAACCTAATACTTTCTCCTGCGGGAGATGCCTCTTAATTATGTGGCATCTCCGGTCCTTCTAAGTTCAGGGAGATTGGTTGTGTGTTCCCAGGGCCAGTCCTTTGGGTTCTCACCTGGAGATTTATCCAGAGATAAGAACTCTGCCCATTAAATGGTAATTCATCCTTGAACTCATCGTTCCCTTAGCATTTTGCTCCCTGTTGATCTGAAAATAGATCAGAGCAAGACCCCAGAACAGCATGATGGAAGTTGTCTGGAATGAGGTGGGGCTCAGGTCTTCAGGTGAAGGGGCTGTGGGGGTCAGAGGGAAGATGACAGAGAAGGGAAGACAGTTGTTCTGGCTGCCATCAGCTGGGACTGCTCTTTAGGAAAGCTGCCCTCAGCTTTGTGATGGGATGCTGCACTCTTTGTTCTGAATCTTATCTTCAAAGCTGCCCAAGTCCATTTGCTTCTGCAATTCTTTTGGGACAAATGACTTAAGAGAAATCCATATGTCCAGAAGGATTGTGACAGGGTCTCCTGTCTGCGTGTGCTGGAGGGGTTAGCATGAATTCCAGTCGCTCTTTTGCCCGAGTCTGCTGGGCTGGTGCCTACCTCTCCTGAGCATTAGCTAGTTCCTCTGAATTTTGCTGCCTCCTTCCGTCCTGGCACTTGTGGCTAAAACTAATGGAAAGTAGATGTCCAATGTGACCTCTGGCTAAAGGCACTGGGCTGAGGAAGGCTGGTATCTCGGCAAAGTCAGCTTTCAGTTCAGGTGCTGGTGTCCGAACCACGTGTTTTAAACTGTCTCCTTAGGATGCTTTATGGCAAAGCCCTGCCATGTGGGTGCTGTCATGCAGAGCACAGAGGCAGAAAAGGGCACCTGGTAGGTGAGACAAGGCGTAATGCAGTTCCTCACCAGCTGGACAACCTGTTTCTATCTGGGCCTCAGGGATCTCTCTGAGTTTTTCTTCCTATGTTCATTTCTAGAAATAGATATTTTATTCCTTGAAATAGAGACTAACTTTAAAGTAGAATTTTCCAGTGTTATATCAAGATTCTCTCAATTACAAGTGACAGAAAACCTATCCCAATGGATCTTAAGCAAAAAGGCAATGTATTGTCTTAATAATCATAAAAACCAGATTTAGGACTTATTTCTGGTGTGGCTGAATTCTAAGACCTGAGTAAGTCACCAGGCTTGACCCATGCCGCCTTCTCTCTCCCTCCCTTCTCCTCATCTCCACTCAGCCTTCCTACGGCTCCTCCATCCCTGTCTGCCTTCCTCTTTTCCTGCCGAAGACAATCGTCTTAGGGAATCGGATGTTCATAGGAAATAAATTTCTAAACAATTGAGGCTAATGAATTTTGAAAATCATGGTGATAAATGCAGCCATAGTTGAACAGATTATCTGGGACCTAGATGTTCAGTAACAGAGACGCGTCTTCATCGAAGATGCCTTGTGTCAGGAGCCCGGCTGCCCAGGCATTAAATAGTTAGTGTCATTGCTACAGAAGTCAGGCCAGGCATTATGCCCAGAGAAGCTACAAAGGGAAAGACTGAGGAGGGAAGGCCCGTGCCTGGCTGCTGCTTCCAGTCTGTCTATTAGGAGCCCACCATGTTTTCTCGCATCATTTTTCTGAATGCTCTCTGGGCTGAGGCAGGCTCCCACCTTGGCTTTACCATCGGCAGATTTAGATATTTCTGAACAGAAATCTCTCTTCAGCTTTACTGGGTGTTATTATAGAAATCAAACTCTAGGATTTCTATCGCATTGTTCAGCTTCTGCCAACCCAGCCCGCCAGTGTGTATGCCTTCACTCGTTTCCCCGAGGGAGTCTTCCCTCAGCTTGGGTGTGCAGAGGAACTCTGACTTGGTGGGACAAAAAACACTGGTTTGGGAATCAGAAGAGTTTAGGCGTGAACTTTGGATCTTTCACTGTTCAGCCCTTTGCACTCACATAAGTCGCTTTGCTCCTCCATCCTCTCCTCCCCCCCGCCCCACTGTCCGCCCTTTCTCCATCTATGCAATGCTTTCCATGATAGTAAGTTCCAGAGCCCCGGCATATTGGGAGGGCTGAATGAAGCCATCCATTCTAACTCACTTAGCACAGATCCTGGCAGAGTATAAACACTCGGTAAGTCCTTCTCTTTCCCTGGGACAAGCCTTCCACTATAGTCCCAACCTTGGAATGCAGAGAACATCCCTTTCTACCTCTGTAGTGGGGAAGACCAAAGGTTTAAGTAAACGAAGGTGAGGGCTCCACCCTTGGGGATTACCTACCCCACATTTAGCCTGGCTTCACCTCCTGGGGACCTACTAAGTGACCCAGAGATACTTCCTCCCCATTTCATGAGCCTGGAAGCAAGAAGCCAACTTGGCCTCTCTCTCCTTCTATGCTTTGGAGGTATGAGTGTGCATAACAGACTGGGAATGCCTTTGAAAAAAACCGTCCAACTGCAATTAATGGCTTAGCATTTAAGACTTTCTCCTGGGTTCATCCTCAGAGCTGTCTTACCCCTAACTTTTGACCTGAAAAGAGAAGCCAAGAGGTAAGGCTTGTTTATAAAGGGAAGAGGGGCAGCCCCCAGCTGCAGGCCTCTGATGATGGCCTGGGATGCCAGATGCTGTGTGGAGGGACAGCCCCTCCATCCCTTTCATTGGACACTGCCCTTGGCTCACAGCCTTCACTGCAGAGAGGCACCCTGGGACCTGGTTGCAGAGCAGGGAGCTGTGTAGAACTAGTAGGTCCCAGAACTCTAACCTTCTCACGGCACTGGGAGGGGCATCCAGAGGTCATGCGGTCTCTGCTTCACTGAGGCACAATGTTTGGGAACTAGGGGATACCTACAGGTCAACCAGCCCCACCCTTTTCCTCACCTACTGATGTCACAGATGAGGACCTAGTGTGCCCAGGGATGAGCAGGCGGTATGATGGAGCTGCTTCCGAGAGCTGGCTCTCTGCTCTTGTCTTGCGTACCGCAAGCGCACACACCCAGCTCCGGAAGTCAGGCTGCCGATATGGCCGCTGCTGCTGAGATGAGCTTGTGTTCAGTGCTCTTGGTCTATTGAGTAAGAGAAGGAGAGGTTGCTGTGGACAATCTCATGTGGTTTCTGAGTGGAGAAGAATCTTTGCAGTCATCTGGCCCAGCTCTGTCATGATTGCAGATGTGAACATCGAGACCCAAAGGAAGCACCAGGACTCAAAGCCACAGGGTGACACTGTCAAAGTGCAGCAAGAGCGCAGGGGACCTGAGCCTCAGTCCGGTGCTCCTCCCACCGGATTCCACAGCTCCTTTGGCATCAGATCTGCCCCTGGACTGCTTCCCTCCTAGGATGCCGGTGGGACTCTGGTCACTGTCAGGACTGTGTGGCTGGCTTCATCAATACCCCTTTCCTGGAATTTCTTAGGGAAAGTGCCAACTGGGAGCTCATCATGCATAAATACAGTAGTGGCACTAATGCCTGTTGGTCAATCACTGTGCAGGACACAGAGGCTTCAGCTGCTCTTAACACCCATCTGCACACTTCCCTAAGAACTGAATCCTATTATTTTTTTCTAAGTTGAACCCCCACCTTTAATGATGATGGAGGGTTTTATGTTTGTGGTTCACTGCTTCATGTTTGTGGTTCTGCCAGAGATCTGGCAAGGGATCTATGAGCTCCATCCTCTCAGGCATCATGCCTTCCTTTAGAATGAAAGGGTCTTGTTTCACGACTCAAAGCAGAATCCCACTTTCCACTGGGGGAAGAGGTGCATTCGGTTCTCCAGGAAGCTGTGGTCGTTGACCTTCCGCTTGCTCTAGCTGGAGCTGCCCTAGCAGCTAGTCCGTGGATGGATTGGAAGGTCAGCTCAGGCTCAGAGAAGCCAGATAAGGCAGCTTCTAGTCTAAGGAACAGCAAGTTTTTTATGTCATGATGCTCTTCCCACCTCCCTTTGCCTGGGGATGTAGCCATCGCTGGTAGGTTTCTGCCGGGGTATGGACCGCTTACTGAAGTAATTAAAATATGCAAAGTGTTCCCTGTCTCCCATTTTGTGCTTCTTCCTCAGCTACTTCTGGCATTTTCACTTGGCGGTTAATGAAATAAAAGGGGGGCCCAAAGGCCTGAGTCTCCCTCTAGCAGAATGACTAACTCAGAGTGGTTTGGAAGGAGCAGGTTTTACCTTTAGCTACAGCCACGCCTTTGTGGCTGGTCTGCTCGATCTGTATCTAAGCAGTGGAACTGGAGGACTGTGTGGGCTTCCTTAAGGGTCCAGGCAGGTGGGGGGGGTGCAGGAAGGAGGCTGGGGTCTGGTGTACTTACTAGCAGAGCACAAAACCAGAAGACATTTCTCTTTCCTCAGGGCAGGCCTTCATTGAAAGCACATAGCCAAGGACACTTGAAATTTACTTCTTAATTCAGTTTAAATCTTCACCACCCACCAATCTCCCCATCTCCCTGCACATGTAGATGTTTAAAACCCATTCCCTCACATTACCTAAATCCTGGACCTAGGGGGTGCTTCTTGCCAATATTTCTGGGAGATCAATGCAACCAGCATTACTGTAGCGATTATTGCTATGTGACGTGCTAACCTGTATTGAGGCTTGTCACATGCCAGGTACCCTACTAATTACTTGATGTGGATTATTTTATTTAATCCTCTAGGCCATTTTAGGAGGTAAATACCAGTTGGTGCTTAACAAATGGGTAACTGAGGCCTAAGAGGTTAAGTGATTTCCAGAGGTGACATGGCTATGAATTTGCGACTGTGCGCTCCACTCTGATACACAGCCTCTGCCCTAAGGTCTGCTTAAGGGTGGGCTGCCCTCTGTTCCCATTCTGGGGACCTGTCTCTGCACCCACTGATTTCTCCAATGGGCTAGCTTGCCTTATCCAGCAGCACTGTGCAGAGTATGGAGATACAGAGTCTGCCAGAGGCATCATTCCCTGCCTCAGTTTACCCCTGTGCTGGCCCAGATGAACAGCTATCTGCCTCCTTCCAACCCCTGGCCCCAGGAGATGAGAGACATGTGAATCACATCATACTCGGAGAGTTCGCACGGTGAGGGATACGGGTAGGCCACAGCTGGAAGAGCCTCTTTCAGAGATAGTTCAGAAGCAGCCTCTGATGATGGCTGGTGTCACACCAGTGCAGAAACCCCTGGCATTGTGGGAAAGGCTGCTCCACGCCACCGCTGTCAGGCTGGTTCATGCTGCTGGCTGTGCTCTGTCAACATTCGCTAATAAGTCATCACAAGTTCTCTCTGGGAGAAATGAAGACCAAGAGCACCCCATGGAGGCTATTTGAAGCCGTCTGCTTGTAGGGTAGTCAGTGTGGGGCCCCAGCTGTTGTTGGACAGGAAGAGTCTCCCACTGACGCAAGCATGCAGTCTGCGTACAGATTTTACACGTGGCCAGTCAAGGGTGCAAGGCTGTTGGGAACTTGGAATTAGAAAAAAAAAAGCTTTGAATTAAGAAGGCCACCTACTCTAGCTTCTCCTCCAAAACCTGAGAGGTGGGCACCCAGCCTGAGCTTACTTAGCGATGGGGCCTCACTGGTTCGCAAGGGATAATATTCCATCATTTATAAGAAAAGCTCTTTCTCACACGGTACCATTGGTGCATATCCGCTGTCCATTCACCACTGTGCTTGGAAGGAAAGCCAGGGTCATAAGATGATACAGTAAAACTAGAATCATGATTAAAGAATCAAGTGCTGTCATCGTAAAGCTGATGGGCTATTCAGTCAATAGAAAGTATTACTGTTATTGTTACTAATGTTTGAGAAGATGGCTGGAGGAGACAATTTATTGCTCAGTTTGCCTTATGAGGAAAAAGACCCTGTCTCATTCTTTGCTTTTTTTAAGTTGAAATCATCTTGTTTTTACTTTGTTTTTTCCTGCCATGAGACTTCACTCAGGACACGCAGCCGCTGGACGCAGGCCATAGGAGGAGAGCACCGTATTCTAACCAGGCCAGTGCTGTCCGCTGGGTATCTAAACCCTGTTCTTGCAAACAGCCAAGTATTCCAGGCAAGCAGGTTGAGGGCCATGCTGATCCCGAAATCCCTGTTAAGCAGCCCCCAGAGCTTGTAGGTGGGGTGGTCTTGAACCCACAGAATTATAACGGGAAGGATGTACAGTGTGGCCATGGATTACCTTCCACTGTGGCCCCTACCTACCCCGGACTTGCTGACATTCCATCCTGAGCGGTTTTCCTTATCCATAAAATGGGAAAATGTTGCCTTAGTGTTGTAAGGGTCGCCGGATAGTATGTCCAAATCTCTGGAAAAATTGGGAATTACAGTACAATAAACATAAACATTGAGAAATTAGCATCTTCCAAGGAAGATTTAGATTAAAAATAATATGTATGTGCAGTGCATTGAAAACCTGCCATGTCTTTCATTTAATATCTTACTTAATTCCTGTACATGTTCTGGGTACATGTATTACTAATCCTGTCTTACAAAGATGCTGAGTCTTCCAGAGGTGAAGGAAATTCCCTAGTAAATGGTATTGGCTAAGTTACACATTATCTCCTGTTTCCTCATCTGTACCCATATTTTCAAAATCCCTTACACTTTTGATGTTTGTTGGGGGCATCTAACTATATAGTAAAGCCGGACTTCGAATGGGATCACCATATTTTTGCTAAATAAATCTGAATTTAAATTGAAACCTATCAGGGCCTGAGCCATACAAGGTAAATTAAATGTCTGGATTTATCACTACAAGGTTTTATTCTCCTGCCTGCCTTTACCCATTAATATTTAGCAAGCATTCAAGGTCTGGAAAGATCAGTCTGGAACCAGTGTGATCCGTGGATCTGAGCTGAGCTGAGACCTCCAGCTCTGTTCAGTGAATTGAGTTCTTTTAACAGTATCCTTAAAAGTATCCTTTTCCATGAAAAGATTTGAGTGCAGCCAGGAGGCTCCAAGTATTTGGAAAGGAAAATGAGGGCCAAGTTATTTTTCAACCCACATCTCTGGACTTGCAGTGTCTGTTCTATAAAAAAATATATTGTTTGGGGGCAGGGAAGGACAGTGAGGTCTCAGAATGAGCACCAGAATTTAGACAGGATTTAAAAAGGGAAAACAAAAGGGAAGTTATAAAAGGTATGTGTTCCTGGGGCTTCCATCTGAGAAGCTGCTCCTGGCAGGTGCTGCTCTAGGTAAGAGAATCACAATGGGCCTGTTTATCCTTCACGCTCACACAGCCAAACAGTGTGGCTCCTACACTCCTTGTATTTTTGGAAGACTCCGAGGGTTTTTCCTGATCCCAGGGCTAGAGGCTCAGCCTGAAACAGCCATTCCACTGAGATTCTGCTAAATGGATGCCTTTTTTGCATCAGCTGTCACAAAGCCCTGCTCAGAGCGAGCAATGGTATAACGATGTCTTTGTGAGTTTCCTTTGCACCTTCCTCCCCAAGAATTCCAAGCACCTACTAGACCTGGGGCTGAGATCTTCAGTTTGTGTCTATAACAAGATGGATAAGAGCTTGCCCACTTAATTGGGAAGAAGAGGAGGGGCAAAAAGTGGCAAACAATTCTGCCATATTAAGTCAGAAGTCTGGTGTCACTGTAGAAAAATCTCAATCTCTTGTGTGAAGGTTTCCTCCATGCAATTTCCACAGGAGGAGAGAAGCCACAAACAGACGTATATTTGTGACTACACACACACATATTGTAGGCCCAAATCAAAAGGCTATTCAAACCAATGCCTCCCTAAGGTGTGCACCCACACAAGTGTCAGAACCGAGTTCTGCCAGGTTACCCTCAGTCTGTACACATAGGGGTGGCAAGAAGGAAGCTTAGAACCAAAATTTAAACTTCATAAGATTCAGTTAGTCTATTTGTGACTTGTATACCTTAATGTATGTATGCTTTTCTCCAGTAGCAAGTTTATATTAGAAATAAGAACTGGACTCCATGGGACTTCCATTCTATTCATTACTCTTAGTGACCTCAGGCAGGTTCACTCACTACCTCTCTCCAAGCTAAGATTTCCAGGCCTGGAGGCAGGTTAGGTAATTTCCAAGATTTTTCCCAGCCTTGTCATCCCAGGAGCTGCATACAGCTTTAGTGTTACAGCTTTTAAGCCCTGGATTCTGATGAGCCTGGATTTGGGGAGATGGAGTGGGTGCAGTTACAGGGCAGGGCTGGTCCCGCAAAGATGCGCCAGGAATCCAGATGGAATCTGGAGGGCATATAGGCTCAGACATCAAAGCAACGTGCCTACTGAATGGTCAGATGGGGCTGGGCAGCCAGGTGAACAGCTGCGAAGATATAGTGCCCACAACTCAGAGTTGCAGACAGTGGAGAAACAGCCCAGTGGAGAAAGTGAGAGGAAGTGGAGAAGAAAAGCAAGAGCCGGGGAGGGTTCCTGAAGGGCAGGCTGCCAATTCTAAGGCTCTGGTGGTCTCCCATGTATGAGGGAGGGAGCTGTTAGCAGGGTCCAGCAGTTGGGTCGGCTGGACAATGAGAAGGGTTAATTCCAGGAAGGAGGGCTGTGCTGCTGGCAAGTTTGAAGCTGTCTGCAAAGCTGAGTAACTGGCTTAGAGTGGAACCATTTATGTTAGAAGGCACATTAGAAGAGGACTTTGGGCCTTTCCTTCTACATTTAGGACATTTATTTTAGGAGGTACCCAAGGGCGATTTTGCTAACTTCAGGTGATCAGGGCATGATCGACAGTCCTGGGTTTGAATCTACGAGGTCCCACATGCATATGCATCGGCCTGCACGTAGTTCATCTAAACAGCCCTCCACCCACCCACCTCTACCCCTGCTTGGGGGTGTGTATCTGTGCTAGATGTAGCTAATACCGATGTGGGTGAAAACCCCCCTCCCTCAGGGGCAAGAGTGGAACAATTTTAAAGACTGTAGTGGTGGCTATGGGACTGCTGTTGGGGGCATTTCAAGGTGACTGCCAGACCTGGCTGACATCCGCTCAGACTGCCAGAGCAGGACATAAGAGGCAAAGCCTCTGCGGCATGTGGAAAACCAGGAAACTTTCCAGGGGATGAAGAAAGCACATACTAAAGCTTTTATTTTTTCTTAATGCATATGGAGGCTCTTTAAAGGGCTGAGCATGCAATCAAGAAAGATTAAAATTGAATAGATAAAAAAAAGACACTCACTACAAATGACAATCTTTATGATAATCTTCTGATTAAGCTACTTTGCCATTAACATATATTGCAAAATTCTTACAAGTGTTCAGAAAGCCACTGCCTTCTCACCTCTTTAAATCTCATCCAATTTTGACGTGGCCCATAGAGATTCGTGATTACAGAGGAAGCTTGAGTCCTTCGATTGCTTCCAGAAATATCGTGCCCTGTGAGAATGTTTGCTCACCTTTGCTGGGCCTTGGTTTCTTTATCTGGAATGTATGGGTCCATTTGTCTCCTTTATCCCTTGTCAGAGTCGTGTGAGGCTGGACATTCTGAACTTCTGGGAGAGAAACGGGTTTCTGTGTGTTCTCTGGAATCCACCAGCTGCCTCCTTTCTGTGCAATAGATGCCCGAGAGCCTTCCAGAGCTCCGCTGAGTTTCTCTCTAACCCGGAGGTGTGGGTTCCTCTGACTGCAGGGGGCTGCCATCGCTCTGCGGAAATGAGCTGGACATTCCTTGTGCAGGAGAGGCAGGCTCAGAAGAGAAAGGTGGCTGTGGAGAGGTGGGGAGGTGAGAGATTCCCACCCCTCCACAGGAACACTCTGCCCCCAGTGGGAAATGGAGCCTGCAGCCCCCCTGCTTCCCACACCTTTTGTCCCAATTTCTCCAGGTGCCCTGGGCACAGGCTGAAGGCTTGACTGAGACAGTGAGTTGTGTGGATTTTAGGTAGGCAGGGGCTAGAGAGGAGGCTGTTGCTTGCTTCCCTCCTCTCACGGGCTCTCCCCTCCCCCTGCTGCCACTGAGGAGGGGTGGGAGAGAGCGTTGGGGAAAGAGAGAAACTCGCCAGAGAGGTAATAAGCCCGAAGTGCACCACGAGGTGTTTAGTCTCTAGACCTGTGGTTCTCAAACTTTCATGTCCCTAAAATAATTTTGAAAACCTATGTACACCCCTTGCACAATTCAAGTGGCCAGCTAAATCTTCAACATATTTTTAAATAGTTGTCAATGATGCCATTTCTGGAATATTGTAAATTTTGACATGACAAAAAGCCACCACTCCTTTAACGTATCTGATGAACTTTAAATAACAGAGCAATTTGATATGTCATCTATTAAACACATGAACAAGTTCTTAAGCAGTTTTATAGTCCTTTCCTTCTGGAATTCATATTTTCATTCCAGTTGCCCTACCAAATTTTATCCTTACTATTATATCGTTATGCATGAAAGCCTTTTATTGGCCATTCTATCATAATTTAGTGTGACACAAATATGTATGAAGATTTAAATTTAATTTTTAATGTCCAATGACTATAAGTTTCTAGATGCTAAGAGTTTTTGGATTGAGATATCATTATAATTATTAGTAATACACAGAAACAGGTAGTAGATAAAAACAATGTACATACATCATAAGTTTCAATGAAAAGGAAAGAGAAAAGGTATGATACATTTTGGAAATGCACCTCATATTTTTCAATTAGTTCATGTGTTCATTAATGAATATTATTTATTGTCAAAGTAGGGAAGGTTCAGGATAAATTTTGCTTGTTTTTTATCTTTATGAGTATAAAAACTGAGAAACTTTATTCACACTTAAAACAAATCGATTGGAAAGGAGGGAGCTTGTTATTGCACTGTGGCTCAGTTCTTTGAAATATTATCTAGTTATTTGCCTGAAGTCACATATTAGTCTCTTATCAAAATTTCTTTTTAATCTTGTCTCAGCTGATAATTCTTTTAGGTCTGTCCACCTTCAGAACTGGAAACTACCTGGCTTGCAAAAGGATTCATTTCCCAGTCAGTAGAGACATTTATTTTCAACACTGTACTGATCTTTCGTAGAGTTTATTCGTATGTACTCTGCAGGTTCTCTCTCCTGAGATTTAGAACTAGTGAGAGATCTGAACATGGCAGGTGTGTTTATGTGTGGGTGTGTGTATGTGTGAGCATACACAACTGGGGAAAGGGATTGCTGATCTGCAACGGATTTTCAGTTCAATGTTAGAAAAAATCCATACGAGCACTGAGGATATGAAAAATCCTTTAAATTTATCCTTGCCTGGGTGCCTGCTGGAAAGTCTCCATGTATCTCCAAAGTTACTGTAGACCCTGGATTGAAACTACTGCTGTGGGCATTGTAGTCTATTTCTGCCTGTTACACTGAATGAAATTCTAGGCTCTTATTCTTTAGGGGAATGCAAATCACCTGAGATACAAGTAAAAAGTGCACTTCCTTATTGGTAATAACGAGGTAGACTAACTCGAGTCCTATCAATAGGGGATGATAGGATAAACTGGCATCGTCATGCATAATGGAGTCCTATAATAGCTACAAAAGGAGTGAGGGAACCCCGGTGGGAAAATGTAAAGTATACAACAGATGGTGAGTTACCTTTTATCTAAGAAAGTGAGGGAAACAAACATAATCTGTATTCACTGATGTTAAAAACAATAGGAGAACAAACAAAAAATGGTTGTCCCTGGGGAGGAAGAGATAAGGAGGGAGGGAGGGAGAGATGGAAGTAGAGTTCACATACCTTGTTTTCTGGCTTTGACTTTGAGACTGTGCAACAGTCTTCACATCATTATAAAGCTGCATAAAATCAAATGGGAAAGAAAAAGCAAAGCAATTCTTAATAAAAAGTGAAATGGTTTCCCTTTTGTGTGGAATCTAAAAAAAAATAAAACAAATGAACAAACACAACAAAAAACAGACTCATAAACAAATCCAAGGTAGTGCAATCCAAAGATCTCCAAGTATATGTTTTATTTCCAAAATAATTTCTTGGAATCTTTGCCTTACTCTCATATGCTTCCTGTTTCAAGGCTCAGCCTTCAGATCCTTGATGTATCTCATTGAGAGCTTGGATCATTCACTAGTATTTCTGGGGGCAGTGCCTAGGGAAGTTACTTTATCTTCTGGGAATTCAATCACAAAGGACGGAAGGGAGGATGAAGGGAGGGATGTGGCTGGTCCTCAGTGTGCATTAATTAGGACTTTTCTTAGATTAGTATGGCAGCCCATTGCTTGTCCGGCTAGGTTTTGCTCTGGGGATGTTTGTCAATGTATTTTTTTTATCAGGGAAGGATTTGACTACCACCTTTCCCAGACTGGATCTTTCCAATGTGGTTTAGGTAGCCCTGGAGGAAAATCAGTGTCGTCTAGGTGGAGCTTTCCAGAAAATATGGAAAACCTAGCATGTAAAGTCACACATAGTGAACAGATGTTGCACTTTATGTATGTACTTTTGCATTTATGGTGCTTAGGTTTTACTGTATATCGTCTCATTTTAGGCAGGGATGTTACTTAATTCCTATGTTGAAGACAAAGAAGTTGACACCCAAAGAGATTAATGGCTTGTCAAAAGTCACATCAGAACCCAGTGTTCTGGCTTCCAATTGAATGCTCTTTTTGTTGTATCACTGACCTCTTGAATTCTTCTGGAGGGATGCCCATATGAACTTCACCAACACTGGTGGTGCTGACCCATGAAAATCTAGATAAAATTTATCTTACTAGGGTCCCTGTGGCTAATTAATAAACTTCTAACACTTTTCTGCCCAAACATTAAGCTTATCAAACTTTATATCAGCACACTTGCATTTCTTTCTCTGCAAACTTGGAGATTTCAATTTGGAACATTTCTTCTGGAATATGTATAAAGTCATCATATGAGGCAAACACTAGCATCAGTTTGGAGGAATGTGTCATCTAAAAAGAATGTTCCAATATCGCCAAGGGAAATGTTCCTCTATCCTTGACTTTTTTTTTAATCAAGAAGCCAAGTACAATAAACCATCCTATTAGATTCTACCACAAACATAATTTTTCTTTAAAAAAATCATCTTTTGATATGGAACTTACATAAATGAGGCCCAATGATCCTTCCTTTTATTGGTTTTAAATTTTCAAATGCTATACATAACCATGCTAAAATGACAAATAGCATAGAAATCCATATAGTAAAAAGTGGAATTTTCACTTCAGTGCTCACTTTCATTTCCCTCTCTACAGTAGACCGCTGCTTTAATGGCTGTATTTCTAGACTTTTCTCTATGCATTTACAGTTACACATATTGCCTTTTAACATATTTGCTTATGTATACCACTTTTTATATGAATGAGAATGCTAATATATACTTTTAATGTCTTGTGTTTTTATTTAATGTATCACTTGCACATAACTCTACTATATTCCTTTTAACTGCTGCACATACATTTAATGATGAACAAATTGTCTCCCTTAAAAACAATGAAATAAACATCTTCAGCCAAGTATTTCTGCTTACATGAGCAAGTTATTTTTCGAAGACTCCTAGAATTGAAATTAGTAGGTTAAAAAGGACTAAACATCTTTAGTGTGGGCAGATTCTGCCAAGCCACCCTCAGAAAAGGCTGCCCCAATTTTAGCAATAGTATTTGAGAATAAACTCCTTACCTCACACCTTCTCAAGCAACAGATAGTATCAATCTTTTCCATTTTTCCTACATAACATTCCAAAATGTGTCTCTTTGTTGTTTTAATTGACATCTCTTCACATGTTTGTAGTTATTTGCAGCACTTCTGTGGATTATCTGTTCTTACCCTTTACTCATTTTTCTATTGGGTTGCTTTTTAAAACTAATTTAAATGAAGCACTTTATAATATATGGATTTTAATTCTTTGTTACCTATAGTGCAAATGTTTTCTCTGCCATTTGTCTTAACTATGCTTATTTTGTATTTTGCCATGCAAAAGTTCTTAGTTTATACAAGTTGTATCTCTAAATCCTATCCTTTATGGCTTCATGAACATGTGTCTTGTTTAGGAAGGACTTCCTCTCCTGAGGTTATACAAATACTTTTCTAAATTTTCTTCTAATATTATTATTGTTTTCTTTTTATCTTTAGCTCTTTAATCTATCTGGAAATGATTTTTGTATATGGTGTGACGTAGGTATCTAAGTGTACTCTTTAAATGAATAGTTCATTGTCCCAACACTTTGATTACTAACCCATAATTTCATATATTAAATTCCAATATTTATACATGAGTCTGCTTTTGGACTTTATTTATACCATTGATCAATGAAATTTGTCTATTCCTATGCCAATAACACAGTGTGTTCGTTACTGTAGTTTCACAATATGTTTTGCAATTTGATGGAGCAAATCACTCTTGTTCTATTTCAAGTATATCTTAGTTTTTATCAACTATTTACTCCTTTAGATGAATTTTGGTATCATATCAATTTCCATACATCATTCCATTGGGGCTTTCATTTAGATTGTGTCAAATTTTTAGATTAATTTGAGGGAGGAATGAGAGATGTATGATATTGAATTGGCTTATTCAAGGAAATAACATGTTTTCATGTATTCAGATCTTATGTTTTTCAATACTTTCCTTTAAACAGACCCAGTACATTTTATGTTAAGGTTAATGCCGAGGAATTTTATACATTTTTGTTACTATTATACAAACAATCTCATTTTTCATTGAATTTGTTGCTACTTATATATGGGAATAGTTAAATTTTTGTAGGTTCATTTTGTATCTGGGTAGTCGACTAAATCATATAATGGGGTCCTAATTGCTTTATAGTTACATGTTTTGAATAGTCATCACACGCAATCAATGGCAGTTTTGGCTCTTCATTTTCATTATTTCTATTTTACTTTTATTCTTTCATTATTGCATTGGCTAGGACACCTGAAGAATATTGTATAAAATCAGTGATAGAAGATTGCTTCTATCCATCATATGTTTTGTTAGTAAGTATGATATTTAGTGTGTTAAATTAAGGAAGTTACCTTCTATTACTAATGAATTAGGGCTTTTAATTAGGAAGAGGGGTTGGAAATTTTTGACATGTTTTGAAAGGATGTTTTTTCTTCTATCTCTTAATCAGTAAATAAAACAGTAGATTTCGTAAAGCTGAGGCATTCTTGTATTACTCTTATAAAATGTATTGAGTTATAATATGGAATTCTTGTGATATATCATTAATTCAATATGCTAATATTTGATTCATATTTGGAGACAATGTTCCTAACAGTTTTACACATAGATAGATAAAATACCTTTATCTCTATTCATATGTTTAAGGCTATATGCTAAGTTTGACTGATTTTATCATCAAGGACCTTCAAACCACAGAGAGTTTCTTAGGAAAGTTGCTGGTTTTTGGTTTTTGTTTTGCTTTGGAAAAGTATACAGAAGATAGAAAATTTTAGTAGAACCTACCCATGAAACCTTATGGACCTTGTACTTTTTTAATGTATAGATTTTTTACTAGGAGTGTAATTGTTTTGTGTTCAAATTTTCTACTTAACTTCTTCCATTAATATTTTCTAATAAATCAGTTACAACACTACATTTACAAATTTGTTGTTGTAATATTTTTAGCATTTTACATTTGTTTCCTGTATGTCTCTTATTAACTTTGCCAAACATTTATATTACTTTGAAAGAACTAGTAACTGGTTACATAGATACAGTCTGCTTTTTATTTCTTCCTTTTGGTTGCTTGTTTTACTTGGCTTTGTTTTACATCGCTTCCTCATTTTATCTTTATTGTTTATTTCTTCTTGATTTCTATAAATTTGTCCTGTTGGTCATTTAGCTTTTTTGTTGAATCCTTAATTTAATTCTATTTTTACCTATTTTTAAAGTAAGTGCTCAAATGCTGTAATTCCCCCAAATTACTTATCTATAGTCCATAGATTTCCATGAATAAGACTTTAATTATTATTGTAATAAATAGCTCTACATTTTATTTCAATTATTTTCTTTACCAAATAATTTTTTAATTGCCCAAAGAAAACCTTTTAAAAATTATCCTTTTGTTGTTCATTTCTATTATACTTTATTTGGTACAGAAAAGTTTCTTATTTTTATCTTTACTTTGTTTTTCTCTTAGAACTTCAGATTTCCTTTGAGGTATAATATATTATTGGTTTTTATAAATATTTTTAGATGTTGAAAATAATGTGTAGCTCTTTAGGGAGGCCAAAAGACACATCACAACACTCATATCCATCAATTAAAACTCATTTTATTTTTAAAATGGATATTCATTTTTGTTGTCTTCTTTATCTGTCAATTTGTAAAAGAATTATAGCTTTGTCAGTTCCCTTTTATTTATAACCTGTTTTTACTCTTTATATGTTTCTGTTATTGTGTTAATTAAGCATAAAAGTTCTTGATTATCATAGTGGTGAATTTTGCCAACTTCAAGTATGACATAAACCACTGTGTCTCCATTTAGTGTTTGACATTCTGATTTTTTTTCTGTATACATTCAATTTTTAATATTTTATATTTAATTGTATAAGTTACATATTGAGTGTATAAATTGAATATATGTTAAATTTTCCTTTTATCATTGTATTTTTGTATTCTTTCATTTTCAATATTTTCTAATTTTTCTTACATGTCTTTTCTAAATAACATGCATCTTGATTTTTTAACGTAAATTTTTCCTTTATTTAAGGAATATTTATTTAACGTATATTTAAGAAGTAGTATAATCTTTTTGTGCTTATTGTCTATAGTGATTTTATTTAAACTTATTTTTCATTTTGTGCTTTCTATTCACCATTATCCCCCTCCTTCTTTTTGATATTGGTTAGAGATTTTTGGTTCTATTTTCCCAAAACCGGTTTGGAAGCTATATGTGCTATTTCTATTCATCTGGAAGCTATTTTAGTATTTTATCAAGCACATTTAAATTTAAATTATTACTATCAACACTACCATCTGTAAGCCCCCTTCCCTTCCCTTTTTCTAGAAGAGAGATCCTTTCTAGGCTTTTAATTATTTCTCTACCTTCTCGCCTATATACTTACGGTTGAAATTATCTGGAAATTTCATTCCAGATAAGTATTACTAATGGTAGCAATGTAGCTCTATTAGCATTATTAGTATTATTATTTAGTTTATATCTGTTTTATAGAGAGCCTTTATTAGAGTTATTGTGTTACATTAAACTACCAAATTACCAACCATTATTTAGATTTAAATTGCATTTTTGCAGCTTATTTGCTCTGCCCAGTTCGTTAAGTTCCAAGTCATTGTATATCTTAGGTTCTTTTTTCTGTGTTTCTGGAATGCATCCTCAACAAATCTTTGCTCCTTTATTTTCTGAAAGGCTCTGAGTGGTAAACTTTCGGAATCTTTGCTCTTCTGAAAGAAACATCTTTGTCTTTCTACTTGATACAGAACTGTTTTGATTATAAAATCCCAAGTTGAGAGGAATTGCTGTACATCTGCATTATCACATATCTTCTAAAATATTTCAAGATAAGGCAAACATAATTTCCCTTTTTAGAAGCAAGACTGCCCAACTCCCAACTAGTCATTCTTTCTTAAGTGTTCATTATTATTCCTCCAATTGGCCCACCATAGAAACGAGAACTTCTGAGTAATAGCTCATCAGGACATTTAGAGAGAGCTCTTCATAGCAACAGTAAGGGCCTTTCTAATGACAAATCTCATGAATGAGTTAGAAGTTCCAATTTCTGATGCTCTGCTTACTAATGATGCCTTTAGTCCCTGAGTCCTACAACATGTGTGAATTTTCTTCTACCAATGCTAATACCACTAACCTGCTGGGCAGTGAGGATTCCCCTAATGCTTCCTCAGGAAAGGGTACCTTGACTGTCAGTCATTTCCTCATGTCCTTGGCTATTAGATCTGTAGGCCCATGGATGGGTCTCCTTAGGCTTTTTTAAAAGACACTCTCCTCACTGCCTCTAAGGAAAGGAGTTAATAGAATAGAGCTATTTACTTGTTGGTTTGATCTTTCAGCTTGATGGCTTTACAGACCCCATTTACATTACATTACACAGGAAAAAGTGGCGTAGGCCTAAAAGGACTGCTTTGAAAGGGAGCAGAGGAACCTTTGCTAAGGGAGAGATAAAATTCAGAGACTGCTATGGACTTTTATGGATTTATACCGTTAAACACCAGTTTCTCTCACTGCTTGGGAATTACCCTGCTAATCACCTCCTGTAAGAAATCTGATCTGTGAGATAAGAGGTCGGGGATCATCTGCATCTTTCGCATAGGCAGCAGCCTAGCTGGAGGTTCACTCAGCGCCATAGGATCAATCAGCCAGAGCTGAGATCTAAGGACCACGGTCTACTGATCCAGTCCGCCCTCGGAGTCCGCCGATTAGGATAGGAAAGTAGGAAATTGGCTCAGCCACTCCCCGATATTCCTGTTGGTCCAGAGGCGGGGGATCAAGGAGCGGCAGACACCGGGAAACCTTTCACCCGAGACTTAAGACTGGTAGCCGCCGCTAATCGTCTTTTAAGTGACTAACAGGTGCCCAGACACATTTTATGAGATAAAGAGTGCAGCATTAAGTCAGGAATAAGAGCGAAGCGTGGGTCTCCTACCTTGTGGGCATGAGCATCAGGTTCCGTGAGATTGATGAAGTTAGAAGAGAGTTAGGGACACCCCCTGCCTCACTCAGAGGCCAGGGCAGGCTGAAGAAGCAGGTTGGAAGTCAGAGACAGAGAGAGAGAGGCACTCCTCACGGATACCCAGTCGGACTGTAGGGGTCTGATTCCAGACACGCGGGCCTTTCAGAAGCCGCTGAAGTGCAGCCTCAGCCTAGAGTCTCGCAGTTGCCCACAGCCTTCCTCGGTCCCTCGCATCCAACGAGAGGCCTCTGAAAGGGAATCCTGGCCTCCGCTCAGCTGACTTTCCCAGCTCCCAAGGGAGACAGGGCATCCACTGAGGGAGACGCAGGGGAAACTGTCGCTCGAGACTTTGAGATCGGCAGCTGGGCCCATCCCATTTAAGTGGCTGACGAGCACCCATGTTGTGTGCCACAGACGGCTCCCTTCTATAAGGACAGTGAAAGAAAAGGCAGGCTTAGATGCTGATACTCACCTCTGAGGTTATCCCGGGCGAGCCCCTAAAAAGGGGGAGTTTGTAAAGGTTGCAAAGCGAGAGTGATCAAGTTACATAAAGACTAGATAGGCAAAGGAATAGCATCGCCCTGTCCATGAGCTTTCTTAAGATCTCTCATAACATTAACCCAATTAGTTTGAGGGTTCCCTGCGGTGGCAACCAATAACAATATTTTTAAATGTATTTATGCAATTGGGCAAAATCCCTCTTAGAAGTTTTCACTCCTGATGTTTTTAGGAGGGCACAGAGTAATTTTAAATAGTCCTCTGGTTAGCTGCTTTGGTCTGTTTGGCCCATTATAGTGTCCCTGATGTCTCGATCCTGTCCCTACGTGCGATTTCTTGGGAGTCTTACCGGATCGACGATCTTTGGAGCTGCCCGCTGTGCTTGTCAAGGATCGCCCGAGCAGAGCTTCCCTGCTCTGAGTTTCAACGGTCCCTGTTCAGGCGCCACTTGCCGGTCCCCTCCCTGCCACTAAGCCGCAGACAAGGGAGGAGACCCGATGAGTTGTTGAAGACCTGAAAGGGTCAGCCAGGGGGCTCAAGGCATAACAGCTCAAGAGCAATGCTGAGAAGACACTCCTCATGTTTATTGAGCAAATGAACTTACAATGAACTCAAACATCATTATCTGGCCTTGAGTCTAGCCCAAGGTCGCGACGCTTCTCAAGGATACCAAACTGTGTGAAGATGGCTCCGAGCCATGAGAACTGCTTTGGTTCCCATCACTCAGTCCTTGATTACACATCAACAGAGTGTGTGGGAAAAACAGTCAAGTGATGTGTGCTTATACATTTGATTTCTACCTTGAATTATGTATCAACCCCATCAATCCCACAGGGGGGAACCTAGTAACCACAATATTGCTCATGTGATTGTATATTAATACCAAAATAATAAAAAAGGTGGAACACAACTCCTTCCTCCTTAAGTGACTTCCTGTACAGTATGGGGAGGAAGACTGAGTTGAGGGTGGAAAAACCTGACAAGCGTCGCCAGCCAGGTGGCTGAGGCTCACACCAGCAGGGATGAATCATCACATTGATACATGCACCCTTGATAACATGTGATGACAGTGACCCTTCTCCTCTATGGTCTTCCAGTTTAATCATAAGAAAAACACACAATTCCAACTGAGGCACAATCTCCAAAATACCTGACCAGGACGTCTCAAAGCCGTCAAGGCATCCGAAACAAGGAAAGCCTGAGAAACTGTCACAGCTGTCAGAAAACAGCATAAAACCTAAATGTGATTTACTCCCACCAGGAGGTTTAAAATTTTAACAGTGAGGTATTAACAAAGGGCCACGCGGTGGAAGCTGCTCAGGCTGAGAGTCGGGTGGGAATTGATAAGGGCCTGGCTATACCTGGCTGAGGTTTTTAAATGTACCAATAAGAAAGATGCAACTGGCTTAGGTGACGTCCGGGAAAGAATGTGAACCCTGCAGTACTCAGCCAATGAGGAACCAGGGGAGGGACTCGCGCACTAGGAGGTAAATTACTGTCGCCAAACTCCCCAGGTGTGCCTGCCCTCGAGACACCCAATCCTGCAAGAATGACATTAAAGCCTCGCTCCACTGTCCTCTTTTTCTCCCTGTTCACTTACTGAATTTGGACCAGTGAGTGGGTTTCTCACAGTGTGACCCATCAGTAAGTCTGAGGCGCATCCCTAATCCCTGAGTTTCTGTCCCTCTTTATGGCTACCCAGCCCAGGCCACCGTCGTCTCTGAAAGCCTCTGTCACCTCTCCAGGCTTGCCGTCTTGCCTCCTGCAACCTCGGCACAGCAGCCACAGAGCTTTTAACCCTCCACTAGTTCCCGTGGCAGAGTCAGCACTTGCCATGCCGTGGCCTGGAATACAGACCGTGGCCTCAGCAGCCTCCTCCGGGTGGCCTTCCCTGGCCGTCCCCCTAACGCCATCTGCCACACCCTGGTCACTCTTTAGGATTTGAGCCCCTGCCTTATTTTCCTCCTGTCACCTTGTGGTGGACGCAAGGGCTGCTGACCCAGTAGCCACTCATGCTTCCTCTTCTTTTCCTGGCAGACAGAATTTCCACTTTGGTCAGGTGGCAGGAAACCTGAGGAAACATGCTGGTTTCCCCTGGTCCTGAGGAGACCTTGGATATCGGGATGACTGCGGCCATAGCCCTTCCTACTGCCAGGGATCAGTTTAGAAGAAGCATGGGCCCCAGTCCTGACCAATGGACCCAGAGGCATTCTTCTGGAGACCGTTACAAGCTCTCCCCGCTCTTAAAAAGGACAAGACGAAGGAGGGAGGAACGTGCTTTTTCCTGTGCCCTCTGGTTTGAACCTCGGGGCAGGAGGAGGTGATCCTCGTCCCCGCTGCAATCCGCACGCTCAGCTGGCCGCTGCTGGGAGACCCTGACTTCACCCCGGACACAGTGGAACCACCGTCATGTACTGACTGCTGGTCACTACGCTGCTGACTCTTCTGTCCTTATGGCCTAAAGCAATAGCTAAAACCACCTCTTTGCTTATTTATTCCTGCTGCTCTCCTGCTCCTAAAATGTGAGCTCCCTGAGGGGAGCACCTGGGTCCCTCCTGTGTCGCTGTGTGCCCGCTGCATGGACTGGGCGCTGACACACACTGCAGTGGGCACCTAAGGGCCGGCTCCCGGAATGTATGGGGACCAGGCCCCTCCAGGGCGGAGACTAAGCTCACTCATTTCTGCGGCGCTGGCGAGTGGCAGGAGCCCTAAAGCCTTTGTTGGCTTTAGGCCAGAGAACAGGCCAGAGAAGCCAGAAGATAGCTACTTAACAACATAATTTAATAAGATTTACAAATTGACTTGTACAAAAAAAACTTAAGAATGTACAAAGTCATTGCCACACTAGTGGCTAAATGCAGAGGGCACGGTCTCCTGATGAGGAGTCTGACATGTTGGGAGATCCAGAAGTATTTTCCCACTGGGTGTCCACACCTCGGCCTTCTCTAACAGATGTAACGAAACCCCAAAATTGAGGCGAAGATTGGTGAGGACTCAGATCTAACATGTTTCCCCACACAAGGCTCCCTGCTCCAGAGAATAGAAGGGGAAAGGCTATTGACCTAAAGAGAACGGAGCCTCTGGCACCAGCTGGCAAGGATGTCACAGTGTCCGACGATGGCGGCACTCTGCCTGTTGATGGCCAATGCCCGCTGTGTTTGCAAGCTGGGCTGGTCAGTGGGGGGGCAGGGGGGTGGGGGTGGAGGCAGAGGGATGCCCTGAACACCTCAGGGAGGCTGAAGGGAGAGGTGACGGCCCGAGGTCCTCATCCCGATGACGTGCTGCCTGGCCCCGGCTCATGGCCCAAATCACCCCTGCAAGGGGCCCATGTCAGCCCCCATCTCCCCTTCCTCCTCCTCCTTCTCCTCCTCTTGGAGCAGGAAGGCCTTTGCTGGTCTCTCCGCCCTTACAGTTTGTTCCATGGGGTCCTGAAGCCGGTGCTGCCTCATGTGGGCATTTCGACTCTGGATCTTGTCAAACACCCTGCAGAGTCAGCAGAGGACACGGGTCAGAGCAAGGGGAAGGTGGGCCGAGGGCCCAAAGGGACAAAGGGCAGGCTGTGCGGGTGCATCTGGGGACAGGGCTGGTGCCCACCTCTCACACTCTCTGCAGGGAAAAGTGCCTCGGCCCTGTACGCTCCCCGGAGGCTCAGGGGTCTGCTTGGGACCAGCATTTGGGCTTGTGTTGATGACGGATTCTCCCCTGCATCTCTTCGTCTTCATCTTCAACTCAGGGGTTGGATGACCTTTGGGTCTCTTCTGAGGACTGCAAGTGGCCTGTAGAAGGGGCAGAAATGACATCAGGGTGCCGACCTTCCACCCTTCTAAGGGAAATGCTCTCCTCTGTAGAGGCACCCTTTCCCACCCCAACCTGGGTGATCAGTAGCTATCCATACCAGCACTGAACTCCAGTGAAACCCCCTTGCCCAAGAATCCCCTACCTTTGTTTCTGTTCTGTCTGCCTCGTCCAGCTTTCTTTTGACCCCATTTCCCAGGCCTGGGGCCCGAACATAGGCAAACCTGATCTTTCTTTTCCAGGTGTAGTAATACTCTACACACTGGGCCACTGTCTTTGTCTGGACCTGGTGAAAGAAAACAGCAGTGGGCTTTGGGCACTGCCTCACACACCCCCTCGCCGTGGGGCTAGGCACTTTCTGAAAGCTCTCCTGGAATGTCTCTCCTCTTGGGCTTGGCACAACCCTGTGCTACAAGGAGCACAGAAGCACAGAGTCCTGCTGGTGATGAGGGGCTCAGGGTGAAGCCACCGTAGCCAGCACCATCCAAGCTCTGCATGCTCTCTGAGCCCCAAGTCAATCCCGGGAGTCCCTCCCTACAGGAAGGGGTACACGAGGGCTCCCTACACAGGTGCTCACTGTGACATCAGGCCTAATGGCTATGCATTTACCACCTGGGACTCCCTGCAGCAGGATGCCCTCATCAGCAGGTACCACAAAGCCTTTGCAACAGCCAGGCAGAGCCCTACAGCACAGAGATAAGGGGCCCACGAGAGGAGGGGGTTTTGAGGGCACAGTCTGATCCTAGGGCATTCAGATCTCACCATGTGCTCTCCCTCCACTAAGAATGGACACCATTAATAATAACTTCTGTAAAAACAAAATGGAACAGGAAAATTTAATTGCTCTAGGAAGACGATTTCTCAGGAAAATTAAATTGGCCAGTTAAGATGTGGGGCTCACTTCAGAAAATACTTTCTCCATGTGAAATGTTTTCAGCTCTGTATGTCTTCAAAGACTAGGAGCCAAAGTAGTAAATCCTCTGCCTAAGAAATATCACTCAGTTAGAAGAAAAAAAAAGAAGTTGGACTCTGCTTCCAAACAAGATGGAGCAACAGGAGCTACATTGACCTTCCCATTCAAAACAATGAGAAGAAACAGTCAAAATGTCTGAAATAATGTTTGCTAAGATGCTAGGAAAGCCAAGAAAATGTCTTTCTGAGAGACAGAAAATAAGCTACAACTGTGCCAACACACTACACCTTGGGAGAGTTTCCAGGCCATGGCCTGGGGAGAGGGGTCTGGGCAGAGCCCGGTGGGTTTCCTGAGCTGAGATGGGAGGGAGGGTTCTGGGAGAACAAGGCGGTGAGAGTTCACAGGACAAGGCAGGACAGGGAAGAGCTGCTCAGAGGAAAATTCCAGAGATCTGGAGGGCGCTCCCCTCCAGCATTCAGCAACGTGCTGACCAGCATGTGCGTATGAGGTGGCCCAAAACTGGGTAAAGAACCACCTGAAAGAATTAGATGAAAAGGCACCTCACACAGGGCCAGGAATAGCACCTGGTTTCCACCCGCTGGGGTGGGAAAAAACTCATAGTTCATGGGACATTGATAGAGAAATGAGGAGGGTTTTGCCTCCGTAATGAGGAATAATCAGCCTTAGACAAAAATGGTCTAATTTAAACAAATCCAAAACCAGTACCCAAAAGGAACAAGCTGTTTTCAAGTAACCATGTATCAGAACAAAGTTCAAGAATACTTACTAAGAATACAAAAATATTCAGCACTCAACAAGCTATAATTCACAATGCCAGGAATCCACTGAAAAATTACCAGGCATAGAAAGCAGGAAAATGTGACATATAATGGGAAAAAAATCAATCCATCAAAATCAACCCAGAATGGGCACAGATGTTAGAATTAGCAGGAAAAGGTACTAAAAGTCATTATAATTGTACATTATATGTTGAAAAAGTTAAGTAGAGACATGGGACACTAATGAGACCCAAAAAGAACTCCTAGATATTAAAATTACAATGTCTGAGATGAAAACTACACTGCAGATTAGATACTGCAGAAGAAAGGATTACTGAACTTAGACACATAGCAATAAAAATCATCCAAAATGAAACACACAGAGAAAAGAAGAATCAGTCGAAATGAAAAGAGCATCGGTGACTCCCGGACAACTGCAGGAAGCCCAGCACCCACTAAGTGGAGCCCCCAAAGGAGAAGGGGGGATGCAAGAAATGTTTGAAGAAACAAGACTGAATTTCCCCAAATGTAAGGAAAACTATAAACCCACAGATACCAGAAGCTCAACAAACTGCAAGCACAAGAAAGAAAAATGAAGAAAGCACACCAAAGCCCATCATAATAAAATTGCTCAAAGCCAGTGATAAAGGGAAATTCTGACAAATATCCAGCCAGAAAAAAAAAGACATGTTATATGGAGAGGACCAAAGACACAGAAATCTGGAGATTTCTTATGAAAAATAATAAAAGCCAGAAGAAAGCAAATTACCTCTTTAAATTACAGAGAAAAGACCTGTCAAGCTAGAATTCCACACTTAACAAAGATGTCTTTTAGAAATGAAGGCCAAATAAAGGTTCTTTTTTAGCTATACAGAAGCTGGAAAAATTCATTATTGGCAAATCTGCACTTTAAGAAATGTTAAATGACTTACATTTATTTCCTTCTGGAAAATGATACCAGATGGAAATATGCATCTACATAAAGGAATGCGGAGCAATGAAAATGTAAGTACATGGGTAACTATATAAGACATTTTATTATTTAAAGCTATCTACAAATAATTTACCATTTAAACAAAAATATCAACAATGTATAGTGGGGTTTACAACATATGTAAAATGAAATGCATAACAACAATTGTATAAAGGCCAGGAGGAGAAATGTAAGTACACTACTGGAAGGTTTTCATTCTGCACATGAAATGCTATCAAATCACTTGAAGGGAGACTGTGGTAAGTTAATGATGCATACTATTAACCCTAAAGCAACCATCAAAATAATAAAATACAGTTATAGCCAACAAGCTGACAAAGGAGATAAAACAGAATCCTACAATTTACTACATTAATTTTTTCTGCCAAAAGAAGGCAGAAAAAGTGGAAAGGGGAAACAAACAACAGATGGGACAAATAGAAAACAAAGAGCAAGATGATGGACTTAAACCTAACCATTCAATAACAACATTAAGTGTGAATGTTCTAAACACCCTAATTTAAAAGGCTGAATATTTAATAGGAAATAAAAAAGCAACACTGAACACATGTTATTTATAAGAACACACTTTAGCTGTAAAGGCTAAATAGTTTAAAAGTGAGATTAACAAAATGATATAGCATGCTAGCACCCATTTTTAAGAAAGCTGGAGAGGTTGGATATACTAATATCAGAAAAAAGTAGATTTCAGAGCAAATAGTACTTCTAGAGATAAAGTAAATAATTTCATAATGATAAAAGGGTCAATTAATCAAGAAGACATAAGAATCCTAAAAGTTCATATGTCTACACCAGGGCTTCAAAATATATGAAGCAAAAAATTATAGAACTTTGGGGAAAAATAGACCCACAATTATAGGAAAACATTTTAATATCCCATTCTCAACAATTGCTGGAACAATTAGACAGTAAAAGGGTGGAAGACCTAAACCACACTCTGAGCCACAACGAACTCTCATTTATAGAGCTCCACTCACACACAGCAGGTACACCTCCTTCAAGTGTACGAAGAACACTTACCAAGAGGTAAACCATGTTCTGGACTATAAAAAAGGGTCAATAAATTTAAAAGGATTCAAGTCATGCAAAGTATTTCTCTGGTCACAATGGCATTAACTGAAAAATCAGTTAACTGAAGAACTATGCAAAATCCTCAAATATTTGGAGACTAACACACTTCTAAATATTCATACTTCAAAAAATAAATCAAAAGGGAGATGAAAAAGTATTTTGAATTGAATAAAAATGAAAACCCAAAATAAGAAAACTTATCAAAGAAGTACTTTGAGGGAAACTTACAGCACTACAAACCCATGTTTGGGAGGAAGAAAGGTCTGAAATCAATGAGCTCAGCTTCCATTTTCAGAAACTAGTAAAAGAAGAGCAATTTAAACACAAAGCAAACAGAAGAAACTGCAGAATAAATAAACCAAATAGAGAAAAACCAGGAAGCCAAAACTGGCTTTTTGAGAAAATCAGTAAAATTGATAAGCCTTTAGTCAGATCAGAATAAAAAGATATATTACCGATACCAGGAATGAGAGAGGGGCTATCACTATAGTCTATAAATTCAAAAAGGAGAATATAAGAATATAATAAACAACTTTATGCTAATACATCAGACAACTTAGAAGAAATGTACAAAAGTCCTTGAAAGATAAAAACTACCAAGGTTCACTAAAAAGGACATTGATAACCTGAGTAGCCATATATCTATCAAATAAGTTGAATTTGCACTTCAAACCCTCCCCACAAAGAAAGCTGCAGGCCCAAATATTTAAGGAAGGAAGAAATAATCCAATTCTAAACAAACTCTTCCCCAAAAAAATTGAAGTAGAGGGAACACTTCTGAACTCATTCCACAAGGTCAGCACTACCCCCATCCCAAAGCCAGATAAACGCACCGCAGGAGAGACAGCTACAGGCCAGTACCCACCATGGACACGGGGGAAATTCCAGAGACAGTTTTAACAAGTAGAATCCAACAATACATATAAAAAGAACCCATACATATACAGCCAACTGCTATCTGACATGGTACAAAGGCAGCTGAGTGCAGAAAATATGGCCTCTTCAACAAAAGGCACTGGAACAACTAAATATCCACAGGAAAAGATGGAACTGCAATCCATACCATGCTCTACATACAAAAACTAACCCCGAAAGGACCGTACATCTAAATGTAAAGCCTAACACTATAAAGCTTCTCAAAGAAGACATAGAGGAAAAGCTCTGTGACTTTGGGTTAGGCAAAGATTTCTTAGATACAACACCAAAATCATGGTCCATGAAAGAAAAATTAATCAATAGAATTTAATTAAAATTTAAAACTTTCTTCAAAAGACACTGTTAAAAGACTAAAAAGCTACAGATTGGGAGAAAATACTTGCAAAGCATATATCTGGATAAAAAACTTGTGCCCAGAACAAATAATGAACTTCTACAACTCAATAAAAACACAAACATCCCAGTGAAAACAAAGGCAAAGAAGCAAACAGACACCAAAGAAGGCTCACAGATAGCAAACAAGCACATGAAAAGCTGTTCAGCAACATTAGTCAGGGGGAAATGCAGTGAGATACCTCTGCATACTCATTAGAATGGCTACGATTTAAAAAAACCGACCATATCAAGTGCTGGAGATGTTGTGGAGCAACTGGAACTCTTGTACCTGCCAGTGGGAATGTGAAATGGTACAGCCCCTTTGCGTAAGTTTGGCACTTTCTTGAAAAGTTAAATGTACACCTACCATGTGAGCCACTGATTCCTTTCCTAAGTATTTGCTGCCCTACCCCCCACCAGCAGTACTTGTTCATGTAGAGATTTGAATGTGAATGTACACAGAAGCTTTATTTATAATTGCAGATAACGTGGAAACCACACAGATGTCCATCAATAGGTGAATGATTAAATGAACTGTTACGTCCACACAATGGAATACTCCGCAGCAAGAAAAAGGGTCCACACAATAAGATGGATGAACCTCAAAATAATGATGCTGAGTGTAAGAAGACACACAAGGCAGACAAGCAGTGCACATGCTGCAGGACAGATAGAAAACTCTGGAAAATGCAAACTAATTTAGAGTGACAGAAAGAAGATAAGGAGGTGATTAGGGAGGGACAGGGGTGGTAGGAAAAAGGAATTTACCAAGGGGAGGAGGAAACTTTTGGGGGTGATGAATGTGTTTATTATCTTGACTATGGTGATGGTTTTGCAGGTATAAATATGTCAAAACATGAAATAGTACATTTTTGTTACGTGCAGTTTTGTGTTTATCAAGTTAAAAGAACAAAAAACATCAGCAGACATGAAGTGTAGTATGATCGCATCCTTTTCTAAATACATGCGTATATGCACGTAAGATCTGTACAGGGAAAGAAATGCCTGAGGTGCCCAGCCAAAGTCAGAGGTCATCATTCAGAAGTAGGACGACGGGGATGGGTGCGGAGGGCTTTGAGCACGTGATGGCATTCCTGTACTGTCTGGAGTTGTTCACATCAGTGGCTTTTTTAAATTACCAACTGTTTACAGTGTGAACAGCGTGTCACCCCGATAGGCCCTCCAGCTCTAGCTCGGCTCAGTGGTGTGAGTCGAGGCCTTGTCTACACCAGCCCACCCACATACACCTTACCATCTTGTGTATCAAGTGGAAGTTCTTCTTATGAGCCTGGAATGCCTTATTAAACAGAATCTTCTCCTGGGAGGTCCAGACGTCTGAACCTATCGGAGAAACAGGAGGGAGAAGGACAGTTCTGCGGCCGCAGCCGTGGCTGAAATGCAGCCTGCCCTTTTTAAAGCTGTCACTACCGAGTACCAAGTATGTGCCAAGAATTCTGTTTTGTCTCATACATTCCTTAGAAAAACCTCAGCAGGTTGGGATCAGTACTATCCCCACTTTACAGATGTAATATCAAGGCTTCCATTGGTTAACAGACTTGCCAACGGGAGGCAGCAACCCCCAGTTGCCTGACTCCCAGGCTGGGGTGCTCAGCCACTGCATCTGAGCCCGCCTTCACCTCTCCCTGGCCAGGGGATCCCTTTCCTGGCTGGGCACAGACGGTGAGGGAACCACTGGAAGGGGGAAGGGAGGACCCAGCCAGGAGAGACAGGCACCCCCTGAGGTCCCCTGGAGAGGAAAGGCCCTTCTGGAAAGGCAGGAGAAGGAGGGCCCCAAGAGAACACCCAGAGGCACAAGCAGAGCCTGCCGCCAAGACCGACTGGCTCCCGGGTACTAGCCGGGCACACCCACCCCCGCAGCCTCGCTCCAGTACCTGCGTAGTGATAGTTGGCAAGAGGGTGAGTCAGCGGCTTCTGGGGTCCTCCGTGTAACAGGGTCTCTAGGGCCACCTGGAGCAGGAAGGAAAGCAGGCTACTTTCTGAGGGAGGGAAGGTGAGGTCGAGGCCTGCCTTCATCCTTTCATCCATTTGAGAAACACTTACAGGCCTCCCTAAAGCCTCCCTCACTCCAGGGCTACTCAGAGCATGGTGGGGCCGTGGACTGGCCGTGGCCTGCGAACTGCATGGGGACATACCGGCTCCGTCACTGTGCATACTGGGTGCAGCTGGTGTTTTTCTCATAGTAGGGTTTTCTTGACGAAGGAAGCAGTGTGCAGATTTATTCTTGTGCCAGCTCCTTCCTTCGTCAAGGACTGGCAGTTGTAGGAGCCCTGCCTGTGCCACGCCCCAGTTTATTTTCTTCATAGAACTAATCACTAACAACTTTTAAAAACAGATTTCCCTTTGACTGTCCTAAAATGAAAATGCAATCCCCACGGAGAAGGATTTTGTTTTGCTCAACAGTGTCAACCCGATCAGGACTGGCCATGGAACTTGCAGGGCCCAGTGCAAAATGAAAATGCAGACTTTTTGAAAATTTGTTAATTTCAAAAATGGTGGAGGCAGAGCATTAGACCGAGGGGGGCCCCAAAGCCAGCCCTGCCCCAGGGCCACAACACTCATGAGGGCAAATACACATGTGCTGGTTACTCTGCTGAGCACCCACTATGTGGCAGCCACTACCTTGTAACTTGAGGAAAACTATAGTTGGCAATACTGACTCCTCGGGCCCTAACTCGGGTGACATGACTCCCCTTTCCACTACTCAGAGTTGCACTTTTATTTTCTAAACTTCAGGATTGTGAAGCGGGTCCTTGGAGGAAGCAGATGTTTTTGTTGCATCAGGGGTTTTCGTACATGGGTTTTTAATAAAAAAGGTAAAGCTCCAATGATAAACCAGATCAGTGCAGGACCTGAGTCAGTCTACTGGGCTCCGCTCCCCCTGCCCCTGCGATCTCGGAGGAACCTGGTGCTCTGCTGCTGCCCAAGGTAAATAACTGACTAACTGGGCCCCATCTGCACACTTGCCCTACAACTGACAACGACATCAACCCCACAGCCACTGGGGAGAAGGATGGGTGGCCTTTCTTTAGTTTTCATGAGCCGCAAAGCCCGCAGATGGCACATTACATGAACCAGATCCCCAGCCTCAGGAGAGCAGGGGCTTTCCAGGGACCCGCCAAGCCCGCCCCTGCCTCCAGCTCACCGGGACGTCGCCCTGGGCCTCGTGCAGGCAGTGCAGAGCGAGCTCCAGGTTGGTGCCAACTCCTGGCATCGCGCTGGACGCCATCTTGCAGAGCTCAGTAACTGTTCCCAGCAAATGTCCCCAGAAGAGTATGAGAAAGGGGAGACACAGGGAGTCAGTGAATGCCGGGAGGAGACGTCCCCAAAAGCACACAGAGGGGCTCCTTGTCCCTGTCTCCCTCACAGCTCCCTGAAAAGCAGGCAAAGGGAAGGACACGGATGAAGGGCAGAAACCCTGCTCCTGGGACCTGCTCAGGATGACCTGGCCGATTACTGCGTGAGAAGAATGGGGGGCAGCAGAAGTCCTGGTCAAACAGCCTGCTACCCCACCCAGAGATACTGCTTCTTGGTCCAGGTGAGAACTGGGAGGAGGAACTCCTTGGAGATGAGGGAAGCGGGGAACCCTTGAGAATTTGGCCACCATGTCTCAGCCACCTCTATCCTGTGTTTCTGGATTGCTCGACACATCGTCCGATGGCTTCCAGACAAGAGAAGCTCCATATTCACCGGTCTCGGCCGTAGGGCGCTCCTGGAGCTCCGGGATCTCGGCCTGAAACTCGCTTCCTATCCTGATGTGTCTGAAATGAGGCCACACACAAGACATACACATGTGACTAAGATGGGAAATAAGACAGAGATGTGTGACGTGCCCTGCTCTCAGGCCACAACCCTGCTCTCTGGAAACCTCTATCATCTCCCAGATGCATCTGGGGAGTATTTGTAACCCCTGACAGACATGGACAAGTATTCTAGATACCGTCCAGCTACACCCCCTTCGTCCAATTTCCTTTTTCACCAGGCTTCTGCACTCAGGTGCCCCTCTTGGGGTCCAGGACAGGGGAGGTGTATGCTGATGCCTGGCATGCTTCTACATCCATGGCCACATCCATCTAGTCACATTCCATGGATACTCAAGTCTCACACGTGCCATCACCAATTTTACCTAGATCCCCAGGGGACTGGGCACTTGTCCCAGTGGGCCCAACTATGGGATGCTCAGATAGAAGGAATATTGTAGGAACTTCCCACATACACCCAGAGTAATCTACCACTTCTCTCCCACAGAGTAGCTAACCCCCCTGTGAGGAAGGACCTCTGGGGGAACACAAGGAAGGCAAAAATATCCCCACGTTGGAAGGACCCCCAAGTTCTAAGTCTGTTCCAACTCACGGTCTAATGCTGGGCTTGGTGTCATCCTCGATTGCACAGATGCCAAAACAGTCATCCACTTGATCTAGAAAACACACAACAGAAAGCTTCAAGAACACTGACTAGAAGTGACACAGGGGCCCCTTCTGCCTGCCTTTGTAGAGCAGCTGAAAGCAGGGTTTCCAAGATTGCAAGGCAGGGAGCTCCTACAGAACACTAACAATAGAACTACCGTATGATCCAGCAATCCTACTAGTGGGTACTGTGCCAGGAGGACAGAAATCAGGCTCGCAAAGAGACACCTGCACTACCATGGTCACTGCAACGAGATTCACAATTGCTAAGATGTGGAAACAACGAAGATGCCCATCGACATATGAATGGGAAAAGATTACGTGATTTATAGATACAATGGAATCCTATTTAGCCTTAAAAAGAAATTTTGCAATATGCAACAACAGGGATGAAGCCCTTGAGGACATTAAATGAAATAAGCCAGTCACAGAAAGAGAAATACTGCATGAATGCACTTAGACATATAGTATCTAAAATACTCAAATTCATATAACCAAAGGGTGGAATGGTGGTGGCCAGGGGTAAGGGTAGTGAGAAATGGGGAGTTACTAAGCAATGAACGTAAAGTCTCAGTTAAGCAAGTTGAATACAGTATAGAGATCTGCGGTACGGCACTGCTAACAATACTATACTGCACTTAAAACATTTGTTACACGGTAGGTCTTATGTTAACTCTTTTCTTCTCAACAAAAACTCTTAAAAAGATCATGTGGAAGAGGATGACGACTTCTGAAAAGACAAAGAGGAAAACAACAAATAAACTGGTAAAAATTATTTTTAAAGCAGTTAAAGTCTCTAGAAGTTATCCTAAAGGTATACACCATTTTAAGAAATACTCATTCAGGACAACTGAGTAAATGTCGGTAAGAATAGTGAGTTTGTGGCATCTGAGCCATGACTTGTTCCCTTACCTACCAACCCCATGCACTGTGTATCAGAAGCTCTACTTGGAGGGCTCTACTCCAGGGAGGTGCAGCCAGGGACACAGGGGGTCCCTCTCCTCCCAGCTCTCATGCCTAAAGAGCTAAAGAAAGGTACAATGAAAAATGCTCATCAAAGAGAGAATACAATTAAGAGGTAGAAATTGTGTTTTTTTCCAACCAAAGGGAAATCTTGGAGTTAACGACAATAACCAAAATGTAGATTTGAGCTGGCGGAGGTAACCAGCAGCCAACTTAAAGCTAGATCCATGGAGATTATGGATTTTGAAGAACAGAGAGAAAAATAAATGAATGAAGGAAAACGAAGAGCCACAGAGAAATGTGGGGCATCAATAAGTGCAGCAACACGTGCAATGGGAATACAAGGAGGAGTGGAGAAAGGAACAGAAAAATATTTAAAGTATTTAATGGCAGAAAATGCACAAAATGTGACAAAAAAAACAATACATACATCCAAGAAACTCTATAAAATCCAAGTAGCACAAACACAAAAAGCTCTCCATCTGGGCACATCTTAGGCAAAATACTGAAAGCCAAAGATAAAAAGCTTGAAAACAAAAAGAGAAAAATAACGTGATATACACGTACACTCCAGTAAGATCAACAGCTGACTTCTCATCGGACATGACAGCAGTTGGAAGGCAGTGGGACAACATGATCTCATTGCTGGAAGTAAAAACTCAACCAAGAATCTTATATCCAGCAAATTACCTTTCACAAATGAAGGTGGAAAAAGACATCCTTAGGTAAATAAAAACTGAGGAAACTTGTTGCTTGCAGACATATCTTACAAGGAACATTAAAGGGAGAGAATTATTCAGCCATGAAAAGAAATGAAGTTCTGATATACACAACATGGGTGAAACCCTAAGTTTTCATGCTAACTGGAAGAAAACACAAAGAAGCACACACTGTATGATTCCCACTTATATGAAATGTCCAGAAGAGCCGAGCCTACAGGACAGAAAGTAGATTTGTGGTTCCCTACAGCTGGGGACAGGGTCGAGAGGGGAGGGACAAGAGTGACTGCTGAGTACAGGGCCCCCTTGGGCATGATGAAAATATCCAAAAATTGATGGTAGCAACGGTTGCACACACAGCTCTGAAATACCAACTAACACTGTATAGTTTATTTTAAGGGGATGAATTGTATGGCATGTGAATTACACCTCCACAATATAAATAAATACTACAGGAAGTTCTTCAGACTGAAAGAGAAAATGACATGAGATAGTAATCTGAATCCAAACAAAGAAACAAAAAACACTGGTAAATGTACTTATATAGGTAATTATAAAAGTCAGTCTAAATGCATACTTTTTCTCTTTTCTTAATTGAACTAAAAAGTAATTGCATAAAACACTACTGTTATAGGCCTGTAATTTATAAACATATATACGACAACAACAGCACAACAAAGGGGAGATTCATTAGAGTAAAGAAATAGCACTCCATACAGTAACTCAAATCCACAGGAATAAATGAAGAGATGAGAAACGGTAATGAAAAATGTTATATAACAAACTGTATAAATAATGCTTACATTCCCTTATTCTCTCAGCTTTTGTTACATAAAACAAAATTGTATAATATAAGAATCGATGTTTTGCAGGGTTTATATACACACACACTCACATACACATACATATATAAAGTACATATATGAATAATAAGAGCACGAGGGTTCGGAGAAATAGAGCTGTATAGAAGTAATGTTTCCGTATTTCACTGTAAGTGACGGGAAGGACAGGGAGGAAGGGCAGAAACCCTGCTCCTGGGACCTGCTCAGGATGACCTGGATGGTTACTGCATGAGAAGAATGGGGGGCGGGGGGAGACATCCTGGTCCCACAGCCTGCTACCCCACCCAGGGATACTGCTTCTTGGTCCAGGTGAGAACTGGGAGGAGGAACTCCTTGGAGATGAGGGAAGGGGGGAGCCCTTGGGAATTTGGCCACCATGTCTCAGCCACCTCTACCCTGTGTTTCTGGATTGCTAATTGCATCGTCCGATGGCTTCCAGACCAGAGAAGCTCCATGTTCAATGGTCTCGGCTGTAGGGCGCTCCTGGAGCTCCGGGATCTCGGCCTGAAACTTCTTTCCTCTCCTGATGCGTCTGAAATGAGGCCACACACGAGACATACACATGTGACTAAGATGGGAAATAAGACGGAGATGTGTGACGTGCCCTGCTCTCAGGCCACAACCCTGCTCTGTGGAAACGTCTGTCATCTCCCAGATGCATCTGCTGAGTATTTGTCACCCCGGACAGACATGGACAAGTGTTCTAGATACTGTCCAGCTACACTCCCTT